>NC_141287.1:19347056-19948723 GCF_037954325.1 Fistularia commersonii | reverse complement strand
TTGAGTTTTCGCTTCTCCTCTCGGATTATTTAACGTCCAACCCCATCGAAATCACCCGTCCCGGAACGTCCGGAGCGGCGCTAATCCGTGGACGGTCGCTTTGCTTCTGTCTCTGGTCCCGTACGGGTTGAATCATAACTTTGTACCTTATTTACCCTCATTAATCTTATTTACCTGTATCAGCTAACTGTTAATTATGTAAGATAATTAACAGACAAAGTTAATCACATTGAAAGGAGGTTGGTGTGCAGCATCAAACAAACGGCAGGAGAAAACTAACTTGGGGCCAATCCGGATGTCACTGAATTTGATTTTAATAAGTTCCCGGTAAATGTTTAGAATATTTTGAGATTCATGCCGACCGATGTCGTATTTAAGTGTTATTTTTCTGTCCTGACCTTAAACACAGACGTTCGTGGCTTCAAATCCACTCTGTTGCAACAGCGAGGTGCAGGACGGAGCTGCGAAAAGCAAAAGCGATGACTTGGAGACTCGTACAAGCTGGTGAATTCATATTTTAACAGCTGTCAGTAACACATTTTCACAACACACACACACACACACACACACACACACACACACATCAATAAAATAATCAGTTTATTAAACCTTTGAAGATGTATACATGATTAATTCAGAGACACTTCTGACAGTGGGCTGAATGATATGCAGGAGGGACTCACTGGAGGACTTCAACAGTTTGCTGTCAAGTCAGCCAGATGGGAGACAACACATTTCTCACCTCGGGGGAAAAGCGCCGGACATAAACAGGTGAAGAGAGGGAGGCAGGGAATGAAAGCCCGGGGTCTGACAAGGGAGGTCTGCCGCGGACTCGGATAATACCAGAGGAAGTTCGGTATAAGACTTTAAATAAAACAAAACAGAGAAGCCGGCGTGAGCAGCAAAGGGATGAAGATGATATCAAACATTTTGCTCCTTGGACTCACAAGCCTTAAACCATCTCCCCTCACATGGATAACTGGGCAAAGTACAGATGGATAGATAGATAGATAGATAGATAGATAGATAGATAGATAGATAGATAGATAGATAGATAGATAGATAGATAGATAGATAGATAGATAGATAGATAGATAGATAGATAGACTGATTTGTTGATCATATATGTGTGTGCAAATAAGTCTATACATATAAATATGAATGCATATGGATATATACATATATATATATATGTGTGTGTGAGTGTAATGTATGCATGTATGTATGAATGTAATGATTGCATGTGTGCATGTATATACACACCTGCATATAAACCTACACAGTCATGATATACGTGTGTGTGTGTGTGTGTGTGTGTGTGTGTGTGTGTGTGTGTGTGTGTGAGTATACACACACACATATATATACTGTATCTCATGGTTGTGTTGGTTTACATACCCAAAGCGAAGAAATCACAGCTGCAATTTCCGCAGGCAGTGGGAGTCATGATCTCCTACCCTGGAGAATATACAGTATATATGTATATATATATATATATATATATACATATATACTGTCTGTCAGCCACATGATGAGGAGCCTTTATGGGCCATAAACTTCACAGCTAGGCTTAGGCAACAACACTATATGTAATGCCAGGATTCATCACTTGCAGCCAGATAGCCTCTCTCCATTTCCGCAGCCCTCAGCTTCTCATTGCTTGCTAATGCATTCCTGCCTTTTTGAACCTATGATGCGGGTTTTTTGCATTTTTTTTTTTGTGTGTGTTTGCGCGTGTAAATGCACAGCAGAGGACGTATCGAAGACACGGTATTTGCATCGTGTAACACTTGGACGTACTGTATGCGCTCGAAGAGCTTCGTCATGACAACGAGGTCCCTCGGTGAAATTACCCACACTTATTAAACCTGTCCGTCAGCCATGCGGTACAGTTAATGAAATCGCCCAGGTCGGCGCCATTATTCTCCAACTATTCATGCAGAACTATGAATGATGGTCGCATTTCCCACTTGTAGGGCCCGAAGTCCTAACTGTCTTGCATCATATTAATTCCGTCATGCTATCGAGACGCGCGCGGGGAAGCTTTGCTACGTTTACTCCCGAGTACCGGATGTTTACCGTTGCGCGCTCGGAGAAGGGCGTCAAGAAAAACGCAAGATTGCAATGCACCATAAATCTTTTAACAAAGCTTACATGGAAATAGCGAAGCAGATTATTAAAGGCGCCCATGAGATGGGGAAGTACTTCACAGTACATTCAAGAGGCGTTGCTAGGGAACGCTACTGCTGGGTGAGTCAATGAGCAATCCACAGGCTCTAAGAGGAGCTACAATAGAACAGACAGCGAAGCAGCCACACAATAATCTCCGTCCACATGGTCATTGCAATTATGCTAATTCATATCATCCTTCCAGCTACTTCAATTAAAAACATGGTGTTCTTGCGTCGCGCACGTCCCCTTATTTCTATCGGAAATCGGGATCTGACAGCAGATTTCCCTCCACGGCACGGAAGAGATGGGAGGATTCACATCTGTCAGCGTTTAGCCGAGTTGAGAGTTCAAAAAGGTGTGTGTGTGTGTGTGTGTGTGTGTTTTGGGTGCTAAAGATAGAAGTTGTCGCTACGAGAGAGAATGCTAAGACGGGAGTGTTATGGCAACGGACGTCGCGTAAAGGTCAGAGGATTGTCATGTTTAGTAAAGAGACGACCTTAATTCTCCTTGTTGTCACATTATGGTCAATTTCATGATTTCCTCCTCGTCACATGTGGATGTTCCACCATCCATACACGTGCATGCCGACACACACAAAGTACAACAGAAAAGGAGTCGATAACAAGATACAACTGACAAGCTCTGTCAGGTGCAGACAATTTTCCTTTTCCATGTTTCTAAACTGTGTTTTTGAGTAATCAAGCTAAGCTGTTTATATAGAATATCTGCCACGGATCTCGTAATCAGCAGTAAATAATCCCGATTCTCACGATCCCGAGAACAAATAGGAATTATCAGGATATACTTTTGTGCCGCGGGCTGTGTGTCGCTGTCTCACAGACCATAATAACAGCATATCATGTTCAGCGAGGGTCTCATAATGCTCGAGGTCAAAGCCTCGCTGATCTGCTTTCTCTCTTTTCAGAAAGAAAAACATTGAACTTCCAGGCTTAAATATAGATTTGAATGCAACTGAGCAGAAGAAGACACATTCAGTAATGAAGTCAATATCCAAGGTGTGAGCTGAATCATTTTGTAAACATATCTATTCTTCTTCATATCAAATGATATTTTTTCTGTTTTTACCGACAAAATGTCAATTCAAAGGCTTAATATTTAGGGAGACATCAGAGGGGTGAAAATTAATGTTTACTTATTTCATTCGGCGCACACAGTATGTTTGATTATCTTAAAACGACTCAGAATCATGAAGAATGAAGGTCAAACTGAGTTTCAGTCACATTCGCAGATATCATATGTACATATTTATGCATATATTATATTATATTATATTATATTATATTATATTATATTATATTATATTATGTATGTGTATTTCTATAATATATATTTTCATAGATATTTTATATATTTTAATATATATATCTTTACTATACATGACAATCCTCTGACTTTATATATGGACCTTATATATATATATATATATATATATATATATATATATATGTTAAATAAAAAATGCAGGAACACTAAATTAACATATTCTTGATCTGAATGAATGAAATATTCTTATGAAATACTTTGTTCTTGACATAGTTGAATGTGCTTATTTTATTGGAAATCCAATTTGGCTTTAATGGAAATCTAATTTATTAACCCATAGAGGTCTGGATTTGGAGTCACACTCAATATTAAAGTGGGGGAAAAACACACTCCAGGCTGATCGAACTGATGTAATGTCTTCAAAACAAGTCAAAATGAATCACAGTTCCTTTAGTTTATTTTGAACAATATATCTATCTATATTGAAATCGAGTACTCCCCTTTAAGGGAAGAAAAAAGTATATCTCCTACAGCTCATCAAAACAAAGTCCTGCTATACCACCGTGTTTTTTTTTTTTTTATGACAAACCTCCCGAAAGGAACTGGAGCGGCTCCTCACAAACAAGAAACATCACGTCGGTCTATTAAGGGGACGGGATCCTGTTTGCCGGAAGTGCAGTTCTTGCAAAAAAAATCCGTGGCGGTTTTACTCTGTTCATCTCCCGGACAAACATCACTTTTTCCTCCGTCATCAATGCAGCACCGAGAGGGACGAGTCGAGTTTTGGCCAGCAACTTAATCCAGAGGGAGCCGCGTTATACGCAAGCTATTTGGAAAAACAGATGGAACAGAGAGAAGATGGCGAAGGGCTTCGATGATTTGTATTTGTAAGTGTGAGGCTAAACAAGCGGTCGATCGACCGGCCCGAGCAAATTAGCCAAGAAGGTAGAGGGTCAAGAAGGAGTCTTGATCCCAAAAAGGACGACCAGAACGGAGAACATGAAGCAACTTCCGAAGAAGATAGCGACGTGCTCATCTCTTACTCAAAGGTCGATGTTTGGGCGTCGATCCTCGGCTCGCTTCGCATCGTAAAATGCGCAGATAAGATCCGATCTCGGGTCAAAACGCGAGTCTCGCAAACGCTGAGGAACGTTTAAAAGTTCCCGTTTGAAACGTCCGCATCTTCCCGGCGTGTCCCGTGTCCACCTCCAGTGGGATGGAGGTCACGTCCCGTGGGAGGGAACGGTATGGAGGCAAACTTCAAGGGGAAGGAGGGCAAGTGCGGAAAGCTCTCTGTGGCAGCCACAGAGGCGGTAGGAAAGGCAGCCGGCTACCGGTGGAAGTTAGCTGGAGAGCTGTGCTTCCACCTGAATAATCCATGAGCAAAAATCAAGGCACTTACTTGCTATATATGGGGGTATTGTTATCCTGGAAAAGCTCAGAGCCATCTGGGCGGAAAAGACCCGGAGCATTTAAACAACGCCATGAATTACAGCTCACAGATTCTATGTTAACTGTAAATTATAACCGTCATTAGAGGTGGGGATTTTAACGGGCTGTTTATGTACTATAGTGCGCACTTTCATTTATAATATGTGCCTCAGACATACTTTGCATTCAGTCCACAAAATTGAAATGTGTGCTTTTTATCGCCTTGATTGAGAATTGAGAGCGGAAAAAGAAGGAGGATATTACACCAGAACAGACACCGAGGCTGGGGATTTATTTGTAAAACGTGCTAACGGCTGATTTGCCCTCACGTCGACTGTTATCGCCGTATTACGCCCACATGCCTCGACGTGTCATCGCCGAAATACAGAAACACACGTAACCTGAAATCAGATCAATCATGATTTTGTATGTTTCACCGACCCAGGATCATGATGTTACTCAAATGTAGGTTTGACCACATTCTATGGACTACAGTGTCATCTCATGGACAGAGAGGGCATTGAATAAAAAGTGATTATTCTTGTTCTTTCCATGTTCCCAAAATAGAAACGTGTTAAATCCAAGTCTGATGCTGAAATCAAACAGCGGCGAAAGTCAGCCGGCCTATATCTGAGGAGAACTCGCATTTCTCTGTCTTTCTATCATCTCCCTCAGGCCAAAGGTCATTTCAGTCGCCGCCCACTTAGTAACTTGAGTATGAAGTTCCTCTCAGACATCCGGTGTCTTATCAAGTCTCCTATTCCCAATCCATTTTCATCTTGAAGCAAAAGAGTTTCAGTAATCTACAGCCAACCCTCGCTTCCACGCGTCAACACTCATCATTTGTGTGTCGGTCAATCCAAACAGATAGTGATATGATTGATGAGCTCAGGCTCACTGCATCTACATACAGGTGAAAGCGGGCCTGGGCAGGTTGGCTGTAAAATAAAATAAAATAAAATAAAATAAAATAAAATAAAATTGAATTAAATTAAATAATACTAAATTAAATTAAATTAAATTAAATTAAATTAAATTAAATTAAATTAAATTTTAATTAAATTAAATAATGATACTAAAAGCAGATGGGATCATTTAATGAATCAAATCATTTCTGTAATGATATGTCTCCGACTGCCAAGAAGGCGCAGAGACCGGCTGCTGTTTTGCAAGTTTAAGCAGGCAAATACAGAAGTTGTCAATAACTGTCTCAGTCATTAAGGCCTCAACATAACTGTTTGCAACTCATCTGTCTTGGTTTTGGGAGAAAACCCAGAAAAGCTTTAACTTGATGTGCATTATAGAGATTTCATAGACATAAGGCTATTACTGACAAAAATGTAATGTGAGACTGTTTATGTAATCTTTTTATAATGACCATTTAGCAATTGCACATTTTAGGGTAATAGTATATTTCTCTGTTATTCTAATATATAATAACGGTGTAATCTTGTATTTGTGAAATTGGCATTAAGGAGATGGTACGCTGAAGATATTCATGGTCAAAGAATATATGTTAAACCTCTGCTAAACAAACAATGGCAATGTTGTTTAATAATTTAACAAAGTCTACGCCATCGTGGGAACTCAACGCAGCTACTGAGCCCAACCTATTTTCTTCAAGTGCTGCAGAAACTTTGCTATTTAAAACATGGCGAAGGCTTTACAAGTAACTTTAAAAAGCCTCGTCAGGTCCTGTCTCCATCAGCCAAAAAAGTAGAAATGCTTCTGTGGTAGATATTTTCCATAAAATATAAATGAATTCCAGAGAGCAGCTTTTCTTCAGCGCCTCCTCGTTGCACAAGAGCCACCAGAAGCGACCGAGACCGACGGATCTGGCCGCCGTCCCTTGAAGGCCGGCCATAAACAAGCCCGCTGGGACGTCCTCGGCTGACATGAGTCATATTATAGTTGTTATTGTCCACCAGCAAATTACATCATATAGCCGCCTCTTGACACCCCCTTCCTCCTCGTCCCCACACACACACACACACACACACACACACATACACCCGCTCGGTGGACGGTGAGAAAGTCTGTCTGCAACAATTACTTCATTAACACGGCGAGCCGTGTTAAGAGGGTCCGGGTATTTTGTGCGCACCGTGGCATTTAGCAGACACATTATTGTTATTATCACACAGTGGGAAGGTTTTTCCTCCCAATATAATAACATGAATCCGACCCATGTGTTCCTTTTTGCAAACACTTATTCATATTGTTAAATTCCTTGACTCCAGCTGCATTCAGTGCTTTATTTTCTGTTGTTCTTTCTTTAAATTTGTGTGCCTTTTCAGCCATAAATATGTGCAGATCTTGCTTTTCATCATTGTCACTGTGTCTCGACCATACAGCATTGGTATGTTTACATAGATATATATTCTATGTGTATGTATGTATGTATGTATGTATATGTATATGTATATGTATATATGTATATGTATATGCATATGTATATGTACATATATATGTATAGAAAGGACTGTGTCAGAAAATTTGAATATTGTGATAAAGCTCTTTATTATGTGTAATGCAAAACAAAACAAAAATGTCATACATTCTGGATTCATTACAAATCAACTGAAATATTGCAAGCCTTTTATTATTTTAATATTGCTGATTATGGCTTACCTCTTAAGAAAACTCAAAAATCCTATCTCAAAATATTAGAATATCATGAAAAAATATGTTTGTTTTTTTTTTAATTGCATTACAGAAGATAAAGAACTTTATCACAATATTCTCATTTTCTGAGACAGTCCTGTATACTGCTCAAAAAAAAGGGAACACTTAAACAACACAATGTAACTCCAAGTCAATCAAACTGTCCCCTTAGGAAGCAACACTGATTCATTTTGATTTGTTTTAAGGACATAACATTGACTTGTTTTAAAGACATGACATCAACATTGTGTGTTTTTCCACTTTCATTCTGAGTTGTGACTCCAAATCCAGACCTGCATGGGTTCATTAATTTGATTTCCATTGATCATATTTGTGTGATTTTGTTGTCAGCACTTCAACTATGTCAAGAACAAAGTATTTATCACGAATATTTCATTCTTTCAGATCAAGATGTGTTATTTTAGTGTTCCCATCATTTTTTTGAGCAGTATATATATATGATGAATGTACATATGTATGTATGTGTATATGTATGTATGTATGTATGTGTATATAAATATGTCTGTATGTATATGTGTATGTATATGCATATTGCATTATATGTTTATGTATGTATATGTATATGTATATGTACATGTATATGTTTATGTATGTGTATATGTATATGTTTATGTATGTGTATATGTATATGTATATTTTTAATTCCTCTTCCTTCAGCTGAAGGGAATCATCAAATCTTTGTACTTTTTAAGACCTTAAAACCCTTTATAGCCTTGACTTTGACACTTAATATTTTTATTTGTATTTCTTATTCTCCCTCCTTCCTACTATTATTTATTATTGTTATGTTTTACTTGAATCTCTGGCACACCGATTTCCTTCGGGATAAATAAAGTTGTTCTCATTCTTATTGTTATTCGTATATGTATATGTATATGTATATGTATATGTATATGTATATGTATATGTATTTGTATATGTATATGTATATGTATATGCATATGTATAGCTTGTTAATGTTTCCAGCTCAAAGTCTTCATGATAGAAGGTCAAAAAACAGACATGTATGTTGAGTCTCAGGAGTGCAGCTTCAGACAGCTCACTTGTCAGAACCTGATGCCATCTAGATGGGATACGTGCACGCGATGGAGAGCAGAGCAGCTTCGCCGCGTCAGGCAGTCTGAGGAAAAGCATCACCTGTCTTTCAGATCCGTCCAACAGAGGCCCGCTCAATGCCTGTCATTCAGGGAGCTGCTCTTCTGGTAAGTGTAAAAACCAATATCGTAGAGCTCCAGATATGTCAGGGAGAGACGGCTGAAAGCAACCGAGCTCGGGCTCGGACAGTATCTGAGTAGGCGAGGTAACTTTGACTGGAAGGAGAGTAATAGATTACCACGCATGCGGCATTAAACCTGCACGGCACCCTGCATGCACTGTATATCTGTGTTTCAGGCACAATGACAGATAGCATTGGTGCACATCCCAGTGGCCATAAGCAGAAGTGCACATACACACACACACAAGCACACACACACACACACACACACACACACACACACACACACACACACAATACACACACATACACACATGGACGCACACACAGTGTAATATATCAAGTATGTTTTCTCCAAATGAGCCACACAGAGAACTGAAAACTGAAAACTACAACAAAAGAAAAGAAAAGAAAAAGTTTCTAGATTATAAGGTGTTATTCAAAGTCATAGTTAAAAGATTGGAATTCAGTTGTAAATATTCTGAGGAAAATCATGCATTTTGACTTCCTGTGAACCATGAATCCAGAATATCCAAATCTCCATCGACGGCCACGGTGTCTATCTATTATTTTCGATATTATTCAAAATGTTCTTATTGTAAAAACGACTTTCTGAATATCGTATCAATTGTTTTAAACCACCGTCCACATATTTACTTCACCTTCCTTGAATTTATTAGTATAAAAAAGACATTTTATGAAATTCAAGGCATTTTCAGATAAGGTGAAGCAAAATACAATTGAAGTTCTGACTTATTTGCCAGCTTTTGTCAGTTTCATTTACTTTGTATTGAGCGTGAGGTTCTTATATCGTTTTTTTTTTAGATGCTAAACAACATTTCCCTCCATGCTTTGTTGCTTTGGAGTCAAATTGAGTATGAGGTTGAATTTAAAAAGGACCAGAAAAGCACATTTAAAACGAAGCACATGTCGAGCCCTGCTGAATGTAATCATTATCACATCCAAATGACTTTTATTGATTTTTTTCAACGTTTACAATTTTTTTTTTATGAATCATAATATGGATTTGCCATGTTCATGGGAAACCATGAACATTGTAAAAGTTATTCAAAGATTGATTCTGCTTCCTGTCTTTATGTGAAAAGACTTGCTGAATAATGACTTTGGTGCAATAAATGATTTTAAAACTGGCGGGAGCAGACTTTAGTTTCAGAGTTATATTGATCTGAAACTATTCTAAATTGGCTAAATAGAGTGGGAAAAATAGAAATAATGGACATTATGGAGACATTGTTTTATACTTATGTCTGTGTTTTCATCTGTGAAAAGAAATGAAACGACAGATCTTCAAAAGTTTTTCACGATTTATTTGTTTCTTCACTTTAACCCTAAACAATTGAATATTTCCAGGATTGAGATATTTATATCCCATCACCGATCCAAGGTTCATCAGAAGTTTGCATCCCTTTCAGTCCAACAGGTCTTGCAGTGAATATATTTGGAGACAAATTCCCTTCCTCACATCGATTACATCACTTCCTGTCACATCTTTTCCTTGTAGCTGATTGGCTGGAGGATTTTCAAACCTTTTCCTTGCAGCTGAACGTGTTCACCTGAGGACGGCTTCACAGATCCGGCTTGGCTCGCCCGCCATTTCCAATTTAAAGACCCTCGTCCTCGACCGTATGTAAGGAAATCTTTTAATAGTTAAACTGAGAACTTTATATATTTGCTTGTGCTGAGCGGCATTGCTTTTGCTCATTTGTTTTTTTTTTTGACATGAAGCTGTGATTTCGATTCCTTCTGTGTCTAAGGCCCGTGGGTGTTTTTTTTTTTTTTTTTTTTTTTTTTTCTGCTCTTTTGCTCATAAATGAAATCTTTGAATTACGTTCCAGATAAAACCTCCGTGTATCTGATCCCCATGCATACGATCAAGCGCGTCTAATTGTAACTCCCCACCTGGTTACGACAGCGATGTTAATTAAAAATCTTTCTCCGGTGAAAGTTGTCTCCCACGGTGACGGTTCGGTTTGAGTGAAGATTATTACTGGATGTCTTATTATACCTGCAATGTTCGCCTGATGTTCAGTCATTACGGTGATAACCGTCTAGTGAACCCTTGACCTTTTTTCAAAATAGAAGAATAGCTGTTCTTAAAATATGCTACTGCAGGAGGAACTTCTCTGATTTTAGATCGTTTGATTTCGATAAGCTGATTATTTGTCAATTGCCGCAGCAGCATTACAAGATTGAAAAGTATATAAATAGTAAAAATAGCAAATATATGATATAGATACAAATAAACAAAGACTACCTGTATGTCCGGTACATACAATAGAATAGAAAAATAGAAATGCCTTGTAAAAACAACAGGTGTGCAGAAGGAGATGTGGGTGGTAAAAATGAAATGATAACAATTAAGCCACCCTTGGGAATGTGTGTGTGTGTGTGTGTGTGTGTATATAATGTAAATATTGCACAAATGAGAGTGTTAGTCGAGATGGAGGTCGACTTCTGCAGAGCACGTGTTCTTCAAGTTTTCGGTACCTCAACTTTGAGAAAAGAGGGAGAATCTTTCATTTGCAGGAGTTGTAGATCCAGATATTTACCACGGCGGGTGTAATGTAGATAAAGCGCACTTTACTGTGTTATTTGACTGGGATTTAAGCGACGTGTGCATTCTAGGTAAACACATTTCCTCAAACACAAGGACACCAAATGGAATTTGGACGTCGGCCTCCTGAAACAGTCTAGATTTTGTCCACTAGATGTCAGGAAGCTTCAAGACATGGAGATCTGGTTCCATCCCGCTTGCTTTTAATGCTGAAGATTTGATTGTGATGCAATTTAACGCGTCTCCTTCGGCCGTAAGAGTTTTCTTTTTGCTACGACATTCAAGAGACGTTAGTGACGTTGCTACAAGTGAGTGAAATCAGAAGGATATTAAAAAACGCTTATGGGACATGAAAAGGAAATACAACCGTTTGATAAACGCCACCTTCCATAAATGTAGAATGTACAGTTTTTATATTTTCACATCATTTTGATATAACTTCCATATCCACATTCACAGATGAATTTATTTTCCCTCACATCATTTGCTCCGTCCCCCCTTTCATTTTGCCGTTGTGGCCAAAAGAGGGAGACATGACATTGGCAATGCGGGAATCTCCTCTCCACCTGATCTCTCCCTTTATTTGCCATCCAGCATCATGGTCTCAACACTCCAGCTTCTGCGTACCATTAACTTTAAAAGTCGTCGTTGAGATTAAGAGATAAATTCACGTTTGCACGACGGAATAACCCGGGCCCCGGGTCTTCCTGGCATCCTGAAAACCTCGTCCGAGCGGGACTTTTGGAAAGGCTCTGCCTCTCATTGCACGCGCCCTGAAATGCTGACACAAAAGTCATGTAAAAATAGGCGAGGGATGGCAACGATGTCAGGTTATCGCTGGGCCGTCAGTGTTGTCGGGGCCGGACAGGCGGCGCCTTCACGGTGAGCTGGGTTCCTTTCTGCCTGCTGGAGATCTTGTACTGGCTGCATGAGTTTAGCCCTTAAGCCGCTCTCCCCACGCAGGGCTCCCTTCACCAGCATTCACCTAAATCTGTCACACAGATTTGACACTGCGTCACTTGGAGTGCACTCTGAAATGACATGTATATAATGTGGAATATTGTGCACATTTACAGCCTGGACTTCCCTTAGAGCACTAACAGTTTTTTTTTTTTTTTTTTTTTTTTTTCTGTTTTCCACCCCTCCTTGTGGGAAAAACACAACTAATATGTAGCTATTTGTTCTGAATTAACCCCTATTGTTTTAATGTCATACAGTCACGTGTCGAGGACGTTAAAGTCCCGCATTAATATTAATGCCGATCATTCCACTCGGCGTCCCATTATATTCATTTTTAATTGAGAACAAGATATTTTCTTCTATTACGTATAAACAAACGCATGAAACTTTTCCTAAATCTAGCTGATTTAATGAATATCCTTCCTGTTTTCACACACTGATGTCTACACTGATCGTGATTTATTTTGGAATTAATTTCAAATCATCACTCCATGTAAACCCACTCCGCTAAACTGCATCATATTTTCTGTAAAATCGACAAAAGTGATGTTAGGCTTTATTTAAAATATTCCAACATCCTGCTCTTCTCTGGTTTTATTCACTGTTCCACATTAACTGCTATTTTTCCAAGATGTTTGCTGTAGTGATTTCCTAATATAAATTCCAATAGATGAAAAGCTCCCCGCTTATTCGGGCTTATGTATCCGGCAATCTGCCGCTGTCTGTCATCGGCGTGTTCTGTTGATAAGGAGCTCATGTTTGGAGAAAGTTCAGCACGAGGAGCGACTGGACTCGTCGCTCCCGGTTTCCCCCCTCGTGCAGCTTTCATTCGCCCGCTTTCTTTTGCAGTGTTTACTGGATAAAATGGCTGCGAGACTGGCCTTGGTGGCCAGTAAGACGGATTTTCTCTCCCCAGCTGATTTAGCTTTGCCTGTTTGTTCTCCACAAAGTGCTGTTTTGCCGTTTCGGGGCGGCAGCGGGGGGAAGGGGGGGGGGGGGGTCTTGAGGAAATAAAGTCACAGGTTGAAAACTGAGAAATGGCAATGTTTCAGAAATTTTTCCCACAATTTTTGGAATATAATTGTTTTGCGTCATGTTTGCGTCTCCTGCGAGGCCCTAGCAGGATAATTATGATTCACTTATCCAGTTGTAAATGAGGAGTCATGGACATCTGCTCCTTTGGGAATCTCCAGCCTTTTGAAAAGAAAATAGAGGTTAAAAATCCGCTAAATGAGTTAGCAGCTACCGGGATCCTTCTCCTCCGCAGGTAATGAGTTTGATTAATTTTTGACCTTTGGAAACTTTTCGCTCCTTTTTAAAGCCTCCTTTCCTATTTTTCCCCGCGTGGGGCTAATGAGAAACTACACGAAGGGCTACAGCAGTGTTTGCACATAAAGTATAAGTGGACACAGAGGCCACAGTGAGAATACTATCTATATTTAATCAGCTTTTTTCTTTTTTTTTTTTAATATATATATATATATAATTGCATTTATCAACTACGGCATGAAAAAAATGATTATTTGTTTATATCAATGCGTTGGATACTTTCTCTTAGGCAAAACTTGAAACAAACAAACAAAAAAAAAACACACAAAAAAGTTTTTGGCTTATAAATAATAATGCGGCCTATGCGTATTTTCTCACACACAGGTGTTTGGAGATTCCTTCCCTGATAAATCATGATTTGTAAACTTTCCCATAGACAGCAGTGACAGGTTTCCTCAGGTAATGTAGAAAAATGGGGGAAAGAGAGGGCCGGGCTTAAGTAGAGCTGTGATTTAGAGCACCGAGATGCAGCATCTCTCCTTTCCAGGGGAGGCCCTCCTGGGTTTGATTTAATTCTCTCCTTGCACTATTAAAAAGGCCTTCCGCTCTCTTCACTGCATGCACCTTGCTGTCATAACTGGCACAAAATCATTTATCAGTGCCGCTTGTCGGGAGTACGAGCGAGGCTTTTCGCGGTATATATTTTTCCATTATTGATTGTGTGTGTGTGTGTGTGTGTGTGTGCGCGATGCGAGAGGAAGTACAAAGATAGGTCTCCTCCCGTGTTGAAATGACCATTGTAGGCCAGTAGGTAGGGTAACTTTCTCCGCCGCCTCATCTGGGATTCCAAATACAAAATCATCATTCCTGCCGGGTGGAAATTGTCTTAAAATGCTGCCTGGTTTCGCTGATGCCTCACTTTGTCGGACGCGTGAGTTATTTGGTGCAGTAAACTGAAAGGCAGTGAATGTCAGCCTCTCTCTTTATTGTTTAATTTATTTTCTTTTCAAAGTGAGGGGAGGTGGCCTTGCTGTGAGAGTTAGTCATTGATGTGGCTATAGTTAGTCCGTCCCCTGCTGTGACTGTCTGTATGAGACACCACTTCCTCTCTCCTGCCTGTTTAGAGCTCCTTTCGCCGGGGAGGATCATCCCGTTCGGTCAGTTCGGCTCCGCTCGCGGCGCTCCGGGTCGAATCGGGTCTTCCGACCTCGTCGGAAAACGCCGGCGCTCTTTAGATCGCGTTGATCCGCATCCTTGTAAGCTCTGTATAAATCGCTAAATGCTGCACAAACAATCCAATAATGAGGACGTGGATCCATAATCTCATCCGTCGGTCCAACAATCTGGTGAATTCCTGGTAGGCGTTCATCCGGTGGTCGAACTTCTCTTGTCGACTCACAGCTGAATCTGCAGCTACAAACGGACGCTGTTCTAACTTGACAAGGCATAATATGCAAACAAAATTTGCATATTATGTGAAGCTGAATCTTCCATATTTTAGTGGATGGACTATCAAAACACCATGAATCAGAACCCCGGGTTAAAAAGAAATACATCTGTTATTAGAAGCGACTCAGATGATTTTTTATGCAATTTTCTTGCGGGTTCAACCGCAAGTATCCAAAGCACTTGGCGCGTTGATGTTTTACAACGGCTGCAGTCGTGTTACGTTACCATGAATAAACGCCATCATGCTGCGGGGGAACAATATTTTTAATGCATTAAGCTTCCGACGCCTGATTTGTCCTGGCCAAGTGATGGAGCCCCACCGACTTTTAGTTCAGAACGACAAATAGGGTTAACTAAAGAGTTTGTATGACCGGAAGGAACGCGGAGCACGTCTTTTCAAATGCGCATCAGCATTGCGAGCCCTTTTACAAATGTTTGTGACGACGGGCTGCAGGCTAAACGCTTTATAATGCGAGGATAATTCCATAAGCTTGGTCACTGTCGCGGGTGAGCGTTGATCTTATTTATCGGACATCCTCCGCTTGTGATATTTAGAGGTATAATGATACTAAATTGCTTTATCAGCAACAAACTAGTGGTCTTATCTGCGATTGACGAACCTTCTGCTCGAGGGTAAATAGAGAGAATCTATTATAGGACCAGGGGCTTTATCTCAGCTGTCTTAAATATTGACACTTATAGTCATTTGTCTCCATTTTCCATTGATTTCTTGTTTTTCTTTCATGTTATGCTGTAAATGAGATAATGGCAGATTTGAGCAGAGGTCTCCTCAGAGGGGACGCACGTATATCAAGGGTTTCTTCTGGTCCAGGTCGGGGGAAAAAAAATGGAATTATTCTCTACTCGTGAAGGAAAAAAGGGTAGAAAAGTAGAATAAATTAAAAAAAAAAAACCTCCGCTGTCTATATTTATTAATTCAAAATTAGTCTCTAGGATAATATTGGTGAAGGTAAAGCAAAGCTGATAGCCGGGTGTGCGAAGAGTGACCGCTCGCCATGGGTGGAAACCGTGGAAACCGAATTGTTGTTTAATCACGAGAGAAAATTCCGTCAGTCAGATTTGTTGACAAACTGCTATGAGACGCATCCTTTGTTCGAAAGATGTAACCGGTTTGCAGTTTTCAAGCCGTAAAACGGGATCAGACGTAACGCGGGCTGCGAGTTAAATTGCGCCGGATAACTACCAACGCAAAGCGGCAAAGTTTCGCGCTTCACGAGTCATTTTTTGAAGACATTTGTCCAGAACTGTGATGTCGTCGCCGGCTTTTATCGCTTCCATATCTCTGTCTGGAATGCGGCGGTAAGCCCGGCCTCGGCGGGGCCGACGCACGCCTCCGTCTGCGGGCTTTGTACAGGATGAAGAAGCCGTAATCCTCAAACAGACTTCTATTCCTCCAGAAAGGCTCTTGATCCTGAATCCACTCATTTTCTTCAAACAACGCGGCCGAAAAAAAAGAAGCGAGGATATTCGGGCCACGGCTCCTCGATTGAAATCCGCTACTAGCGGGCGTAAGCGGACATCTCCAGCGTCGCCGGCCCCGAGAGCCCGGACCGGGTTGTCCGACGGGGCCGTCCTTGAGCACTTATTAAAAGGTAAACTTCTCCAAGGCGGGTGGGGGGGGAATCGTGTCAATCACGGGGTTGTGTTTTCGCAGCGAAGCCCAAAAGCCCGCTCTCCTCGTTCCGTCACACGCCGTTATCGCCCTCAAAGCCATATCAAAATGGTGTTTGTTCTGCGCTTTAGTTTCACCCACACAGTGGATTCGAAAAGGTGCGGGTCTATTTGATAGTGTATATTTCATTGCCAGAGAGAGACCGTGTTTGTTTTGCCGTGTTTGTCGGCTCATATTTGAGCTGCGGGTTCCTATTAAAACTAAACACCACATCAGAGGAATATTGCCGCTGCGAGGCTCTTTTAAATCGCATATTGAGCCGATGGAGAGGGGAAGCAATCGACTTATTGTATAGTTTGTACTTGTTGTGCTTCTTTTTTTACTCTTGGCTCTGATATATTTACATGCCGGAGCCTCCCTCACAAAATGTATTTTGTTTTTCTTTAAAATGATTCTATTTCTAATTATATAGGGGAGCCGACTGCGAATTTTTCCCGAGATATTCAATGCTATAATCAGTGAAACGAGAGCCTCAAATGATATAAAGATGGACAAAATTCTGAACGCGACGTTTGAAATAAGTTTTCCTTCCATGTGAAGCAGTTTTTGTCCTTATTTCCTATTGAGTCGACAACAAACAAAGGTTTTTTTTTGTCTTTTTAGCTATGAGGCGCTTCCACTCGAAATCTTCTGCCAATTTAAAGTAACTAACTCCCTCTTACTGAGCAACTATACCGGACATCACCGACGCAAACATGCGCAAATATAGGCGGTGACGTTCAGACTTTGGTGCGGCTCTAAAAAGAAGGAAAAAAAACAAGCTATTCTGGTTTAAAGGTAGTGCGACAGCAACGTTTAACCCCTGAACTCAAATATATCTAATCTGCTTTTTCTCAATGAGTGAGCTCTTCATCTTGTTTGCCCCATAAGTATCTGACTGTCCAGTTCTTTATCCTGCTCTGAATAATTAAAACAGCTGTGAAGCATTAAGGTTGACCCACTCATTTGTATATTTACATCAGTGTTGACCCTGTTGACAACCTGCGATTTCGCGTTTTGCAGGAATAGAGTTTGGGACGAGGGATTAACGTTTGATTTGTAAGACAAGCCGCGGCGGTTGTCTTTGGAAAGTCTGCGCAACGGCAAGAACAGACAGGCGGATTTAAATAAAGCAATTATAAATGCATGAACAAACTCCACTAATGCGTTGCAGGAGATGGTTTTTTTTTTTTCTTTTTCTCCTCCTCCTCCACGTGTTGTTATAAATGCATTTTTAGTTATTTGCATGCTGAAGGCAAAATAAATAAATCAGAATCGCTTTATTGGTTTTGACGATCTGCGGTGTTTGCTCGAAAAATCCTCGGCGATGTAACGGAGAGCGGTCCAACGCAAACAACACCGTAACTGCAACTCCAGCTGATTAACATGCGATTTGTAATTCATCATATCGCGTGCAGCTGGCGACATCTTGCAGCCGCATCCGTTCCGTGTAAATACATGCCTTCGGTTCCCTTTTTGACAACTCAAAACAAACAGATCGCAAGCTGTCGCTACATTTCCCGGAGATGAATGGAGAAAACGACTCGGGGAAATCAGGTGCGTCAGGTGATTAATGCAATTACGGCGGAGATCCTCGTGGAATCGCGAATTCGGATACGGCAAACGATGTACGGGTTACCGGTACCGTCGTAAGTTACAAATATTGACATCCAGTATCCGCACTCGAACCCGAATGCCGAATCCGCGCGTTTCGGATTCGAACGAGCGGGAATGCTAGCGCCGTTGTCAGCGACACGGCGGCTGCGTCGGTCTCAAGATAGTAATGGGATGCAGTCACCGGGGACCCCCTTGAGCGTTTGTGTACTGAGGGGAAAAATGACAGGAGCGGAGAGGCGGGGGGGGGGATAGAGGAGTATTTGTACGGTCTTCATTGCCGCCGAAGTTGTAAAATGGAAACGCAATTCTCCCTTGACAACTCCAGTGGATCTAACCCCCCTGAGCTCGGCTGCTTATGATGTTGCGCGGCATTGAGACGGACCGCCGGTGTGTCCCTAAGGCTTGTTGTTTCTTGTCAGAGATTAGATTGAACCAAACGTCTCCGTTTCATACTCATGCATGAAAGAAGCAGGGGCTCCTCGCCACTTACCCGCAACCCCTGAGCTTTGCTCCGCCGAGCTGTATTCAGATGTATTTCCCTTTGTGGAATAACATATATGTTATGTTCAAACAGGCTCGGGCCCCTTTGCGTTGTACTTTTTGCTGCCGGAGGAAAATAAGAAAGGGCTGTCGGTAAACAGTGTGCGGACAATCTTGCTTTTGATTATCTCCCAGACACACTGGATTTTATTTAAAAAGTACTCGTTATTTGGAAGACACATCTATTTTCCAGGAAGTAAAGCCGGTGGTGTTTGTCTTGAGTCTGCTCATGAATATATCTTTTATTTCCATGAGCCTTGTCCTCCTCACATAAACAAAGTGCATGGGAAGCTGTCAGACTGTGTGTGTGTGTGTGTGTGTGTGTGTGTGTGTGTGTGCTTGTGTGTGTGTGTATGTGCACTTCTGCTTATGGGAAGCTGTCAGACTGTGTGTGTGTGTGTGTGTGTGTGTGTACATATATGTATTTGTGTGTTTACATGTATGTGTTTATATATGAGTGTGTGTGTATACATATATACACGTATGTATGTGTATATATATATATACGTGTATAAACACGTGTTTGTGTTTACATATATACACACATGTATGTATGTTTGTATATGTATGTGTGTGTGTATACATATATACACACATGTGTGTGTGTGTGTATATATATATGTGTGTGTGTGTGTGTAGATATATATATATATATATATATACACATGTATATGTATGTATGTGTGTACATATACATATATATATACATATATGTGTGTATATATATATGTGTGTGTATGTGTGTGTGTCTTTATATATCTATGTGTGTATATATGTATATTGCTGATCCCTCTGCCACTGGGCAGGAGGCAGGTTCACCCTGGACCGGTCGATCACAGGGTGGAAATATTATTGATATCTAAGTATCACTCTTTCAATCACATGTCATCCAGTCCCAGCCGGAGGAAAGTAAGAGCGACACAGGGAGCAGACGGAGACACAGAAACTGTTCCTGTTGGAATCGAACCAGGGACTTTTTTGCCGTGAGGCGGAAGCGCCGACCGCTGAGAAGTGAAGATGCTAAATGAATTAATCTTCACAGAAAGAGATGTTCTTCAGAGGGTTGTTTTTCCAATGGTCGTTTTTTTTCCTCAACTTTTGCCCAGGTATGAAATCCCATGCCGTGCAGCAATTAAATAACGGATATCAAACATGAGGAGATCAAATCTTGAGCAAGTCTTCTTTTCTTTTTGGTCGAAGAACATAGCAGGAGAATCGTCAACGCTGGAGATTTTTTTTTTTTTTTTTTCCAAACCATCTGTTTCTAAAAAGAAATCAATTCGATACGATATCGCATAAATTGTCCGGCGCTCATTGTATATTTACAGCCGGATTTCCCTTTCAAACGCATTTCAATCCCGCCCTCTTTTGACCCGGGATCGCACCGAAAACGCCTCTAGAAAATCCCCGCTTTTGCTAATCATCAGTTTGATCCATGCCCGTCTGGCCCGCGAGGGAAGAGGTGAGCTGTCCCCCCTCGGTTTCCCGCGGAAGGAATAAGGAGCGATCCGCTGAAAGCATCTGTCAGTGAGGTAAAGAGCACTGACAGCCATACGTCATCCGTGCCTGGTGCAGACCCCCTGTATTTAAAAGACTATGGCAGTCAAAAGCCCATAAAAGTGACTGACTCCTCAGGAGCATCTGCCACTGCATGCAGGGAGGAGATTCAATGTGAAAAAGGGGAGATAATATGCTCACTCACTAATGGGCACCCGACCAGACACAGGCTCATTTTTCACATCATGTCATCTGTAAGGTTTGAATAAAAGTAATGGCCACAATGAGCCCGGATCTCTCTCTCTCCCTCTCTCCCTCCTTCCTTCTCTCTCAGCCATTATGGCTTTTTTGCGTCCTCACTTTTATTTGTGTTGACTCGTACAGTCAGAGAGGATGACGGTCTCCGGGCCGGCGGATCAGTCGGCGTGATGATCTGCGATGCTCTCCTCGGCCGCTGACAGGTCCCTTCTCCTTGGCAGGCATGTGAGGCCAGGATGCCGCACTACGTCATATTAAATGCTGTAATCTGACAGAATAAAGGGATTTACACACCGGGGACATCACAAACTCTGTCCGTTGTAATTTTCTGACAGAGACAGAAGGGGAAAGTGAAGGGGTTTCTACCGTTTCATGTAGTAAGAATTAGTGTCACTCAAAGCTAAGTGGCTATTTTAAGATAAATAGGAGAGGATTTCCGTGACATGTTTTGGGGCGCTGGGCGCTAGAAGACTACGCTAATGTGAGTAGATACTGATTGGTCATTGGATGTTTTCATTTCCTAAACATTCAGTTGTAGAGCCGCGGCGTGTCTAAATATCTGTTCTGAAAAGGTTAGTGCGTAATTAACGCTTAAATATGCAGCCACTGTCAGCCACGCTCAGCTCAGAATAACAATAGACGCTCCGATGTTTATCTTTTTTTATCCCGATAGCGCGTTGCGCGCGGAATCGGACGGGGGACGCCGACCCGAACTCGTGGGAGTCGGCGTCGGCGGGGCGGAGGCCCGCGGGGAATCGCGCGGCGGACTGTTTTTTAAAATCCCCGAAATTAAACGCGTGCGTTTTTATGCTTCATCAATTACTTTTAGAATAAAGGCTCGGTTTGTCGGCTCCCGTTCGGCCGCCAAGACGGATGAGAAAACAAGTGATTTCCTTATTAAGTTCAGGAGTCAAAGGCCTTCTTCCAGAGCCGTGGGCTTCAAGAGCCCGGAAGATTAAGACATATATTGGATTCATGATGGAGGCCACGAGTTCATTTTCAAAATAAAACAGAATATTATTCACAGTCCTTTTAGAATTCAGATTGCCGGCTGACCTGTGACTCGGAAGTAGTGTATTACATTTTCAATGAGCTCCCACTATGTCACGAAAGGCGGAAAGAAAATCCCATTTCTTGCTCCTTTGCGGAGGGAATTACGGGATTAGGCCACCTACAGTTTAAGGAACCCAATGTGTTGTTCAATTAATATTAAGCGGTTTCAATTTGACTTTGTTTCCCCGCTCGCTCGTTTTACCGCGTGCGGGAAGAAGCGCGCCGATCGGTACCGTTCCTCGGGTCCGCGGTCCTGCTTAGCAAGGCGGTGGAAAATCTCCCACAGGTGATATTATAAGAGACACATGCCCACAGCTCCGGCTGATTTTCATATATATTAAAATCACCGCCAACTGTGGCATATGAAATTGTGCAAAACGCTAAGTCCTGTGCTCACAGCTGGAACTTCTGCTTCTCTGATTCAGAATATCCTCTCAATTCTGTGACCCTTAAAAAAGGTGGCCAATAATCCCCCTCCGCCGGCGTCGCTTCCATCGGAGACTTCCGCACACCTGGCGCAAGACCACCGAGGTAATATTGACATTGTTTAGCTGTGTAAAAGCTCGCTTGTCATACACAAATATTATGGAAAGTTAACAATCCCCTCAAAGCAATATGCTCCCATGGCTGCCGGCGTAATAGAGATCTCCGTTCCAAAAGCTCACGGCGCGGTCTGTGTACACACGCCGCCGCCACAGAAATAATATTAAGTCAAAAAAATTTAATTTCGTCATTACGACGCCGAGAACTTGGGGGATATTGAGAGAGCGCGCCGAGCGTAATCAGTCACAGAGCCGCTGACGGGGAAACACAAGACGTGGTAATAAAGCCACAACTTGGGTGCGGTGAGCTCATTCCCACAGTGCCGACCCCCGTCCGACCCCCCCCCCCCCCCCCCAACCAACCCGCGCACCCGCGCCTGCCTCATCACTCCACACAAAATATCCCACCCTTAATTGGTCTGTGCTCTTCCAACATGTTTGTAATGAAAAAAGCAGCACATAATTCTTAGTTTGTTGGCTGGCAGAGCCCAATTTACAAAAGTGGAGGTTGGTGATAACCAGAGACGGTACGGCTGTGGCGCGCTCAGAACAATGAATCACCCCGCTGCCAGGGTTGAGCAGAATATAATTGAGTCCAACATCTCTGAGCACTTTCACCATAATTAATGATAATCTGTAACAGAGGAATCTGAGATTCCAGTTCACAGAACTGTTTAATTAGGCCCAGTAATGAAAGCACAGGCACTACAAGAATATGGCCGGCCTCATGATTAATGATTTGTGCTACTGAACACAAAAGTGCTGCACTGTTAACTCCAAAGGATACTGCTGTGTGTCTCTGGCATTTACAGAACACCCAAATACATATGGAGTCTTTGCACTCCCTATATAAAAGATAAAGCTAAACATCGCCGTTTCCATAGGTTTTTGATTTTTAGAGGAACCCGACAAACGCAATGCAAATGATATAAATTGTATCCCCCGACAGTGGGAATAGATTTATATGAGAGGGCGTTGATGTGTGTCTGTGTGTGTGTGTGTGTGTGATGTATTTATATACATATGGTCCTAAGAGTTTGATGGGATCCTTCAATAAGGCGTATTTTAGAATGACACTTTATGTAAATCGCTTTGGATAAAAGCATCTGCCAAATAATGTAATGTAATTACAAAATGAGGTTTTCCTTTCTTTCCTTTTCTTTCATGGACAGTAAAATAGTAATTATTTCTACAGCCATGACAAGAAAAACAAAAAACAAAAAAAAAAAAAGAGTGCCAAGAATTTGACATGTGGCAGGAAAATAATGTATAATAGCATTTACTCCTGTAATAAAAAAAGGACATAAGAAGTGAGATCTCTTACTTAAAAATACGGATTACATTACTGAATGAAATGCTCCAGCTCCTGTTTGTGCCTCCAGGCGTCTTTCCTGGTTATTTCCTGGCAGTATAACCAGAGTTCTGCGACTTCATAACAGCAGCAGGCAGGCTCTCTATGGTGGATGTGTGTTTTTTTTTCTTTTTTTTTTTTTTTTTTTCAAATTGATCTCATGAAATGCACAGTAATACAGTCACACCATTACAGAAACAAAATAAGGTTTTTGTTTGGCATGAATTGGATTTTCATCCTGAAAGAAAGCTATTAGTCACTCCCTGTCACCGCGTCCGCCGCTCTGAGTTTGACGCTTTCGTGCGCAAGAATTGTGGAGTTCAATTTCCCCACGTTTTAAACTTGTCTCCTGCAAAAAAATCCAGTACGGCGCATGGCTATTCTTGCAAAAAGGAGAAAAATTAGACCGCTTTGTAAAAGATTACTTTGCGGTAACCTATTGAAGGACCCATCATGCACCCGTTTCCTTTTAAATATATAGAAAAGAGAATAGAAAACCCAGGATGGGTATTTGGGAAAGTTTTTCTAAAATGGTAAAATAAAACATGATGGGGAAAACAGAGAGATTCCAGCAGTGGAAGAAAGAAAAAAAAAAAAAAAAAATGAAACGTCCCCCCTCCCCCCCCCCTTTACCCTTCTATTCCACGTGTCTAAATCTTGTTTAGTTCTTTAATTCTACAGTTTCTGACCTGGATCTGGCCATCGCTGCACATGAAAGAAATTACAAAAGCCTCTCAGTCACAGCAGCACAGCTTCCTCCTGCACCGCAGCATTTGTCATTGCCAAAACAGCAGAGTTTAATTAAGTGTTGTGAGCAGCCTTGTGAGAAACACACTTTAAATTAAACCTCTGAACATGCTGCTATTGGTTCTTTACCTTCTCAACAATCAGCGGGGTATACGGCATAAATTTCTCTCTCTCGAGGGGGAAGGCAGCTGCTGCACCTCTAGCGATTCATAAACGGCCTGCCTCCCCGAGAGCAATCTCTATTACGGCGCATTTCATTACGGCCCAGTTTAGAAACGGCGAGCAGATGAACACGATAATTAATGTCCTCTCTCAATCCAACGTTTTATTTACTCTTGATGAATTCACAGTTGTTATCCAGATTGAACTTAAATTTAGAATTAAAAAAAAAAAAAAAAAAAAAGAGATGCATAGCGATGAATAGGTGAAAACTGATGAGAGCCAAATTAGCTAAGGTGGCATCCAACCGCTATCAGCTGAAAGCTCTTTTTTTGTTTGTATCATAGAATATACTAATATACCAACGACCTTGTGTGGAGGCGGATTTTCCAAATATATACCACCATATATGGTCATTTCTGGACAATAGAGCACATCTGAATATAAGCCGCGCCGGCTAAAAATGATCAGATGTTTGCATATATAGGCTGCACTTGTCTTTGAGCCGCAGGTTTCCACGTTGCAAAGTAAGATAAGATGAGATAAGAGAAGATAAACTTTAGTGATCCCCATTGGAGGATTGTTTTTGTCACAGCAGCGTAACTGTGTCACAATTAGAAAAAAACAAATAAATAAACAGCAGCAACACCATCAAGGATAAGAGTGGAAACAGAATGGGGGAAAAAAAAAAAAAAAAAAAAGACAGGGTGAAAGTAGATAACCAAAATTAAACGACAACATAAACGGGGCGACAATAGCAACGATAAGAATTGAATGAATAACAAAAATAGGTTTGAGACCGACAGGACAAAAGAAGACAACAGAGTTCAGGCATGACCCAAAGGAGCGTTTAAAGCGTTCAGTTCATGAGATTTTTACACAGAAAGATGTCATACAGAAACATTTATTTGAACTTTTAATTAAATACATACAGGTAACGTCCACAAATATGGACTGAAAATGCCTTTTTTTTCCCCAAACGGTGTCTGTAACACGGCCAATGAAAAGCTTAATCGTAAATAATGCAAGGAAAAGTCCATCCGATGGCTATCTCGATCTTCCTCCTGCGCACAGAGTGTGTTGGAATTGGACGGCCTCAGAATTTCACGGTCATTTCATCGGTCCGATGTGGCGAGGCTAAATGTTTTGGCGACGTGAAGCTCGTAAGCCCTAAAAAAATGCATCAGTTAGCCGCGTCGCGATTCAAAAAAGTAGCGGCTTAGTAATTTGAATAGTTTACACATTTTACGCCATAGCTTCCAAACGCTGCAGATGCATCATATTTGGACTCAGCCCGGCTTTGCCAAACCTAATGTAGCGCCGTCTAAACACAGTAAACACCAGCCATCCCATATGTGTAAACATCATATAGCATGCCAAAAAAAATTTAAAAAACACAGCAGCGTAAAAGCTGTGATGAACACAACTTCACACGCAGGTTTGATGTTTCCTCTCATCTGCAACGTTAAGATGTTGAATCCAGCGTGGAGATGAGGTGCGGCGGAGGTTATCGGGGTGAAGCTGCCTCGTTTGCACTTACACGGGAAAAATATCACAACCCAGTGCAAAACATTTGGAAAAAATTTGAAAGAATGTATTTTACTGAATGATTATTATGTATTATTATTAAATATTTGGTGAAGTGACGTGAGATCCAAGCTGTTGGAACTTTTTCATTTGGTCTTCATTAAACCTACTGAATTGCTGGTTTATTAAAACCCAAAGCTAAATTAAATGGATTTTTTTTAGCAGGCAAGAAATTGTGTATATCATCCATGGGATTGAAAATACTACATTAAGGTTTGTTTGTAAAAGGCTGCAGACACAGAGGAGGAAACTGCAAAGAGGACAGACCATTTTTTATTTTGCTGCAACAAAATAGCATCTACAATCTGTAGACCAGACCTGGGCATTTTACGGCCCGTTTTGCTTTTTTATCCGGCCCGCCAAGCTATTTTCTTTGAATATTTTTAGTATTTTTAATCAATATTGAATTCACAGACACCTGATTTTTTCCTTTCGTTTAATTTTGTGTGGATGATTTTATACAAAATAATATCAGTACATGTATATACATGTATATGATCATCAATGATTTTAAAGTTAAAATTAAGTGTCATAAAATTAAAAATTTATAAATTGCAATTTTAATTTTGTTCATATTACAATTTACACCCGCATATAAAAATCGAATAAGAAATGTGGCCCGCCAGTTAAAATAATTGCCCACCCCTGCTGTAGACAAAGTTTGAACATATTTCTACGTTCCGCAACGCGATCTTTAGGTCTCACAGTGGAGCTTTTAATTTTATATGAATTTATAAAAAAAAAAAAAAAAAAATTCTGAAGGTGAGATTCAGTACAAATGGTTGAATCTCAGCCCGTTCGAACCTCAAACTAAGGCCGAGCTGCGTTTTCCTTCACGTACTGTAAAACGACGTTTCCTCGCGTCCCCCTTCGTGATCCGTGAGTGTCGGACCGATCGGTAAGGACCGCGTTTAACCGTGAAGCCACGCAGGCCCAAAGCGCCGCGCAGAAGACGAGTGATTCACTGCGAATGTCACATTAACTGCTGACTGAGTCACGCCGTCGCCGTCTGAGAGAAGCGCTCACGCTTCTACACGGTCCTGTTAGGGAGCAGTGACATCTGTAGGTCCGTGCAGCGCTTTAAAACACGCTTTACAATACCAGGCTCCTTCGTACGCGGCCAAAAGAGCAACTGAATAAAGTGCATTCATTCTCGAGTGTTTCCTCTCCCATTGAAATGTAAATAAATGTGTTAAATAAGATAAACCCAGTCCGGATTCGGCGCGTCCAAACTGCATGGATTTCCTCGATTTGAAAACAATATCGGTCCCGGAAAGCTAATCCAGGCTCGCCGTCGCATGTATGAGCAGAGGAGGCAAATAACTTGACCTCGTTTCAAACGCGTGCAAAAATAATATAATCTATTAGGTTTCCAGGGGGATCCGGTTTACCGTTGATCACTTCGGGACGCCGCTCTTCTCTTCCTCTTTGGGACGCCAAATGATATACGATCACTTCCGCACTGCTGGTTAATGTACACTATTAGCTCTGTATTTAAACATCATAATGTAATTGATTCACAAATTGATTTATTGAAGTTAATTCAAGTGTTTCGCGTATTAATCACGGTAAAGATATTAATTTAGTCGATTTTACAAGCTGTTGTGTGATCATCTAATGATATAAATTAATCAACTTTAATAAGAATTCAAACATAATTGTGAAGCTAATTTGTCACATTGTTATAGGCAGGATGAACGTGTGCGCATTTGATTTACAACACATAGGTGAGGTGGGATTTTACAGCTTTTAGGACGCCTTTTACACTTTTTTTCCGTAAACCTATACGATCTAATAGGGACAGTCTGGCGATACACACCATATGTTATTTTATTACAATCATAAACATGAAGTGACCAATTTTAGAGCTTTCAAAGCTTATTAGATGGAAGAGTTTTCTTATCGTCGGATTATAACAACAATTGTAGTCTATTTATTTATGTGTGCTAACCTACATGCACACTCATCTTCATGATTCAGTTTTTTTTTATCTTATTACATTTATCTTAAGACCTTTTTTTATCATATTTGATAGAATAAATATTTATATATATTTTGTACTCATAAAATTTGATGTATCATGTCATCATTTTGAGAAGAATATTTGTGTTACCTTGTGTGTTAAAAAAAAAAAATCTATTTCAATAACATTTAAATGAGTTGAATCGCCCGTCATGTTGAATCCTCCGAGTCGTAGAATCCGATCATCGATAACGTTTCGCTGATATTTTCCGTTTACGGTGTTAAAGCCGAGACGAACGGACCCCCGGGAGGGGTTTCAGTCGGCGCTTCTCTGGGTCGGCGTTTCTTATAAACTTCACCAAACAGTGCGGCGAAAACAGTTATCGCTCTTTGAGTAAACACCGCAATTGTTTTGCACTCCAGAGGGCCATTAAGTAGTTCATTAGTGGCGATGTCATGTCTTTAAAGTATTGATCTCTGCAGTCAATGGAAAAATAACAACCCCGGTTATAAGCTAGTTGTCCATAGCGATGGGCAACATAAATTATTTAAAAAGGGCAGATTCACAGTGGCCGCGGAGCCATCAATCATGAGATATGGCAATAACAAAAAGCCGTGCTTCACGGGTTCCCTCTATCTCCCCCAGAACAATTCTATCAGCCAGGTGACTGCAGAGGCAGGATGACCCGATGTCACTCACATTGTTGCCGCTTCCTTTGAAGGGCTCCGTTCTCCTCGCCGCCCCTGGAATGGGACGGCTAAATAGATTCTGTGTTTGCCGCCGGCCTCCCTCTCGGTGCACACTTCCATTTGTCTAACAATAAGAGGAGTTGCCCCCCCCCCCCCCCCCCCGATCCGAAACCTCCAACCCCACCCGCCCTCCAAACAATGAGTGAATTTTTTATCGGGTGGATATATTGAGTTGCAACAGCGCCGGTGGTTATTCGTAGTGTTTCACTCTCTGTTGTAAACAATATGATATAACAGGTTGGAGAGGTTTTTTTTTTTTTTTTGAAGCTACTTTGTGTTCAAGGCAGGAGTTAACCCGATCAATGGAGTCGGTGCTTTCCGGTTTAAAACAAGTGGTGTCCCATAACTCACTAGAAACACATTTTGCATTTTTTTTTTGTTTGTTTTTACAGGACAGGAAAGAATCTTTATTTGAGTTCATTTTGTTTTCTTCTACAGCAGGTTTTCACGTGTTACTTAAGACACTTAATGGTTTATTTGTATTTATTATTCTCTCAATTTTTTTTTCTAATGTTTAGCCAATTTTCTGCTATTATTTATTATTCTTATATTTCTCTTGTAACTCTGGCACAACAATTCCCTTCAGGGTAAATAAAGCTGTTCTTATTCTTATGAATCAAGCATCTTAACTGTTCAGTGAATGATGTCATTTCATGGTTAAACCAACCACTCATAATGGAAATCAGTGTATTTTGAATGATTTAAAGCTGTCAGAACCTGCGGATTGTATTTTCACATCGTCGTCATCACCATCCTTCATCTCACTCTCTGTAAAATCTGTGAAAAATGTTAAATGGGGGAAAAAAAAAGGGGAAAATTATTCAACATTAACGAAGCGAAATCAAGAAATAACATCGAGAAAATGACACAGATGAGAAAACGAACAGATAATTTTTCAATTTTTTAAGTGATATGTTCAAGAGCTCCAAGCGATGACGTCGCATAGGATTTCTTTTATTTCAGATGTTTGTGAAACCCTTGTCATTGCAATGATCTTTCACAAGAGCGTTTTTTTTTCCCCTCCCCATATTACCCAACTCCACTGAAGAGGTTGATATGTCAATAATAAATCATAAAAAGTCTACATGCGCTTTTTAATGAATCAAATCATGAAAAGGGAGCCGTGCAAAACAATAAAAAAAAAAAAAGTCACAGGGCGACACTTAAGTGCAGCAGACAGTGTCTTTGAATTTGAGTTTCAAAACGTGACTTTGATAAATAATTGATTACACGAAGCCGAGCGGCATGAAAGGCCGGAAGAGGTGTCCTTCTTGTGACCGGCCAGACTGTGCGACCGCACTTTGTTGTTTCAAATGCTCCGCGGCGGATCGGCATTGGCGGCGGCGTGGACGGTCCGACCCGCCGCCGCACAGACAGCTTGACAAAGTGCCCCGACCAAACCAGACACGCGGGGATATGAATGGCTACATCTAAAGGGGTAATTGCCGCCGAGATGGAGCCTCCTACCTCGTTTCATTTAGTCTATTAGCAATTTATGGCCGGTCTCGCTCGGCTCTACGCGGGAGGGGTTTGATCTAAATTTTCATGAGCTTTTAGGTGAGACCGGGGCCCGGTGGGGAGCCTCCGGTGGGGGGGGGGGGGCGGGTGAAGGCGAAAAGCGAGCTTTCGCTCACCGGTGTTTCAATTCTCCGATCGGATTATCATGAATTCGTTGTCAGAGAAGAACGTCACACCATCCGCGGTATCCGGTTAAAATTTTAGCATTCCGGCAAACCGGGAGGGTTTTCGTGTCGTTCCAGCCCGGCGACCGGCTGCCTTGTTGTGAAGGTTCGTGCAAAGGGAGGGAATCCGATGCGGAGGTGCCGGTGCTATCAGAAGCTCCAGTGGCTAATGCTTGGTGTCAGCCCCCCGCCGGCCGGGATGCAGATCTGGCCGCATTGAGGAGGGGGTTCTGTCCCATCCAACAACAACAATAGGGAGGCGGAGCGGACAGGCTAACTCTCTGTGATGGCTTCATGCCGTTCTGGCCCGGTGGCCGGCGCACCGAGACTCCGTGCTCATGTTAGCCGATATGCGTCAGCCGGTGTTTTCGAAAATTAGCGGTTGTTTTGGTTTTTGTTTTTTTTCGGTTTTGTAATTGATGTGCAATTGATATACGTCAGCCGGTGTTTTCCAAAATAAGCGGTTGTTTTTTTTTTTTTTTTTTTTTTTTTTGTTGTTTTTGGTTTTGCTTTTTTTTGGTTTTGTAATTGATGTGTAATTGATATGTGTCAGCCGGTGTTTTCGAAAAAATTAGCGGTTGTTTTGGTTTATCAGCGGGCGACGTTAATAGAGTCACCGAGCAAGATTCTGTCGGCCTCTCCATTCGCCGCCGCCGTCTCGGTCCCTGACGCGAAATGTCGCACACTTGAAAAAGTAAAGACGTCACGACATTGCGGCCGGCCGGCCGGCGCGGCGAGAGGGAAATAACATCGCACGCTCCGTATCTCCCGAATCCGTTCCCACTGTGCCGGACCGTGGCGTTTCAGTGAGTGACAGATCTAGCGTTAGCGGCGAAACTCTCTGTGGCACCTCCCTCCGCGGGGGGCTCGGAGGCACCAGCGCGCAGGAGTGATTCGCGCTGGGAGGGCTCGGGCCTCGCGCGCTTTCCCGAGGGTGACCTCTGACACAGCCGGTTTCCGCACGGCGGCCTGGAAGAGACAGTGGTGGGGATTTCACCCCGGCCGAGGCGCGGCTTGTAATTGATGTGGCAGTGGCGTCAGCACTAATCTTTCGCTCCTTGACGGCCTCTCTGCGAGCTCCTCGTCCCAAAAAAAAAAAAAAAAAAAAAAAAAACGCCACCCGCTCAATTAGATGTAGCTCCTCCGCTACCCGTTTTGTGCAAATATATATCTCCCGTCGCCGCACAACATGTTCAGTTATCTACCTCTGCACATTCAGGGTGATTTCTTAATGCCGCCGCATGACACTATCAGCAAATGGAAAGCTAAGCTGATATCTCTCCCCACAGTTGGCTGAGTGATTATGATGTATATGGAAGAAGGAGACACTGTTGATTTTCATATTTGAATGAAGGATCTCTATCTTCATCTGCCTACCTTGGGAACCACAGCGCACACGGATATTGTAATCATAGTAGTAGATTACGTGCCGCACCTGGGGGATACCATTACTAATTTGGTTTAAAGCGGTGTGAATGCGGTCCCACGGAGAACGTGTCACCAGCACAGCCCTGTTTTGTGTTCTCTCATCCCTCAACAATGTCAGCAACTTTGGTTTAGAGGACAAATCACGTCCCCAGAAGGAGGGCGTACTTGTTACTGCCGGGGAAATATCAAGAACACGCTCACTCATTTTAATGGAGGGAAAAGAGGGATCGCCGCGTCATGTATCAAGGAGAACAGTCGGTGCTCGGTGAGCCCGGCAACCGCAGGTGAAGATTAGGACAATATCCTCAAATGTCCCATATGGAGCCGTGTGTGTGTTGCTGATTGTACGCGGTGAAGTGACCGAAGCGTCCAAACTCGGGTTGTAACGACACGACAGTCCTGCTTGGATGAAGACGCCGCACTGCTGTCGGCTATAAGCATAAACAGGAAAGCTCACCCAAAAAATCCCATAGCGTCATTTTAACTCAGTTAAATCATAGAATAATTATTATGTCGAGCAAGATTTTCAACCAGATTTTCGCCAGATTTGATCTTATTTTTAAATGAAAAAAAAAAAAAATCTTATCTTGTGAGCACATCTGATGATGATTTACAGGACTGTCCCAAAAAATTAGAATATTGTGATAAAGTTCTTTATCTTCTGTAATGCAATTAAAATCGCAAAAATGACTTTTTCATTATATTCTAATATTCTAAGATAGGATCTTTGAGTTTTCTTAATACGTAAGCCATAATCAGCAATATTAAAATAATAAAAGGCTTGCAATATTTCAGTTGTTTTGTAATGAATCCAGAATGTATGACATTTTTGTTTTTGTAATTGCATTACAGAAGATAAAGAACTTTATCACAATATTCTAATTTTCTGAGACAGTCCTGTCGTCGGGTAGCATTAGATCTTTCAGTAAAGACATTCGAGTTGGATCATTACTAAGCTAAAAGAATTCTGCTTAATCCACAATTTATAATCTTTCTATTCAAATGTCTCATATTTTGTTTATTTTTAAACAGTTTGTAAGAATGGTTCCCTAAGAGTGTTTTAATGTAGAAATAATAGTACTGTGAATATGATTCACGTGTTACATGATCCGGGCTTTGCTCCTTTCCGTCGTCTCCTCTCCTAATGACCTGTTCCATTGGTATTTTTGTGCTGCTGCAGGAAACTTTGGTTTGCACACGTAGAACCACCTCGCTGCCATAAAACGCTGAGATTCCTCGCTGATACAGAACGTCTTGTTGCCATGCGCACTGTTGTCATGGTGTTCGATTTTTTTTTTTTTTTTTTTTTTCAAATTTTTTTTTTCTGAAATTAACCTCGCTCTACCTTTTTTGAGTTTTTAATTTATTTTTTTGGCTCTTCTCAGGCTTTTGTTTCAACGTGAGGTACACATCGGCGTTCATTCAGACCCGTGTGAAGCCTTTATGCCTCTGTATTTTTTTTCAAGGTCGCTTTCAAAGTCGTCCAAAAACCTTATTTCTCAGTTCACGTGTTGTTTTAATGTTTGCACCAAATGAAAGAAAATGACAAATTAACATAAGCATGAGTAAAACGGTTCATGAATTCCTGCATAGGCTCGAACCGCAAGCACGGCTTTCTGTGAATGGAATGTGTCCGTACCTAATGATATGGTATTTTCCCAGCACACCAACCAAACAGATACTTTATTACAGCAGGAGGTTACTACATCTAGACAAAAGTGCTTATTTCTTTTACCTACCGTTTCCCAACACTGCTGAGAGGAGACCAGTTGGGTATATTTCATTGGACGTGCTGACAACCTCTAAAGAATTCAATATTTTTATGTTTGCTTCGCGTGAATCCTTAACATTCATGATTATTTTGCAATATGAAGGTCAATTTTCTGAGAAAGGGATGAAAACCAATAAGCGCCCGTTTCTCTCCCAAACCCACTTCTGGTTAGGATGCATGTAAATGTATTTAGGGTCGGCTCGGGGAAAGCACACACCGTGTTAATCTGCTATGACTGTTGAAATTTCCATGATGTGCCAGTTAAATAACAAAAAAACAAAACAAAAACAATGGAATAAACCATGCTGCTCATCCAAATATTTTCTTTCCACAATAACAGCGTGGATTGCAGGCTTTCGGTTGATGTGAAAATGCACTTAAATCAAGCAAGACTTCAAGGTTTTCACTTGAGATAATGCATTTCCGCGGGGGAAATAACTCCATCGGGGTCCTGATGTACTGCTCCAGATAGGATCACTAATAGATCGCAGGCAAAATGTTATCATCTCGTGCATTTGCCCTTAACCCACAAACCTGAGGAACCTGCCTCCGGCCGGTAACCGCTGCAATAAACATAACTTATGCCCGTAACGATTACAATGAGCATTATATTGTGTAAAAGTATAATGGATGAAAGATTTGTATTTTTTTTTTAAACCGCTTGAAGAGGTGTGTGTTTGTAAGGCAGGGTTTACACAAAACTGCCCGGTGACAAGCGATGATTTTATTACTTGCTATTACCGAATAGTGTCGCTAGTAAATAGTAATCATTTAAAAAAAAAAACAAAAAAAAAAAACACACACAATTGTTGTGAGTCACCGTAATCATTTCTGCGCTGCAACACAGCGGCACACACACTTTCATATACACTTCCGAGAAAGTTCTCCAATCGGGTAATGAGTGTCATTTTTATAAACGGACTATTGTAGAAACCGTGATAACGCAAGACGCTGCCTTCAATATAGATATCCAGCAGGTAACCTTTCTTTCTCATGTCCAGTATTTATCAGAAGTGCGATCAAGGAACATCATCAAATGCTCGAAGACACAATGGGTGCAAAATGTCAGAGGAAATGGCTGAGAGTTTAAGGAAGCAATGCCATTTCCATAAATGTTTAATTGATTGTAATCCTTTGTTTGAAGGAGGGGGGCATTTGCACATTCCACGGCGTTCACACAGAGCAGGATATTGAAATATTGAAACAACATAATAACTCTGATCTATCTGTTGCTTAATTGTCAGAAAATGCCCGATAATTGTCCCCCCTTTCGGCGTGATTACCGATTATACGTTGAAAGAGCAGAGGGGCTAAAAAAGGGAAAAAAAAGAAAGCTTTTGTTGTACGCTGCCACAAGCGGGGGGGGGGGGGGGGGTCACCCTTTCAATGCGTATGTCGTAATAATTCCTCAAATATGATTGAGCGATTGAGAAACGCACGTCTTGGTTGGAATTGTTACCGACAGAATACCTGTCAGCGGTGCTCCGATAGCCTTTAATTGTTTTCATACGGTCGTTCATTAGGGCAAGTACGCTTGATTAAGTAGGAAACGGCAGCGATCAGCCGGATGAACGGCTCCTGAGCCGTCAGGCGGGAAGGAGGCCCGAGAGACGGACGCCGTGACGGTGTCGCGGGCTTCCCCGTCCGGCCCCGTCCGGAGCGAGCGGCGAACCGCCTCCCGGACAGGTTGGCGGGCAAACGTATTTTTGCTTGAGCTGCTCCCATCCGCCCCGGCCGTGACAAGATTCGCAAAATTCCCCCCTTTATTTACACGCCATCGCCCCGGCTCCGCGTCACGTCGCCGCGGTCGCGGATGACCCCGGGGTAAAGGCTGTCTCCGCTGATCCACGCTCAACCCCCGCCAGGGGACCCGGCGCCGCTCGTGTTGTATACAATGGGTTTCACGCCGCCGTTTGAGAAATTAAAGCTTAGCTCAATAGACTGGAGTCTACTTAGCAAAATAGAAAGCGATATTTGCTGAGATTCGTAAACAGAAGACGCTCGTTCCTTCTTTTTTCCGAGCTTTACATCCAGCACAGCCGAGATGCACGCAAATGTTTTCTTCGCCGCCGTCCGACATCTTTACATGAGATGAGATTAGATGAGATGAGATGAGAACAACTTTATTTATCCAGAAGGAAATTGTTGTGCCAGAGTTTCAAGTAAAAAACATAACAGTAATAGATAATAGTATCAAGGAGGAAGAATAAGAATACGATGAAATACGAATTGTCTTAATTACACGGCCGTTATTTTTGAAATGAGACGAGATGAGAAGAACTTTATTAATCCCGAAGGAAATTGTTGTGCCAGAGTTTCAAGTAAAAAACATAACAGTAATAGATAATAGTAGAAAGGAGGAAGAATAAGAATACAATGAAATATGAATTGTCTTAACTGTTAACTGTAACTACAAAGATTGAAGATTCCCTGCGGCTGAGGGAAGAGGAATTAAAAAGTCTGATCGCCTCAGGTAGGAAAGACCACAGTGGAGCTCCTTTTTATTATATTATTTATATTTTATTCATTATCATCATGTATCTCCTTGCACCGCGGACGGCAAAGTAAGAATTTCATCGTTACAGGGAAACGTGTTTCACACTTTGAATCTCAAAGTGGTATTTAGAATGTGCACGGATGAATATTTGGCCTCCTAGGATTCCGAGCTCTTTGAAACAACGCCATCGGGATCTTCCGCGGGCGGATCGAAATTACGTCGAGCCTTTATATAGCGATCGCCTCGATGTTGAGTACTTTGACTAACAGATAGACGCATAAGATGCTCTGCCCACGAGCGAATGTATTACCAAACAAAAAAGCTGCTTGAGGTATCCTGTAAATACCTAACTACTGCTAAAGTAATAGGCTATAAAGTGATCTGTAAGTGGAGTTTTAAGCACCCCCATAATGGCTTTGGCTGCCTTTTAGCAGACCATGTGACTCCCCCAGAGTAGTGATTATGAGTCACGGATGAAGAGGTCTTGTGTGCAGGTCAGCCCGTAAGCCTCACTTTCACCTGCCAATCTTTACTTTCCTCAATACTCAGAGAGCCTTGTTCTTTATACAGATAACTGTCATACAGCAGGTGGTAGCTTGTAAATTATGTCTACAAAAACACTCGGACAAAACTTGGATGTAGCCCGGTGACTCCACTACGGTGCAGAAGCTCATAAACAGACATTAAATAGCCACATTATCAAGCTCGCTCTGGTGTATTTTCGCTTTGACTGTTCTGTAGATATTCACTGGAATTTTTCCATCCATGTTTCGTGGAGATATTTTCTGGAAACCTGTTTTTTTTTTTTTTTTTCCCCTTTCCCCCCCCCTTTCTTACATATCACAAGCACACTGATGCATGGTGCATTTTGAACGTTGTATTATGTTCGGGGTCCGGGGGGGTCAAGTTTCAGGAAGTGTCCTTAATTTCACAGGGTTAGGGCGCAGAAGATTCACAAGGAATACAGATCACTTAGCACGAGCCCTCGCCCGCCTCCGAGCCGGGGAGATTTCTCCTCTGTTTGTTAACCACATCCTCGGGGCCGCTGAACCGTTGAGACTGGCAAGGTGAACTTGTGGTCCCAGAAGAAGGCTTCGGCGTTACAGATCACTGAAAGTTTGGGTTGGTTTGTGCACGCCGTGTTGGATTCACGCCGCGGGACGGCACTGACGAGCATCCCCGAAGCCTTGATATCACGTTTATATCGACGCCGGTTTTGGAAATCGTATGAGCTTCGAACGAAATTAAAGGTTGTTTTCTTTGTACGCCGGAATGATAATATTTGAGATGAGATGAGAACAACTTTATTTATCCCGAAGGAAATTGTTGTGCCGGAGTTTCAAGTAAAAACATAACGGTAATAGATAATGGTAGAAAGGAGGAAGAATAAGAAATACAATATTTCTGTGCAATATTTCATCTCATAACAGCTACACTACAATTTTACCTTCCATCATACTATTGTGCACTCCTTACCTCACTTGTTACTAAGACACTTATAGTTTTATCACTGTTTACCAAGACACTTTATAGTTTCACTGAGACACTTTATAGTTTATTTTTATTTCTAATTCTGCCTTTTCTTTTATTATTTATGACTGTTATATTTTCTGTAACTCTGGCACAGCAATTTCCTTTGGGATTAATAAAGTTGTTCTTATTCTGATTCTTATTCTTACAATGCAATATAAATTGTCTTAACTGTTAACTGTAACTACAAAGATTTGAAGATTCCCTGCGGCTGAGGGAAGAAGATTTTGGTTATTTATTTTGGCATGTAAAGTTTTTAAAGATAGTTGTCGTGCATTTCAAGAACATTTTGTTTTGCTGAACAGCGGCGCGTATCTGACAAAGCTACCGTCCTCTTGTGACGTCTCCCGCCCGGGACCGCCGTTTTCATCCGTTTGCCGCGCGATTATTTACCAAATCCAGGAAACGTGTGTAAAATTGTTCCTCGGTGAAGAAAAAAAAAAAAAAAAAAAGAAAACGCACATTGCGATAAAACCTTTTGTATCTCTCAGCAAAAGCAAAGTGAAAGCGAACAATAACATGTTAAGCCGTTTGGTTTGATCGCGCCAGAATGCGACCATTATTTCCCCAAACTAAAAGGAATTGTACATGTATCGGTGATAATCCGATAATCACGCGGCTCCTAAGCTTTTAATTTGATTAAGTGTGTGAAAATTGAGGGCAAAGAGTCTCTGGGAGGATAACAACACGGACCGCCTCGCCTAATTGACGCTGTAAAATTTACATATGGCTTCCTTGTTTAATGTTTTACCACTTTTTAATCCGAACGGCTCTGTGATGTCCGCCGTCAGAAATCTGCGCGCCGGGATCGCGTGACGCGCGATTATTCCAAATGCTCCGAGGCCTCTTTTGATGAAATGCGGTAACAATTCCCGGGACGGCTAGATTTGGAAAGCGTCTCTCGTGAACAAAAACCGCCTCCGCAGGATTTGAGCCGAGGACTTCTTTTTCTTTCGCTTCTCGCCATCATTGTCTTCTTCCGGCTCACGCTTTTCCCCGCCGAAACACGACGGACTCAAGTTAATCGAGATATTCCTCGTCCTCGTGTCTCACGCCGTATTAATTGGAAAGCTGTTAATTGACGACGGACCGCTCCATCTCGAGGCCCTTCGGCCGGACGTGGATTCACCGTAACCGGCGGCATATGAGGTCATATCCAGGTTTATTACCTATAAAACTGTTTTTCCCCTTTTGTTTTTCTTCCTCATTTCCCCTAATCCTCGGCCCCACTGTTGTTTGTTTACCGCAGCCTTATTCCCCCCCCCCACCCCACCCCGTTTTGTTTTTTAATAGGCCGAACCAAACCATTTTTCTTCTTTTTACAGGCGGCTTCACTCTTTCTTTCCGCTGTGAATAAATAGCGACTTTATTTCCATGAAATTCTCAGATGACATAGATTTTACTTTTGCATAAAAGCATGAAGAATGTGCCTAATATCTGCGGCGCTCATCTGCTAAGTGGACATTTGCATGGGTGCGAGGGGGAGAGGGAGAGAACCGCTAACCTCCTGGGGTGACAGCAGTGCAGGGGGATGACATGTGACAGCTGTGACAGTACTGAAGGGGGGTGGGCAGGCGACTTGCTGCGCCCCTGATCCAATTACGCCACACGGCCCCCTGTCAGACCCAGCAGCTTGACTCCAGCCACTCCGAGGACAGTATTGATCTCTTGTCAGGAGGACCGGTTGCCCTCCCCGATAAATCCGGCGCCGCTGAACTTTCCGACCATCCCGCCGTAACACCCCCGCTTACACCCTCCGCGCGAGCGGCTAGCCGCGCTCTCCCCGCCGCCGCCAGCCACCCTCTTTTAAAAGATCGGCAAAATGGGGTTACAGCGTTCAGGTGAGGGGGGGGGGGGGATCTGCTAAATATCCCCCCGCGGTAGGCGAGATGTTCGTAACATCCGGGGAGCGGCGGCGGCGGCGAGCGTTTCCACTTACAGTACCTCGCTAATAGTCCGAGCGGATGCCGCCTCTCCCGGCTCGTACCGGAGTGTTTGATTTGAGATGATGAAAAGGCCATTGCAATTAGCGGGCCCCGGTTCATTTTGTCGGGAGCCGGGACGGAGCGGTTCAGACAGTGGCAGCTGCCAATAACATCAGCGAACCGAGAGCAGACAATTAGGCTGAGTCCTGTTACGGCTACGAGTCCCACATCTTCAGACCTTTGCACCGGCCCTATACCTCTTGAGTGCCTGCAGGTCAATAGACAATGATATTGTGCGGCGCAACAGCTCGGAGCAGAGGTTAATCAAAGCACAGCCATTCACATCACTTCCAGTCAGCTTATTATTCTCACCACAAAGGCCAAGAGCGGGAGAGGAGGAACCGAGCGGGAATAGCTGTGAATTCTGCACGACCGGCGGGGAAAACCAGGCCGTCGAGGTTTCCTTTGCCGTACGGGATTATGTTATACCGAAAAGGAGTGAGTAGAATTTAAGAGTCAAACTTACTCTCAAATGTCATCGCTTTGCCCGATAAGGCTCGGCGTCGACGGTACAAAACAAAACAGCCAGTATATGGTGAATCAGTGTGATCGAGCCCGTGCCTCGTGTGAATTGCACCATGAAATTGGGCACAATCTGGAAAAGAAGCTCAGAGTCACTTTCATGGTTACACGCGATGTGTATCCAATGTGGAGTGTGAACATTATCCCGGTCGCTCATGCGTTCACTTGTGACACCGAAGATGTTTAGTCAGAGGTTATGGAAAGGTAGGCTGAAAACCCCGAGACGAGGCATCGGGAGGAGCGATCCGTCCATTTCCCAATCTCTAGCGCCTAACCACCATGGGTTGTTTTTTTTTTTTTTTTGCATTCAAATAAGAAAATAAGTCAGTAAATGACAGTAAATAAGAATCAAGTGCGATTTCATAAACGGCGCCGGCCTCATCTGCAGATTGATGCGCGTTCGTTAGCTTCTCCGTTTACGACGCGGCGCTGAAATGGAGCCGATCGCAGCTCGGCATCCGACACGCGGCGGAGTTTTTCGGCGACGCGGACCGAAATTCCGACGCAATACCTTAATATTGATGAACTGAACATCCATCGTCTCAAAGCACAATTGTTATCGACATTATTTCAATGCAATCGCAGCATTTCCTTCCCTCCCATGTTTCTACGGTTAGATTTTTCATGCAAATGTGAATTTTGAAACCGGGATAATTGGAAGGTTTCGCTGAAATCTTGTCAATTTCAAGGACGACGCAGTTAAAATATAACGTATCGCTTTGTCGCTCTTTCCAATCCGACGTTTGTTTTTTGGACCGATTGGAGTAGCGTTGTGATTTTCCTGTATCGCCACTTCTTCGCGTTGCCAGAGAATGAGCTGGAATAAGCCGTTACAATCATCTGTGCTCACCGTTAAATACATACGGACACTTTTACACCTCCAAAAAAAATAACAATTTATTTCGCCCATTAAAACAGGTAGATTTTGAGGTTTGACTTTTGTTTTGTGATCCACTCGTCGGGATTCGATTTTGGCGTCGAAGCGAGAAAAAAACGGCCATTTTTCAGCAACGATTCAGAGCAAACTTCAATTCCGGCCTCCGTTTTCTTTGCTTCCCTCCGAAGCGGTCCTCGCCGTGTCGTGCGAAACTCCCGCGTTTCTAGCAGACTTACGTTCTGCACAAGTGTCGCCTTTTTCAAAGCAAAGTAATCATTCATGTAATTAATCCACAGGAAACTCGTGAAGGGGGAAAATGACCCAGTTCTATCACGGAAGCACCGAGAAACCCCCATTGTGATATTTGATCCGAAGCATTCGGGGACGTGAAAAGGGGGATATTTCTGCGCCGCGTCTTTTCTTTGCAGACATCTTGGATGTAGGTTGTCCGAGGGAAACCAGAGTTGAAGTGAATCACAGGATGTGGACGGATGTCCTATCAAACACGTTTTCTATGTTTGTTTAAAATGCGACTGCTTACTTTTGGTCAATTCATTGAAAATCCTCCTCCGTTGTGACGCAATTACAACAATAGACTCTCGGGGGAAACACCGCGGAGCAACTCGGGGCGCGCTTTCCATTTCGGGGAGCGCCGATGCGAGTGTTTTCAGGCGCCCGGTGACACGTCATCTCGCGAGCCAACACACCAATGGCGCCTGTAAACGAAAAGATATGTGTCACACCTACTGAGCACCATCACATCGCTTAAAAATTGGTGTCCTCCAGAGGGGCCCAGGAGGGGAATCAAGGAATCTGTCGAATTAATACACACAGCGAAGATTCCCCCCCTGTCATCTCGGCTCCCTTTTTACCAATGGCTTTTAAAAGCCATTTAAAGGCAGCAAAGTGAACAGGACAGACAAGCTTGACAGCGACTCTTAAAAGAGCATCTGTCTCCTTTAACACTTAGATAAAGCATGATACCATCTTTAACACGGGCTTAATTTTAATTAATGAATTGATTTGTTTTGTCAGTGACAAAGCCAAATTGTTTGAAAAACGCCAGAAGCAACGGGCTGCATACATTCCTTTTCCTATAAGAAATGTGCCAGGCTTCGCGTCAATCTGCCCCAATCCTTTTACTAATTAGACGTGCATTTGAGAACATTGTCAGCATCATCGTAGGTGTTGCTCTACGACGGGATTGTTTGTTAAGTTGTTTTGGGGAACGCAACGGGAGCACGGGATGTTAAATCGCCGCGTCTACTGGTAAAATGTAACCAAACGGCGTCGATAGAGCGAAGAGATCTTTCTCGCGTGAGCGTTGCCTCCAGCCAAGAAGGAGCCCGACTCGCCTCGTTATTTTGTTCTTCCTCGGCTGGAAGTCGTCGCCGCGTTGCATCTAATAAGAACCTAGAAAAAAAAAAAAAAAAAAGTCCTCCGATACGGGAAAAAGATATCTATATTTTCCTGTCTTCTCCGCCCGCCGTAAACTTCCTGACAATTGTTCATTAAGGATTCCCAGTAAATTCCGTAAAATGGTAATTTGTCATCCTGTCACTTCATTTGTGACCCAAAATTCCTCACTAGAGGCATCATCAAATAAATTAATCACTACCCAGGATCCATTTCTCCCTCGTGTGTGCTATTATACCCGACTCTCTTGTGTTTCTCTTCATTTACATATATTTAATGGCCCAGTTGCAGTCGGTTGTGCCGCGCGACGTGCACAGTTCACATCAGATGAAATATTCCGACCGCCGGAGTCCTTAACCGTGCAAAGCGTGTCTTGTTCATTGTCCCGGAAATACCTGGAGCACCAGAGAACGGGAAATAGATAGATAAATAAACGAAACTGTAAAATCGAACCTGCACTTTACGCACTTGATTTAAGAACCCTCGAGTCAAATCTTAATCCGCCGTATTCACTTCGTGTTAGACGCTTTATTAAAAGTCCTTCTAGCAACAAGAATCGAGTAGATGCATCGAGTTGTCGGGACAATTTGGTTTGATTTGATTGCATCTCATTATGGTACATGTGTACAGTACATTACCCACCAGACAGACTGCTTCGCCGCAGACCTTCGGGGAATTGAGATGCTTTGTGCGAAGAGCTTAACGCAGACATCCAGCCACGTGGCCGCGCCGACTCACGACTGCACGCTCCCAAATTATGAAAAAAAAAAAAGAAAAAGAAAAAGGGATTTCCTCTAATCATAATCGCGTCGCTTAACAAAATGATGCTTTTCTGTAACAAAAATGAAAGCTTCTCCCAAAATGGTGAAACCCTTGAGTGTATTTTAGATGTCATTTTTAATTTTTAAATTAATTACTTTATTCCTGCATTTTTTTTTTTTTTCATTTTTTTTTGGATGGGTAAAAAAAAAAAAAAAAAAAAAAAAAGGGATCTCCTCAAATCATCATCCCGTCGCTTAACAAAATGATGCATTTCTGTGGCAATAATAAAAGCTTCGCCCAAAATATGACGTCATTGTTAAAAACCATTGAGTGTATTTTAGATATAATTTTTAATGTTTAAATTAATTACCTTATTCCTGGATTTTTTAATTTTTTCTTTTTTTTTTTGGATGGGTAAAAAAAAAAAAAAAGAAAAAAGAGATTTCCTCAAATTATCATCCCGTTGCTTCACAAAATGATGCATTTCTGTAACAAAAATAAAAGCTACGCCCAAAATGTGACACAATTGTTAAAGCCCTTAAGCGTATTTTACATGTCATTTTTAAAGTTTATATTAATTACTTTATTCGTGTTTTTTTTTTTTTTTTTTTTTTTTGGATGGGTAAAAAAAAAAAGAAAAAAAAAAAGAGATTTCCTCAAATTATCATCCCGTTGCTTAACAAAATGATGCATTTCTGTAACAAAAATAAAAGCTACGCCCAAAATGTGACGCAATTGTTAAAGCCCTTAAGCGTATTTTACATGTCATTTTTAAAGTTTAGATTAATTACTTTATTTGTGTATTTATTTATTTATTTATTTTTTTGGATGGGTAAAAAAAAAAAAAAAAAAAGAGAAAAAATAAAAGCTTCGCCCAAAATGTGACGCAACTGTTAAAACCCTTGAGTGTATTTTAGATGTCATATTTTTTTTGGCTTAAATTAATTACTTTATTCCTGGATTTTTACATTTTTTTTTGGATGTGTTAAAAAAAAAAAAAAAAAAAAAAAAAAAAGCAGCCCAATTATTCTTATGAGCGGAGAGCATGTCACGTATGAACTTCCGTCCTCATTAAGGGTCCCTGACACCAGAAGGGATGTGAATGTGCTAGAAGCATTACCACAGAAAACAACAACCCCATGTCGCCAAAAGGGTCCTCGCTTACCCGGCCACCCTATTAGAACCTCGCACGCTGTTTCAAATGAAATTAGCATAATTAAGAATTAACATCCATTAATTGTTGCACTTAATAGAAACTGTAGCCAAAATGTGTCACTTGCTGCGGAGGAACCGCTAAATGCTTCGTCACCTTTTGCTTCGGGGAGTCGGGACGACGGGCTCCTCGGCCGCGAACCCGGCATGGCACGCAGTCGTGGGAGTTCAAGGCGGCTACAAGCGAGGTTGTTCCTCGAGGAAGTTTGTGATGTTCTCAAAGAGGAATTCAGGACAGGTGTAGATTGCCCGAACCTCTGGGTCCACCCGGCAATAAAGTCTGGCATTTGCAGAGAGCAAAGGGCCAGCGGGTTCTCGCGCTGTGGTACTCTTGATGGAAGTGGAAGTATCCCTTTTCGGTTTTACCCGCTGTGCTGTCAGATGGAAGGACAATCATGGAGGATCAAAAAAGGTGTCGCTTCGAACCTCAGAAGAAGACGCTTCGTTCCTCTGCGGTAGAATTTAATGGGACTTTCCAGTCGGACTTTCTGGCATTGCCGTGCAGGGAGAGGCATGTTTTGCAGTGAGATTGCTCTTCCTGCTGTTTTGGGTCGTAATAGCACCTTTAAAGCATTCCTCTACGTGTAGGTGTTGCCTGGAAGAAGGCCGGAACACGACGTCATTCAAAATTTACAGGCACGATCCTTAGGTTATTGAAATGTAAATGTATTTTTCCCTTGTTTACTCCAACCACTAATTTTACTCCAACACCTGCCAATATCTTGGTTGGCAAAGTGTTAATTTTTTTTTGTTTGTTTTGTTTTGTTAGCGCTCATGCTTTTTACTCACATTTCCTAAGTTGGGAATGGATCATCTTGGCGTGAAGTACAAGACTTATCACATTTAATACCGTTTGTTATCTTTACATTCACTATCTGGTGCAACATCTCCAACAGTACTACTCTTTCTACTCAACGTCTCTTTATTTTAGCGGTATTTATTCAAACTTTATACTTCACTTTTTTGATGCTATATAGTTGATATCCATCCATTGTTTGTGTAGTTTTGGAGTCATCTGGAACAAGAATTTCCCTCAGGCTAAATTAATTGTTATCATTATTTTTTTTCTATTAAATTCATTTTAATTGGAATTTGAGACTTCAATCATTATTTAAGTGCTTTGCACAAAACAGACTCATCGTGTTGCAATGCAGGAAGACCATAGGTGGGAGAAAACAACAAAAAAACATGACCGTGGATATGTATGTCACCTGAAAAAAATACAAGGAGGATTCCGATCGGTTACATTTTCATTTAAATGATCCCTTTATTAGATATTTCCTCATCGTCACGTGGGCTTTTTTTTTGATCCTTTGCTGCTGTTTCTAACAAAGAAGTCAACATTTGTTAAAGACCTGGGCAGTTTTCCGCACCAATCTAGATTAAATGCTCATCTGGAAATACATTTCCCCTATTAATTAAAAGTAAACCATGTATTGTATGGTACATTATCCTCTCTAACGGCCCCATGTGGAGATTATGAAGTGGAAAACTAATGGTGTAGATTTTAGCATTTGTGTATGGCCCGAGTCATTTACATATCTGCGCGTGAATGTGGATGTATGTGCAAATAAGCAGAACTCCGCGGGCCCCTCGCTTTCTCCATCACCACCCCCTTCCCGCCTCCCTCGCCGGCTAGTTTACGGAGGAAGTCAAAGAAGAAGTGTCGCCTCTCTCCCCTCAGCTAGAGAAGGTAATGAGATTCTGCGTACCCTCTATTACGAGGGAGGATGAGAAATCTGATTATTAAGGAGAGGCATGTGGCAGTAAGAAAAATCTGTTTGTTTATTTTTTTTTCTTATTGTATCACCCGCAGAAACAAAGGTGACCCCGCGTTCCGTTCATTAAATCCTGCCTCCTCTAATTTATCAAGGTAAACTATCACAGGTTCTGCTGAGCTAATCAGAAATGGGCAAACTTGTTAGGTGTGTCTCAAAAGGACATGTCACCGGATTGGGATGTGGCGTCCGTGTACTGAGCGGAGACTAATCCGCGCGTCCCGTTGTAGCGATAAAGGTGGGACGTTAACGCGGGCCGGGGTTTTGTTTTCAGTCGGCAAAAAGTTCAACCGGGAAAGTTCAGGGCGAACGGGGTGAATTATGACCCCTCCACCGCCTCCACCGGCACGTCGCGTCAGAAAAGCTTTTAATTATTCCAAGGACACGGAGTGGTTGCAAATGTAGCTTCTCAGCAAACATCACACGCACATGTAATCCACGACCCGCAGTGCTTTGAGTTATCCAACTTCTTTACAAGCGTCACAGTCTCTACGTGGAGACTAAACACGTCAAAACGGCGCAAATTCCCGGATGTGAATTATTTGCGGGCGAATAATTAAGGACGTTATTATAGGGCGACAATTTTTTTTTTTTTTTCAGAAAAACACGGAGCGTCACTCTTATCTGAGTAATTGTTCCGAGGTATTTGAAGTTGTTTGGTGCGAGGGGAGTTTGCCTAGAGAGATGTGAGAAATGTCCCACACATCAGCGAGCTGAGTCATCGCCGCTCGCCTAACCAGCCTCGACTCACGCCAGTCCCCCCGCCCGGACGTCACATACGCTCACGTCAACCGGCTCTGGTGACAAAAGGCACGACGGGCCGGGCAAATTGAATAGATGGGTGTTCGCGTTGCAGCCGGGAACATGTTGCAACGCTCCAAAATACAAAAACCGAAATCGTGCATTTAGTGCTTTTGACTCAATCTGACAACGGTGGGTCGGCGCGTTAAGCATGCCCAATAATCAGTCGCCGGAACGTGCTTATCCGGAAAAGATAATCCCGTCGGCGTGCTTAGATACCAAAGCTGCGCTCCCACTTCAAATGTCCCGTCTTAAGCGGCGAAGCCCAACCCCCCGACATGACAAAGCGCTCGTGTAATTAACACGCGCGGTGAAATGCTCCCCACACGGCCACTAAAGGGATAGAAATCATGCAAAGACAAATATGATTGTTGATTCTGCACGGTGAATATCTTAGCAAAGTGGCATGTGATTGCTGGCTTTTTTTTTTTTTTTTTTTTTCTCCCCGAGCCCCATTTTTAACATCCTTTAAGAACAAAATTAAGACTTTCCTCTCAAAGATGCAAATGAATCTCTAAAAGGGACATTTTCCAGCACGGGTAACTCAGTGGGGTGACACCGCGGGGCACCGAGTTCATTTTCATCCCTATGGGCATTTTTTACTTCCAAATGATATCCTGAAGTTAAATCATGTTGACTCTTAATTAATTGTAACACCACATTTAAGGCCCGGGAGTCTCTTTGTCCTCCTGGAGACGGCGCCGTTCTTTCACAGGACGCAGTGGTCTCGCTGATAAGGACGCTTTTGCTTTTGTATTAATTATGTACTCATTGTGTTTTGTTGTTTCATGTTCTATCTGGGCGGCTCTGCGTGTGATGCGCGGGGACTGATTTCGATAAGATGAATTATCATCAAGTAATACATTCTGATGACATTTCTTTATCTTTTCACGGAATATTTCATGTTTGGGCTTTTCAAGCTCATTTTCAAGCCGAAGATAGCGCGATGAAAGAGAGCGGGGGTCTGGAGATATTATTCGTCAATGAAATCTACATTCCTACTTTTTCGGATTTGACAGCAGAGTCCGTCTGATACCGAGGGGGGGAAAAAAAAAAGGATTTTGGGGAAAAACTGACTAAAATGTGAAGCAAATCAAGTCATATAAGAGATATAAAGATAAGATTTGAGAAGATACGTTATCCAGCGTGGCTGCCTTGAAAGTTTTCCCGAAAAGACCGGTTTTGAGATTCTAACTATCCACATTTTGTTTAACATAATCTAAATATATAAGCGGCTTGTTATTAAATGTGCTTTTAAAATGATAGAATAAGGCCGCGGGGATCACGTCAGACGTCTCCAAATACTTCCTGTAATTAAGATCGCTTTTACAAAAACCGGGTAATACTTTTACACGGTGTAACTGTTACTTACCATTATTTTTTCGTGTTGACAATAGGTTAACCGGCAATTATGTACATGATTTCAAGGACGGTCTTATATTTACCAGCAGGCCTCCTGAGGGAACTGTTAACGTGGCCTATTATATGATGAAATATTTTTCCGTGTCCTCCCTTTGTTCACTTTCCCAGAAAGACTCGATATGCGGTGTATTGGTCGACAAATGCTTATAGAATTTTCAACGTTGAATTTTTCCCATTTGCTTTGGTTTCAAAGTGCACGGCAAGGAGGGAGGAACTCATGACGCACATAGATGTTGGTGAATTGATCGCATTGACCACTGTGCGCTGATATAGTACATGTTTACCACCCTCGTTATGATGGGGATATAATATTTTTGCAATAGACGCATTTATGGTGGCAAACATCAAATATAGTTTCTTTTGTTTCTTAGTGTGTGGCCGAGATTATTTACAGCACTGGGGTTGCTGTGTGTTGTCTTTCCTAAATACTTTTATTAATGATGTGTGTGTGTGTATGTGTGTGTGTGTGTATTGTTTCTCATTTTTGTAATGAATGTATTACTGTATTGTCACTTGGAGCATTTTGACAAATAGGTGGGTGGGTGGGTAGATAAAAAAAAAAAGAAAAGAAAAAAAAAAAAACATACATTGGTCGCTGCCAAGGGGTTAGATTTTGAATTAATTGAGGGAAATGAATTCAGCAGTAATAGGCTCTGACAGCAGACTGTGGCAATTCTGATGGCAATGATTGATGCTTGATACACACACACACACACACACACACACACGCAGACAGGTTTATGACAAATAATGCTTGTTTAGCTCCTGGTATATTTTAAATCCTACTTGTGTGTTCATTAAAAATACATGCATCAAGTGAAAAATAAATAAGTAAGAAGAAACGAACGGGCGAGATGCTTTGTTTTGCCGATTCCTCGCCGCTAAGAGGGTGTCGAAGCGCCGGAAGGGAAGGACGGCCACCTCCGTCTTTGACCCATTTGCAAGAGGCGGCCCCTATCGCAGCTCTCGTCACGCCGCTGCAGTCGGAGCCGCCTGACAGCGGCGTAATGCTGATCAGATAGCCGTGTGGAGTCACTGCTTACATGTGTCACAACGGCCGTACATGATCATGTCAGAGTCATGCTGGGCGTTAGACCCAGACTCGGGGCTCGGCGGACCCGGCTGGTTTCGTGGCTGACATTTCCCCAGCATGACCGGGCTAGCGGAGCTCCAGTCGCGGCCCCGGCTAATGCGGCTCTCCCGGGCCCCGCAGCACAGCGCTGGCAGCTGCAACGTGGGGGCACAGGTGCCGCCAGTCCCTGTTAGCTTTACAGTACCTCCCGGAGAGTCACAAACAATCCCAGCACGTCTCTGCTCTGATACCTCAGTTTATCAAGAGTCTAATGAATAAACAAGGCCTTCGTGTGTTGGAGCCGGATGCCGATCGCGCCGCGAAAGCGCTCTTATTCAAGCCCGTCCTTCGAATCGAGACGCCAAGCTCTGGTTTTGACGTGCATGAGTAGAATCTAATGTGTCACACTTGGGATTAATGTCGTATTTTGGAGCGCGCTAATTTATTTTCTTTTTCTTTACCCTTACGCTCCTTCCCTGGGACAAAAATATACGGTAACAGTGACAGTAGTCACTTTTGATGTTAAATAAAACAGGCGAAAAATAAGGATTACACTTGGGGCTAAATTCATTTTTTGGTTACATTTAACTTTCCTTTCCGTTGACGTGATCCGCCCAATGTTTTGGCGAACGGAGGCCCGACACATCGGTTCAATTGAACCGATGAATCGGTTCTCCGCACCGGACACGATTATCCCGGGATCAACTCGTGTCCCGACAAGAACCCGGTCCCGCCTCGCCTTCATGATGGGTAAACTGTTTCATTCGAGAGGTTTCCCCCGCCTCCCTTACCTTTACCGCTTGGCATAATTGCACCCCAGAGGAACTCCAAAGTATTACGAACCTCTCTATTTCACGCTTCTTTGTGGCACCTAAAAGTGAGGGGGGGGGGGGGGATGGGAGGGTCAGCGGTGGAACATGCTTTCATAAAATGGAGCGCTGCTGAGCCGGCAAATCAACAGCTCTCTGTTCATTAATTGTCGCCCATTAGTCCCGGTAGCGAATGAAATACTCAGATGTCCGTGTAGAAATACCGTAATCTTGAAAGTCCAAAGTGTGTTTATCATCAGGCGTCGTATGTTAAAAGAATAACATCGTACCTATTAATAAAAATGCATTTTAAATGTACTCCGTGCCAATTCGGAGGCCGTGATGCGAGAGTATAAACCGGTTTTCGGCAGATGCGATCTTTCGACGTCTTCGGCGGAATCATCGATATCCGTCGCTAATGAGGAAATATTAGCTTCGATGGACTAAAACAGATCTATTTAACGCGTATAAAGATTCAGCTGGATGTCAGATTTAAATAATACATCATATCCTCCCAAGCCGTATCATGTGGTTCATTAGTTCCCCTACCCAGAAAAGACGCCCGTGTTATGACAACTCCCAGGCCAGAGACTGATACTGAACCTTTCCGTGAACTGCTTGAACTTATTAACAATTATTAAAAGGTTAATCACCTGCATAATTAAAGTCCTTTTCAAGGAAAATTCCCTCTCAATCATCACTTGGATGCTCAGAAGCTGCGCTTAGCTGTTTTAAGCGCAGGTGTATATGTTGGAGAGGATCTCTGAGCGGCTCCTGCGGCGCCCGCCGTGGTGTCACGGAGGGGAGGGTTACTCGCCGACCATCGGCTACATCCTATGGCCTGTCGGCTCCGCCGCTAATGTGCGAGGAAATAACTCTATTTCTTAACCCGGTAAAAATCACCTGCGCCGACACGGCTCGGAGTACGCATTGTTCGGATCGTAAAAAGGGGGGGATTTGTCTCAAAAGGCTCGTGCGGACGCCGCGAGCACGCCGTAATCGCTCCATGCGATTAACCCAGGCGCTAATGTGTTTTTTGATTTTTTTTTTTCTGTTTTTTTTTTTTAAAAAGTGAATGGGAAAAAAAATATATAAGCCACTCTGAATTTGCAACATCTTTAACTATAACAGTAATGTCGTCTCTGTATATTTATATGTGCACAGTAAATCATAATGGAAATGTAAACAGATGGCAACAGATTATTATAAACAGATTATTACTATCACATTCCAGGACTCAATAGCAGAATAGCGATTGGGTTTCTGTTTTAAACGTATAAACAAAAGAGAAAAGAACTCTTTTCATGCCAAATGAGTTTTATACGGCCATGGCGGCATTTTCATTTATCGCTACGATCAAGCCATCTCCGAATTCAAATCCGCGCATGCGGAAACGCGCCCGGCCATTCCGACTAAAAATGTAATAATCTTTTAAACGGGGACGCTTTTCTAAAAGCGACTTCTCGGAAACGACGCTAAATACGCGGAGGGGAGTGTAACATTTTTGCACAGCTCCTGCGTCAATTTGCCACGAAATAGATCTCCAGCGGCGAGTTCTATTATTTATACTGGAGTGTACATTTTAATCGATGTATTACCGGCTTCTCTTTGTATACGAGTGCGTTATAAGGCTTGTTACCGTGCGAATTTCCCCAATCGTGGCATTTATCGGATCCAAAACCGGCAGTACTTTTCTTGTAATAACGCGGGGTGTTAAGTAGAACTAATAAATGACCCTCTCCACGCCCGTGCAGCGTGTTAAGAGGCGCGCAGTGGGTGGAAGAGGTTTGCGCTGAGGGTTTAACCCCTGCTGTTCCAGGCTGTCCATCCACAACCGGCCCGACCCAACCCCCTTTCTCCCCTCTCTGTGTTCCTCTCCAGCACAGAGCCAATACAAACAGCATTATTTATGCTCGGCAAAACACCTTTAATTACTCATGAAGCGGCGCCTGCTCCGGAGGACCGTCGCTCCCCGCCGCCCGGCGGCAGCCATTAAACACTCCCTTAAAAACCCTCACCATTTGATATTAGCACATTTGAGCCTTTGAGAAGAAATTAAAACATAAATAAATACGCCGGCGATTTACATATCGCGCGGCGGGCTGATATTTCCACCCCGCCACACGTCCCCGAAGGGATTGTCTGATTAGCTCCGTCCTCAGGTCTTTGCTCTGAGACCAGGGAGGCGGGCGGGTGATTAATTCGGTACCAGGAGCCGCCGCCGCCGCCGCCGCCGCGTAAGCAGGGGAGGATTTTCCGCCACGTTCTTGACTCTTCCTCCGTTGTCTCTCTAACCCTATCGAGCCCGGTTGACTTGTGATTTAGCGACGTTGAGGAGCACATGGAGCTCCTACGCTGCGTTATATCTGTTGACAAACATTGGATTTATGGCGAATCGGCCGATTCGTGCCCGAGGGTTCGTCTGAAACGTCACGTATCCCGCGCCGTCTCCGAGGACGATTTTGAGCGGCCGCCATCCTTGACGCTGTACTTGACAGGGTTCGTGACGCGGCGTTACTTCCGTTAAAAGAAAAAGCCCAACGAAAAGACGATGCGTTTCAATACAAACAACTCGGATCGTCGAATTTCACGACGCCTTTGTGTTCTCGGGCTGTTTGTGCTTCAGCGTAAAACTGCACTTTACTGTTTAATTTGCACTCTTTTATTATTATTCTGTTAATTTCATGTCCCCGCGGGATTGTCAGAAACGTTTTGATTTGCATGTCCAGCACATGTGGAGAAATTGACAGTAAAGCTAAAAAAAATACCAAAATAGAGTCCAACGCCGTGGGAGAAGAATTGCTCCCGATACTTTGGGTTTGCTGGAATTTAAATACTTTCTTTTTGCACGACTTTGTCAGGATTTTGGTGATTCTCCGGCCTTTCCTTTGTAATGGCTGTGACTTTCAGTGTGGTAAATGGTCCAATTAGCCCGGACCACCTCCCTGTGATATTTACGCCTTTTCAATGAATTTTCCGAGATAATTGATTCCGAGAACTGAATTATCTATCACAAAAAATTAATCTTAAAAACATCCGCTGTCCTTTGGCGCGTTTTTTTTTTTTTTTTTTTCTAAATAATGATTTACATAAAACACCGTCAAAAAGGATTTTCTACATTTTGGCCACGAAGCCGCGCGGCGACCCGGAAAAGGTCCGGGATTCGTCCGGTTCGTCCTTGAAAGCGGTCAAAGTCTGGCCCGTTATTAAATAATCAAACCGGAGTTGTTGAGCCGTCAGCTGATCTACTCTTTTAAAATCCCTGCGTCTAATTACTTCTTTACTCCCATATCTCCCGATGACATTGCGGTGATAGATCATTATTTTCCCCCGCAATTTGTTACATTCTTCGGAATATAATTGGATCGGATTAATTATTATGATTAATGGAGTTGTGGATTTGTGTGTGTTGCCATTAATAAGGGAGTTTGAAACACAGATTTAAGGTGCCAGTGCTTTACAAGCTGTCACGCCGAAGCCTTTGGAAACCTTTCACAGAGAGCGTCGGCGTGATGGATATTTCCATTAGGTATCAACAACGTGAAGGTTTTATTTTGCCCGATGCATTTTTTTTTGATACCGCGATGAAATAACACAGATATCGCGTTTTGTTTTCCCGCTAACTTGGAGAATATCGCACGGACGATAAACAAAGCTTTGTTTAGCGGCCGACATTATTGTTTATTAACGAGAAGCGAAAGTGTTATCTAATATCCGTAATCCGAGCCCGGGCTGCAATTTAGCTCTCCCAAAAAATACTGTCCGGTTATGGCGGACGGACACTAGTCAATTCCCTGTGCATGGGAATGGCTCATTAACGGGGCGAGGCGAGCGGGTTGCGTTTGTATATGGCTGCCGTTGGCGGACGTGTAGAATGGATTTATGGTGTCACTCAGCCCTGGAGAACGACTAATGAGGGTGCGCCGGCTCCGAGCGTCCGAGTGGGGTAATTCCGCCGACCATCCATCCAGCGGAGGGGAGCCGGAGCGAGGGAGGAGGAGGAGGAGGACGAGGGGGAGGGGGTTATGGAAGGAGGACACATCCCTCATTACGTGAGAGTGTCTCAGGAGCTTTCTTTAATATTTTAATAAATAACATCAGCCCAACAAGAAATTAATGAATAGTATCATTAATAATGAGCCCCGGCCTTGTACTGATAGGACAGATATTAAATTGAACCACTGTGGGTAGATCTCCTGAGACTCCGGGGTTTTTCCAGCAGCAAACAAGGCCGGCGTATGAGGCGGCCGTCCCTCTGTGCCAACAGCTTTTACAACAGGTTGAAAGTAATAAAGGAGGATTTTCCCGGCGATATCGTTAAGCCCTTGGAAATCTGCTCATGTAGATCACCGGGAGAAGCGCAGCCAAATGTGATCCTTAATTAAACTTTAATCATGATAATGCTGTTTGCGGGCGGGGGGCGGGGGGGGAAGTAGTTTAGGAGAGGCGTCCCCGACCCGACGTTTTCCGGACCACCGACACCCGCCGGCCCGCCGTTCTGCATCGTCACGGTCGGGACCCCCGATAATCCGCCTCTCAAACCCCGTGCCTTTCGCAAAGAGTGTATCTTTTTAGTGCCGTTTTGATTGGGCTCGACGACCGTCCGAATTCCCGTTTTTTTTGCTTGTTTGCTCGACTTAAAACTGACGTTTATTCATTTCTGATTTCTTTCTGACACCCGCACGCATGGTTCCCACCTGCTAAAAGCTCGAAATTACCGAAGAGACGGCTGCGCGGCGGCGTAAAGGCTACGGATGAGTAATGGCGGTAGTTTTCCAGCTTAAACGCTGCTTTTATGAATACAAATTATAGTAATAATTCTTTTTTTTTTTTTTTTTTTTTTTTACATTTTAATCACTTATACGGGGAGAATTTTCTCTGATCCATCTCGCTGAAACGTACGCCGCTTTTATCTGAATCTGCTATTTGTCCTGCGAACACGTCGCACAGATTGACTCATGGATACACAACGTCTTACACAAAAGGTAAAATGCATTAATTTACATCGAGCAGATTTAGGTCATGTTCATTTACATAATAGTAAGGTGCCTTATCAAGGCGGGTTTAATCCAGAGTGAATCTAAGTGCTTATACTTCATCATTAGAGTATTGCTTTATTACCTGAAGAGTTCATATACCATTCTATATCATTTGCAGTGTGTGTTCTTCGCTGGCGTATCGTTACAGATATGTGACTATTTTTTTTTTTTTTTTTTTTGCAACAAACCCACTCAGTTTACAAAAAAAAAATAATAATGATAATTTTCCCCGCACCGATCCAAAACCATCCCCCAACCGAACCGTGCTTTGAATATTCTTGAACATTTGGTTAATATCTGCTCTTTTTAAGACCATATGTCCTCACCAAAAAAGAAAAAGAATACCAGTATTTCTTTGATAATAAAAAGCGGATTTACTGTGAGTCGCAGGAAACCGTCGCCAGCTGTCAGGCGGAAATGAGAGCGTGCCGGCCAGCATCGGCGATGGAAACAATAAGCGATTAATTAGCAGATCTGCTTTTAAATGAAGTACAACAGTATTACCACTCATTTCCAAGGTCTTTGAAATGTCTATTACAGTCATAAATCATAATTATTAGAAACCATGTGAAACGTGGCTATGCGTGCAGCGGCGCCGCCACGCTTTATATTTGCTAATATTTACAAAAAAATGTGCTAACTTGCCACCCGGCCCTTTTCGACGACATGTCTAGTTTAAGAGTCGGATAGAAAAGCTTGAAAATATATATATTGTTTAAATTTCATGAATTAATCCACCGTAACAGCCGATCCCAGTTCGCCCATTTTACACCTGAACAGGGATTTAATTAACATTTACATAATGTAAATGTTTTTTCTTTTTCCTTTAATAAGTAAACAGGAGCGTTGTCATGTTACCTGAAGAATTAGCGGTCATATATGACGGATTATAGCGCCGTGGTGCTTGTTTTCGGTCGGCTCCCCCGAAAGTGATACTCAGCAGAACATGGTTTTTTCTTCATGTTCACTCGGCGCTCGCTTCGTGAGTAATTACAACACGGACGTCTGAGGAAAACAACAAAAAGTGGAGGGAGAAAAAAAAAAAAATCTAGGATTGATACACGGTTTTAAAATAAACACATTTCGCCGCATCGAATAAAAACCAGAAGAGGAATCCAATCTTAACGTATGAATAAAGTTTAGCGTTACCCGGGTGATCCGACGCCTCGCCTGGCGTATAAAACCCGCCTCCGGCATCAGTTTCCGCAACTTGCGTGGAACGCTGAGCCCCGAACAGACAAAGACAAATCACGAGCTTTCTGATTTCCATAGCGCTGTACATCTTTTAAAACATAATGGCGAAACAATGAACCGCACCGGGCTGGTGGCATTAGATGAGAGGGAAGAGTGGGGCTACCTTCCCCACCCTCCCTCTCCGAGCTGCTGGGGGAATGACTAATGCAGGGAGGGTCATGGTGTAAAACTGTTGCCCTCGGGTCAACGCACTGACACTTAATTGTTTGTCCTGTCATGTGTCACTTCCTAGAAATTTCATATCTAACCCTTGTTAGCCCTTTGTTTCTGTTTTAATCCCCAGTGTGGCAGAAAGATCAGGACTGTGCCGTGATCAAGATGTGTCAGATTACTCCTGTTGGGTCCTGTCACTGAGAAGGAAAAGACGGCTGTCGGTCCGGCGAAGACCGAGCCGTTGTTTTGGTCTTTAAGGAATAAATTCTTTTTTTTTTTTTTTATTCTCGTACGCCTGTATCCTTAAAAACACAACAAAAACCCCTTGACATTCAGGAGAAAAACCTCGTAATTCCATTTTTCAAAGTGAATTATCACCGGAGGAGTTTTAACCGCACGCAGCATCAATCAAATACTGACTTTTGCAGACTGAGAGTAAAAATCTTATTTTTATAGAGGTTTAACCCATCTTGTTGCATAAGAATGTTCATTTTTTAGATTTTTTTTAAATTAATTTCACACCATATGTGATGCAGAAACACACATAGTGACCTCACTGTTTTTTTTTTTTTGTTTTTTTTTTGTGTTGGTTTCATAAACGGCTGATTCATCGATGCACCCGCTAACAGAGCCGAACGATAAAAAAAAAAAAAAAAAAAAAAATAGAATAATACACTGAAATAACCTTCCATGTGAACCTCGGGTTTTGCATCTGAAGTTTTACAGCGCAGAAATGCAGTTCATATGTCTCTTCGCTCACGTGTCCCATTCTTCCGCCACCTGTTATACACTTACTTCTTCTAATTTTGAAGAGCTGTGGGATTTCAGAGAAGCCAATACAAATGAGATTAAAAATGGGCAGGAACATCAGTCACTGCTCTCCTCTAATATCGCTTGTTTTCCACTTTACGCCGCAGCACATCAGAGCATGAATCTACAGTTTAATATAACTTATAAGGCGAAAAAAAAATGTTGTTTTTTTCTCCCTCAAAGATATTCAGTGAGTGTTTTGAGTCTGGATTTCTTCTTTTGGAGTGTTTATTTTAACTCCTACGATGACGTTCAGCTACGTTCAGGGGGATTCTTGCGTAAGGAGACAAGTTCTCACATCAGATTTGATCTCATTTTAGGAGTAAAATGTAAATCTTAAATTCATTCTTCATTTAAACCTCTTATCCTGTGCTCAGGGTTGTTTCCAGCTGCCAAGAGGTGAGCTTTGGTTACACAGAGACGTACAACCATTCAAGATTCAAAGTGTTTATCGTCACATGCACTGTGTAGAAACGTGTTTCCTTCCCACTTTGCTGTCTGCAGTGCATTTGGATCCACCGTATGGACAAAAGTATTGGTTCAGCCATCTAAATATTTGGAATCAGGTGATCCAATCACTTCCACGACTACAGGTGTGTAAAATCAAGCACCTGGGCACAAACGTTTATGAAAGAATGGGTCGTTCTCAGGAGCTCAGTGAATTCTAGTATGGAACTGCGATCCAGTCGACAAATTTCCGCACTCCTAAATATTCCAGTCAACCAACAGCTGGACTAGAAGAACACGGGAGTGTTTGGGAAGGACGGCAACCCAGCCACTGCATACCTTTAACTTGAGCTTCATTAGCAAGTAAAGCTAATTTGAATACAAGTCTGTAGAATACTGGATTATAAACTGCATCATAGGCAAATCTAATGTGTCAGACGTCCATTTCGACGAGTGGATTGGAGGTTGGGAGAGTGTCCATGTGAAATCAGTGGGCCCTTGAACCGCTCTTACTTATTAGTTGTGAGGATGTTAATGTTTGCACATTTAAAATACAATTTTAAAGGACACGTAAACTGACGGAGCGGATGCTGAGCGAAGAGGTCGCCAACTTTGGGGGCCACTGACCTCCAAACTTCATGCGTCCTACAGATGGGCTGAAGAAGAGTTCGAAGAATGGCTTTCCATGGACGAACAGCTGCATCCAAGCCACACATCAGTGCAAAGCGTGGGATGCAGCGGGGTAAAGCACGCCGACACTGGACTCTGGAGTGACCAATCGCACTTCTCCGTCTGGCAATCTGATGGACGAGTCCGGGTTCGTCGGTCACCAGGAGAACGCCGCTTGTCCGGCTGCATTGTGCCAAGTGTGAAGTTTGGTGGAGGGGGGATGGTGGTCTGGGCTTGTTTTTTGGCCCTTTAGTTCCAGTGAAAGGAACTCTGAAAGCTTGATTATACCAAGACATTTTGGACAATTCAATCCTCCCAACTTTGAGGGAACAGTTTGGATCTGGACCCTTCCTTTTCCAACGTCGCCGTGGTCAACGTGCATGAAGACATGGATGACACAGTTTGGCGTGGATCAACTTGACTGGCCCACAATGAGTCCTGACCCCAACCCCGTAGAACACTTTTGGGATGAATTAGAGCGAAGGCCGCGAGCCGGGCCTTCTCGTCCAACATCGGCGTGTCACCGCATAAATGCGCTTCGGAAAGAATGCTCAAAAATTCCCATGAATACACTCGAACGGCCTTCCCAGAAGCGTTGAAGCTGTTCCAGCTGCAAAGTCTGGACCCACATCATATTGAACCCTATGAATTAGGAATGGGATCTCACTTAAGTTCATATGAGCAAATACTTTGGGCCATATAGAGTATGTATTGATAGGAAGAGTGTAAACATTATTATAAATATGATTATAGATATGAATAGAGGAATAGAACAGTGACGGTGAGTGTCAGCTGTTTAGGGGTCTGATGGCGGTCGGATAGAACAAGTTCTTTAAACATGTCGTTCTGCATTTTATCCTCCTGTTCGTCCGGCCGGAGGGTTGGAGCATGAACAGGCCGTGTTCACACACCTGGGAAATTTCGGGTCGCCAACGAACGTCCTGCTTGTTTTTAGAGTGGGAGAACACGGAGACGCCACGACGATTGTCGGGATCGAACGCGGGAGCTTCTTGCTTGTAGCAAACAACGGGATTCTCATATTCTAGGTTTCTGAACTTGGGGAAATTGAGTTCAGATTCCCTGAGGAAAGGCCTGATGATTGTCAAGGGTTAATTTTAAATTTCAAAGATTCTTTTTTACTGCTGCATTGCAACAGTGTTGGGTGTTCCCAGATCGTGTCAGTCATCCAGGTCACGCTGGATTCTTGTTAAAATCTTCTTGTCGTGGCAGCTGGACTTGGATTTCTTCACTTGAATACAAGTGAATTTTCCAGATCAGAGTTTTATGGAAATAAAATCTGTTTTTGCTTAATCCTGATCATTTCCACCCACGTAGATGACTGCGGTGATGATGCCGCATTGCTTTTAGGTTTTGCAATAAAGTGACCAAACCCATTATAAATTGTATTTTAAATGTGCAAACATTAACATCCTCACAACTAATAAGTAAGAGCGGTCCAAGGGCCCACTGATTTCACATGGACACTCTCCCAACCTCCAATCCACTCGTCGAAATGGATGTCTGACACATTAGATTTGCCTATGATGCACTTTATAATCCAGTATTCTACAGACTTGTATTCAAATTAGCTTTACATGCTAATGAAGCTCAAGTTAAAGGTATTCAGGGGTCCCTTAATATACTGTACACATTTAATTCATTTAACACATTTAATTTTTTTTTTTTTTTTTTTTTTTTTTATATATTAAATGAATTTTCCCCATTTAAAATGACAGAAAACTAATTGATATGTCCCAACGTGTATAGACGTCTGTTTTTGCGACATAATAGAAACACCCTTGGAAGGCTTCTCTAGACTCTAGATCAGGGTTGGGCAATTATTTTGGCTGGCTGGCCACATTTATTTTTCATGGTATCACGGAAATTGAACAAAATGCAAATTGAAATCTAAATACTTACAATTTTTGGAATTTTATTTCAACTTTGAAATTTTTAATGATCATATAAATGTACTGACATTATTTTGTATGTAATTTTCCATACCAAATTAAAGAAAAGGAAAAAGTAAAGAGTTTCTAAATTCAATATTGATTGAAAATTTTTATTAAAATATTCAAAGAAAATAGTATGTTGCGCCGGATGTGGCCCGCGGGCCGTCAAATACCCGGGTCTGCTCTGGATAGCTTTTCTAGATTCGTTTGCTTCGGAATGGTACATATTGTGGATGCATTGCGATTATCGGTCGCAGATACACCACATTCCTGCTTCGCTTTTATTTCGTGCCTAATTCCCATTGAAAGCATCTTCTTTCTTGGTTTACCGCTTGCTTTCTTAGGGTCCATGATGATTATTAAAAAAATACAAAAAATAAGCACAAAGATATAAAATGATGCCACACAAGAGATAGGAACACGACACGAGGTTTGCGTACTGTTCCAACTGCCCGGATGAAGCAGCCAAGGCTTGCTGGAAGCAGCGATGGGGTTTTTCGATGTGAGCGTATTCCAGTTGCGGTACCGCACGAATTTCGAATTTTGGTTTTCTCGCTCTCATATTCCTATCGTGACGTTTTTTCCGTATTACAAGGATAAAATTTGCACAAATCCAATTCCTATCTTAAAATATTAAGTGATTGTTGTCTTCACGGGCCACTGTATTAGATCTGAGACATTTGGCCCGGCGAGTACCTGAACGTTGAATAGGTTTTATCCTTTGTGTTGACAGATCGTACACCCACAAAAAATAAAGAATATAGCTATTTGCCCCGTCGATCCATTATCTGTTGAGTTCCTCTAACTGATATCAACACGGGCACATCCGACCGCAGAGAAGATCGGTGTTTTCTGAATCACGTCATTTCCGTGTGTCCTCCAACCTGTCTGCAGAACCCCATAACTTCCCTCAACAACAACAACAGTGATATATTTAAAAATACTTTCCGATTTTTTTATTTTATTTTATCGGTTGACTCGCAGAAATTGCATTTTGCAAAGTAATATATAGACTCAGGCGCATAGTGCATTTCCCGCTCGTGGACAACAAATCATCGCAAACACTATTTCCTGTAATTTATGATTTCTTTTTTTTTTTTTTTTTCCCTACCGTTTCCCCACGTGCAACATTGCGAGGTTATCACCCGAGCCTTTACAAATTATGTGCTTGTGTTTGTATGAAAGTATTGATCAGCGCTGTATTTGGGCAGATATCTTTCTTTATTTGGGATGGCAGGCGCACAGGCAGGGATACTGTCTCTCCTTCATGCCAGGTCTTCTGTTTCTTTGCTTCAATGAGTTTCCTAACTGCCCTCCTTTATTGAATAAATTCCAGCTGTCACTTCCTATGCGGGCAGAATAACTCAAACGCTACGTATAATAATACAGAAAAAGTAGGATAAAATAATCTTGTCATGGCGGTAAAAGTGATCGCTCCGAGCTACTGTCAGCAATCAATATACTAATTCCGTAATTTATACTCGCCGCGATCGAGCAGGAAAGGAGCCCTGATATGGTATTTCTTGGCTCACTGACCAACTTTGACCTTCAGCCGCGGCGAGCGCGGGATTATTGTGCCGTTCGGCTCAAAGAAATCACCAACAAGAGTTGAGAGGCAGTGCCTGACATTTTCTGCTCAGGACCAAAACCTAAACTGATTAATTCTTGGTAAGCACCGGCTCTTGAGCCTCCGCTGTCTTTATGACGGCAAATCCCTGACACTCAGCTGACAGAGGGAAACATAAAAGCTGGACAGTGATTCCCTTTTACTTGTTTCCTGTCTTTTTCTGGAGGAGGGGTTGGTACTTTTACATTTCAGCCCGGAGGTTCTTTCTTAACTACCATTAGAATACATTAAAGGCTCCCGATTCCGTGAAACTGCAACTTTCTGTTGCGTAACATCGACATATTTCTGCATTCCTATTCTTCTTACGACCTTTATTCTTTAAGTGTGATCGCAGCATGCTTTTGTGGAACACATACGCTCTTCTATTATTTTGCTGCCCTCGGTAGCGTGAGATCTCCATCGCTTCGACAAAAAAAAAAAAAAAAATCCATGAAAAACAGAACACGGAAAGCATCCAAAGTCGCTATGAAAAGAAGCGATTGATCGCAATTACCGCAGAGATTTTTGTTTTTCACGTGTTTTTGTGCCCCCCTCTAGTGACATAAATAACTTAATTATTCCTTGAAATGCGTGCAATTTGCCTCAACTGGAGTTTTCTATATTGGTTGCATCGCTGTTAAAGATTTCCAATCACATACATTCTACAAATAATGACTATATGAATAAATCTACGATAATAGTGGCAACAACGGTCAATGGAATAGTTTTATATTATCAAAGAAAATGTATTTGATTGTAGGATAGCTTTGCTTTGGATGTTGCAAATTTGTGATTGGTGATCTAATGACATCACCATCAGAAAGCGTCAGTTTTTAAAGAGCTTTGGCCGCCGAGTTGCGTCCTGCAAAACAGTTTTCCCCAAGAGTGCTTAAAAATTACAGATAATTTATTTTACATCGAGTAAATAAAATGTATTATAGCATGACGCTCAGACTCTTACCAAAAAGGGTTTAAGTTACATGTTATTGTGGCGCCATATTTTGTTTTCTGTAAAAAAAATTTCACCTCTTGTTAGATACATAATTTCATTTTAACATCATCTTCATGTTTTGAGAAAAAGCCATAAAAGAAAAAGAAAAAAAATAGGAGGAAAACACATGATTTCCTCTATAAATGGTGCCATAGTCAAATGATTGTTAAACATATTTTATAAAATATCCTAAGAAGAGTGGATATTTGCTCAAATGTCTTGCTATAATAAATTTTCTTGACTATGTAAAATAAATTATCTTTGATTTTGGGTGTTTTTTTTCCCCCAATCCTAGGTTTGGTGGATACTTTTGATCCAGCGTGTTTTTCCTTTTTCTCAAAGTCTATTTATATCCATTTACATTATATAAACAGTTACATAATGTAGTATGGGATGAGAAACCAATATCAGCGTAACTTATTAGTGTTCTTTACTTGATAAGATGATAAGTTGTTGTATCAGAAGAAGTTAAAGATTTGGAAAAGACTCGAGGCTATCGTCTCACGTCTAAAAACAAGTTTTTTTAGAGATTTTGCAAAGACTGAATCTTTCAGGGTCACTATTATAAGACTACAACCGGATTTTTTCAGGAGTTTTTTTTTATTTTGCTTTTTTCCCACCACGCAAGGTTTTCAGTCCATCGCTTTTCTTTCTCCGCTCGATACGTCGGAAAGTCGATACGTCCAAGTCTGGACGCTCCTTCGCCGTTCCCGTTCATGCATGCTGCCAACAAATAGACAAATATGTTTGTCTGCCAGGTTTTCCTGTTTCCGTTTTTCCCGGATCCTGTTACATCACCGTAAAGACTGAAAGAGTTGCAATCATAACAAACGTGTTTGATTTTGTCGTAACTCCAAGACTAAGAAAAGACTGATCATCTTTCACCTTTATAATTAACCAAACAAAATAGAACTCCGGTAAAAATATCTGTTTGACTTTCAGTTTTTAGTCTGTGACTGTGAAAATCTTTTGATCAGTCAATGGTTAATTAGGGGGGGTTGTTGGTATGTGTCTTGTTTCCTACAGACACACACACACACACACACACACACACACACACACACACACTATCTAATCTTCAAAATCAACACCAACAATCTCAAATCCAAACATCATTAACGCTCCCTTCTGTCAAACCAGAGGTCTTTTTTTTTTTTTTTTTTTTTTTTTAAACCGCGTCCTAGTCAAGCGGGTAATCCAAACCAAATTAGCGGGGTTAGAAAACCCCGCAAACAGTGAGAGGGACTGGCTGGTCTGAAGCCGGACGGAGGGTGGTCTCGCCCAGCGGGGCAGCGCTGGCCGGTTGGAACCCCTGCCAGGTTATTGGGAACAGAAGGAACCGCTGGTGTCATAATGATCACTAAATGTCTGCGCTGTTCAGGTACAGCAGGAGATTGGCACGGATGCGGATGACCTTTGCTATATTGACCTACCGATGACTCTTGGTGGAGTGCAGACACAACACCAGAAACAACATTCATCAAAATGGGAGCTGAAAACCGAGAGCATATAGATGAGCAGTGTTGTGTGTTCTATTACTCTACAGTGTATGCGCTGGTACACTGATATTAGTCCGAAACGCTCTTGTATAGATATTACATGCATGTTTTTTTATCCATGTATCAGAATCAGGAAAAAAAAATTCTTATTTGTTTCTGACGGGCAATTGGGGAGCATATGGAGTAACAGCAACAACCAATGAGCAATGTATGTATATGTGTATATGTACATATGTATATATATATGTATATATGGATATACGTGTATATATACGTATGTATATGTGTATGAATGTATGTATGTGTATATGTGCATGTATGTATGTGTGTTTGTATATATATATGTTTGTATGTATATGTGAATACATGCATATATATGCATGTATGTGTGTATATATATATATGTGTGTGTGTGTGCGTATATATGTATGTGTGTGTATATAAATGTATGTATGTATATGTGTATATATGCATATATATATGCATGTATGTGTAGATATATATGTGTATATATATGTATCTATGTGTGTGAGTGTGTGTGTGTGTGTGTGTATATATATGTGTGTATATATGTATGTGTGTGTATATAAATGTATATGTGTATATATGTATATATATATATATATGTATGTATGTATTACTGTACAGAAAATGTAAAATAGCAGTGCACATTTATATCCAGTGATGCACATTTATATTTGGAAGCAAATTATAAACTGCTTATTTCTGATATTTTATCCAGGTTGATTCAGGTTTGCAAACTTTTCTTCATCAGATTTACAGATTAGATTGTTTTGAACATCATGGGAGGAATGGTTGTCCTCAGATTTGACTAAGCCAGAAATCCTAATCGCAGGTAAATTTCGTCCAATTTTTTTTATTTAAATATTTGAAAAAAAAAAATTAACCGAAACGCATATTGAATCACACTAAGGATCCAATCAGCAACTTGCTGAATATCCACACGCAGCTGGACAGGTCCAAATTTAAGAGATTTAAGATCCTAAAATGAATTCTACTGCATGCTACCCAGCCCTTATTGTGAGTGCATCTGTGCGTGAATACAGGGGCCATGTGTGTGTGTGTGTGTGTGTTTTTGGGATCTTGGAGTGGGGGTGGGAAGCGCTGTGACTGACAGAGGTCTCACCTCGCACTGTATGTCCCAAATAGATTAAAAGAAATGTTCCCGGATTCCTCTTTTCCTGCGGCAGCCCGGAGCAGAATGAGCCCTTGTGAGGATAATTAAAATTGATGATATAGGATGACAGAGACATGAATTGTGCCTGCAGCGAGAGGTCTCGCAAGACAGTCTAACCAAACTGTCATGCCACCACAATTCTGTTTTACATGACTGTTTCACCTTACTAAACTGATCGTGAGTAAATACTCTATTGGATTAAAATATGATACATCAGTCTGGGGACTGAAGGTTATGTTCTTTTTGATGGAAATTGTCCTCTTATGGCTCTTTGTCATAGTTAGGTTCGCTCAAGTGATTACTTTTTTATTTTTTTTTCCTCTTTCTCCATCCCTCTCTCTCTCTTGCGTGTAACCAGCGGACGGGCGTAGACGTTTTGCTTTTGTATATCCGTTTAATTTTCTTCATTTCCCTAAATACGACAGCGACGACTGTCGAAAGTCATCCGATGTTTACGTGTCATCCGAGGGTGAAATCTCGTCGAGAGCTCTCGGCTTCCTTCTCCCGCCGCTCGTGCGCAGGTGATATAATGTCAAAGTAATTATCGCCGAGCAGAAAAACAAAACAGGGACGCTCGGCTCTCTGATTATCGAGGAGGTCTTCAAATTCCGCAAAATTCCGTTGATTCCGGTGAAAACGCCGGAGTGACTAAACAGATCCGCGTCCGAGTCCCGTCGAAGTTGCTCGTCGCGTTTTCGTCCGAGAGACGATATCCTTTTGGATTTCTCTCGACACGTGTCACTTTTTAGATGGCCGGACGGAGCGGCTGTCGATGAGAGGAGCGGGAAGATATAGGGCTGGACGGGCGGCGGGGCGAGGGGGGGGATGGGCAGGCGCTAAACCCCCACCAGGATCCCTCTAAAGATAAATATTGATTGTGGACAGTTTTAATTACTTCCTTAAATTGAGCAATTTTGGTTTTCCCAGTTGGCTCCCTGTGAAAATCCATGTAGGATTCCACATTGAGGGAGAGGGAGACGGTTGAGCATGGCGCGCCATAAATCACGGCAGATACATAATTCATTGGAAGCATGTGAAAAGGACAAGACAAGATGCTTTAGATCATTGAAAACAGCATTTCCGGCGTTGTCTCCGTGCCGTGGGATCTCCCTCTGGTTGCATCGTAAATGCGTTACTTTGTTCAACTTCTCTCCACTTTTGACGTCTAACTTCCTTACGCTTTATTTGTTATTAATCCATCTATTCACATCACATTAATTTTGTTTGTGTGTGTGTATGTGTACACACAATATATATCATTGCCACTTAATTGTTGTAATCTTTGTATTTGCAAGTGTTTGCAAGTGTTCTTACATCTTACAGTCCTTACATCCTCTATTGTAAGTCGCTTTGGATAAAAGTGTCTGTCAAATGTAATGTAATGTAATGTAATTGTTGAGTGGGGATCTGTTTTATAAAAATGATATTTTCTAATTTTATTTATTTATCTATTTTTAATTTTTAATTTTTTTTATTTTTTTTTATTCTATTTTTGTTTCTTTGTTTTTGGTTGAATAACATAAATTCAATTAGCTGTTCCAGGAATAATTTTACTCAGCGGGCTACCAGTTGCCAACCATACATCTCCCTCTTCCTCTCTCTCATTATATATATATATATATATGTGTGTATATCTATATATCTTTTCCTTCTTCCTCAGGCTGAGGTCATTGCTTTATTAACATGTCAGACTAATCTCATTTTGAGTCATCATTTGGCTGGCGGTACCTTTTAGAGCACAGGAAACACTCGCTGGCACAGTTTCTCTTAAATGTAGAGCATCACATCTTGTTATAAAAAAGAAAGGGTTGAAAAAAAAAAAAAAAAAAAAAAAGTCCTTGACATGTGGCTGCCCTACCATTCAAATATATTACCGCTATTAGTTTCAATGTTGACCGCGGAAGATATCACTTATTTCAATAAAGATAAGCAACAAGGGACTCATTATCATCGTATCACTCCTGTGGGGGTTATCTGACTGATGCCATCTGAGGGAACCACCTACCGTCCTGCAAAGATACACACTTCTGTCATAATTCTGAGGGGCCTTAATGCACAAGATGCCTCCTGCCCCCTTTTATCAGCCACAGATTGGTTCAAATCAGGACGATTCCGCTGGACAAGTCAGACTCTCCGAGGTAATCCCCCAGGCTAAATAAATCTCAAGAGGGGGAAAAACCCATTTGTATTTTGTGCGCAGGTTCACGCGTGAATCTATACGGCTCCGGAATACATCAGGTAAACTTACAGGAGATATAAAATAGGACTGAAAGGGGTTTGTGACTTGCAGTTTTGTTGTGTCCGGGTTAAAACGGCAGCAGCGGACGGTGATTTATTTGAAAAGATGCACAAACGTAACTGCATAAGTCACCGTTTGTCAGGGTGCGGTCATTCCCGTGCTTGTGTTTATCTTTTATACCGATGAAGCTTATTTGTTGTCATTTTTAATGTCCTGGAAATGGATAAAGTATCCATTCATTTTATTGATATATAATCGTGCACTCTGGAGCCCGTCTCGACCGTTGGGCAAGAAACTGTGTTTCCCCCCCATAGACCTGCGTTTTGTTTTAACATTTCTTTCTGGGAAAGTTTGTGATTATTTAAATGTTTGTATTTTGATTCTTTAGATTTAAAAATGAAATGTACTCAGTTTCTTGTATTCAATATTTACTGCATTCAATGTTTAAACAGCAGGGAAATAAAATGTCAGTAAATAAATAGAAGAAACTCCACTGCTAAAAAAATAAAAAATAAAGGAAACACTAAAATAAAACATCCTAGATCTGAATGAATGAAATAATCTTATTGAATACTTTGTTCTTGACATAGTTGAATGTGATGACAACAAAATCACACAAACCGCCACCATGACGAATACAACTTATCCATTTTAGATTGCAAATTTACATGCTTTTTGCATGTGATGTGCAAAAATCCACATTTTGTTATAACATTTCTTTCTTTCAAATTTTGCGATTATTTAAATGTCTGTTTTTTGATTCTTTGCTTTTAAACTGAAATGTAGTCAGTTTCTTGTTTTCAGTATTTCAATGTAGTTCAATGTAACAGCACGGAAATGAAACATTGCTAAATAAATAAAAGAAACTACACTGCTCAAAAAAATAAAGGAAACACTAAAATAACACATCCTAGATCTGAAAGAATGAAATATTCTTATTAAATACTTTGTTTTTTTCATAGTTGAATGTGCTGTCAACAAAATCACAGAAAAATGATCAATGAAAATCAAATGTATGAACCCATGGAGGTCTGGATTTGGAGTCACACTTCAAATGAAAGAGGAAAAACACTCAACTTGGATGTAACATCCTTAAAACATGTCAAAATGAATCAATGTTGGTTCCTAAGTGAACAGTTTGAATGACCTGGGGTTACATTGTGTTGTTTAAGTGTTCCCTTTATTTTTTGGATATATATATAATATATACATCACAGAAAAACGATCAATGGAAATCAACCGTATGAACCCATGGAGGTCTGGATTTGGAGTCAGACTCCGAATGAAAGTGTAAAAACACACGCCAGGCTGATCCAACGTTGATGTAAACGTCCTTAAAACAGGTCAAAATGAATCCTCGTTGCTTCCTAAGTGGACAGAAGTGTGATTGACTTTCAGAGTTACTTTGTGTTGTTTAAGCGTTCTGGTAGTTTTTACACGGCCGCCGTCGATGGCGACACCGTCGGCAGACGCCGTCCCGCGAGGCGCGGCCCTCCGTACCCCCAAACAGATTGGCCGCCGGGATCGCACGATCGAGGTTTCTCAGACATTATTTTGCATCCCGGTACCAGAGGCACGGGAGGCGAGGATTTTTACACTCTGTTTATTAGCGACGCCGCAAACAAGTCGCTCACAGTTTTTCATCCGAGCGGCGAGAGCGGGCGGCGGAGCGCTGACCTTAATCTGAAGGGTTGCGCTTTTATAGACAGGGGTGAGTCTGGTCAACTGTACCACGCCGGCCCATTGTCCGGCCAACATGTGACATCAGCTGGGGGAGTGCATACAAAGTGAGGCATTAAATGTGGATGGATGGATGGATGGATGGATGGATGGATGGATGGATGGATAGATAGATGGATAGATGGATAGATAGATAACCCAATTTTAGAGCCTTGTTCACATGGGAGTCGGTGGAGCAGCTTCGGACGTCTCATCCGCCCAGTTTTTTTTTTTTTGGTCTGAAAGTGTGTATCGGAGATGCACGGATAAAAGAAACGTCCAACGCGCGTTTATCCGATCCTTCCCTACATTATTAAAGCACGGCAAACAGAGGCGGGTTGGTTTGTATGCGTCCGTCGTCTCTGTTTTGAAGGTTGGGCTATTTTTTTTTTTGCGCGCAATATCCGTCCCTGTTTCACATTGTCATTCACGCCAGCGGATCAGCATATATTCTATACATACATCAACAGAGTAAACACTCCTCAACACTTTGCCTCGACCCGCAGAAGGATGAGAACGGCTCTTAAACAAACTCAAATGAATAAATAATAATTCGGTCGCTGCGCTCATATCCATAAATTTCCTCCGCAGGCCCGGCGCCGTCCTTCCCCGCGCGACACCAGCGCGAGTCCCCGTCCGTGATTACATACCTCTTCTTCTGACAAGCCTGGGGAAGTGTTGGGGTGCGGGGCCAGACAAGCCCCTCGCTCTGAGTGCTAATGGATGATTGGAGGCTGGATAGGAGGCTTCAGTTCTTTCTTTTATCCCGGCCTGCTTTTGACCCAGAGAGCCGGCAGTAATCGGCCCAGCGGAGGGGTAATCATTTCCCGCGTGCAGACTCTGATAAGTTGGAACACCTTCCCCCGGCGGCGGAGGGAGCTCCCGCGGCCTCCGCGGTTATCGCTCTTCCCGACGCCCCCTTCAAGAGGCTGCGTTGCCTCTCCTCTCCCGGGCTCAAAGGCTCCATCAACAGCTGCTCTCCGCTCGCTTTCATCTGACAGAGCACATAAGCCGGTGAAAGGGAGGGAAAAATAAACCGGGTTCTATCTCTCAAATTGTGATCTTATGAATTCGATTTGGTCACTTTTAAAATGTAACCGCGCAATTTGTTATTTTCCCCTGTTTCCCTTTCTCCATTAATATCTGTGGCGATAAATGGCTTCGATTGACAGGCTCATTTTTTTTTTTTTTTTTTTTGTTGTTGTTCCCGATAAGGCGGCGGACGGTGGTCACCTGAAGGGGGCCCGAGAAGTTTCTGGAATACCTTTCATGTGAGACGCTGTGAAAATAGTTTGGTTTATTCCGCCGAGGAAAATCCCCGTGTTTTGCTTGATTACATTTTGTTATGGTTTTCCTCCGTGCTCTTTTTTTTTTTTTTTTTTTTTTTTTTTTTTCAGAGGGCTCCTTAAGCCTTCTGAGATTACTGTTTAATAGGGATGATATTGTGCCGGCTTTATTGGCTATTTGCAGCTGCAGCGCCGATTCATTTAATAGCCCCTTTGGCCGTTAAAAGGATTACACAGCTGCCATACTTGTGTGTACAGCGGCCCTCCGGTGGGGGAGAGAGAGACTATCGCCTAAAACGAGAAGATGAAGGGAAAAATCGTCTTTGTCAGAAATGCGTGAATCATACATGCAAAGTTTGCCTGCCACATTCAAATTACCTGCCCCCACCTCCTTTGTGATCCAACTCTGATGATTTCCCATTCCATATCTAAGTGACCTTTAGAAGGCCAGAGGCACTACCCGGCATTGATTAAATAAATTGATCCCCATGCATTCAAAGGATATTAATTAGACATGGAAAACAAGTGAATGAACACAAATAGCTCTTAGTTTAAATGCAATAGCAAATAAAACATCGGGGGGCCCGAAGCCAAGCGACCCATGAGGGGGTGAATTATCTTTTTTTTTTTTTTTTTTTTTTTCTGAGTATTTGAGTTACGATTGAACCAGACAGAAAGAGGGGGGGGGGGGGACCAAAAAAAAAAAAAAAAAAAAAAAAAAAAAAAAATCATGAAAATGCATGAACAATATCGTTTAATGCCATTGTTTTTTTTTTTTTTTTTGTCAATTAATACCCTCCTCTTACCGGCGCAAAACAAATCAACTGCTCTCGTCCCTCCGGATCGATACGCCGCCCGCCTGAATGTGTCATCTTTGAATGAGGACACACGCTGGGACGTTTCACCGCGGAGGCCTGCGACTCGTCCGTGTCAGCGGCAGCTGCCAAATAGGTTTCAATCGAGAGGGCAGAGATGCGATATTATGCGCCGAAGCTAACAGCTGTTAACTACACAACCCGGAGGCTATGAACTGCAGCTCCGTCCACTGTCAGTCTCGCCGCAGTTAAATATTCCAGGAGGAACATGTTGCAACAAGACCATACATAACGGGTGAAAACCCTTTACACCAATATTGCTCTCAAAATTGGCAGCATGAGAAGGAAGGACATGAGGGATGCTTGAGAGTGGTAACCTATCCCTCTCAGTCCCCCTGGGAGCCACTTGGCCAGCTTTCATCCACATAATTATAATAAATTTGACATTTCATAGATAATATTGATTTCTTTATTTTAGCATTTCACCATAGGTGACAGTCTAGTGTCAAGAATGAAATTTCTATTGATCTTCTGCGCATTAATCCCTCATGTGTATGTGATCATTTTTATAAGACCTTTTACTGCACATAAATCAATATTTCATATTTTCAGCCATGCCAGAGGAGATGTCATATTTGTAAACTGTGTCTTGACACTAGCAATTCCTTTCTTGTTCAGCTGCAACTGTGCAAGACTAGTCAATTTGGGATGGTGGGAGCGCAGACACAGGGGAAGAGAGGGGTGGAGGAGGGGGAGTGCAGTCTGAGGCTCGGGTCTGGGAGGCGCCCGGCTCTCCTCCACGTGCAAACTGCAGCGGGCGATGATGAAATACCATTTTTAGAATTCATTTCCTCTCAAAACTCCAAGGGGCTCTTAATAATGAAAATGACGTGTTTCGGGCTAATTAACAATGCGCTTCAAAAAAAAAAAAAAAAAAAAAAAAAAAAAAGGAGCCGTTCTGAATTCTATCTTAATTTTTAAAATAATATTTGTGAGGGAAATGAAAAGCAAAGACTTCTGTGACATTCAGCTTTTTTTTTTTTTTTTTTTAATGTTTGTGCAACAACGCGATGAGACTTTTCGCTTATTTTTCAAAGAAGCGACTCGCCGTTGTGCTGTGATAATAACGGACTTTTCAGACAGGTTTGTCTCCGATAAGACTTTCCGCAGGAAGCGTGTCGGGTGTCTCTGGCCGAGAGCGCCGGAAATGGGATTTCTCCGTATACAGGAATGCCGCTCTTAGCTGCATGTAACATGCATGAAGGATGCGCAACTGTTTGGTGAAAAATATGATCACCTGAATGGTGCAGACACCTGACCTTTTCTCAGTCTCCCTTAACATGTCCCTTCCATACAATCAGTTTGAGAACGCCGCACAAGAAAGGCCAGTCCATTAAGAGAATATGCTAATTTTGCCATCTGCTCCTAATTGATGCCATTTTACCAAATAAACAAGACTTCTGTCTACAATGGATGTGTTTCTGCCAGTTAAAAGGATATGTCAGATCGGCTTTTTCCTGTAATTTTCTCTCCGAGAGCTATTGGTGTGCCATTATTGCAAATTATAAGTCTCTCCTTTTAAAGAGAGGTGCTATTCTTGCTGTGTGTTTTTTTTTTTTTTTTTTTTTTTTTCTCTCTCTTCCTCCCCACCCCACCCCACCCCGGCCCCCTCCTCCTTAAAGGCCATCCACTATTTTTTGTCAGTCACTGCAGAATTTTCATTCAAGTGAAAAGGTGTCAGTGCCTGACTGTTTGAGCACGATGACGGATACGCTAGAGAAGTGTGAGTGACTGCTTGACACCATAGAGGTTTGTCAATGATGTCAACCGCCGGCTAACGCGGTATTGTCCCGGACACTCGACAGGACGGCGCCCGTAATATGGGACGCGGACGGGAGGGGTGTGTGATGTGTTATCTCCACCACCTCTTCCCCATCCCTCAGTCTTTACCGCCAAGCCCCGGCTGAAGGTCTATGAGGATCCATGATGCGCAAAGTTGCCGAGATTCATCTTCCCTGTCAACCCGCGCGATGCTGCACGAGCTCGTTCCTCCGCACAAGTAATGCTGATGAATCTGCTGTCCGCGTGCCTTTTGCTCCACAAACAAGGAGGGGGGAGGTAGAACCATCACGACCGAGCCGCGGGTCCGATCATGTAGCATTTTCCCCTTCGCCGTCCTTACGAATTTTTCTTTAGCGACGGGCCATCAAAGCGTGTGCGTGTTAGTGACTACATGCATGTGTGTGTGTGTGTGTGTGTGTGTGTAGGGTTGGGCAAGACTGACTGGCACCCAGCGCTTAACTGTCTCTCTGAGGAAAGGGCTGTTTAAAAGGCAGGGGCTGGCAGCGGAGCAGACCTCTCAGCTCGCTGTCCAAACACTGCCTCTGTGTGAGTGACAGCGAGGCAACGGCGCGCTGGCATTTCTCCTTTCAGACGCTCGGCAACCCTTTTAACAAAAAGCCACTGGATTTAACATAAAACTCAAAAAACGGTGTCACCCGATACGCCGTCACGGCTCTTTTAAATTATTTAACATGACAAGCTGTCCTTTTGTTGTTATTGCCGTGACTGCGGTACAAATGTTGTTTTTCATAAAGTTGACGTAACATTTTAATGAATTAGAATTGTGTCAAAAGGCGTTTTTACATCCGTAATTACAAAATCTCAAGTTTCGCGGGACGATACTTTGGCTCTCTAATGTGCCGGCCGATGAAAAGTGTGGCCCTGTACTTTCGAATTACTCTCTTTTAGAAATAATACGAATCTTCGTTTTTGATTTATAGTTATTTGCTCGGAGAGCGACCTTTTCGAAATTCAATTTTTAAACATATAAAACGTTCTTTCCCCCATACGAGGGGACAAACGAGAGTCATCAACAGGCAAAAGAAGACATTGTAAATGTTTCGAAAGCTTAATAGCACAAAATTAACAATCTGTGCGGTTTTGCCGGATTCAATTAGAGAGATTTCACGATGCACTTTGGAATGACAAAGCACAGCCATAAGTATTGATTTTTATTTATTTTTTTTGTTCCTAACCAGACCAACAATATGTATATGTAAGTATTTGCTGAGGCAAATTGAATCAAATGCACATATTACATTGAGGGCCTTAAAAGACTGACAGAAATTGAATTTGTCTGTCAAAAATTCGGTTAAAGACTTAAAGACATTTGATCCGCCGGAGGACGAAATGATCCTCCCGTCCAGAGGAGGAGATATTAATGGCTTTTGTTGCTCTCGTTCTGATTTTTCACATGGAATATTTTAAAGAGAGACATTTGCACTCTGCTGTGTTTCTCCACGACTGCGTGTATTCGTATGTGTGTGTGTGTGTGTGGGTGGATGTTTGTTTGTGCATGTAAATGAACATGCCAACATCAGAATGACTTTATGTGCATTCCCGATGCTGTGTGTGCGTGTGACTGTGTGTGTGTGTGTGTGTGTGTGTGTGTGTTTGCTGTGCACGCTGCTGCAGAGCAACCATGTTGGGGCAAGTGTGAAGAGGATTGTCTCCATGTGCCAGAGAGGCGGCAGAAAGAACGATAGCTATGTTTGTGGATTAATAACAATTAATTCTCCTTTTGACTGTAATTGATGCTTAAATGTGTGCTCCCCTCCTCCCCTCTGCAGACCTCTTGTCCCCCCGTCAATTCCTGCTTTCTAATAAGGGCATTATTCCGAGGGATTTCATGCATTCTGATAAATCAAACGAGAAGGCCGGTGACTTAGATAGATTGCAACAAGTAATTAGAGAATCCTCAATGCCTTCCTCGCTGCCACTCATTTACGAGAGTCTTTGTTATCTACCTATCTCGGCGCCGCGTGAGGCGGTGTGTGTTTGCATGGCTTTCCCCCCCCTCTTAAAATTCCTTCCTTATGTCACTGGAGAGACAGATCCCAGACCATATCTTGTCACTAAAGCTCGCCGCGCTGCACAACGGACAGCGCAGTGGGACAGCCATTAATTGGAGCAACTTGGGATGGTAAGTACCCACGTGTGTGTCAGTGACAAGCAAGAACACGGAGATAGGATGACACGTGGAGACAAGGGACAACCTTGACCCCCCCCTAAATAAAAAAAAAAAAAAAAAAAAAAATCTCACACCCGCACCTCCCACACAAGCAAGCACACACTCATGTACACACCTCCTCGTGCCCGTCGCCTTCTTCCTGTGCACTCTGGAAACAACATGTTCCTGACTGAGTCATTGGTCACTATCTGTGTGTGTGTGTGTGTGTGTGTGTGTGTGTGTGTGTGTGCATGCCTGAGCACTCCTAGCTGGCGAATTAAAGCAGTAATTGTAAATAAAAAGCCTTTTTTTTTTTTTTGCTGAATTAATCTGACTCATAATTCAGATGAAAAGGAGAAATGACTCAACAGAGAGAACCATCTGTGTAGCTTACAATCATTCTCAATGTTCTGGCAGCTGCAGTTCCTCCTCATCTACCAGCCCACCCCCTCCTGTCTGGCATTTTTCTTCCTCTCTTTTCCACCCCCACTCCCCCCCCCGCCGCTTGTACCCCTATCACAAACCAGCCTGACAGAGTTCACTTTTCTCCTTTAAAAGGATGAATGAAGATAAAAAGCAAAGCAAAATGGAGCATGAGAGGCATCGCTTGTTTTGATTCATGGTCCTGTTGCGGCCCGGCTTGCCGACCAACCGGCCGGCTAGCCGGCTGGCTCGCCGGCCACCCGACTCTCTGCTCCGCGGTCTCGCAGTGATGCCGTCAAACCGTTAGGAATTGCTGATTATGGCGCTAAATATTGATCCCTGTTTCACACGTGTCAAAATTCCCCGCACACTTTAATTAGAATTTCCCCGTTGCACCGTTGCAGGAACTGACCGAATATATTACGGGACTTCCCGAGGAGGAGGAGGAGGAGGAAGAGGAGGAGGAGGAGGGGAAGAAAGCTGGTGGGGCATAATTGTGACCTCTTGTCTTGCTTCTTTCCTCCTGAGTTTTGAGATGACTCCCAACTGTCTGTCTAATGCTCCCGGCCTTTGTGATAATAAGACTTATTTTCCTCATCTTATCACAGTATGATCGGCTGAGTGCCTCCTCGCCGTCCTGCATATCCTCGTCTTCTCCCTTCCTCTGCTCCTGCACTTTAGGTTTTGTCTCAGTGGCGAGATCGCTTTCGGACGAGGCTTTTGATTTACTATCGGTGGCGGCTCGAGTACTTTGACGCCGTTCGACGAAATATACCTGCGCCGATAAACCGCGCGCTTTCAAAGGCACGCAGCATTTCTGTATTTTTATCATCGCGGGGGGAAATAATCCCACTATTTGGTTGTTAGCCACGTTAAATTGGGCGGTGCTGTACGTTAAAACGGGAAGAAAAATATCTAAATCTTACATTACATTTTTTTTTTTTTTTTGGCTCTGCGACAATAATTATGACGGGGAGGAATCGTTTTTAAAAAATATATCATTATTGTAATCATTACTCTGATTCCAAAGTTATAAAAACATCAAATACACCTTACCTGACTTCACCTGGTCCACACGCATGAAACATGTGAAACGGAAACCTTGCAGAAAATGTCACTAATAGTGATACAATAAGGAATTATAATCATGAGAATTTGTCTGTGGTTTTTATGATGACTATTATTATCATTATTATTCATAGTAGTGGTGGTGCGAGGAGCAGCTTTTGTCCGCGTTGGTTGGTTGAGTCTGGGACTGCACAATGCGCTGCCTGTCACCCTCTTACTGGGGAAAAAAATTATAAAATAAAGGGAGAAACTGTTGTATTTCTCTTGCATATCTGATATCTGTTCTCCTAAATTAATGTTGTTTTTTTTTGTAATGTTGTGTGTTTGATCTGGCGAATCAGAAATAACCTACAGTTACACACATCTGCCAAATATCTTGATTGTATTTATTTGTTTTTCTTCCCAACACGACCCCAGATGATAGTTTCCGTTTCTTTTGTTGATAAAACGTATTTCATGTATTTATCTAGAAGAGAGTGTTTCTGTAAATCTACCGGTCCCTTTAAGGGCCAATTTAAAAATCGTGGTCCTTTTGGCGAGATGAATTGACATCAATGGAAAAAAAAAGAAAATAATGGAGAGAGAGAGAGAGAGCGAGATGTAAGAAACATCCCAGAACTGATTCATTGCACTTCCATCTCTTGACCCCTAAATTACTGGGCTGCCTCGAGAGTCCCAGACTCAAGTTCTCTTGTTTGCTCAGGTCACAACATTACACCCATAAAAATCATATAACACTCATCCCTGAGAGGAAAGTCAATACGCTCACAGTATCAGGCGCACTTGAAAGCGTGTCATTAAACTTTTATTACGCCGCATTCTCCGGTTATCGTTTTTTTTTTTTGTTTGTTTGTTTGTTTGTTTTTTGAGACGCGGTTTAAAATTCCCGTAATTATTCCAAAAAATTTTCTGAGCAGAACTACATTTCCCACCTCTTTTTTTTTCTTTTTTTTTTTTTTTTTTTGGATTACATCCACAGAGCATCTCAGGCTCGCTCCCCCTCTCCCTGCCTCATCGCCCTCCAATCTTTGGTTAGGCACCGGTTGTTATTATAGGTCGCTGGAAGGCTCGCTGGCGGTAGCATTCTGGTGAGAGTCAAGTGCCACAAGGTGCCTTTTTCTATTTGTTTGTTTCATGCTACGCTGCACCAGCCGCTGACCTGCGGTCGCCACGAGTGACGAGGGTTCATTTAATCAGACGGCCGCTGAAAATTAACCGCTGATTTCTCCGTTCCTGAGGAGGAACCGTGGCGGGAAAAAAAAAAACAAAATCACGGATATATAGGTTTTTGCTTTCTCTTCCTTCTGCTAATTCTCTTTATTTTAATTCAATGCATATGGAAGACTCTAAAACAAATGCATTTTTCCTTAATCCTCATCTAAATCAAGCCTTGTCTTGAAATATGTTCCTATAATATCACACTTTGTTTTTATTTATATATATTTTCCCAGCCAATTCAATCCGATCCCTGCAATGCAGCACATGCAATATTCATGGTTGATCCATTGACTGCTATTCAAGCGGGAACTATTTGAAGAGCGAAAGTTCATGTGCATTTTTGATGGATAGTGCATGTCTTCTCCTACTCTATATGGATAGAGAGCTTGTTTGAAGGTCAGTGATTCTCTTCAGTCAGAGTCGTCCCTCCACGCTGCTTTTTTGGAGGATCGCTATCTCCAGTCTTCACTCCATATTGTTCGAGTGCTTCCAGGACGACTGGGTTGGATGACCTTGAATCCTGCCGCAGATAAATCTCTTCGAGTCTCCTTTTCCGCGGGAACACCGTCGCCGTCGCCTCTACCCGTCGGATTTTTGAAAGCGCCCCCCTTTTTCCCGGCCTCCGGCCTTCCCGCACCTCCGCTGTCGCGGCGGCGCTTCGCCGCGTCGACGTAACACGCGCGACAAAACCTGCATTTAATTTCTCGCCCATCGACTTCCCACGGTAAATACAACCGCGTGAGAATGTCAATTAATTTCCCGCTGATATTTAATTATTCTCTTCGATACACGTTTGGAAGTGTATTAATACTCGGAACTTTTGTGTGCATTAGCCTTAGCGGTAGCATGTAAAGACAAGGGGTTGAACAGGGGTTGAGTAGATCTCCAGAGCTGGCAGGTGCATTATTGCAGCCGGCTCTGCTTTGCTTGACATGCTTGCGTTCTTAATCTCCCGGTGATATGACAGAGCTGCATAGAAGCCCCGGCTGGATCTCGTCTGTCTGTTGTGACACTCAGACGCACACACACACACATACACACACACACACAAACCAACGCCCTGGCCCCATCTCTTTTGTCCACACGCACATTCACACATCCCCTATTGAACCTTGGAGAAATCCCCCATCAATACTGCACGTGTGTGTATGTACATATGTGTGTGTGTGTGTGTGTGTGTGTGTTTTGTAAAACTCATCACTCCCAGCTATTTCTGCTCAGACTTGTGTATTCACACATGAACAAGCTGCAGATTTGTTTACCTCCGATGTGCTGGTAGAAAGTGGCGAATTAAATCAGACTTTTTTTTTTTATTATTATTATTTTCTCCCCCTCCCGCCCCCGAACTCACAGTAACATTTGAAAACTTTTCTCGTTTGCGACGTAATCGCTTTCCCGTGCTCGTCGCCCAAACTGTTTTTCATGCCGGATTGTCAAAATAATCACCCGGCCTGGTGTTTATCTCTACGGTGGCCTCATCAACGCCAGTAATAGATTTACTGATTGCTTTATTCCAGACACCGCGGGGTCATATTATCAAAGAAAGATTTGACAAAAATTAAAAATGCAATACAATAGAAGGGCATCTCGGAGATAAAAAAACGCTGTCAGAGCGCGGGGGATGCGGACCGCTTTCCTGGGTGTCGCCGAGTCGGTCGGTGTGGTCTCACCGTCTGTCTGACGCCCACGTCTACAAATTGAGCGTCTTTAAACGGCGGCGAGGGCGGGAAAATTACAACTCACCGGGATCTCTCGCGCCGCCGTAACCGGGGGGGGGGGGGGGAGTTACGGAGGCGTGACTGCTGTTCTAAGTTCCTGAATCCCATAATAAAAAAAAAAAAAAAAAAAAAAAAGTTACAAAATGCACTAATGAGCAGATGATATAAGATCCTCCCCCCAAAATACACACACACACGCAATTTTCCACGCGCATGGGTGTGTCTAATATGTTTCACTCGGTGTGGAGCAGCGGCACAAACCATAACAAGAGGTGAGGGCATATTCTCGCTGGAGCCGAGCCAGCGCGTCTGACAATGCTGACATTTCGCTCGCTGACATCAGACGGAGGGGACGGTTTGCATCCCCTCACTTTCAGCCGCGGCGTGAGGCGTAAATTAGCAGGAGACGCAGAGAACGGCGACCATCCGGGAGAAATCTGAAGGCTTGTGAAATTACGGATATACCGCGAGGTGATTAAATGAGAGGGGAGGAGGACGATTCCTAACCGGTGTGTGTTTTTACGGTTTGCACGTCGCTCCCCGCGGCCTCGCCCCGGAGACCCGATGCATCATTTGAGACTCATACAATTCACCGCGTCCCAAACCTAGCGGCTTGATGGAGGCGTTTTTCGCCACTTACAAACACTCCGCCGTGTATCTGATCCCTCCCTCCTTAATATGTCCTCTATTACTATCAGGCATTTATGCCTGTTCTTTCTACTCCAGTAACCACTGAGCACCGGCTTCATTAAAACTAATTGAATCGGAAACACGTCCGCCGGAGGAAGCATTAACTCTTTCCGGAGGGGAAATTTCCGATTTCATTTTGTCAATAAGGTCAAAGGACCGAGCTCGCGCGTTCAATACGGAAGACGCGCGGCACTCATAAACTTGAACCGCCGGCCTCTTTAAATTCGGTCAACTATCAATCAGGCTCCGCGCATTCTTGTTGATTAGACGATCATTCGGAAAGAAATCGCACGATTTTTCTTCTCCTTTTTCCAAAGATATCCCTCTCCTGGAACAACGGCCCGTCCGTCCCGCGGCGTTATTAATTGTCACGGCCGGCGTAATTGAGTCTTGGTAAAAGGATTTCGCCGGCCGCACTTGAAACAATAATTTGATGGCATCCGTCAGAAATCAATGTGCGATAACGGAGCGTACACAGCTGTTTAAATCCGAAGTAAATATTTATGAGTGATCTGACGAGGCGTCAAGTTCAGTCAATCTTCTTTGAGGGGATCTGGGCGAATGATTAACCTCATTTTACTGGTGCTGTCTGGGCTGGTAATGGCCATTAGAGCTGAGAAGGAGTGAGGCTTTTGATTTTTTTGGGCTCCTCATCATTCACAGCTTGTCGCATCCCTTCATCCTTCATACATGGCTGCTGAATTGATTGTCTGCTTAGTCCTATGAATGATAAAGCCGCTGCGGGCCACAGGCTGAGAGGGACGGACGCAGCTCGCTTCCATCTATATGCAAGGTGGATTTCCTTTCCCCACTCGCTCCGTGAAAAGATGCTTTTTTTTTTTTTTTTTTTTTTTTTTTTTTGCGTGCATTATTTATCGGATAATCAACAGCATTTCAATGCGCTCGCTCCGACAGTCGCAGGAATAGAACTACGGACGGGACGGTCACATCCGGAACGCTATCGCCCCGGTTCCTTATTCATTCCTTTTTGTTAAAGGCGATTGTCGGGCGTGACGCGTGAGATTCATAAATTGTGTGATCAGCATGCGTTACCGCGGCGACACCCGGCGAGCTCGGACGCCCCCGGCGGAGCGAGGGGGACAGGAAGTGACCCCCCGGGGGTTTGCCGAACGCCGTTATTGCGTCACCTGAGCGATAAGAAGCCGGACGGCTGAAAATTGATAAACGCAGCATCCGTCGTTTTGAATCTGAGATTTCAGTCCGGGTGGCTGTAACCATGGCGATAGACTGAGACTGACACAACTTTCTGAGCGGCGGCACAAAACACCCATATATCTGTCTACAGTGGAGTAACATCCAATAATAACTCAACTTATGAACTGCTTTCATGCAGCTTCAGAGGTGCGACCAGAGGTATGCAGCGTGACCCCACACACACACACACACACACAGATCCCCGGGTTGAGAAACTGCAAAAAGAGTTCTTTCCCTTGCTCAGCAGACACAGTTTTGTGACGAGCAACCGTTTGTCGCAGCCCTCTGTGACAAATACGTGGCGGTTCCTGTGACTGCGCCGCAATAAAAGCCAGCGGGTGTTTCGCCAGCTGACTGCTTTAGAATGACAGGGGGGTTCATATTTAATGCAGATGAATGCTATAGGAGAATGAACAGCAAACATGAGGGATTCTGTAAATTGCTCTGCTGTATGATGGCTTTTGAATGCAGAAATTAAATGTGTGTGTGTGTAAAATGTAAATGCAATATACCACCTACATGATGTTTGTTTTTTTTTTTTTTTTTTAAATAGAGCTGATATTTTGCTTCTTTTGCTCTGAGTTACATTTCTAAGTGAATAAGTGAAAGTCATTTCACACAGCTGTGGAGATGTTACTTCCTGTGTGTGTGTGTGTGTGTGTGTGTGTGTGTGTGTGGTTTTATCCTTTTTTTCCCACGGCTGTACTGCTATGTCCATCGACGCCACGATTTCAAAATCAAATCGCATTCGAGTAGAAACTGGAGCGGCGGGTTTCCTCTTTGGAACGACTTCCGAGTCTCCTTCGCGGTGCAAAGGTGAAAGGTCAAGCGCCCTTTTTTTTTTTTTTTTTTTACGGGGAACATTCGCCGCGTCACAACTTGCCGAAAAGAATCAGCAGAATTGAAGCATCTCGTCTCTAAATTTCTCGAGAAAATCTCAAATCCGGACTCGAAGAACAGAGACGTCTCCTTCTCCGAATCCCAACCCCGTCCCCGGTGACACAATCACCCTCCCTGTGAATGTCAAGTGGAGTGGGGGGGTGGGGGAAGAAATAAGGATCTTAATGAAATTAGACTCCATCGTATATAATCAGCCGCTGACAGAAGTATTATCTTTTAGGAGACACGTTTGAAAACCTTACAGTGCTTTGAGTCAACACAGAGAAGTTGTGACAATGTAATGCACCATTTCCAGACATCTACTAAATGTCAGCAAACTGGTTCGGAGTGAAATCCCAATTTGCCTTGGAATTAGCTCTTTGCGGGGACGATCTAATTATTTAGACGGATCGTTGACTTGCCGCTGATTCTCCTCAGAATACCTACCCAAATCCCCACCCCACCCCCGCCCCCCCTTCTCCGTGAGAAACGTGGATTTCCCGTGGGATGAGAGTCGCAGTGCCCAGGGACCTGATCGGCTTATTTCCAATAGAAATAAATGACTTCCCCGCAGGGTTTGACGCGTAAAAGGATCGGATCTTCCAAAAAAAAAAAAAAAAAACGCGCACTTTTTGTTTACGGCCTTAAACGAATTCCGATGCGTGGGTATATTTAGAAGAAAAAAAAAGTTAGGATATAAAGGGTCACGGGTGGACGATGACGCAGACGAACCGGAGGGACTTGAACGCAACGGAGTTTGGCTGTGACGCGCAGGACCGTCGGTTGTGCGGGAGAAATGACGCACTGCGTGTTTGATATAACTTGGACTCGGGATTGTGTCTGTCTTAAAAGTTAAAATTGATTATCATTACCAAATGAACGATTATCATTCCGATTTAAAAAGCGCCCGTCCCGTTTTATTTTCTTAAATTCATATCAAGCCATCTCGTCGAATGACGGTGACGAACGTCCCATGTTCGTTTGGAAATCACGGAGGGAAAAAACGTCTTCTTCATCTTTGTCCTCATCTTCTTTTTAAACTTCTAGAATTATATCCGCCGCGGCCTTTTGTTGAATTCAAATCCACCGGTTGAGAATAAAAACACACACAAGTTTTTGCAGTTGTTGCTGGGTTGATAACTGAATGTTTCGCAGCCGAATATATTTATATTTGCATTTTTTTATGCGGGATATGGTTCGATATTTGATGACATTCAGTGTTTAGGTGTTTAGGATGGACGTCAATCAAAGAGATGAGAAGATATGAAGATGGAAGCGATGTGTTTTCATAGTAGCAGGAGGCCTTTTCGACCATTTCTATCCCATAATGCTTTACATTCGGGCAGAATAACGATTCGAACCGAAAGCAGCCTGGAGAAGAGTCGCACCTGTCACACACACACACACACACACACACACACACACACACACACACCGGCCCTACAGATCTCTCTGCGAAAAAGGAATATTTGAAAATTTCGAAGAATAAAAAAATTTATTTCAGAGAAATTCTTTCGCACGGATTTAAAAGTTTTATTTGTAAACATTAAATAATTCTTTTTTTGTGTCCTCTAAAGTTTTTTTTTTGTTGTTTTTTTTTTTTTTTGGAATCTGGCACCGAACGCGTCACAGAAGTTGTATACATCATGTCGTGGGCCTATCACACACTCATGGAGCTCTTATGTAAGATGGATTATTATTATTATTATTATTTTTGTTATTATTATTCCCTCCCCAATCCATTTCCAATGTGAAATCATATCTACCTAGACGTTCAGAAGACATGGGACATAAGACATTGCGTGCTCAGCGTGAAACGCGGGTGATTTTTTTCTGTGTGTGTGTGTGTGTGTGTGTGTGTGTGTTTGGGGGGGGGGCGTTGGAATTTGCGCCATGCGTCCAGTAGCTTCCCCGGCGATAGAAATAATAAATATATAGAAACGTTTATATTCAACAGCAACAATACTTACAGCACATACAAACAAGGAATGTCTGACAGATTTTTTTTTTTTTTTACAAACACCATGGATCCCTCCTCTTTCTATACAGATGAGATAGTTGTTTTTTTTCCACGTACGCGTCAAAAGGATGTCATAACTACGAATCTGTATCAAATCTAGCAGACTACATAGTGTCCGGTATATATTATATATAGACATCACCTCAGCAAGTGCCTATAAAAGGAAAAAAAAGGGGGTATTGGAAGGGGGTGGGGGGTCTACATGCGTTGTCTTCTCTGGATAATTTTGGGAGGGTGGTGGCGGGAGGGGGGGGGGGTCCTGTCAGAAACACATAGGCACGATTCAGAAAAAAAAAAATTAAATATTTCCATTGTAAACAAACTTTGTACAGGTGTTTTTATAAACCGATGCGTTTTTTTTCCGGTGGCATCGCATAATCTATTGTAATATACAGTGTGTGTTTACGTGTGTGTATGTGTGTGTGTGTAGGCGTGTGCGCGCGTCCATATATATAGAGAGATATTTATATATAAATGGAGTATGTTACATCTGAGTGCGCCGGTTATTTGTAGGATCGGATTAACTCGGGTGGTCAGTCTTTCCGTTTTCTTTTTTTGAAGGGGGGGGGGGGAGGAGAAGGAAAGATCGAGAAATGAAATAAATCAAAATACATGGGAGGATTCGGGAAGGCCTTTCTTTCCGGGGTTCGTCTTGTAATTTTTTTTTTTCTTTCAATCCTCATTCTATAAGCCTATGCAGATATTCAGAATGAATGACCTTTTTAAAATAATTTAAAAAGAATTAAATTAAAAAAAAAAAAAAAAAATCGGCCCGGGGTCTGAATGGAACAGTCCGTGGGAAGTTCTCCGAGGCCTCAGAAAGGGAGAGTGTCGAGGAAAAGTTTGTCAATTATTGCCGGCGGGGGGACGAGATCTTCTAGTTTTAGGTAAAAGATGCGCTGCAGACCTTGGGTGCACAGAGTGCGCAGTTCGGGCAGCTTCCCTAAGAGTTTCGACAGGTAGTTGGGTCGGTTTAGTCCCCCGCCGTTGAACGTCACTTGATCTTTCAGGCAGTTGACGATCTTGTTTTGGAGATCCTCGACTCGTTTGGGTTCCTTAAGACCGTGTCGCTCTAAAATAAAATAAATGATCATTGAAAAGAAAATAATAACGGAGTGAATAAACGAGAGAGATGTGTTTTCGGGCGCCCATTCATGCGCGCTTTACGCAGCGCGTCATTCCCCGTTGTTATTTGATTTGATTTGATTCTCTTTACGCACCTGTTACCATCGCCAGCGCCGCGATGCAGGAAAAAGCCGAGATGTCGATGTTCATGCTCTGCAAGTTGGAAGAAAACTCCACGATGGCGTCCACCCACTCCCCGAAGCCGCGGACGCACTGGAGCCGGTGCAGCACCACGCCGTTGCAGAAGATGAGCTTCCCTTCCACCGGGTTGGACCTACGAGAGGAGGGAAAAGAAAAAAGAAAAGGAAGAAAAGCATCCGGGCTTGGAAGGATGGAAGGTGGTGGTGATCATCACCCATCATCTGGAGATGATCGCTTTCCACGGGTGACGCCTTACCTGTACGCCAGCCGCAGCACGAAGAGCTCCAGGAAGGCGGACTCGAAGAGCAGGTCCTGGTCCTGCTTGGGCAGCTCGCAGAAACCGGGGATCTTCTCCGCCCAGCCTCGGATGATCTCCATGGAGCCCGTCAGAAGGTCGTAGAACTGCTGGATGTGCTGAGTGTTGTCACCGGTCATTTGGTAGTCAGGGTTCGCCTGGAACTGGAATTTAATTTAAACGCGCCCTTAATGAGGCCCCTTAAAATATATAATCCGTGAAATTGCAAATGCCTATTTTCCGAGAGGGCATGAGAGCTTTTTTACAATTAATGTCTCCCCTTTTATTAACTTCTATATTTCTGCTTAGAAAGAAATACGCCGCATTAAAACAGAGGGGAGAAAAAAGCCGAGGAAAGAGTTGTTTTCACTTCACAATATATCCCCTGTTTCTTTTTAAAAGTCGCGTTATGTTTTTTTTTTTTTTTGTTTTTTTGTTTTTTTTTATTTCGGACTTACTCTGGAGTAATCCAGGGCGGACATGGAGGGGTTGGAGTCCACATGGGCCCTGACAAGGGCGCTGATGAGGCTCACCGGCGGCGACGGGGGTGAGGGCTCCTGGGGGCTTTTGGGTTTGGATGGTAGGCGTCCTCTCCGACCTTTCAGATTATCCGTTCGTACAACTTGGATGGACACACACACACACACACACACACACACATGCGCAGTCAATCAGTCCTGTTCTTGTGCGTAAAAATGTTGCATCGCATAATCCACGCATGGTGTGATTTTTTTTTTTCCAAGGGATGTGGGGAAGGGGAGGGGGGCTCCACGGCCTACCTTCTCTCACCATTCCGACGACAAGGCACTTCTGGAAGCGGCAGAACTGGCAGCGGTTTCTCCGACGTTTGTCCACAGGACAGTTCTTATTTGCTAGACACACGTATTTTGCGTTTTTCTGCACGGTGCGCTGCGGGGAGGAAAAGCATTGCGTCACTGCGTGGGGCCTTTTTTTTTGCTGGTCACAAACTGTGGATTTATCCAAAAAAAAAAGGAAAAGGAAAAAAAAACTGTTCTCAAGTAGGCATTTCCTGTTTGACACCCCATCTCTCTCTCTCTCTCTCACACACACACACACACACACAGACAGCTCCCTGTATACCTTTGAGATCATTAATGTGGCGATAAATTAAATGCCATAAAGTTTTACGCACGCGAATTAAAGCTCTTATTTGGTGTCATCACTCCGCCCCCGATTAAACGTGCAGAATATTATCATTCTCCGTGATAATTGCGCGGACGTGCACGGAGTGACGAGCACCCACGACGCATTTTGGGTAGTTTTTTGGGGGGGAGGGAGGCGTGTTAAAAAAAAAAAAAGATCAGGTCTGCGGGGCCCCACCTTGAAGAACCCCTTGCAGCCTTCGCAGGTCCTCACGCCGTAGTGCTGGCACGCCGCGTTGTCCCCGCACACCGCGCACAGCCCCTCGTTGGACGGCGAGCCGCGGGAAGGCGGCGACGGCACCTGGCTGTCCACCAGCTGGTGCCCGTGGCCGAGCTGCAGCGAGTGCGGGAACGCCAGGCCGCCTTGTTTCCGGATGGCGCTCGGCACCGCGAAGCTCTGGCCGTCCAGGCCGCGGTGCGCGCCGGGGCCGTCGTGCGTCATGGAGACGTGCAGCGGCCCGTCGAAGCGCATCTGGCAGCTGGACGCCGGCGTGCCGGGCGGCGACTGCTTGAAGGAGAACAGGGAGAGCCGCGACACCGGGTTCTTGCGCTGCTCCATCATGTGGGACGTGGCGGCCACGTAGTTCTGGTGGAAGCTGTGCAGGGAGCCGGGATCCTCCCACATGTGGTTCGGCTGCACCTGGAAGTTGGGCGTGCTCGGGGCGTGGGGCGACGAGGGCTTGAAGTACACGGGACCCGAGTGGGCCATCATCTCGTCGGACTGCGGGGCCAGGTGGCCCTGCTGGTGGTAGCTGTGCATCTGGACGTCCTCCACCTTGATGGAGGTCTGCTCTCCGGAGTGGGGCATCTGGTACAGGCACGGCGGTTTCACGTCGTAGCTGCTGCTGTAGTTGTCCATGAACGTGCTGAAGCTCGGGAGGGACGTCGTGGCCGTGATCTCGGTGTTGGTCAAGTCCATGCTAAACTTCACGAACTCGGGTGTTAAGAAGTCGCAGCTGTATTCTCCCGCGGCGTGGTAGCTGTAGCTCTGAGAGGCGGGACTCGCTCCTTGCGGTGATGATCCATACTGAGCCTGGACGCAGGGCATGGCTGCAAGGCGACACGGGGAAAAGCGTGAGCGTTTCCCCGGTGAGACTGTGGGCTTTTCCACGCGGGGGACATCGCACACACACACACACACATGCGTCTTCATTTTTTTTTTTTTTCTTCTCTTTTTGAAGGGAAACTTACCTCAAGTCTTCTGACAGTGTTCCGGCGACACTTGAAATAGGAAGATGCGCGGCCGTGCGGGTGCAAGCGGGCGGTGGTTCCGCTCTGGATCTTCCCCTGATTGATGAAAATAAAAGAAACGACTTGGGTATTTTTACTGAGAAGAAATGGCGTAAAACTCACGCATTGGGCGCACAAGGATCGGATGCGTAGGAGAAAAAAAACTCTCGATATTAGTGAGTGACAAAATATGCGCCACTTCGGCGCGCAACTTTGCGCACTTGGGAGCGTGTGTGTGTTGGGGGGGGCGACTTGTCCAGAAAAAAAAAAAAATCCAAAGAAAAAGTCAGTATCCGCGCCGGTTGTGTTCGCTTTCTGTTTTTTTTTTTTTTTTACATTTAAAATTGTATTTTAAAAACAAAGTTCCGGGTGTGTCCGAGGAGAAGAGCGGAGCGCCGAGCCGAGCCGAGCCGAGCCGAGCCGAGCCGAGCCGGGCTTACCTCTTTCTCCTCCGGTAAGTGGCTTTCAATCCATGCAACCAGCCCACGGGTGGAATTCATCAATTTCTGTTCCCGTTTATGGTTTCAAAAAAAAAAGTAAAAATTAAAAAAAAAAGAAGCTCCAAAGTCTGCGTGGCGTGGCGGCCGAAACCCGCGTCACTCCGCGCACTGACAGCGACACCAGCGTGGACTACCCACTCCTTCCAATGTGGCTTTGTTTATGTGAGCTCCGGATTCCGTGGCCCACGTGTTTCACGACACGACGTCATCTGCGTCGACACGTCCACGGACCAATCAGTGCCTGCGTTTTCTCGAGCCCCGTTTTGTGTGTGTGTGTGTGTGTGTGTGTGTTTGTCCTGTGGTATGTGATCTATGTTGCTTCCCACATGGACATAAGCGGGGGATGCGGTGGACATTAAAACCCGCCAAAAAAGTCCTTGCAGACACTTCTCTGTTTTTCCACGTCACGCGTGTTTGTCTGAACTTCACTCGTGCACCTGCAGAGTCCCCCCCCCCACATGTCACATGATCAGCAGTGCGTTGATTGCGGGTTTGTTATTTAAAAGCGCGCGTTTGGAAACTGCGTAATGTTTTTTTTTTTTTTTTTTTTTTTGCGGGCACCGTTATGTCACCGCCGGAATCCTGTGCCAGACGCACAACACTTGCACGAAGCAGGCATTATGAAGGGGAGGGGGGATGCGGGGGGGGGGGGGGTGCGGGAGTTGCGGGGGAAGGGGGGGCCAGTATTATTCTTCGTTATCGTCTGACAGCCTTTTTTTCTGTATTTCAATTGTGTTCCAAATTTAGATCTCATATGGGCTCGGGTATGTGCAGTGGCTCGCCTATTCATAGCACTGGGAGTGTGTGTGTGTGTGTGTGTGTGTGTGTGCTGAGGGAGGAAGAAGGGGAGGAGGGTGGGTGTAATTAGTGGGTCTGTAGCCAGTTGTCAAGGGGTGGGGGTTGGAGTGTATGTATGTGTGTGTGTGTGTGTGTGTGTGTGTGTGTGTGTGTTGGGAGTGGAGGGGGTGCAATATAGTCCCCAGAGAGGGAAACGTGATAGGACGGGGCAGGATGGAGAGTGACGCAGAAAACGCACAAGTTGACGCAGTCGCCAAAATAATCTTGCGGCCTTATTGTTTGTGCAGCGATGGAGTCCCTGATCTGAGTGTAATCTTACACCCGCACCTTGTATCCAATCAAATCGGCCCCTAAAATGTTTCATGGATGTATATTGGCTTGGGCGGCAGGCCAAGGTGGTGGTGGTATTGGGGTATTTTCATGAAAAAAATAAAAAATAAAGCTCCACGCAGCACGCCTGAAACAACAGCCCGCATCTCCACGCATCCTGGTAAAAATGCACTTTCCTCTCTCTTTATATATGTGTGTGTGTGTGTGTGTGTGTGTGTGTGTGTGTGTGTGTGTGTGTGTGTGTGTGTGTGTGTGTGTGTGTGTGTGTGTGTGTGTTCCCTGAGCTCCTCGGTGCACGCAAGGACATGGCGAGCTGTATTATTACACTCGCCTCTAGAGGGCGCTCTTGTTCACTACCCATTTATCAACCAGCCTCTCCTCTTGCAATTAACCTTTTAATTAACCCGAACCCATTAAGGCTGTGTGGCCACGCCCACCTCGTTATTTAGGTGAGATTTCGGCCAGGCTTCTCTGTGAAAACCCATCCAATATTCTCCCAACATTGATTCTCACAACTGTGAGCGGCCCGAGTGCACCTGTGCTGCTTCCACACTTCCACAATCCCCGTTCACAGGCCACGTCCGAGACTCTCTTATCCTTGTTCGTCCCAGCCGACACACACCCTGTCTATTTTTGTTTATTTATTTTATTCATTGTTTTTGTATTCATTGTTTCATTGTATTTTTTCACCCTCACTGTTCCTTGATGTTGCCTATTGTTATCCCTGATGTTGTTGTTGTTGTCTGCTATCCATTTATTTGTGGATGTCTTGCTATCTTCTGTCTTCTGCTTTTCTGTTTATATTTATTCATGTCTATATTCATATTTATTTTCCTTTTTTTGACATTATAACTGTTATCCTGCTGTGACAAAGGAATTTCCCTTATGGGGATCAATACAATTTATCTCTTGAGCTTATTTTTTTTCTCCTCTAACTCCTTATATTTGTGAGAAGACTCCTGGTAATAAGATAAGATTTATTGATCCCCATAGGAGGAATTCTTTTGTCACAGCAGCGTAACAGTTATAGTGTCGAAAAAATAAATATGAATAGAGAGACAGTTAGAGGACAGAAAATAGCAAAGACATCCACGAATAAATAGACAGCAGGGAGAACAACAACAGAATGGAACAGTAAGGGTGAGTGAAATTTGTTTGTTGACAGAACCCACTCCTGTATTGCAAATAAATACTTCAAAATTTAAGCGATGAATCACAATAAGTAGTTTAACTGGCCATTTTTCTTAAAAACGAATCCCTTCCTGTTTCTGTTCATACTAACTGACTGGTTTAAAAGTTGTGGGAATTGTTATTTTTACTTGAGTGTAAACACATGCAGAGTGTGTGTGTGTGTGTGCGTGTGCGCTCCATGACGGACCAGTTATTACTGCTCCTGCAGGTTGGCCAGGGGAAGTCTCTCCAGGAAGTGAACTTTTATTAGTGGACAGGCAGTGACGTAATTCACCGGAGGCTTTACGGATCCCGTCACCTCGGAGAGCATTGAGGAGGACAATGATCCCGTCCGTCCTCTGGGGACGTTCACCCCGTTCTCTGACACGATGTGGTCATTTTCCACCGTGGCAGGTGGATGACCGATGATGGGAAATGAGGCAAGAATTTAAAACCCATTCAAGTTGCCTGACACTTCTCCCCCCGATCAGTTCTTTGGCCTCTTCGGGCTCCCAAGACGATGTCCCACAGATCCCAGAGCAGCAGCATTTAACGGGGCTGGTGTTTGCATTCTGTAAGTCAGAGGCGTTGCCGCGAGAGATGCATTTGCAAAATGAGAAACCGAGTGTCTTTCAGTCGTCCTCACAATTATCATTTTGCTTTATTTTGGTCGTCTATTGATTTGTTAGATTATGCAGACGAGAGCGTCATGCAGTTAAAGTTGGAAGTGCTACTAAAAAGTAGTGGGGATGTACATTTACTTATTGAAATCTCTGTCTACACATGCACACAAACATTATACACCACTTTGGTTATGATGAGAGGTGGGATTGGCCTCGGAGCGGTCGCAAATCCATGAAAAAGGGCCCCACATAGAGATTTACAACCATTTGCCCTCTCTTTCACACGTCGTACAAAGATATACCGTCATTTCTGGACTATTGGGCGCACCTGAATATAAGCCGCACCGGCTATAGAATATATACGTGTACATAAATAAGCCGCAGGTGTCCACGTTGTAACATGAGATATTTACACAGAAAGATGTTCCACAAACCCCCCTTTTTTTTTTTTTTTTTTACTTTTCTTTAAATACTTACTGGTAACATCCATAAATACGTACTGGAAATCCTTTTTTTTTTTCAAACAGCGCCTGAAACATGCCGGATGAAAAAGATTTATAATAAATTACACAAAGAAAAGTCAATCGATCAGTTTTCTATCCCCGCTTTGTCTCTTCTCCAGCTGATCGTCGTCTATCTTGGCCTTCCTCCTGCGCACAAAAACTATTAGTCGTCTTCTTCGGTGTCGGAATTAAACGGACGCAGAATTTCACGGTCATTTCATCGGTCCGATGTGACGAGGGTAAATATTTGGCGGCGTGAAGCTCGTCAGCACCAAAAAATCTATAAATTAGCTGCATCATTGTTTAAGTCGAAGTGTTCAAAGCGAGTGAAAACAGCTGCGGCTTATAGTCCGAAATTGACCGAAATATCCGTAATCCCACGTCTGCCTCTGTAATAACACCTCAGGGGATGGAGTGTTATATCCTCTCACAAAGGCTTGTGGAAAGCAACTCTATGCCAAAATAATCCAGATACATTTAGAGCCTTGGACCGTCAAGACATATTTAAAACACCCAAACATGAACAATTGATCACAACTTTGGCTACAAAAACCAAATTATTCAGAAATAATGGGGTGTTTCCAGTAAAGGCGGGTCATTTATAATTATATATTGCTAATCATAGATTCTCTGACCTTGGTTACTTCACGATACCAACAGTTTGGTCCGGTGAGGCTACATGTGAAGCTCGTCGGCACAAAAGAAATCCATAAATTATAAGCATCATTGTGAAATTAGCCAAAGCGTGTGAAAACAGCTACGGCTTATAGTCCAGATACTGGTCCAGATACTTAGGAGCAACAACCTCACCGAGAAGCCGCTAATGTTCTTTTATCGCTGCACTGTGGATTCTGTCCTGTGGTTCGCCAGCTGCACAGGAGCAGGAAGGAAACTTCCTCTTGTCCCATCACCTCATCGTCAGAGATCCATCCCACCCCGGCCAACATCACCTACTCCAACTCTTGCTATCAAGGAGACGGTTTAAGAAAATCAAAGCAAAAAAAAAAAAAAAACAGTTTAAAGTTTTTATACCCAGAGAGCTCATCGCACTAAATTCAGCTTGAACACTTGAACCTCACAGCAGTACAGTGCCATAAACCCTTCTTTTTTTTTCCATTTTTCACTTTTTTACTTCTTTCTTTCCACATATTTATTCTCCTAGTTAAGATGAGATAAGATAAACTTTATTGATCCCCATAGGAGAAAATCCTTTTATCACAGCGGCGTAAGAGTTGTAGTGTCAAAAGTAAAAATGTGAAGATAAATATAAATAGAGAGACAGTTAGAAGACAAGATAGCGGAGAGATCTATGAATAAATAGACAGCAGGGAGAACACCAACAACATCAGGGATAAGAATGGACAACTTAAAGGAACAGTAAGGGTGAAAAATAGTCGACCGAAACTAAACGACTCTATAAACGGAGTGACAATAGCGACGACAAGCATAAAATAAATCAACAAAAATAGGCAGGATGTGTGCAGGCTGGGACCAACAAGGATAAAAAAAAGACTGCAGAGTTAAGGCTTGATGTGTGAAATGGGTGAGAAAGTGAGGTTGCGGTAGTGCAGGTGCACCTCGGGCTGTATTTGCAGTTGTTATTCATATTTTTTATATTTTCAGCCTTCTATTTTTCTCTTATATTTCCAACCCAGAGAGGCTGCTATCGTTGTGTTGAGTCCTGCCTTTTTAAGGCAGTTTTTTCGTCTGTTAGGAGCTGCTCTCTCTAAATTTTGTCACATTCTGTATGATAACAATGAGTCTTGTATCCTTGAACGTCATACATAGATGTTTAACCATTCACACACGTTTTCACACGTCATATAAAACACAACTTTAGGGTCTCAAATGAACAAATTGCATGTTTTTACGCAGAAAATCCCCCTGCTAGAATCCACCCCCAAACATAATGATCCTCTTGAAATATGGAGTCAAATAAGGCAAATATCTGACTTCAGCTGGTTTTTCGAATGTTTCTACATGTTTATCTATAAACATTAAGGAGAAAAAAAAAATGCACTAATATAAAGTTACGCATAACCTGGCATAATGTGGTAAGTGCAGCGTTTCCAGTGTATGTGCAGCATTTTAGCTGAGAAGGATTTTGAATGCGAGACAGTGAGCTCTGGGTTTTTAAGCGCGGCACAAACCACGCAAACTTCTGAATGAAGGCGGTGATTTTAATAACGCGAGTCTGGATCCGAGAGGAAGGTTTTGGCGCAGGAGGGCAAGGTGCACCCCGATATTGCGAAGACCCCCCACTACCACCACCACCACCACCACCCCCGAGATGTGTTTAATTCGAGCGCTTTCTGTCTCCCTTTTTTAAGTTTCATTTCACAGCTCCCTCTTCGAAACGGCATTGCGAGTGGGAAGATCCTATAAAGCTCATTTCAGTCGAGAGCACCGGCAGGTATCGAACTTTCTGAGAATTGAACAGCCCGACCCCGAAGGCATCCCTTTGCTCAGTGTCTTCTTTCCATTTCTAGATTCCCACTTTACAAGCTTAAATGTCTACTTAATATGCTTTAATGCCTGCTCTTTAGAGCCAGGGAGCACTTCATCACTTTTATACACCTTTATATAACACACTGTTAACTAGCAATGCCTTATGGAACAGCTTGTCTTGCAGCTGGAAGGCGCCTCCGTGGCATGATGGAGGTACCTGTTCACCATTCACAATGAGACAGTAAAATGGGAATGAAGGCCTCTGCACACCGCTGCTGTCTATATCAGTCAATGATGAATATTCATGAATCACAGTGTCATGACATGCTCTGTAATTGGCAGAAACATTAGTAATGACACTGCTGGTATCAAGTCCCTGCATATTCATGTGGCAGGGCAATATTTCCTCTTGGTAATGTTTTTTTCCCACTGCTCCCGAAAGTGAAAATGTATTCTGAAGCTGCAGGTGTCCCCGGTGCCACAATCAATTGCTGGCTGGATTGTGCCCGGGTGAAAATCAGACAAACCATTAGTTTCTTTGTCAATCTCTTTGATTAATATCATATCTAAATGATAAAAGCTTCAAATGACTCCGAATAGTTAAAAGGGAATCTCTCCGTAATAGTGATGAATACGAGGCCCGATAGCGCCGAAGCGTCGCCGCAGGAAATACCGCACATTTAAAAGATTGTTAGTAAAAGGTATCGATTTCTTCGGCCGGCGGAGAATCCCACGCTTCGTTTTCGTCGCGTGATCTGAGACGATGCGTCGGTCGCAAGAACTTTTAGGTGTCACAGTTTTTTCCAGCCTAACAGAGAGAAGGGAAAAAAAAACGCCTGGTCGTCCACAGATAGCGGGGGGTTCTGTGACAGATTTCTTTTTGTTCAGGAATTTGCAGCGACTCCGCTCCGGCCCCGCTAAAGTGTCCTACAATGGATGATGAGGGAATTGGATAAAGCTTTGCCTAAGCCGCGTTACTTTCTTCTCTAAGAAGCTGAATGGGAGGATTTTTACTCTTGTGGCTTCAGTTTAGCGCGGCGCACAATCAAAGCTATGGCGGCGGGAGGCAGACCTGCTTCTTGACCACTTAAGAGGGTCATATTGAGATGGTTATATTGTCTACAATAAACTGTCTTGTACAATTTGCGTTTTCCCTTTTACATAAAGACCTCACAAACTTTGGGAGAGCTGTGAAAGGATACAATCCATAATCTGAATGCAGCTGCAGCTTAACCGCCACACTAAGCCTGCCTGCTGCATGTAGTTTGCATCAAAGGATTATTTCAACTGCGTTTTTTTTTTTTTTTTTTTTTTTTAATTTTTTTGGTTTTCTCCTTCCTCTTTCTTCCAGTTGATTACTAACGCGCTGCGCTGAGCGTCTGCCCGTTGCGAGGAAGTACCGGGAGCACAATCGCCGCCGGAGGAGGCTTGTTAGCATCTCATGGCGTTGCTCAGTTGGCCGGCAACAAGGTGAGATTTTGTTATTGTCGCAGAGCAACATTTTCTGCAGTAACAGTCATGTTGTGCAATTTAGAAGACTCAAATTGGGAAAGTTGTTCCATCTGTATGTTCTGTAGAATTGTTCATAGAACATCTTTTTATTATCCCCTCAGTAGAGTTACTGTATATTTGTAGTTCCATCCATTACATAATTGTAAAAAAAAAAAAAAATGCATTCATTCTTTAATACTGCATTTTTCTGTAAATACTGCAAATGCACTTCTGCTTTTTGCACTTCTGATAAGATTTCGTTTTTCTGGATCCTTACATGTGTGATGACAGTGTACTTAAATCTAATCTAATCTAATGTTTACATGAAAAAAATGAATCTTGGTCGGCCTGATCTCTCCTCTCCCGTTTTTTTTTTTTTTTCTTGACGGGATAAACTTTGTGGCAACATCATCTTTGACAATTCTTTCATTTAGTTTGTTTGTCGAGATGTCTTACCGCGCACCACATGCAGATCGCGTGATTAATCTAGAAAGACAATATTTGGAAATGTTATAAATAATATAAATAAGCGTATGATATATTGCTTTTTATTGTTTGACGGTGCTTGACAGCTTCGTCGCAGAAAATGCATGACATCTTTTTACTGAAATCCATCACGAGGAGTACAGAGACATATGCATAATAATGAAACGCATTTATTAATGTGCACTGTCCCCCGGAGTCATGTGACAATGAAATGGATGGTTGGTTTTTTTTCGTTTGCACGGATGCTATCAGCTATCAGCTTTTGCAGGATAGAGGCGGTGAAACAGGTGAGAACGGTGCACGCGGAAGGATCTGCCGTCGGGACGGACCGGGGCGGCGTTCTCAAAAAGCTCCCAAGGGGTCACAGTTGAAGGAGAAGCCGCCGATCCGGGTTCCGGACGAGATTCACTCAGGAGGCATAAAAGTGCAGCTAATCATATTTATAGGTTTAATTTACATCGCAGACATCCTCTGTCTTTATGAATATATTTTACAGAATAGGTGATGCGATATACGGTATTTCTCATATAGTCGGAACTCGCAAAGTCTTAAATAAACAACGTGTACGCCTAATTCATCTTATTTTGTAGCGGAGATCTTATTGGTGTCCAAACACTAATAAAACAAGCGATCAATAAGCCACAGCATTGCACTTGGTGACCCTCTACTCATTTGTGACGAACATAACCGCCATAGTTTATCTGTTGAAAGTATCCACAGAAGACGTGTTCGAGAATTCAATCGATACAGATATTTAGAGATGAGAAGCATTATGAGTATATTTGTACACTAATAACTATTTCATGATCTACAGTTCTATTTTCAGTCGCCGTCGTTACCGGTTACCACGGTGATGCTACCTGCTCGGAACCGAGTCTCTAAAACCAATTCCTGACATGCAGTGTTGCAAGTCTGTACCCCGATATGGACGGGATGCTTGTTTAATACGGACGTGACATAAAATGGAAATCCAGCGGACCCTCGCTACGGTTCGGCTTTTACTTTGCAGATTTTTTTGTATTTTTTTTTTACTAAATATTTGTTCCAGTATTTGACTTTTTTCTAAAAAAGTCTAAAAAAAATAGTAAAACGAAACTAAAATTCATTTCATAAAATAAAATCAAATACAAGATCTCCTTTGGTAGGCAAAATATCCAGCATCGCAAACTCTCGCAAGAATCCTGTACCTCCCGCTCTCATTCGCTCTGCACAGCAAATTCATCAACATTCAAGTTTCGGCGAGGCAAGGTATTTTCAGTGGTGAGTATTTCCATGTTTATTGTACTTTACGATTAACCAAAAGTGTTAAGTGTACTGTATAAGAGTGTGGGAAGCGTCATACAATCGATGGTGGCTTGATAACAGTTTGCGGGAGGTTGGTTGTGGGTTAATATATCTGGAAATACCAGCAAAATCTCTATTTCGCGGAAATTCGCTTTTACGTTCCAAGACTCCAAGTTCCAAGAATTCCAGGAATTATTTGAAGATAATTTATTTTCAATAGAAATGATCTGTGATTTATTATTATGTATTATTATTTATGTTTGATAAACATTTTATTGTGCCGCCATTTATAAAGGAAATAATCCATTTTGTTTGTATTGTTTTTGTTTTTTTCTCACTACTCGAGGACTGTTGGTGAGAAAGTAAATAACCTATAGACACGGTGATGATGACAGTTCCAGGTTGACAGACATTTTCATCAAAATATATTTTTTTGCAAACCTATGACTACTGTATTTTCCGAACTATAGAGCGCACCAGAATATAAGCCGCATCCACTCAAGTTTAAAAGAAAAAAATATTTTGACATATATTATCTATAAGCCGAACTATAAATGTGAAATGTGAAATTACACAGGAAGATTTTATAAATGTTACTTTACATACCTAAAAGCACTGAAGTCTTATTCTTCGATGTCGCTCGCAATGTCACTTTCATCTCGAAGGCAAAGTTACTTCTGAATTAGTTGAATGAAATAGTTACTGTATTAGACATCTGTATATTTATAGTTGTATATCGCATACTGATCTCTACCTATCTGTGCATAATCTGCACATAACAATAATCCATCATACTTGCAGTAACTGTACTTATTCTGCTCATATCTTACTTGCACTAGCTGTAAGAAAAAAATGTTTAAATTGTATTCATTCTGTAAACACTGCATTTATCTTTAAATACGGTGCATTCTGTACATACGCACTTCTGCTTTTTGCACGTCTGATTAGATGCCAACTGCATGGCGTTCCTTTGTATCCTTACATGTGTAGTGACAACAAGTGTGGTTCTCTTCACGCAGCTTTCCAAAACCCGTTGGTGATCGTGGTTTCTTTCACGCCGCTGTCTCCAACGTCTTACCATCGATTCATTAACACCAAGCGTTACGTGCAGCAGCTCTTTTTCCTTCCAGGATAGACACACCTATATAATATATCGCGCCAAAAACTAGCATCTTCTTCCTATTTGCATTGACCTCTTGGTCGGTCTCGTTTTTGGCCGCTAGCGGGAAAACTCCATAGATTAGCCGCATTGTCGTGTAAGAAAAAAAGAAGAGGAAAAAGTAGCGGCTTGAAGTCCGGAAATCCAGTCCAGTACCTGTCTGTCTGTTTTCAGCAAGTGTTTTATTGGACAATTGAATCTTTCATGAAATTGCCGTTTTGAACTTTTCTACCGCAGCGATGAGCTTTGAGAAATGCTGCGCAGATGGACGTTCTCGATCCTAATGTTGCATAACCTACTTGCTATTCCGAGCCACCTCTCATGGGACGGACAACTTTGCGCCTCGGTCCACGATGTCTGGAGAAGCTGGATTTTGATCGTGTGGATTTATCCCGTGAACATGGGCCGGAGCCCAATCCTACAACGGCGGCGAAAAAAAAAAAAAAAAAAAAAAAAAAAAAGATGACTCTTCCTTTCTCCTCCAGTGAGGAAGAGCCTCCTCTTGTGGTTACCATTACATACGGAAATCAATTATTAATGCCGCTAGTTGGAGGCTTCTTAAATATGGTTTGTCCCTGTATTTACACTGGTTGTCTAATGTTGAGTAGCGGGGGTTTGGAACCCTTGCTTCTAATCCTCAGTTATTCCTCCATTCTTCTTTTCAAAAGTGGGATTTACAGGCCATCTGGGATGGCAAAGAGGCTTCCATTAGACAAAGTGAAAGGGGCTCTCAATGTTAAAGAAATTATTAAAGTCATGCGATTTCTCTCTTAAATTCACGGGGGGGGGGGGACCAAAAAAAAAAGAATCAATGCATTTTCTATTTCTGTGGCTCTTTTAACTGTGTTTTTATGCGGTTCCCTTTTTGTGATTCATGCTGTCATCCCGGGGAAAAGGATTGTTGTTTTTAACCAATGGAATATGTATGGCCTCGCTATATTGTTCTCATCATGAATATTACAGTGGAAAGTTGTGCATATGTGAATAGCAGCGGATCCATTCCAAAGATTTGGGACAATAAGTACCCAAATGTTGATGTGTTTCCCGGGCTCTCTCCTAGTCAGATCTCAAAACTGCCCCTGTGCAGGGGAGGCGATTTCTCATCAGGCACCGGCAGCCGCGGCACCGAGCTCATTCGTGGAGGAGTCCGATATCTACACAAAGCCATCATGAAATTGGATTACAAACAGGTAAATGCTTCATTTTTTCTCCGCAGCTGACACTTATCCGCAGAATTCCTAGTCCCTCTGGTCATATTGCTTTATTTACCCTCCCGTGTTCATTTTTCATTCAGGGGAAGCTGTGACATGTTTGCCTTGAATGACTGCCTGCCTGATTTTTTTTTTTTTTTTTTTTTTTGTTGTTATGAAATATTTTGTTTTAAACTCACAAATTCTGTGTTGGGATCATTTTGTGCCTTAATTCATGAAATTATCTCTCGGTAATTCGTGGACCAAAGCCTCTGTCTCACCCTTGATGTGCGAATTGTTTAAGACAAGTCACCCAGGTTCAAACCGAAATGTCACCATTTTCTGTTACATTTCGCAGGATTTGAAGAATCTCATTATTCTCGGCTTGTGTTTTCTATAGGAGTCTTATTTTTCTATCTGTATGAACATGCTAGGGTCTCGGAGGTGAGCAGCAGAGGAGACCAATTAGTGTGATTGCAAGAAATGCAACTGCCATGCCGGGCTCGTTGCTAAAATGTAGGCTGCGCGGCGTCTCCGATGGAACCGGCTCGGTGAGCGTTACCTTCAGAATGTACAAGTTGATTTTAGTCCATCAAACCGCCAATTACGAACACGATGGAAAATTAAGTTTCAAATAAACCTTTTTTTTTTTTTTTTTCCATTGAGTCTCTTCCAATTTTAAATTGAAGGGATTTAGGTTTCTGACTGCCGGCTGTCAGATGCTCTCAACGTTCATTAAATTTGTATTTTCTTTGTTTAGCATCAGACGGTCGCCGTGCAAAGCACTTGAATAAATTGTGACGAAAATACGGGTTGAAAAATAACCGTCACGCTTCCCGCCAAATTTCGAACGCAACGCCGATTTCCCGTGCCGTCTCGAATTTGTATTTTCCCGACCCCGGTCTTTCTACGGATTTTGTCATTTTGCACCTCATATAGCACGCAGAGCAGTAAACCTTTCCTTTGATAAAAGCTGGGAGTTGGGAAGACGGAGAAGTTGAATGGTAGTAAACTTTACAATCACCTTTGGGCTGAGAGACCCGGTGAAGTGTGAGCGAAAGGAAAAGGGGTCCATAACGTCTCCGTGCCATCTCGCCTCTGCTCTCCCAGACTTGGGTGAACTCAGGGGCCTTGATTTGATTGGTGCAGCCTTGAATCATAAGCTTTAATTGCACCTGACATTTAAAGCTTCTCTCTGGTATTTAAAGCAGTGTACAGGTGTGGCTCATTACTGAGAGGGGGAATCGGAGATTTTCTGATTTGTCTCATAGCCGGGCCGCCGAAGCGTCTTAACTCATCATGCCGCCTGTCAACATCCCGGGCCCCCTCCTTCGCTCGCGGAAAGCCGCCTTAGCCGAGCCGGCTACTGTCAGGCAGGGCACGTCACCGTTTCGGGGAATAAAAGAGTGTGACTCTTTGGGCAACACATGATCCGAAGCCCATATGACTGGCACCACAGGAAGGAGAACGTTTGCGGCGTTGCGATCCGATCCTCTCACCAGTCGCATTGTTTTATATGACGCTAGAGGTCTTAAATCACGCCATTTTTCATTTAACACTGCATTATCTCGGTGAATAAAAGACCCTTTAACAACATGTGATCCGGAGTGCATATGACTAACCACAGAAATGTTGTATTTTTCTTGCTTTTATGAGCTGTTTTGTAATTCGTCATCGCAAAGGCCGATGTTGGTGGGACATTGTTTTATGACACTGCCTGAAGTCACGGTGTTTCTCAGTGCGTTGCACAATGCGTATCGTCGGCGATTCCGGCATCCGTCACGTCGGTCGGCAGAAATCAAGCTTTTCGATGATCTGACAGGCGCGCCTTCCCGGCTCTTCTTACGGCCGCTAAATTCGATACGTTTCTCCTCGTTGATGTTGCATGGAATTGCGAAAATGAAGGTTACACTTCGTATTGGAGCGCCTTCACACAAGCTACCTCCTAGCGTGCATCAAATTAACATTGTTGCTCTTTATAATCCGCGATTAAGAACGTATTTATATATATTTTCTTGCATGTTATGTGTACGTGTTTAAGAAAGAGTGGGAAAAGTGGCATAGTATCTAATTTATATCACGCCATGGCATATGCTCTCTGATATACCATCCATCAGACTGGTGATGTGCTGCCTTTTGCCACAAATAGAGCATATAAATATAACAATTCATCTAATATTCATGCATAAATATGACACATTTTAGAGTATATTCACATGCAGACTCAGGTATCAATAAGTGTCTTTATTAGTTAATGCAGATTGTTAAAAAAATGCGCACCAGCAAATTGTTTAATCTATTGCACGAACCGAATCACGTCATTCCTACGTGGTATATTGGATATTTACACCGACGGATATTTCTGTACAACAATTGACACCAAACAGAGCATCTTTGTTTTCAATAACAACAATAATAGTTATAATACAAAAACAAACAAAGCAAAGCCGCCGACGACCGGCGGAGATTGACTTAGCTGAGTTGTCTAAATCGGCACGATAGCTCTGTTTATGTCTATTGACAGGACGGAAATAATGAATGAATTTTCAGTAATATCATGCCCTAGATCATACTTCTGCAGTATCCTTAGCCTCATGTGACCGTGTAATTGCTGTCTATGTGAGCGTAAACAAATTAGAGACAGCATTTTTTTTTTCCTTTTTTTTTTTTTTTTTTTTTATAACCAGAAAATAGCTAGTAGGCATTGCGTTCCAACCAGTCCCAGGATCCATCTTTCTCCAGGCTATATGTGCCTTGTGTTGGCATCAGAAAAACAAAGCATATGTTGATTGTTAGCCAGGGTGTACATAGCATGTCCTGTTCACTCAAGGTCTCCTTAGTAGCTGCAAACTCCCAACTTTGTTTCTCCAGGCTATCTGTCAGACTTCATTTAGCATTTGAGGATATGTGGATTCCCATGTACTGCAAAAAGGCAACATACTTCTGAGGGAATACGGCCGCTATCTGAGCAGTGATCTGTCAACCTTATTCATTTAGCAGAAGTAGCTGAAGTAGGATGGAGGGGCGTGTTTATAACAAGAGCTATTTTTATTAGTACGCAGTTTTTTTGAACTTTGCTGCGAGGAATTTGAACATTTTCCAAAAAGCCATTCAAAATATTTCCAGAAGAAAAGCTGTCAAAGGGGGCGTGAGGAAGAAAAAAAAAAAATCAATAAGTAATATTTACATATATTTAATTTTTCTCCTCGAGCTGTCTTTCCCATGCCTTTTCCTATATGCAACCGGGTACATTATTGCAGTGACATTTTCGATCCTGACCTTCCTTACAGGGGGATTAGGCTCTGACTGCTCGGGTTTATCTCCTCGGGATTTTTCGAGCCATCATGGTCAGAGAGTTTCAACATATAGACATTCTCTCTAGCGTAAGAAAACGTTGTCTTTGCAAACATATGATTTAGTTGGAAAAGACTCGAAGATTGACGGTCTGTGTACATACACGTGCTGATAAATATTGTCATATGCGGCCTTTTTCGCAAGAACAAACATGTTCTAAACGTACGCTCGGTCGCGATTTTAAAACGCTCGTCCGTGGTTTTCGCCGTGTTTTAGAGGGATAATTGATAAACATGCAAGATAATAGGGCCGTTTCCCCGCCGTACCTGTAACAATTTAATCGGCCGAGTCAGCCCAGCCAAGCATCTCTGGCTCTATGACTGGGAGACATGAAATTCATTGTCATTATTGTCCCTGTCATTTTGCAGCATTTTGTCTCGCTGCAGACTTCCTCTCACTCCACTGAGTTTTGTACCTCCAGGAGGCGAGAACGGGTGTGAGCCGTGCCGAGGTAGGGGCGGCGTGCTTTGGGAGGGGTGGGGAAGGGAAGCGTGTGCGTGTGTGCATGCGTGTGTTTGCATGTGTGTGTGTGTGTGCGTGTGTGTGTGTGTGGGTGCTCCTGTCCTCCGGGGCGCTTTGATGCTCATCCAACTCTGCTCTGTCGTTCGGCCATTTTGGCTTTTAATTGCAGATGATAATTATCATCATCATTATTGTTATCTTCATCAGGGTGTCAGGTTATTAGAGCCGTGCTATGCTGTTCATTCATAAATCCTGTTACAGCGATCTGACTAATCCTTGAATTCCTGACATTTAATGTAGTATTAATGCTCCTGTTCTCTTGCCCAGTGCCAATCTGTGACAGGCTTACAACAGAGAGCTGTGAATCATGGGGTCAAAGGTCATTAGGAAGCTCAGCAATCACAGGGGATCAGACACTGCCTACCGGTGCCTGGCTCTTCTCAAGCTCGAGCCGTGTAAGAAAGTGTGTGTGTGTCTGTGTGTGTGTGTGTGTTACCGGTGGCATGAGTTTGCTACCCACATACTATAATGGTCACATTCACCCTACAGAGATGAAGAAGTGGATTCCATGGTCTTCCTAATACATCATGGCAGGGTGCATACTCTTGTATGTAATTCATTCTAAAATGTGGCCTTTAAATCTGTTGTTTTTCTTTGACTTTTTTTTTTTTTTTTCCCTTTCTGTTTATTTATTTATTTATTTTCCCTTTTCGTGTGTGTGTGTGTGTGTGTGTGTGTGTGTGTGTGTGTGTGTGTTTCGGGGGTTGGTTGGGAGGGTGGCGGTAGTGGCGGTGTGTGTGTGTATGTGTTGTGGGGTGGGGGGGGATGGCTTCCAGCGTGCCGTAGCATTAAGCAGAGCCCCACTAGCTTGCTAGCCTCGAGTCGCTCAAACGTAAAATAAATCAGGGCACAAAGGACCCTCCTCATTCCTGCAAAGTAGCAACATTTTCCCTGGCCAACAATGAGGACTTGAACTACCTTGGCAATAACAAATAGAAAGAAAGTCAGCCCAGACACCAACATTAAAAGTGATTAATCATCTCTATTCTCTCCTTTCTTTTGAACCAAGGGATTGTCCAGCAATAAATCTTCAAAGATGTACATAAGAATCACTTTCTAATGAAATAGGGCTTTGTTCATTTGTCACCTTTTAGACCCTTTCATTTAAATTACAAAACTTGTGACCTTGTGACTCGGAATATAGATCTCTGGTATTTTCGAGAGGAAGAGGGATTAATCCATAAATCTTGATACTAGATTCCCGGGTTCATTAAAAGAATTTCTCAACGAGATCCTCCGCCGCAAAAGCAGAGATCGGTTTCCGTCAGGAGCTGTTTGCATTTGTCGGAGATGCGATGACGGCGCAGCGCCGTCATACGTGTTGGCATTTTATCCTGTAAGACAGGGGTGGGAAATTATTTTGGCCGGCGGGCCACATTTCCAATTTAATTTTTATGCACGGGCCAACTAGGCATCATGTAAATTGAACAAAATGAAAATTTCTATTTAAATATTGCAATTTTTATTTAGATATTTGATATAGTATCTTATACCCAGCTTACTGTTCTGTATATTTCCTGTGCATCTTCTATTCGCAAGTGTTATTTGCAGTGCTTATGTCCTCTATTGTCAGTCGCTTTGGATAAAAGCGTCTGCCAAATGTAAGGTAATGTAATATTTTACTTATTTTAGTATTTTATTCCCCTTTTATGATCATTCACGATCATGGAAATGCACCGATATTATTTTATGCAAAATTAAACATAAGGAAAAATAAATGTCTGAATTCCACATCCATTGAAAATACTTATTAAAATAGTCAAAGAAAATAGTTCGGCGGGCGGTAAAAATGCCCGGGTCCGCCGTAGGATGTCCTACCGAGGCGTGCGAACACACCGGTGCGAGCGCGACGGACGCATATATCACACGAGGGCAATCAAATGAGCGTTCGCCGCCCGCCCGACAGCAGTTTTGAGCTCCAACCCCTGCGCTCCTTGCATATTCAAGGCTTCTCCGCATGTAATCTTTATCCCCGCGTTCCCTTTCCGATCCCCCTTCCCGGTGCGGTAAAGGGGGGGGTCGGAGGGAGGGCGGGCCCGTACTTAGGCCAAAGGGCCACTGTGGCTTTAAGTGCGCTCCTCGTGTGGCCAGAGCAGCCATCGCGCTGATGCAAAGTGACAGGGACAGATGTGACATATCGGTTCCGACACACTTCCATACCACCAGTCACAGGCTCGGGGTGACTCACATCCCCCTGCTCTGGTCCTGTCCCCCCGCTGCAGGACAACACGACGATGCTCGAATGAACCTCGCCGTCGCCCTCACTGCTGCCAGGTATGGGGCTGCCATAGCCAATTACACTGAAGTGGTGCACCTACTGAAGAGGGCAGACCCGCAGACGGGGAAGGAGAGGGTCTGCGGAGTGCACTGCGGGGATGTGATCGCAGGTAAATCCGACAAAAGCTGCTTCCTTCCCTCCTTCCTCACTCTATTCCCGCTCCCTCTCACCCTCACCACGGGGGCCCTCCCATCACCTCTTATTCAGTGCTAGTTTGCACATAGTCATTGCACATCTAATGCAGGGGCTTTTAATATTTTATAAGCGTTTTATGGCGAAGAGGGCTGCTTCAGATCTTGTAGAGAGGAACATAAGATAGAATTAGCGAACTCCAAATGGCCTTACTTATCTTTTAAATGTCATGCATAGGTCCGGCTTAGGGAAGAATAAAGCAGTTAAGGGTAAAAGATGGTATTCTGAAACATTTCATGAATAACCAAGATTTGAGGATCTCAACACATGACCACCCCCTGATGTTTTTAAAAGATGGAAGTGCGCTCTTGGAGGAGATGTCTCACTTTAATAATGTGAGAGGAGGGCCTCACATCGAGAGGGCTGAACGCGTCACAGGAATAGTTTTGTCATCGGTTCTTTTTTTTTTTTCCCCGTCTCTTCCAATTTTCGTCTCCCCGCCTTGTAAAAATATGAGTTCGACGGCGAGCCTCGTCGTGCCCGTTCCCGTCTTCTCCTCTCTCGGCGGCGGCGGCGGCGTCTCACGTCGAATGAGAAACATTAGCCCGCTGTTCGTCTTGTTGTCCAAACAGATCATTTGCTATCTTTTGATATGCGAGCCATTATATACTGTAGCTCGTCAACATCGGGCATCACATAACAAACATTTGCCTTCCACAATTTCAAAAGGCTCCCTCAGTCACTGCCACCGAGTTACTCCGTGACACAAAGAGGCAAGAGGGAAATTAGGTATGTCTGTTTCCTATTAATTACAATCCTGGGAAGTCTCCCATGGACACACTCGAGCCACTCTATTACAGGGATAGGGGGCGTTCGCTGATAAATTAATAATCCGGCTTGTCACCGGCCACAGATGAATAGCCCCTGGTGATTGATGCTGTTTTCTTTCATAGGGCAGGAATTTGATGTCAGAGCCAAATGTGTTATCAATGCCACAGGACCTTTTACGAACGTATCGGGGGGGAAAATGGATGATCAGAAGAGCTGTGACATCTGTCAGCCCGGTGCCGGGGTGAACGTCGTCATCCCGGGCTCGTGCAGGTAACTAACGGCGGGCCCCTACGTCTCTGTCACCCTCCCCCGTATCACCTGCTCCTTAGCGCTGTCGTCTCATCGGTTCATTAGTGCCGGCAGACACTCCTGGCCGCAACCGGCGGGCGCACTCTTGCAGCTCCGTCCACGCGCTTGGGCTCGCTGCGAGGGTTTTTATTGAATCGTACATATCGAATCATAGCATATTAAAGGGTACAAAACACTCCCAGTCCGGTGGGACTCCGCCGGGAGAAATTAAACGGCTTTACGGAAGCGGTTACACGGGTCGATGCGGTAAAATAAAAACAAATTAAGGGACCATCGGTGAGGTATTCACAAATATTTCCCATTATGTTTGTTTTGGTGACGTCATCAGTCTTCAAATTATCAAAATACATCCGTCTTAGTATTTAAAAAGCCATCGTTCGGTATTTCCGCAGCAGAGGCCTCGGAAGAGGCAATACATCGCGCAAAAAAAAGCCAACACTAAAAAACCACATCCTATGAAATCCTTAATCTTGACATAGTCGAATGTACAGACGACAAAAATCCCGCAAAAATGATCGAATGTATGAACCCGTGGAGGTCTGGATTTGGAGTCACACTCCAAATAAAAGTGGTAAAAACACGCGCCGTTGAAACAAGTCAAAATAAATCCGTGTTGCTTCCTCAGTGGACAAAAGTGTGATTGACTCGGAGTTACATTGTTTTGTTCAAGTGTTCCCCCCGTATTTTTTGGAACGGTGTACTTTGCGTACGCAAAAAGCCGTCATCGCTCGGTCGCCTCTTCCCGCGTTCATTTGCAAAAGCTTAACGTCACGATCCGTGTCCGAACCCCCCGCCGATTCTCACCCGGGGGCCGACGAAGGCGTTAGACTAATAGGGCATTTGTCATTGTGCAATCCGGTCTAATTTCTGTCTCTCACAATGAGCGGAAAGAAAACGTACAGTAATAACAATGATTTTGAGGACGGCGCTGTAGTTTGGGCGTCCGTGCACACGGCGAAGCTCACATCTTTTACCGTTGCAACGAGAAGAAAGTGTTTTTTGAGAGCGGGAGGGGGTTAATGGAATGGCTGATGTAATAATTCTGTCATCTGCAAGGAGCGTAGGTTCATCCCTTGGACTTCCTGTTTGTAATACAATGTTCTACACAGATGTTTGGATGCGGTCCCGGGTTACGGCAGCCTCCCGCCGAGCTCTCGCTTCTATTCTGATTGGATTGCTCTTTGCCTCGGCCAGAGCTGGGATTTCTGCCTCCTTGTTGATGCATGTTATTTGTATTTGCAAGAAAGGAAGGGTATTCCCGTGACCCAGCCTTCGCCCCTCAGCTATTCCTATGTTAAATTGAGTCGGCGCGTGTGTTTTAAGCAGACCGATATCTGCACCCGGGGTTGAAGCTCGGGGAGCCGCCACTGGAATCGAAACCAGCTGAATTAATCTCTTGGAAACAGCGTTGACAGGAGTCTGATTATGGGAAGTCCCTTCAACCGGCCGGGCCTTCCAGTGCCCTCCCCTTACCAGCAAAGCAAAGGTTAATGCAGTCTTCTTGTTAGTTCCCCTCCTCGCGCCAACACCCTCGCAGACACACAACTCACGAACGCCTTCAGTCCAAACAACGCGGACCTCCAGGACCTCCGTCACGTCATCACCTTTCCTGACTTGGAAGGAGATCGGCTCCATCCCAGCCGGAGTTGAAAAACCGCCTCGCCTTCGATCGGGGAGACCGTCGAACGCAAACGCATCTGATTTCGAAATGTGAAAAAAACAAAAAATGAAAATGAGCCGAACTGCTGCAAGAGGTGTGAAGATGACGCGCACGTTCGTGGGAAATTAGCAGCCGGGATGCTAAAATATAACTAGCGCAACAACATCAACATAACATTTCTCTTTCGGGGTTGAAAAAAAAAAAACAACAACAACAAAAATGAGTCATCACTGTACACTTACACTTGCGGCACTATAGGCTGGACGTTTGAATCAGACCTAATTCATAACAGCCATTTATGATAATAAATACACGTCCAACAATCTCAACACCCCACCGCCGCCTCCTGCTCCCCATCACAGGACCCACCCTCTCTGATTTACAAATAGCTGATAGAGCAAGCAGCTGACAGAAATAAATGAGCTAATCTGATGGCTGTGTAGGACTTCCACCCAGATATTAATTCATCAGGAGGCCACAGAGTGCAGACAGATACAAATTCCAGCTTTAATTATGTATGGGAGCTGTGCAAGAAACAAGAGACACCTCTCCTGCCCGGACTATTCCTCAGAGCAATTTTATGAACCCCATTGATTTCATCGGTATTTTGTTTTCCTTTAGACATAATACATGGCTGTCCTGTTTTCCCCAAACACTCAAGATAAAATAGATTTTTTTTCCGCCCCCCCCCCCCTTTATGGCAACACTTTCATGAAGCATCTGATAATGAACAAGGAGGTAAAAAAAAAAAAAAAAAACCTTTGCCACATTAAATTATATTGTTTTCGATTTGCAATTTTTACGAGGCCTTCCTGGAGCCCGTTTGATGTGTTTTGTGCCCGTTCGAAAGCTTCAAATGGCGCTTTTCCGACTGGCGGGCTTATCAAAACCCGCAGAGGCTTTATTGAATGAGTGACCGGTGGGTATCTAAACAGAATGCGGGGCTATTGATTTTAGTGAAATAGTCTAATTGTTTCCACCAGACAAGGGCTTGTCTCGATGATTTGATTGATTAGCTTGATGTTGGTCTGCCTCCTCATCCTCCTCCCTCCCCTGGCCAGTTAATCGCACTGTAATCCCAATACACTGCCGTATTTCTAATCCATCATCATTATCATGGCTGTACTCAGCACAAGATTAGTTCATGAGGTTTTTTTTTTTTTTTTTTTTCGCATTCCTCAATATTAGCTCTACATTTCATTTGCTAAAGAAAAGAAAAAAAAAAATCAAGTAGATACAAAGAAATTTGCTTGATAGGGAGGCGGAGAGACGGAGAGTAGGACTGAGAATGGCTGGAAATCTGTCACAGTGGTTCTCCAGTTCAAGCCTCAGACTACAACGCGCCTCCGGGCGTCGCGGCCACGGACAGTAGTGTGACATGTGGCGTATGTCTGGGCGAGACCCTGGTAAAAGTCCCGTGGTCACAAAGTGAGCAGCGAAAGCCTGCAGCCGAACAAGAAAAAAAAAATAAGAGGGCGATGAAACAAGGGATGGGGATTTAAGTGTGAAGTGATGGAGCGAGAAGCCGTGACCGGCGGAGTCCACACGGACTCCGTCCTTGCCTGTGGTGGCGCCGGCGCGCGGGTCTTCACTCATTCGTCCGGGAACGCGGAGGGAAGGGGATACGGGTGTGAAGAAGGGTCCGACCAGAGGGGTTTGTCACATTGTGTGAAGGTGACACCTTGGAAGACCTACTGCCCCTGACACTGGACGGCCAGTGTCTCCCCTCGTCCGTCCCTCCGGGGGAGAAGGGTCTCCGTGGGCTTTTCGCGGTGACACCCGGGTCCCTGCATGTCAAGCAGCAGATCCCCTCCTCGCCGCGCTGGGCGCGGCGCCGCCGAACAGCAGACCGGCGCGTTTCAAGACGCTCTTTGTTCAAATCCTCGCGGCCCGGAGTGGACTATCTTTCTGTTTTGGTCGTGAAATCTTTCCACAGAACACAACGGGTCCATTCCCCCATCATGAGTCAGCCGAACAAAGGAGGCGTCAGTGTGGCGCTCTCTGCCTCCAGAAGCCAGGAATGAAAAACATTTCTCTCACTTCCCGGTCCAATCTTTTAACCCCCCGTGTCCAAAAGGGAATTCTCGTCTGTATTTGTGATGCTGATTTACGTTACGATGTCGCAAGATTTGACGTCTACGAGTTGGTCAGACGCGAGCCGGACCGTCTCTTTCTCGAGAAAGTCGGGAGAAGCGCTCGAATAATTTGACATCCGCTCTTCATTTGACATCCGGAAACTTTTATTTTGAATAACTGCAAATGTGGGTGCTCATCTGCACGCCCTCTTCTTCTTCTTCTTCCTTTTTTTTTTTTCTTTTTTTTTTATTGTCCTGTTGAGGCCTCCTGCTCCATAGCTACTCAGCTACCATAAATGTTTAAAAAATGACCTTTGATAACGAGTTTGTCGTTGTTTGATTCAGAAATATCAACCGGACCATTACGGTGGCAGGTATTTTTTCAATCAATATACAACAGCGCATTAATATTTAATTCTTTATATGTCACTACGTTATAGCAAATAATTGATTGTCGAGAGGCGGCAGCTGGAGCCGGTTTATTTTCGTGCTGTGGCGGTGAAAGAGACAATACAGCTCACTTTAGCAAAGCGCGCGCACACACACACACACACACACGTAAGCACACACACTTTACCTGCAGGATATGTCCCTACTGTCTTTGAGACAGCAGAGCTGTTGACAGTTCCTAGTACATTTTGTACTCTACAGAGAAAAGAGTGGGTTTGCGAGGATAATAAAATAACTCAATCTTTCAAGATAGTCTCTTCTATATTCTTAATTTGTAAATTTTAATTCCGTAGCTGGGAACTACTTTGCTGTGTCGCTGGTATATAGATTGGAAAATAACATTATTTTGTCTAATATGACTATCAATAACAAACTGTTATATAACAACTTTGCCGGTGGATTAAATTTATTGCCATCAAAAGAAAATCCAACAGTAGTTAACAATGTGGTGAGTAGGTGTGACGCAGATGCCATATCAGAAAGACATAAAAATACTCTGCTATTTGCAGTAAGCGGAGCTGCAGGGTCTGTCATGGTTACAGCCACAGGTTGTAACTCATATTACCAGCTTGTGTAAGAGGAGATTTTTCTGCAAATCCCAAACCGAGAGCTCGATTCAAGGTCTTCTCGAAGCTCCGGCGGAACGTCCGAACTTCCCCATCTTTCTTAGACGAGTCCAAACTGACGGAATCAGCGGATTCGCGTCGGAGCCGCTCGGCTCCACAATATTATCATGTTCGTCAAAATAGGTTCGAGGACGTAAAGTCAAATGGTCAAAATACTGGAGGATGAAAATGCATTTCAAATTATTTCATGTATTACAAGTGCAATTGTAGGTATAGATCACACATATACTGCTCAAAAAAATAAAGGGAACACTTGAACAACACAATGTAACTCCAAGTCAATCACACTTGTGTGAAATCATAGTGTCCACTCAGGAAGCAACACAGATTCATTTTGACTTGTTTTAAGGACGTTACATCAAAGTTGGATCAGCCTGGAGTTTGTTTTTACACTTTAATTTTGAGTGTGATTCCTAATCCAGACCTCCATGGGTTGACACAGTTGATTTCCATTGATCATTTTTGTGTGATTTTGTTGTCAACACATTCAACTGTGTAAAGAGAAAAGTATTTCATAAGAATATTTCATTCATTTAGATCTAGGATGTGTTTTTTAAGTGTTCCCTTTATTTTTTTGAGCAGTGTATTTTGTCTATTCAGTTTATTCTTCTCATTGCCGTTGTTACTCCATTTATATTGTCTTTTAGTTCTGGTTGTGTATTTTTCCTTTATGTTGTCCGTGATTATCCCTGATGTTGTCGCCGTTGTTGCTGTCTATTTATTCGCGTATGTCTTGCTATCTTTGTCTCTCTATTTATATTTATATTCATATTCATTTGACTTTTTTAATTTTTGACAATAAAAAACTGTCACGCTGCCGCGACAAAGAAATTTCCCCTGTGAGGATCAATAAACTCGATCTTACATTATATTTCAATTTGCATTTCTCAGCTTTCATTGTTTTCCTATCGTATCCATACAGGGGACTTTGTGCTTATTGTGTTTTTTTGTTTTTTTTCAATTCTAATCACTTCAGTGTGCGGAGACGATCATGGCTGTTCCCCTCGGGAGGAAGGTCACGGTCCAGTCGAGCGCTCAGATGAGGCGTCGCTGTTAAAAAAGACGCATCCTGCAGTGCTGACCAGATCGTGTCGTCCAAGGGAAGACCGTTTTCTTATGCGTCGGTAAGTTAATCCATGTTTTTGACAAAGTTTAATTCTTTACTTCCAGACTTAGAAGGCAAATCAGTCAACAAGAAGACTTATTGCATTAATTTACATTAATAATCCAGTGCGTCGTCAACAAAAACTACTACAGATTTCTTGATATAGTCAGCGTGCAGATGTGTGCAGTCTGTCAAAGCGCGAGCGAGGGGAAGGTTGTCTGTCTGGAGAATTGAGATTAATTAAGAACATTTTTTTCCTGAATGGGTTACATTAGTATGAAGACAGCGCACCGTAAAAGCCTCTATCGTCTCGGAAGTTTCAATATCCATGAGCTTGCCAATTATACCCCGTTTTCAAGGAGGTAAATAATGGGATTAAGGAGAAAGAAAACTTTCAGGTTTGTTAAACCAAGCGTCCCCTGCAAAAACAGAAAGGTTGCATCACTGAATATGTTGGTGAAGTTTGAATTAACAGGTTATGTGTTTATATGAGTGTATGCATGCATGTTTGCATGTATTTATAAGTGTGTATGTTTAGTATACACATTTAGTTTAAATGCATATGTGTGTATTTCCATACACACGCATCTATATACGAATATGCATTGACACGTGTGTGTGTGTCTGTGTGTGTAAGTTGTGTGTATAAGAATGAATGTAGGTATGCATGTTTTTATAAGAGTTTATATACAGGAAATGTATATATGTGTATTTCCATACACACGCATCTATATACAGATATGCATAGACACGTGTGTGTGTGTGTGTGTGTGTGTGTGTGTCTAAGTTGTGTGTATAAGAATGAATGTATGAATGTATGTATTTATAAGAGTGTATCTACAGGAAATGCATATATGTGTATTTACATACACACATATTTATACACATATATGTATATATTCAAATATATGTGTGTGTATGTATGTGTGTGTGTGTGTGTGTGTGTGTGTGTGTGTGTGTGTGTGATTCATGTGTCTATATTAATGTAGGCATGCATGTATTTATCTATGTATGCTTGTATGTACGTACAAGTACATATGTATTTACAAACGTGTGTGTATACAGTCTAGAAATGTGTATATACAGACATACAAATATTTATTTACACATATGTATATATATATATATATACGTGTGTGTGTGTGTGTGTGTTTGCGTGCGTACGTTGGGTTTATGAGAATGAATGTATGTATGGGTGTATTTATAAGTGTGTACATAGAGTAAATATAGAAGCGTGTACAGACATACACGCACATATACATACACATATGTATAGATTCAAGTATATGTGTGTGCGTGCAAGTATAAGCTGTGTGTTTATATGAATGTATCCATTTATTTATAAGTTTATATATACAGTAAATGTATATGTACATATATAGGTATATGATTGTGTGTGTGTGTGTGTGTGTGTGTGTGTTCTGCCAGACTTCACTATTGTTGCTGTGCTCAGTGAAAAGATTTAAATCATTTATGATGTTCTGCCTTAACAATCCAAACTATTCACTTTTCGTGACACTTGAATGGCATCTATTTATGAGGTCTAATAATCTATAACACACTCGTGAATCAGCAACACAGTTTTATATCCAGGGGAAATTAAAAAACGGAACGTTATCGCAGAAAACCCGAAAAAGACATTTCATCCGTTTCGATTTTGGTTTGATTGATGCTGGTGTTTTTTCAACTGCACATCACAGATGCACACACACCGTCACACTCCTCACCAGAACACACAGGCAGAGAGTTATACTTTCCTTCGTTTTACATTCGGGAAAACAGTTTCCCTGACATACAGGACTTATCTGCAGATGCAAAAACACATTCATTCTCCATGATTCCAAAAAAAAAAAAGTGGCGTGAACTGATGTGGTGCTGAGATACAGTCACAGAAAAGCCTCTAATGAAAAAAAGTGAAGGATATCGAGTCCCTCCTGTGACATCATGTGCTGCAGTGTTTCTTTTCAGAAGCACTATTCAAAAGCCCTTTTTTTTCCTCAAAAGTTTATAGCCTTATGTCTTGTGGGCACAAGGAAAATCCCCAAAGATTCAACCAGTCCCAACTCCTTTTCCATGAGTTAAGTTTTTTTTTTTTTCTAAACCACCCAACCCTAAGCTTCTTTTTGAAGTGCATGGTGTTGTTATGTAATGAAATATTACTTAACATGAACTGCAAACTGTCTTGACAAGGTCCTTCTTGAGTTTAGTTCATGCATGCAGTTTGATCTTAAGTTTGCATTTAGAAATGCATTTATTCATTTATTGATTATTATTACCGATAATCCTGCACTCATGGAGTTTAGAAACACACAACCATTCACGCTCTCATTTTGACAGCATTTAGAGACATTCATCCATTCACTCTCTCGGTTACACGTCTGGGCAAATTCACAGTCTCCGAAAAAAAAAACTCCCGGCGTTCTTTGCGATTGTGGGAGGAAACCAGAGGGAATGGAAGAAACTCACAGTCAGAATCCAACCAGGGACCTTTTGCCGGAACCGCTGCGCCATCGCGTAACTCCATTTACGAATCCATACAGCATAGGTGTCAAACTCTGGCCCGCGGGCCAAATTTGGCCCACGCTGTAATTATGTTTGGCCCGCAAAGCCATTACAAATGACTCTTAGAGCTGATTCTACAAATCCCAGAATTTTCTGCTGGTGTTTTGACACGAAAATCACAACACGACCCATAAACGCCCTCTCCTCTGTTGACAGTTGTCATAGCGACCTTATGCTAATACCGGCACCCTGCTACTTCGGCAGAAAACAGGATTTTGCATGTGTGCAATATTAAGTTATATATTGTTTAGTATTAAGCTATGCTTGTTCCATATTTAGCTTTTAAGCTAAACTTGTTTGGGTTCATTGTTATATCTGTTTCTTTCTCAGTAAATATCAATGTTGGCCCGCGACTTTGTTGCAGTTTTGAATTTTGGCCCACTGTGTATTTGAGTTTGACACCCCTGCCATAAACAGTAAAATGAAAAAATCAATCTTTCTGTTATTGAGTTGTAACGTCACATTGATATTTTACCGTAGGGAGAACGTGTGACCTTAGCTGACATGTCACCACTCCAGAATCAACGGGATGTTTACAATAAAGTCCCAGCACGTTGCTTTCGGTCCTCAAACGTTTGGAGAATTTGGTCGGACGTCGGAGGTAGAACCCAACATGGAGATCCACGGGTGCTCGTCATGTGTGTCGCCGTGCACGCTGTCTACTAACTATTCACACTTATCAGCGAGACACTCAATGCCATGTTAGACTTCCAATGAACTGTAGAATGACCTGCAAATGACAGGCACAGAGAGTTGCAACCCCCGTGACTTTGGTGTGAATGAGCTTTAACCCTTTGCGAGCGATAAAGCAGGAAAGAAAGCATAATCTGTGATCCCAATGTTTCTGGAATGTTTAAAAAGGTCAATATGCTGATATTTTTGACAGCGCTTGACCTTTTGTGAAAAAAGTAACAAAACCATTGGAATTGAAATAACTTCTTTGTTTAGTTCTGGCACATAATGTATCACAGTCAAAGCATGCTGTCTCCCTGCAGCATCTGCCCGTGAGTGACTGGACTGTTAATCCGTCGTATTGATCTAATATCAAAAGGTGCTATTTAAATGCAGCATAACTCTCCAGGAGCAGTTATCTGTCAGCGGGCTCTGTTTGGAGTCGGGCTGAATAGATAATGTCCGTTCAGTGTGTCGCTCGTTCCAGGTGGCTCAACTCCTGGAGAAGCAGCCAAAGTCTTATATAATCCACAAACTGTTTATCTACAAAATGCATTCGGATTGTTTGCTAAAACCAACACACACTTTGAAATACTTAAAATCGTAACGAGAAAATTCAAACGAGAAGAGAAGAATCGGAATAAGGATCAGAAAAAAAAAACTTTATTTGTCCCCAAGGGACAATTGGGGGGTACATTGGGTAGCAGCATCAAATTGTGAACATCAAAAAATAAGATAATAATAAATAAGTAAATAAAATAAAATAAATAAATAAATAAATAAATAAAATGTAGTGTTGTTATTATTATTATTATTATTATTGTTATTATTATTAATCATAATAATGATAATTATAATAATTAGAATAATAACACGCGCACACACACACACACACACACACACACACATATATATATATATATATATATGCATATATGCTGTATTTTACCGCTGCTAGAAGCAGCATCAAATTGTGAACATCAAAAAATAAAATAACAGAAAATAAATACATAAAAGATTTTTTTTTTTTTTCATTATTATTATTATTGTTGTTATTGTTAAAAATGATAAGAAGAATTATAACAGTCACACACACACACACACACATATACATATATATATATTTATATATATGTATATATATGCTGTATTTTACCGCACTAGAAGTCCCAGATTCATAGAGGAACCAGGAATTCAAGTTAAAATATTCTATCTCAGAGCGCATCCTCTCTGTGTTTGCGTCACATCTGAGAAACCGGGTAGATCGGGCGTATGAAAACCCGCAAGAAATTAAATTTATAGCGGCATTAAGAAAGGATCAATGAACAAATGCTGGAGCAATAACACGGATTTGCTAAGTACACAATTCTCAGCAGTCCCGCCTCCTGTGTTGCTCTCATCACTGATGCCATCCCTGCAAATGCTACCCGGAAGGATCATGTACTTCTGGGAAGAACTAAGACTGGAAAAACAGGTGGAGGTAAATTCTTTAAAATTCTTCTGTCCTTGAAAATCCTGCAACAGATAGGAAAAGCGATGCTCAGGATTATGGCCTGACAGTTTGGTGGTCCATGCTCAGCTTTGTCATTGTTCTTGTAATATCATGTTAAGACAAATTATATTATTATAAGGTGACGATTATGAGCGTAGACTTTCGAGCAAAGTTACATTTGGTCGGAAGATCCAACTCCGTGTTGTAGCAGCAGCTCCTCGACTTGATAATTTAACAACAGAAACCGCGACTCGGCTCTTAAATGATAATGCTAATTAAAAAAAAAAAAAGATCCATAAGTATTTATAAATACAGCTGTCACAGAAATGAGCTGAAAAAGAATCAAATATTTGAATTATTATCATTCCTATTGTCCATTGTGAATGGCAGGAAGTTAGCAACAGTGCCAAACACACACACAATGAAGTGATCACTTGGAATTATTATTACTTCTTAAACATAGCATGTGGAAATGATAATTCTGCGATCCGCTATTTCATATCAGCTCATAATTGCCAAACCACAATGGCAGTTTTCTTTCATTATCAGACGTACAGTAACCGTACGGCGCTCTAATTTTGCCTCCTGGCGTAGAAGGAGGTTGTTATAAATGAGATTTATCAGTTCAGGATATTTCTCACTGTATCGGAAGCGTCCTTACGTGACCGTGTGCTTTACCGTGTATTCATTATGGATGTTTCCGGCATCGCTATTCGCAGTGGAGATAATCCCAGTAAACCTCTCCCCGACCAGCTCCAATTCCATCTCTGGTATTCCCGCACATGCATTAGATTGACCTCATATTAACCCAGATACATTTGATCTTTAAGAGCCATAAATTGGCTTTTGTCATTACCATAGGTTAATTACTGAGATTTGCTCTGTACCGTTGCTACACTGAGACTGCAATAATAAGCGCCACACAAAAGCCATTCACGTTGCCTCTGCGAGCACTAAATAGGCATTGTTTTGATCTTTCTATTCCTGTCGGGAGTTTTGTTTGTTTTGGTCTATTATCGGCGCTCTACCTTGCAGTACTTTTGATGCGTTTACTTTCTGCTGAGTTGAGTTGAAACCTTGCCCTTCCTGTCATTCTCTCCACAATAAGTCCTCCAAGGTACAGCCCAGATGTGGATGTGATTGCTGCATGTCGATGCATTCTTTATTGCACCTTTGTGAATAAGAAATCATTATTATTATTGTTGTCATAGAATTTTTTTCTACGACAGAATTTCAGGATCATTTTCCCATGGAGGTTTCAACAGCTAATATATTCCCTGGTCACTTATGGTGGAACAATGAACCCTAGTGATTATAGAGTTAAAGGTACATAGTAAGACAGCTTTGTATCATAAAACTATTTGTAAATAGTACAGACGACCATGTCTATAGTGAAAATATCACCTTCTTTCTTTTTTCTCTGTGCCGGTATCAGTATTATTGTGATCTGACTTGTGTATTTTCATAGCTGTTAAATATCTGCACTTAAGTTTCAAATGTTTTCCTTGGCAGTTATTACAGTATTATGCTCTCCCCTTGTAAAGCGCTTTCATCACCTCGCGGTGATTACATCACACACACACACACACACACACACACACACACACACACACACACACACACCCATGATGGCAAACCATAACTGTTATTCTGACTGTTTTGCTAATAAACAGCGTGGTGACAATATATTTATTAGGCCCGTGACACTGGATAAACAATAACACTTATAAATAACAGAAAAGAGAAAAAGTTTGCTGCCCAAGGAGAACATGCACGACTTTTGTCTGCTTTTCCAGCTTTTATAATTGCGGTGTAAAGTGTGACGACGGCAAAAGAGTAGCTGTCCTCGAAAACTCTCCAGAGCAAAGGGAACGGTGCAGCGGGGCTTGTTAATGGGCCCTGTCACCCCAGCAGAGAGCGTTCTGGGGAGAACCTCCACACAAGTACGGTCCCAAATGGATGCTACCATATTTTTCTGTGTCTGCTTGATGTTTAAATGTGTCAACATGTCAGCATGTCACAAATTAGGCAGAGACTCATTACAGGTTTAGACAAAAGGCGTCCGTCAAATGATTAGGCTTGGCCGTCCTCCTTCCCCTGCAGTCGGCAGCAGCCCCGCTGTGCTCCTGCAAGCGGGACTTTGGTACTTTTGAGGCTCTTAAGAGATTTAAAGACAGTGAGATTTGCAGTTGTTATCATGTCACCTGTTTCCTATTTGAAGAATTTGGAAGAAAAAAAAAAAGACGTTCTTATACGGCTAAAAGTACACTGCTCAAAAAAATAAAGGGAACACTCAAAAAACACATCCTAGATCTAAATGAATGAAATGTTCTTATGAAATACTTTGCTCTTTACACAGTTGAATGTGCTGACAACAAAATCACACAAAAATGATCAATGGAAATCAATTGTATCAACCCATGGAGGTCTGGGTAAGAATCACACTCAAAATTAAAGTGTAAAAACAAACTCCAGGCTGATCCAACTTTGACGTAATGTCCTTAATGTCCTGTGCAAGATTTCATTTCATAACAGTACACGACAATTTTTCCTTTATCATTCTATTGTGCACTCCTTACCTCACTTGTTACTAAGACACTTATAGTTTCATCACTTATTTACTAAGACACTTTATAGTTTCATATAGTTTATAGTTTATTTTATTTCTAATTCTGCCTTTTCTTTTTATTATTTATTACTGTTATATTTTCTGTAACTCTGGCACAACAATTTCCTTCGGGATTAATAAAGTTGTTCTTATCTTATCTTATCTTATCTTATCTTATCTTATCTTATCTTATCTAAAACAAGTCAAAATGAATCTGTGTTGCTTCCTGAGTGGACACTATGATTTCACAGAAGTGTGATCGACTTGGAGTTACATTGTGTTGTTCAAGTGTTCCCTTTATTTTTTTGAGCAGTATATTTGCTCACCTGCTTTGACTGGCGTATGAACTAATTCCCATCCCTAAAGCACAGCTGGAACAGCTTCTCTTCTTGGAAGGCCGTTTGCAAGGTTCAGGAGTGTGTTCATGGGAATATTTGAGCATTTATGCGGTCACACGCCGATGTTTGACGAGAAGCTCTCGGCCTCAACTCTAATTCATCCCAAAAGTGTTCTTGGGGGTCTGAGGTCAGGACTCATTGCAGGCCAGTCAAGTTGATCCACGCCAGACTGTGTCATCCATGTCTACATGCACCTTGACCACGGCGACGTTGGAAAAGGAAGGGTCCTGATCCAAGCTGTTCCCTCAAAGTTGGGAGCATTGAATTGTCCAAAATGTCTTGGTATGCTTAAGTGTGTTCCTTTCTTAGGAACTAAGGGGCCAAGCCCAGCTCCTGAAAAACAACCCCATACCATCATCTCCCCCAAAGCAAACTTCTCACTTGGCACAACGCAGTCAGACAAGTACGGTTCTCCTGGCAACCGCCAAACCCAGACTCGTCCATCAGATTGCCAGACGGAGAAGCGTGAGTCTGGAGTCCAGCGTCGGCGTGCTTTACCCCGCTGCATCCCACGCTTTGCACCGCACTGTCTGATGTGTGGCTTGGATGCTGCTGTTAGTCAATGGAAAGCCATTCTATGAAGCTCTTCAGCTCATCTGAAGGATGCGTGAAGTTTGGAGGTCAGTAGCCGTTGACTCTGCAGAAGGTCAGTTCACGTGTCTTACCGCTTCGTGGCCGAGTTGCCGTCGTTCCCAAACACTCCCGTGTTCTTCCAATCCGGGTGATGGTTGACTGTGATATATTTAGGAGTGAGGAAATTTCTCGATTGGACCTGGAGAGCGACGCATTCTTTTGCAAATGTTTGTTAAAACGGTCTGCTGCCATGGAAGTGATTGGAAAACCTGATTCTGATTATTTGAATGGCTGAGCAAATACTTTTGGCCATATAGTGTATTTTCATTTTTTTTCTTCTAACACAGAGAACTGTGTGTGTTTGTACTGGCCGTTCCCGATGCTTTGGGGACATAAATTTGTTTAAATACTCATAAATGTTGAAAATCGTATATTCCACAATTTTACAGCGAAGAGTTCCGGGCTCGGTTGTTTTCCCGGTGTGGCTTCATGCGATTTTTCTACGATATAAAAAGCTTTCTGACGCTACTTTTGAACCTTTCCATTGTTGCTGAGGCCGAATGCTGATTACCCTTATTTTTTATTTTAGCTCAGTTGTCATGGCACCCATGAAGGATTTGCAGTATCTCTCACAAAACTCCAGATGTGGGTTTGAACAGCAAGTCCATTTAAATGTTGATCATCAGCCATATGAAGCGTTGTGAGCTCCTAGACCGGTGACATCTTACACGTTTGGTTTTCACACAAAGCGTAACCTCAGTGACACAAACGGGGCAAATACGAAACCTCAACACAGCAATAACTCTATTTATTGATCTGATGCTTTTTGGGTACGAGAGACAACTGTTCCCATGATGTTGTGTACATTTTACTTTTTTTTAGCCGATAGCTTTCCAGCCGGTGTGTTTGGTGTGTTTGTAAGTGCTGACGAGAGGAGAAGTGAACCTGCACGCGTGACTGGTTTAACTCCGGGAGCTTGTGTGGGAGTTTGTGGCAACGCATTTTCTAAATTTAACGTTTCTGCAACACGCCATTATGTAAAGATACATTAATTAAGAAAAAATATTCATAAAATTATCATAATTAAAAAAAAAAAAAAATCAAGATTTGGGGCAACAAAATTGGACTACAGAATTGGACCACAAAATTTTAAGCTCTGATAGACTTCGACAATAACAATCAAGCTTTGATATAAGTATCTATTAATATATAATTTTTTTCATTCACAGTGTTTATTTTAGAATGAGAAGCAGTTCATATTCCGATCGCCATAAATCTACTTCACAATGAGAAACTGTTCAAAGACCAATGTATAAATAGATTATTCTGAATGTTATTTAACCAAAAACATTCACGAAATATGGCCAACAATATAAAATTTAAAAAATCGGTTGTTTCGTCCTCATTTTCGAGGCATTCACTTCTCAGAGTGACGCACAAGGGAAGATAGTGTTTTTGGTGTGCATTTAACAAATGTTTAAAGTCCTCAGCAGGATTTTTAACGTGATTTGATTTCTTGATGGCAGCCCCTACTGTTGTAATTAATTTTCCCCCCAAAATGATTATTTATATTTGTTGAAGTGCACTTTACTCTGTAAACCTGTTTATTTTGCCGCTTAAGGTCCTCACCTCTCTCCTTGCATTGCACCGTTTGTGCCGATCGAAGATATAGTGATAAATATGTATTTGTTCATGTGCTGATCGCCTCTAATAGACACTCACCATGACAAATAACCAGACCTAAAGCCTGCTTAACGCCGCAGAAACTGAAAGCTGAAACAGCACCAAGGATTCTTTCGTCCTTAGAAATCAGGACGATAGATATCTCGACCCGCATCACTGGCCAAGCAACTCAAACTTCACGAGGGGAAAACTTTGCAAAATTAGAAGGAAAACGTCCGGCAGGCAGCGATCCTGCAGGAATATCACACACAGACACACACACACACACAAAATAACCCACTTGGCGAGGCTGACAAGGAATGACTGAGGCTGAAGAAGTAATCCACCAGCATAGAAACACTCCTCACTGCGCACACACACACACACACACTCAACACCCACCGGGAGCGCAGAGATGAATGCAAGCTCATAGTTGGATATAAAACCAGGTTGTGACACGATACCATGAAGATGAACATTGTAGAAAAAAGAAAATAATTCCCTCATATCTTCAGCAGCAAAATGTTTAGAATATTTACAAATATGTAAACAAAGGAGGTTAAACTGTGTGTCTTATGATGTGCACGTGTAGAAGTGTAAATATGTGCAAACATATGTTCGGTCAATCAATGCATATACCGTGTGTGTGTGTGTGTGTGTGTGTGTGTGTACATATACATTAATTCATTCATTAGCTATACTGCTTTTACAGATAATAAATGAATTAATGAAAAAAAAAAATATATACACATATATTCCATGTGAACTGAATTTATTCAGCTTCTTCTCACTTTTTATTGCATATTTAAGGAGGAGGGCAGGGCTGCTGGTAGGACATTTTGTTGCTGTGTGTTCATTTTTTACTGTTTATTGTGCACTTTTGAAAAAAAAAAAAAAAAAAAAAAACAGCGTCACAGATGATCCGCTCTTTTTAGAGATACCTGTTTCTTCTTCTTTGTTGGATAAAAAAAAAAAAAAAAGGCAGTTACCGCAATGCTCAGACACCTGCCCCACTGCCGCACCTGCCTTGTAAAGGACACCGGAGCTGACCTTCCCATTGGTTTATCAGTGTTTGACCCAAAACACACCCATGAATTAATGAAGGGACTTAGAACGGACCCTTTGGATGATGCACCTGCTGCACTGGTAGTTTTTTAATCAGCTATAACTTGAAAAAAATCAAAAAAAAAATGCCATTTCATTCACTTTACAACCTCAGCATCTTTGCAACGAAGGCTCAGTGAAACAAGCCGCACTTTACTTTCCGTGTGATAATCTTGTTTTTTTTTTTTTTGAAGGTATCCTATAAGATAAGATAAGATAAGATAAGATAAGATAAGATAAGAACAACTTTATTTATCCCGAAGGAAATTGTTGTGCCAGAGTTTCAAGCAAAACATAACAATAATAGATAATAGTAGGAAGGAGGGAGAATAAGAAATACAATAAAATATAAAGTGTCAAAGTTAAAGCTATGAAGTGTTTGAAGGTCTTAAAAAAGTACAAAGATTTGAATATTCTCTTCGGCTGAAGGAAGAGGAATTAAAAAGTCCAGGTAGGAAAGACCTCCTGTGGCTAATCATAAATAATAAATAATAAATAATATAACATATAAAATATAAAATGCTGATATAAATAATATAATAAATAATGATAGCATTATTGCTATTATAACCTCCACCTTTTTGTCATATTTTAAGAAAATTTAAAAAAGGATCAGCAAGCATACTTTTCAAATCCACACTTTCTCTCATTACAGCACACACACACACACACACACACACACACACACACACACACACACACACACAAAAAGGCCCTCTCTTCTCCCTCTGGTGACACTGGCAGTCCTCTTGCTCCATGACAATGATGAATGCAGGACATGAAACACATTAATGCAGCGGATTCTGGTCAATGTCAGGTCTTTCTTCACTGTGTCAAGTTAAACAAACAAGATCAAGCAAAAGCGAAATGGTAATTGACCCTCCAGAGATACGGCCCTCGCTTCCGAAGCAGGGGGGGTCTGGGATGTTCTCTAAAATTCAAGATGGACAGCCCCCTCAAACAAATTCCGCTCTGGTCAGTGTCCAAACGATAATACCTAAATGAGGGTATAAGCGTCTTATCCTTTTTTTTTTTTTTTTTTTTTTTTTTTTTTTTTTTTTTTTTGCAGCGGTGAATTATAATGAGAAAGTGCTACGTGCTACATGATTTCTCCATACGCCGCTTCATAAGCCAATAGGTGTCATTGTAAGAAGTGGTTTTCCTTGTATGAGACGTCTCAAGCCTTTGTGGGATTTGATTAGGTGTAGAAGCCTCTGACATTCTGATGACACACACTGCGAAACTGTACTAATGAGAAGAATATTTGATTTTGAACTTCTTGTTTTAAGCATGAGGCTTGTACACTTATTTGATGTCCCTCAAAGATACAGGTATCCCCCCCCCCCCCCCCCACCCCTCCACATCTCCGTGTAATTGGAAGACTGTAGCACAGATTTACCTCGGCATGAAAAGTGACGCATCCAAGTCGAGTGGATTGTAATGGAATTATACATTTTTGCGCATTTTTAATTTCAAGTGGGTATAAAATAAATCTCCAATGTGTGTGAGTGCGTTTGTCAGCTCCTCGGTTTGTGATTCTGATTGTTTCCGCCTGAAAGTAACAGCGTCTCTTGTTTTTTTAAGCGGGACACGGCAATCATCTGTTTATAAATCATTCTGTCATTAAATGAATAAACTAGGGGAAACATTTTTTTTTAATTTAACTACAACCTTGATAAAATAGAAGTACAAAAAAGAATAAGATACAACTGCAAGTAAGATAAAAAATAAAAAGATTAAAGAAAAAATGTGAGTGCAACACAATGAAAGTGGTTCCAAAAAAAAAACAAAAAAAAACAATAAAATACAAATACATGGAGTTTGTGTAGAGTTTCCTCCCTGTGTCAGGTTCTCTGGTTTCCAGCCACGGTCTAAAAACAAGCAGGAGGTTCATCGGTGACCTAAAATTTCCCAGACGTGTGACTGGGAGGGTGAATGGCTAAAAAAAAAAAAAAAAAACTCACCCACTTACTGTAAATTTTAATAATCCATCTGTATATATGTTCATAACTGTGCAAAACTTCATAACAGCTACATGTACAATATTTACATATTTACTTTATAGTTTTGACTTGTTACTTAAGACACTTTATAGTTTATTTGTATTTCTAATTTTCCCCCTTTTTTTAATACTTTTTTTTTATGTTTATACAATTTTCTACTATTATTTATCATTTTTATATTTTTCTTGTAACTCTGGCACAACAATTTCCTTCGGGGTAAATAAAGTTGTTCTTATTCTTATGCACCATAGGATCCACTGGCGACCGGTCCAGAATGGATCTCAGAGTGCAGGATGAGCGATACGGATAATAAATGAACGCAAATTGCGTTAAAATCTGATTTTCAGCCCCAATCTGCGAATAAACGAATGACTCGGAGAGCCGGTAACTTTCCAAACGCAACAACTGGACACAAAGAGCCCCTCCATCCAATAGAATCCAATAATTAATTGTTAAAAAACACAAAATCTAACTGCCAAGGTGTGTTTGTGTGTAACTATAGTTGGATAATAGATGTGTCATCTAATTCATCCATATATTGTTCATTTGGCGCCGTCTCCCTGTCCTGTTCCTCGGCGGCGGACGTTGAAAATCCTTCATCCTCCAAACCGTAACGTCAGCGTGTGAAAAATACAAAAAATATTTATTGCATCGGTTTGATCATGAAAGCATAAGATGCAAATCCAAATTTAGAGCGTTGGAATAACTCCCGGCAGGTTGCACGTGACCGGTAGCTGGAAATGTAATTGCGTTGCCTTTTATTAAGCGGAGTGGTGTGTTGGATTTGATGCAGTCTTTTAATATCTGTATCTGTCTGTGCAGTTGGTGTTTTTATTGCTAATAATTTATTACCTGGGTTTTGTCTGCGTGGCCACTTGCATTTATAGAGTAATAAGGGAATGTATTTAATGTGCCCTGCTTTCAGTTGCAGTGTGGATTGGGAGCATGAATCAAGGGGGTTGATTAAACCATACTGTCCCAGCCTATTAAGCGTGCTTAATTTCATACCATCTATAAATAAAGCAATTATTTTCTTATGCATACTGTCGAAGCCGAGACCTCGTGTGTTTGGCTCCGCTGCGACAATTGTATATGACGGCTGTTTCCAAGAGGCATTGTTCATCCGTGGTTCTCCGCCGGTTAATCCACTTCTGACGTCGACCGCGGCCGTTTTGATTGAGAGACCGCTGCTGTTTTATTTTCTTTCCAACAAAGCTGTGGTTTTTAATTTTTATTTTATTTTTTGAAATGCACTCCTGAAATCGTTAAAGCCGGAAAATCGCGAGGTTTTTTTTTTTTTGTTCAATTTTATTTTATTTTTTTGCGTGTGTGAGGTTTTAATCTACAGATTGATGTGGTGCAGGCCACGTGGGTATTATACAATGCAAACTCCTCAAAAAGAACACAAACAGAAATCCTCAAGACCGAATATGTGGGAGGGCTTATCCGACTATTTGCTGCCAGTTTTAACACTCGAGGATACTTCGCGTTGAATAGATTGACGCTTTTATTCTTGAAATCCATTGTCTCTCTTTGCAGCCGGACGGTGTCTCCATCTTTGGAGAATTTAAACAAACAGTCGCGATCGCGCCCGGGGTTTTTCGGGATGGCGACGGGTTCCGACGCATATCCTCGCCGTGTTCTATTAATCCAAAACTCACTCGTCTATCTTTGTCTTTATCTCGCTTTTGACTTTGGTACGTTTTTGAAACGCGCGATGACCCGCGTCTCTTCCGAGACTCGGCCGTTCGGCTTCAGGACGTCTTTGAGAACTCACCGAATGACGCGGCGTGCCGACGAGAGGACCTAAATGCATCGTAATTAGAAAATAATGGGCCAGCCTTCATGGATGGGAGATTTCTACTTAACATTTTCCCTGGAAGCAAATGGGCTAAAGTCAAAATCAACCTGGGATAGGAGCCCGTCAGACCCCAATATAAAAGTTGATCTTGCCTGTTACAAGAGTGAGGCAGTGCGCACACAGGTGTAATGGCCACGCGGTCTCTATTAAAGCTAACAGCTCCCGTCTCCTTATAGGTGGTCATTTAGTAGAGCTGCTCATTCAGCCTAATCAATGGTTGGAGCCGCAGCCAACCATTAAATAAAAAAGAGGATAGAGATGAGGTGCCTCTGATTGGGGTTAATTGGATGTAATCAGAATTTATACTGTACAGTCGACGACTCATTAAGAACACATTTAAAAATAATGTCATTTGAGCTCAGGTCATTTAACCGTTTTACATGGGAAAAGTCCGAGCCCCAAATTGGAAAAAAATCGGCGCGGCTGCCGCGATCGTCTGGCCGTGACGGCCCGCCGCGGCGGTGAAAACCTAAACGCGAAAACGCCGTCGGTTCATTCGTCAGGTTTTTTTTATTTTACTTTGTTTTTTTTAAGACGACGTGTTTTATTTTCTCGCCGCTCTTAAATGTTTTTATCGACGTATTTAATCCCGCGTGTCCCGCGCCGTGTTTCGGACGGTGGGCGTAAGCGAAGCGCCTCGAGTCGAGCTCAGACGGACGGATTTCGGCGCTAATCCGTTTGATGTAAGTGAATTTAGGTTCTAATTCGCGGGCTTGTGCGGCGTCTAACAAGCCAGAATCAGCAACGCGGGGTTCATAAATTCAAGAGGAGAGCGAGGAAGACAGAGACAGAGTGCAGGATGAGAGAAGGGGGTAGAAGAATATGGTGTTTAACTGGAAGGCAGTATGTTTTATCAGTCACTGGCACCATTTAGCTGACAAAAATGAGCAGGCCCAGCTCTGGGAATAGGGCCTAGGCACCGGGTGTTCACCAAATCCTCACAAGAAGAATATCAGCACTTCTCACATGCTGCTGCCTGATATCCACTGCTCTAGCTGAAAACTATCTCCATTGTCCAGTTTGATTGCCTGAATCAAACTGATTTACTGCAAATCCATCTGAGCTTTGATAAATCTATTACAGTTTCATTTCGCTGATTTCATTAACGTGAATAAAACCAGCCATGCTTTCTGCATAACTGCCTTTTAATGGCTTGGCCCTGTCACCTGCCTCAGTATTAATCCCTCTGACTTATTGCTCCGCAGAGGGAATGAGTAATGGGTATTTGAATGTGATCAGCACAGTACAATGCAATTAAGGAACCAGTACTGTTCTGTGCTTTTAATCCTGAACTAATTTGAATTGCAGTTTGATAGCACTGTGAATCCTGCATAATTATGTAGGGTGCATATTAAACTCTGTGACAAACCGAAGAGGCCTTTAACTAGCCCTGCCACGAGGAGAGCGGCCAGGAAAGCGACAGTAAGGTAGCCACCGCCGCCGCCGCCGCCGCCGCCGCCGCCGCCGCACACAGGAAGTCTCAATTACCGCTGTCTTAGCTGACAGGTGAAAGTGGGGGAAGGTAACGGGAGGGTGGGGCGGGTCATTTGGAAGTGGTTGACACTAACGTCTCTTTTTTTTTTTTTTTTTTTTTCCTCCTTCCCCTCCCCATCCCCAACCTCAACAATTACGTACGAGTGTCATTTTACCCCCGGAGAGCGTCGCAGGAGCCTCCGTGCGTACGGAGGTTTTGCAAATATTTTGGGGGACGGTAGCGTTCCGTCATCGCGTCTTTGAATATATTTAGCTTGAGCCGACGAGGGGGTGCCTTTCCCCGGACCCGAAAAACAAATCGCGGCTCTCAAAACGATACTTTTCGTCCAAAGTTACCCGAAAATTCTCAAGCGAGAGCGACTGCGACTCCCCGAAGGAAAGGGGGCTCGACTGAAGAGTTAGAAAGAGATACGGAGACGGAGGGAAGAAAAGAAAGAAGAGGGAGACACAGAGGGGGCTGCTGGCTAAATTAAGCCATTGTGACTCAAAATCCTCCTTTAATAAGGTTCATGCTGTCTACAACTTCATCATTTTCTCCTGAATGATAATTACTTTATTCAATCATGTTCAAGGTTTTAGTGAAAGCTAGCATTGATTGATTAACTTCAATTACCATGCTTGCATTTGCATAGATAAAAACTGCTTTTCAATTTGTGAGTGGCACGCGGGTGGAAACCCTGCCTTGATATTTGCATTTCAATGTGAACGGTGAAGGATAAAGGTGGGAGAGGGGTCTGATCACTGCTAAGCCCTTTCTGGTCGGCTGCTCCAGCATCTATTTTTCCATAAACACCCTTTGTTATGATGTTGGTTTGCTCCCCTTCACGCAGAGCGAGCCAGCGGCGAGCTCCGTTTGCAGGCTGACTTGACGGCTCTGTTGGGGGATTAGGGCCGCGTTGCGCTACAACTCGGCGGAGAGCTGAGGTGAGCTCGGGCTGCGGTGCCGCGCGGCTCTCGCAACGGCCGAAAAACACGGCGAGACGTCGGTTGGAAAATTTCACACTCGGAGGAATCGTACGCGATCGTTCTCTATCTATAAGCTGAGCCAGCTAATGAAGACGCACGTGTGTACAGAGCAAGGAGGCAGTGGGAGATAATTACAATTATCGCGCGTCCATATCAATCATCATTAACCAGACAGAAACACACGTACGAGCCTCCTCGATTTATCTCGACAGACGTCTGTTGCGTTGGCCCGCCGATTCCTTTCGATTCCGCCAACTTTGCTCGCGCGCGTTCTTTATTATCGTCTCGAAGCTACGCGCTCCTTCTCCACCAGCCCTCACTTTTTGAACGTGGCCATTTTTTATTATTTTTTTTTTCCCCTCTCTCTCTCTCTCTCTCTCCTCTTTTTTTTTTTTTCCCCGCCATGCCATTCCATTTTTTTGTAATTGGAAGCCAGGAGCACGTAAGTGTGAAAAAAGTCCGCGGACACTTGATCACCGTGAGCTAAAATAAAAATTAATGAGAGATGGTGATATTAAAATGTGTAGAATTTCTATTTTCGGTGCAATCCACACGTGTACTCCTCGGCTATAAAGTGAGGGAGATCACAGCTGCGCCACTTATGCACGAGTATTGGGATTACTGTCACCTTTGTCTGCATATTTTTCTTTGATTAATGTCACCGGAATGCTGTGTCTTCCAATCGAGAATCAGCTTCATTTGCATGATTTTTTGTACATGGTGAAAATTTTGGGATAAATTAGCGCGTCTTCCCATCTGTGTTGGCGCGCCACCGAGTGATTTCGCCGAAGGAAAATAGTCTCGGGCGCAACTCTCTCAGGGAATTACACCTGTGAGATATGCTAATCATTTACGCAGCCATAATGACCTTATTTACCTTCATATAAAATACAGAAATTAGCATTAGGGACCCCTAAATGAACGGGGAGTTAATAATCAAGGCGCTCGCTCCAAGCCCTTATTTGTTAGGAGGGGAGGCTGGAACGTCAGCCTCAATATGTTTAGTTGCAGGCAACCATCAATCGATGTCTTTAAAACATATTATGGCGCCGTCTCCTATTGCTGCCTCGGAGGGGAATTCCCAGATGGTGGGCGATGATGAGGCGGTTGGCGTAGCTGTTTAGAGACGAGCATCTGGAAACACAGGTTGAATTAACACCGCGGGTCCCTCGTTTTCTCTAAATGAGAGTCATTCGATTAATTGAATTATTAGGCGTGCAAAAACGGAGGGACTAATAGATTCCGATTCTCCCGTCGTTATCGCCTCTCGTTCACGAGCGCTCGCGTTTCTGCGCGGGTCTGGCGGCTAAAAATCGATCGGCTGAGGGCTGAGATGCGCAAAAGTTTTCCAAAAACCCGCCGTCCCCTTTTATATCGCCTAATTTTCATTAGGCTTTTTCCCCCTTCGAGTCCTGCTGGTATCCATTTTTATCGCCCAATAAGGGGTCGATTTAGGCGACGACTGAATTCCATTAATCGTCAGGACGGGAACGTATCGCCGCCTCAATTACCGAGTCATTCACCTGCAAACGCTCGGGTATTTTTTTGTGGGGGGGGGGGGGGGTTCGAAAAGCATTGTGATTGGATGGAAAGGGAAAAAAAAAACGGGAGTCCAATTTCAGAAATACTTAGCCGTGTCTTCGACTCCCGTGGATATTTCTGCTACATTTGTTTCAATCAAAAGCGGATTGATCCGACGGATTTCGAAACTGTCGTCCTCCTGTCACTTCACACCGTCTGACCTAACGGATGAGCGGAACGGATGATCTCTGTCAGCCCCTTCGCGGGCCGCCCTCTTTCACATGAATCATGTGATCCCGGCCTAAAGTGGCCCCGTGTCGTCCCTCTCGCCGCGACCCCCGCCACGCCGCCCCCCCCCCCCCCCCGGTTCCCGAGCTGGAGAGCCTCCTGCTGGGACCGCTGAGCTGCTGGCGGGGTTCGGTGGGTTGAGGGGCACGAGGAGGAGGAGGAGGAGGGAGGCGGCTGGAGAACACTGTCAACAGCCCACACCTCCCCCTCCACCCTTTCTCCCATCCTCTGTCTCTTATAACCCTCCCCCACACACTCACAGACAGACATTCTTCCTGTTCAATGCATGTGTGTGTGTGTGTGTGTGTGTGTGTGCGTCCATGTCATTTGTCTCCATATGGGTTTCTCCGGTGGATGCATTTGTCAGAAAAAAAGAGAAAGAGGATGGAAGTGTGTGGTTGCTGATAGAGCCCCGCTGGCCGGGTTGGTTTCAGTGTAAATGTGCAGAAATAAAGGGAAGGGAATTTGGCAAAATAGGAAAAAAAAAAAAAGGACGCGCCACGTCCAACTTCTGAGTACGGCCGCGACTTGTTTTTAATGCAGCGTCGTACGATTTATCTTATCGCTCGCCGATTTCTTTTATATCGGCGCCCTTCTTTTTACCATTTGCCTGCGCACGTCCGGCCCGGTCTATAATGCAAACACCCGGGCGACTTAATTCGCGAAGAGGAGATACCGATTCCTCCGCCGCGGGAGATATATCCGGCACGTTAAACAAAGCAAACAGCTGCATTGAATTCTCATACGGCGAATCTAAGCCTTCAATTTTAGCCTCCCCTCGGAAGAAAGCGGAATTTTCACTTCAAATATATTCCCGGTACGAAAGAGATTGTATTGTGTTATCAAGGGTCTGTTTACCTAGTGAATCTACATATGGCTATCTAATATCTTTGTGCCATTGAGCAGGTTGGAGGCTGGAGTCCCAGGAGGCTCAAGACCGGGATTATGCATGGCGGGGTGTGAACTATTGCCCCTGCGTGATTGAAAGACCTCCACCAGCTTAGGCCCTGTTTATTGTACATTTGCATTGCTCAGGTCTGCGAGACTACTGGGAACTATCAGTGGCCGGGCAGTTCATATCAGCGCCGCTATAATTTGGTTTCCTCCAGAAACCTCTCATGCCTTGCAGCCAGCAAGAGGGGCAAGGCGGCTTACAGGCAATCGTTTACCTGATTGACTAGTATATGGTCTGATCAATATCTCGCAGCAGGGCCACGTGTGGAGAGAAAACAAATCGTATGTTTGTGGATGTAAAAATCCAGCGTTTATTGGGATAAAATACGCCGAACGCGCTTTTTTTTTTTTTTTTTTTTTTTTCTCGACGAAAACGACGGATCGCATCGGCGTGATCCGTGTCAATCGGCTCCCGGAGTAATCCGAAGAGTAAAACTATTAACGAAGATAATTGCATTCGGAGCGATGCCCCGAAGTGGTCAGCTGCGCAATTTCACTAATTTATCCCGGTGAAAGGTTGACCTTAAGAAATGTAATTACACACACCTTTGTTACACCAGAGCCTGAGAGAGGCCTGCGACACGTTTAGCGGCGGGAAAAGGTGTAATTACAACGAAACAATTAGCGCATCGTCCGGGAGCTAGCAAAGAGAACGCTTCCGATGCGTCGGCTCGCTTTGAACAAACAGCCGGTTCTGGCTAAATTAAGATTAATTTGATCGTATTCCCTTAATTCGCTCTGGCGGGTTACGGTGATAATTGGGAGTAAAGTTTGTTTGAAGCGTCGCGCGCCCTCTCTTTTTCCCGGAGTGCGCGGTAGGTTCTGCATGACGACGTGGAATTAAGTGTTTCGCGGTAACCCGTCGTAAACACACATAATTTATGAATTTTAATAAGTCCGCCCATGCCTCATAACTATGCATGACTTCATACTTACATAATTGACAGGAAATATGAACTGTGCCAAGGGTTGCCCATTAGAATGACTTTTCATTTAATTTTTTGACAGCCCAATACAGAAATGCAGGGGTTTCTTGAGCATATTTATGAAGAGCACAGGAACCTTTCTGGTGAAATCTAGCAGCAATCCCCCTAAGGCCAAGACCACCCCTTTTTATAATTACACAGTTTTACACTCCGCACCGGCGAGGTAGATCTCCCCGAGAGTCGCCGAAACGGCGTTTGAGCCGTTCAAACGGAAAGTCAACCGGTTCGTTACGATAAAACGCGGGATAGGTCGAAAAGAAAAAAAAAAAAAAAAAAAGATATTCCACAACCCGCGTTGTGACGAAAGAAAGAAAGGAGCGGGAACCGAACAGCGTTGAGATGACAGGTATTTCACGGCGAGCGTGCAAGACCGCGCAAAAATCGAGTGTGGCTCTTTGTTCGAGTTCAGCTGTAGGTCAGGATCAACACCCTCCCACGCGCGCAGACACAATCCCAGACACCTACCATGACCAGGACGGCTTCTGGCAGGAAAAGTCTTCATATACAATAGAACAATATGCCGTGGGAGGTCGAGGAATGCGGGCCCGATCACCCCCGTTTTAGCACAAGCTAAAACTCATTGTATCCCTAAGATGTAAATCTGCACCTCTGGCTATAAAGTCCCTACAAAGAGGGTTCTTCTCTGGGTAAAGAAATTAATTCATCCCACTTGCAATTAAGCGGACAGACTGACATTGTAGCCCCGACGCTGCAGTGACAGTGGCTGTTTTGTTGACGCGGCGTCTTGTCAGAGGAACGACCGCAGGAAAATATTTTGAACTGAGTCACCGAACCGGGCGGTTGGAAGGGGATCCGTCACAGATTTCAATTTATTCGCGCTGTATTAGTTTGCGTTGTTCGATCGCGAGGAACGTGATTCCGTACGTACCGCCGCGCACATTTAAAGATGACTGCAAATGCTGCTGAATTTTAGAGCTAATATCGTATTCATTGTTATCCATCTAGAGGATACAGAAGTTGAAAACCGGCTATCACAGGTGGACGGAGTGAATATATAGAAAGAACCGTTCATGGACGCCGATCTGACTATTCATGTGAGTTTTGATCGAACAGTTTATCCCGCTGAAGTATTACTTTTATTGGGAATCTTCTCAGGGTGGCGAGTTTTATCCCAATAGAGGAGAATATTCCTTTCATCGTCCCGGGAATATTTCGACAGTGGACAGCGCAAGGGAAGATATCAAAAATACAGGACTGTCTCAGAAAATTAGAATATTGTGATAAAGTTCTTTGTCTTCTGTAATGCAATTACTGGCTCTAACACCGGCTGGTTAGAGCCAGATGGATGAATTAAATACGTTACTGAATCTCGATTCAAGGTTCAAGACTTTTATTGTCATTGCACAGAGTGAAATGAAATTTAGAGATAGCGGCTCTGAGGTTAAGTGGAATCAAAAATAGATGCAAAAAACCTTAAAAAGCAGGACATGACACAGAAATGCAACCGTAGCGGCATCTCTGGGTTAGAGATATAAGACGAAAAAAATATAAATAACATCTAGAAGAATAAAGAAATAAATATACAGGACTGTCTCAGAAAATTAGAATATTGTGATAAAGTTCTTTATCTTCTATAATGCAATTACAAAAACAAAAATGTCATACATTCTGGATTCATTACAAATCAACTGAAATATTGCAACCCTTGTATTATTTTAATATAGCTGATTATGGCTTACATCTTAAGAAAACTCAAAAATCCTATCTCAAAATATTAAAATATCATGAAAAAGTAATTTTCGTATTTTTATCTGCATTACAGAAGACAAAGAACTTTATCACAATACACTTCTGTCCACTTAGGAAGCAACACGGATTCTTTTTGACTTATTTTAAGGACATTACATGAGCGTTGTGTGTTTTTCCATTTTAATTTCAATCCAGACCTCCATGGGTTCATACATACATTTAATTCCCGTTGATCATTTCTGTGTGATTTTGTTGTCGGCACGTTCAACTATTTCGTTCATTTAGATCCAGGATGTTCACGTTATTTTTTGAGCGGGTAGGTAAACAATGTGACAATATATAAACGGTATAGAAAGGATAAACGTGCAAAAATTGCAGCGAACAACAGCAATACTTGTGGAGGTCTGATTAGCGTTGCCATCATTGGTAGCCATAGTACAACTAGGAAAATGCAGCGGATGCAAAATGACCTCCGGGCTGTGCACTGCCCGATGCACTGAGGTAGCGGTGAAAGATCAAAATAAAGGATAACAGAATGACATTTTCTCAATGAAATTGAGACCATTTTCAATTTTTTTGATTGCACGGTGTGAAATATTACATTACCGTCAAGGCTCTGGGTGAACAGATAGGTTGCCTTCGCCGCTGACCCAGCAGTAGCCTCGGTTAGCTCTTCTGCAAGAAGGTTCGCGGTTCATCTCCACGTTCTCCCCGTGTCTTTCTTTGGCTTCCCACCGGGTTCTCCGGTTTACTTCAGAAACATGCGGCGGGTAAACAAGATGCTTCGAGCCCAGTGGTTCGTGACCTGGGTTCGATCGAATTCGCGATGACTTGCCTGCCGATCTGTGCCGCGAGGATTTTGGTGCGCTCAGTAGTCATCTTGTGACGGTACGTCGTGTGATTTCTTAATATTTGAATCCCTCCGCACTAATTATGACGAGCTAAAAAAAAAAAAACGGTCGGACGAATATGTACAATATGGATTTACACGTACAACGGAACGCGATTGGAGTCGGCGTTGTTTTGTTTTGCTGGTTTTTGATGTTGATGCATGTTTCATTTTGTGCACCGGTAAAACACATACCTTTGTCTTGAATTTGAAAAAAATCTTATTTCATCGGTCGGGTTCAGTACCTCCAACAAGGTTAAGAACCGCTGTTCTGACCCCGTTGAGTCCCTCACTTCAGGATAGGAGGATGAAATTAACGGGTCTCTATTATGCGCATCCTGCTCTCAACCCTTCTCACTTGTGCACCACTTTGATGGAAAGTGCCCTTTAAATGCATGTTATTTTTATGAGGGGAGTCATAGCACGATGCCGTATCGATATTTTAGGCGTCTCTTGCAGTACACTACAACGCTGTATACTAATGCATGATTTTTTTTTTTTTACGCGCGAAGCGGCTATTTTCTTTAATCATCGAAAGAAATGCGCGTTCGCAAAAAATTCGGCGGGCAGCGAGAACAAACAGCTCATTCTCCACCACTGGACCCAGTGCTAAAACTGAATTGGTTCAACTCAAAAACAGATGGCGCCGGATGTTCTTCTCTGACAAAACGCGTGCAAAAGTCATCATAAAACTCAGCTCGTTTGGTTCATGTACGAACAAAACGAAATAAATGCCTGCAAGACACGAGACGCGAGGCATCCGGGCGAGAATTAAGGACACGCAAATACTCACGCGCTGCTCAATAAGTAACACGTTAGTGAAAACATGAATACATTACCATCTGCTGCTTTTAATCCTAGACAGTTACAGTAGTGGCATGTTTTGGTAAAAGGATATCATTAATCATGGGTATAATCAGATGACATCGGGTCATGGCCCACTAAGTGTGTTTTCCTCATTATGGTAATATGGAGGAGAGGGGTGTGTTTCGGCTCTTTTTTAGTTTGACACTTCTTTTCATGACAACCTCGTACTACCAGAGGAGGAAGAGGAAGATAAGACGCCGTGACACACACCGTTCCTTTCCACTAACAAGGATGTAAAAGCTACCCTCATCTGGTTAGAGCCAGATGGATGAACTAAATACGTTACCGGATCTCGATTCAAGGTTCAAGACTTTTATTGTCATTGCACAGAGTGAAATGAAATTTAGAGATAGTGGCTCTCAGGTTCAGTGGAATCAAAAATAGATGCAAAAAAACTTAAAAAGCAGGACACGACACAACAATACAACCATAGCGGCATCTCTGGGTTAGAGATATAAGACGAAAAAAATATATATAACATCTAGAAGGATAAAGAGATAAATATACAGGACTGTCTCAGAATATTAGAATATTGTGATAAAGTTCTTTATCTTCTGTGATGCAATTACAAAAACAAAAATGTCAGACATTCTGGATTCATTGCAAATCAATTGAAATATTGCAAGCCTTTTTATTATTTTAATATTGCTGATTATGGCTTACATCTTAAGAAAACTCAAAAATCCTATCTCAAAATATTGCAATATCATGAAAAAGTATTTTCTTTGTTTTTTTTATCACAATATTCTAATTTTCTGAGACGGTCCTGTATTGAAAGAAAAGTAAAGAAAAAAAAGGTTTTATTGCACCGAATTTGGTGTGATGATCTCAAAAAAAAAAAAGAAAGAAAAAGAAAAAAATGAATAATAATTCATTATTATTCATTTTTGAAAATAACAAAACTAAACATCAAATTGCCCCCCCCCCCCCCCCCCCCCCCATTCATCAGCGTACAAATAGACTGGAAAGCTTTTTGGCAGCAGAAAATAAACCCAGCGGCTATTTACTATCTCCTTGATATATGAAGTTTGTGGTTTTGATTGTGTGTGATTATGTTCGGGAAGAATGACCTTTAGTGGCAACCGTATTGTAATATAATGAGGACGTGTCAGTCAGCAAGAGCACAGCGATGAGACAGGGCCAGGCAACCAGCATTTAGAGCATCGATCCGCCGGTACTGAGAGCGTAGAGGAGAATCTGAAATATTTCAAAACCTCCCTCTCCGGACGTATAGGAGGAGACCAAAACGCGGAGCGCGAAAGCGCGAAGGATATTCCGTCTTCTTAATATCGTTAAATAACGAAACAAACCGAAAATGCGTGTCGTGGAATACGACGTAAGACAAGTCGTCTGGGCGGAAAAGAACAATACGGTGGAAGTCGAGGCGAAAGAAGGGCTGCGGGAGATTGATATGTTGATGGATTCGCTTACCTCCACCTTCTCATTAACTCTGGCCTTGTAATATGACCTGGGAGAGATTTTCTCCTCCTACTTCAGCCCTAACACTAAGTCGCTAAGTCCTGCCGGGTAAGCCCTATCTCATAAAGCACAATTAAATGGGCCAATCAGACGGGCTTAAAGTCACCCCTCCGGTGCCTCGACGCCGTAATGAACCAAAATACACCATCAGCATCACTAGCGGCCGCTCGGATTCTAATCATCGTCGGTCTCCGTCGTATCGTTCTCGTCTGCTTTGACTTTTTCTTTAAGTGTCACTCAAAAATACACTGCTCAAAAAAATAAAGGGAACACTTAAAAAACACATCCTAGATCTAAATGAATGAAATATTCTTATGAAATACTTTGATCTTTACACAGTTGAATGTGCTGACAACAAAATCACACAAAAATGATCAATGGAAATCAATTGGATCAACCCATGGAGGTCTGGATTGGGAATCACACTCAAAATTAAAGTGTAAAAACAAACTCCAGGCTGATCCAACTTTGATGTAATGTCCTTAAAACAAGTCAAAATGAATCTGTGTTGCTTCCTGAGTGGACACTATGATTTCACACAAGTGTGATTGACTTGGAGTTACATTGTGTTTATAAATACACCTTTATTTTTTTGAGCAGTATAGAATTTGTAATAAATGTTGTTTTATTGATCAGTCGATTTTTTTTTTTCTCCCATACACTCATCTGGCCTTCAAGATTATTTTCTATGTTTGCTAAAAATGTAACAGTTTCCCCCTGTCTTTGGCCACGATTGTCTTTCGGGTCCAAAATCGATCAATCGATGTCGTTTACGTCGAGATCGCGATCATCGAACCCTTGTTTTTTATTCCGACGTAGACGGGTTGAATCGAGGCGGTTTTAAAAACCCCGGCGACGTTATGCGCTCATTAACAACGGCCAGTCACAGGAAAAACAACTCCGCTTCAAAAAAAAAAAAAACATTTGAATGTGAATCTGTGTGATTTGAGTATGTAGTGCATAGTTTATCTCCGGGGTGTGAGCCCCTAACTGTGGAAGCAGAGCGCCAGTGAAACATTAATCACAAAAGTATTATGGCTCATATCCTTGGACAGCACATTAATTCAGGTGGCCATTAGGCTGCCTTGCAGCCACCCTTCGAAAGATGTCCACATTGAAATTCAGTTGACAGTGTACCGGCTGGAGAAAGCTAACGGTGACGCTCCCGCACCCTCAGCAATCGGACAAACAAATAGCAAATATGAATATAGCTCACGTTTAAAATGTATTTAGTGGCGCCGAGCGGTAGACGGGCGGAAACGCTCCGGACCGCCACGACAGCCTTCCCTGTATTCCTTGTCAATAGAGACAGACGCTCTACCTGCAGATGGAAAATAATAAAAAAGAAGCCTGAAGAAACACCAATTAGAAAGGCTCTCTCTCCTGCACTCGCCGTGAAAAGCCAGGCTCCGCTAAAGGTCAGCCTGAAATTTGAATGACAGGGCCAAAGTCTTTTACTCATAATTTTTGTGTTTGCAATAGATTTTGGAGCAATTCACAGCCTTAGAGGCCTTAAGTAGAACAGCAATTAATTGTAATGAATAATCTGACAAATCTGGTTGACATATGGCCGCTAATACTCCTCCTTTCTAGAGGGAGCAGTGGAGGGATTAGATTACCTCAAATGATATCTGGGAGTGCTGTGCCATCTGCATGTACGGAGAGAAGCGACGCGCATAAAACAGGATGTGGGTGGAACGGGGGGTTTGCTCCCTGTCGCTCCGGTTCCTGCAACCTTAGCCGGAACCGGTTTGGGAATAGAGGCCTGATTTTTTTTTTTTTTTTTTTTTTTTTCTCATTTTATTGAACCAGCTGCCTCTCGTGAAGTAAAACGCAATAACGCCGCAGCCGTGCCAAAATCGAACACACAGAGAAAGGCAAACAAACATGACAGAAGTGACAAGTGTTGAGTAAACATATAAACAACGCCGCCACGTCGAGCCACCTGAGCGCAGCGGCGCCGCGGCTTTATTAAAGCATTTAAAAGTATGATGACTCATTTTCCCGCCCGTGCGACTTCAGTTTCGCTTCACGGCAGGTGTATTCTTCAGGAAACGGGGCTTTTTATGGCGGACGGACATTTATAGTTACACTAGAAAGACTGCAAAGCCTTATGCATGGAGTGAAAAAGCGGCTAAAGTGCTAAAATTGCAGCCCGGCAACATCCCCGTTCACAACTATCAATTTGATCGACGCCATCGTCCAAATAAGAGGGCGTCCTCTTATTTGAAACGTAAACGTCGACGTGTGTATTTTTCCTCGCGTCGCCCAAACTGCGGATGCTTTTCACGCCCGTATTGGTAAAAACGCACGGCGGTATCTTTGCGCTCTTAACGTATTTACGATGAAATGGTAACCGCTAAGTGCCGCATTAAAAGTTTCGAGAGGGGATCTGAGAGAATGCAAAAAAAAAAAATGTAACTTGTAAAAAGGGAGACTAATCACCTGAACCAAAGGCGGTTGTTAACTATCAGTCACCCCGCGGTCGCTTTGTGATCGTCGTTTTAACCGGGGTGTTTATCGAGGCCCGGCCGGGTCTCGGTTCTCCCCCCCCCTCGAGCGAACACAAACGGCGTTATTTTCTTTTTAAGCCGAGTCGGTTCAGGAGCCGGGTCTCCCATTTAATTGCCGGAATTGAATAAAGAACATTTTTCCATGAGGTGCCGGTGTGTGGCTAGCATAATTGTCAGGGAACAGGTCTTAATTTAAACCGGGGGTAATTATCATGCAGAGCATACCCACCCAGAATGTTTGCATAACTATCACAAGCGTTTTCATAAATGATGCTTTAATTAGTCTTAATTAGAATTTGTTTAAGTCAGCAGGGAATGCAGGCCCCGTGAAATGATGTATGTAATAAGCATCAGGGCCCGCTCTGTTTTTTTTCCTTACTTGGGGAATAGAGCTGACAAAATCACATCACATTAAATTGATTCAGTCAGAATTAAAATTCTTATGGTATTAATTAAATGGGGGAAGATCTCATTAGCAGGCTGTGTGGTGAGGGAGAGACCCTCTCCGCCAGCAGATGTGACGGTGTCAAAGCTGCCGTACGTGTTCGCCATTAGGGCCCTCAGACGAGGAGGAAGCGAGGGAGGAGAGGTGAAGGGAGGGAGGGAAGGAAGGACGGAGGAGGAGAACAGATGCCTGCGAACGGCAGAGGAGAGGATGGAAAAGAGGAAGGAGGCGACGTGCTGGAAGTGGGAGAAAATAAGTGAAGAGAGGGAGGCTGTGCATGTCAGCGGCTTCAGGAGGAGGAAGTGGAGGAGGAGGAGGAGGAGGAGGAGGAGGAGGGGAGCAAAGTGGCAGCATATTAATGAGCTGGAGGCTCCTCGCCATCCATAGCTTTATTTAGCTTCATTTGGTCTATTTGGCTGGAATTCAATAAGAGGAGAGCTAATGACTTGACCAGATACCCTGTTATCACCGCTGATGAGACACCCTCACCGCGTGACTCTTTATACAGCTACAGTATTCTAATAGGCTTCTCCAAGATTGCTGCCCACAGCACAGTGCGGACCTCCCTGCCCCCCCCCGCAGCAGCAGCAGACAGGGGCCTCCAAAGAAAAAACCCACGACCGAGATCAGTCATTAAGTCACAGCGTTCGCCGGTATCCTCCAATGGCATTTATTTATGCTCAAGTGACAGGAGCCATTTAACTGCCATATTAGTTGTGACTAATTCTAATGACGTGATGGATTGCCAAAGCTTCACTTTCCGGTGCGGCGCTGCAAATAACCACCTGAAATGTTTTATTATTTTAGGTCAATTGTTTGATTGTGTTTTCCGAATTTGATATTTTATTTTGGTGAGAGGATTTTATTTTCTTACTTCCGCCGGAAAAACGGTTGTATTGCGAGAGCGCTTACAAGAGAAAGTCACGTCATCCTCTATGTGAGGTTTTATTTTTCTACTTTTGATATGAACCCTTAATAGGGCACAAGCTTTTATGGTTGGTTGTCTTTTGGCACGTTTTGTTTTCAATGGTTGCAAATAAAACTATAAACTACACCGGCAGTCAAGATCAGTGCCGCCAAAAAATGACGGGGCTCATCACAGGCGCGGTGGACCACACCCCGTTTGGGGCTCCAAATGTAATCGGGTTACAATTTGAAACTTAACGGACGTTTGCAATTTGTGATTTAAGAACACGATTATGCCTGGGAGTGCATCGCTTCACTGTTGAAGGGCTTGCCTCGCACACTCGTCGGGAGGATAATGGCTTTTGACACGTTTAAATGAAAAAGTGAACGGCGGAATAACAATACGCTTCCGGGGGCCGGAAGGTGAGCGGCGAATTTTCTCCCCCGCGATCCCGTTGTGTTTTTAACTTGGCTCTTTATCCCCCCCGGTAGCGCTCGGTATCATCAGGTCAGCAAATCCAAGGGATGTCAAACAATGGACGCATTGTTAGACCGCCGGCAGCTGTCGGTGAACTGCAACCCCGAGCGGACAGAAGACCGCGATAAAGAAATAGAGAGGACGCGCGGAGGGATCGCACACCGGGAACAAAATCGCTCGTTTCCGTCCGGTTCTTTCGGCGGCGGACGGCTTGCTTCGGCGACGGGACGTCCGATCGGGATTAAATAATGCGACACGGTGGACGTTTTATGGACTGTAAAGTCCAAATTTGTCTCTCGGTCCAAAGCGGCTCCGTAAAAAGCAAGCGAAGGCCCGCAGCCTATGTGGCGGGCGCCGTAAACGCCGCAAACGCTGCAAACGCCGGCCCGTATAGAAGCCAATGAAAATGATAATGGAGAAAACAATGGCCTCGGGCGATGTAGCAGCAACCCGGCCCGGCCCGCTGTTACAAGGCATCACTTTCCCTTTATTAGGAGTAAGCATGACTGTTAGCGGGCCCTGCATAAATATTTGGGGTAAATACACAGTATATCATTTTTCTTCACACTTGAATTGCATTATGATTTCCATGCAGACACAGGTGAACTGGGGTCAGGGGACTAAATTAAGTGGGTCCTGGAAGCAGCTGCAATGGTTCCTCTCTTTAACCATGCTTGGCTGGTTAAGCTATCAAAAGCGGCTTGTACATGCATCATAAAAACACTGTGTGTGTGTGTTTAAAATGGTATTAAAATGCTGTTGACCCTTAAAATTAGAAAAGGAAACGTTCAAGTCTTTGCATGACAATTATTTCATGTCCATCAAGAGCACAGTAGAGTGGCACTGTACGACCGAGGCCCCTTGAAAATTTATTGACGGGCAGTCGGAGAAGTGAGAAGGTTCATTTATGACAATGGGGCGTGATGACATCACGCCATAAAATCCCTTTGCTGGGTCAAATGGAATAAGCTGTGAGGGTTTCAGTCTCTTGCGTTGTCTATGCATGGACGTATAAGAGCCGGAGCGGGTCGGCGGTTGACATTGTTTCCCCTGTGATGTATTGGGACTTTTTGTTTTCATGCACTCAGGTTGCCGGGAACGCCAGCTAGGATGAGCGCCTCCAGCCGACCCCCAGCAGGGCCCAGTATTCCTGAGGAGAAATAATGTCAACTTGATAAGATAAGATGATAATCGAACCATTTTTCTTAATCAAATCCGTTTGATGGATTTTTTTTGCTGCTGAGAGAGAGATGGACACGAGCGTGTTTTCCGTCAACATCTCTCGAAAACGCGCCCGATGTAAAAACAATAGACGCAAAATAATGACAGCGCAAAAATGTAGGAAAATGGAGACTATCTTTTCAAGATGTGTAAATGAGAGAGTGAACGGTTGCATGTTTTTGTGGCATGAATGAATGACCCCTAAAAATCCCATATTCGTGTTTTCCTAACCTAACCGCCTATTCCACTTCTGAAATAGTAAACCGTGTTAAAAATAAACTCCGCCCGTTGGTGAAATGTATTGTCGTCACTGGTCAGTTGACCTTTTGGCTTATCTTTCGGAGCACTTCCCTATTTTATGTCAGTTCCTCGCTTGCACGGTGAAATGTTTGAGAAAATGCATCATTAATTACATCGTTTGATCGCAATCGTGCTACTATTATGTGTATCAGCGTGAGCACGACAGCCGTGCAGAGTTATTCAACAAATTCAAAGTTGTTGTTGTTTTTTGTTTTTTTTTTTCCCCCTTGTCCACGGGCAATACATTTATACGCTTATACATTTTTACATTCTGTGTGCAGTCATATGTGAAGGAAGATCAAAACATGACTCGGTCTAGCTCTGTTTTTTTTTTTTTTTTTTTTTTTTTTGTCTGCAGATAAATTAAAAAAAAATCCTGCAAATACATTTTGAGATACTAGGAGTCTGAAGGTTGTAACTTTTTAAGTTTCATCATGAGAACTTTATTTTGTGTTCAGCTTAATGCTTTGTGTCATTTTTCGGAGCACCGCGCGATGTTATAATAGACGGAGAAACGCAGCCGTGTTGTTTCCACGGCATTAGTTACCACTGTGATACCTTTGCCCGTATTGGGCCGCGATGCAAATGAGTGAGCATGATGACAATGTTGGATTTACAGGATAATTTCATTAATGTAATAAATTACCTTGACTTTGCAAGATTTGCTTGATTGACTAGATGGGACAAAAAGGAAATTATGCGGGCATTTAATCTACAAATTGTTTCTCAATTTCTGAGCATATACAATATCTGATTATTAGTGGTAGAGTGAAATGCAATTATATGACTTTTTTTTTTTTTTTTTTTTTTTAAACTTCTTGGATGACTTCACCCATGGGCGTAATTTATGGCAGGCACGGTGAGGATACGTCTCTGCCTGCAGTGGTTTAATCCAAATCTAATATGCATCTGCAATCGTAACGTTCACACCGAGATGAGATGCTTTTTGTAACTAATCTAGAAAGACGAGATGTAGCGAAATCACCAAACCGGGATCCGTATCAAAGTAAACACATTTGATTCGTGACAATGAAAATAAAGGTACCTGTTCTTGTGTGGCCAACACAAAGACGGATAACATGGATAACCATCCCTCTTACCAATCATTTCCTCCCCACTCGCTTTATTAGCTGATAAAAATAATCTTTGAGCAACTCTATTTCTAAGATAACCAAAAGCCGCAGCCAGAATGAACTAGTTTGACCCCTTATCTATGAGATGGTCTACATTGTGCATGTGTTTTGTGTGTGTGTGTGTGTGTGTGTGTGTGTGTGGTAATACTTAATACTAAAACTGTAAGCACAGACTATTATGGTAATTTGGCTTAATTATAATAATAATCTGTTATATATTCATTAGCCTTTTAATTGGTTAACTCTGGGGACTGCCAAGCAATTCCAGTCATTCAAATACACTAATGACAATCACACACGTTTACGGAGAGCGAGCGAGAGAGCGAGAGAGAGAAGGAGGGAGAGGGACGGAGGAAGGGAGGGAGGGAGATTCTTCACATTTCCACTCGGAAAGCGGTGCAAAAAGTAACCCCCCCGCCCCACCTCCCCTCCCGAACTTTGGTGGAGCACTCTCCTTCCAATCTTTTCAGCTTTCAATACAGCTGTCAGTTTTTGCCAGAGTAGCGAGCTCCAACGCCGAATTTGTGGCTCCGTCCTTAGCGAGATGAACCTGTGACATCTGCAGTGACATGCTGGAGATAATCCTCCATGTGATTGTCAGACAAATTGGGGGTCAGCGGTGCTGCAGACAGAGGAGCGCGGCGAGGGACACCCAGGAAATGTTCAATCGGGAGCCAGTTCATTCTGGAGCGTCCCTTTCGGCCTCTTCAGCCTCTGGTTCATCTCTCTTTTGCCCTCTCGCTCTCTCTTTCTCTGCCCACAGCTGCCGGGTCTCCACTGGGAGGGAGCTGTATTATGGCTGGGTTAATTTACTGATTAATATCCAAGCACTAGATCCAGCTTTCCCCAGATGGCCAATTAAAAAACTACAACTGGCAGCGCATATAGGCCTGGCAGCAGGTTGCCGTCGGGCCCGGGGCTGGAGGCTGTGACAGAAGGCACGGGTCCTGTTTTGGGTCCGAATAAGAGCCGCCGACTATCTGACTCTTTGACTCTCCGGAACCAGAAGGACAAACCGAAAACGGCGACGCCGAGCGGAAAAGGCGGGACGGGCCGATGCCGCCGAGGACGTTGTGAGCTCGACCCGAAAACCCAAAAAGTAGGTGAAGAAATCAGAAATCAGTCATTTTTAAATTGATCCTCCCGGGATGGTAATTATGTTTAATTTAAACTGTTAGCATTGCCGGGCATTCTAAAAGCAGCCTAATTAAACCGGCAATGTCATATTTTGCCTTTTACATAAAGCTAAATGTTACTATTCGGTAGACTAATGAACTCGCAGAGGACAGGTTGAATAAATGTTGGTTAATATCATGTTCATTCACAATGAAGTTACAAAACGATGTCGCGTTTACCGTTCCACGCGGCACGTAAATAAACCTGAAATCATTTTTTACATTACATTACATTACATTACATTGCATTTGGCAGACGCTTTTATCCAAAGCGACTTACAATAGAGGACATAGGGACTGCAAAAACTACATTCCATTTTCTTCGTATTTGACTTACACGACCATTCGATTAGAGAAACGTAACAAAAATTCACCGAAACAGGAAAAGTTTGTCATGAAAAGTGAAACCGTGGTCCCCGTAAGGTCTGCGAATCGCTGCGAAACAAACGAAGGGACACATCGACCACGAATGTGTCAACTGATCTCGGTAATTTGAGCATTTATTATCTATATTCTATGTATCTATATGCTATTTTTCCCACGTGATTGTATTCCTAAATCGGGCTGTTAGCATTTCACATCTTGCCGACATCGTTAAAATTCTTTTCTCGTCTCACTATCGCCGTCCGCCAAGCCGGATATTTTTTGAAATCAACAATGTAAATATTCGAGGTGAATAATATTTTTAATTCAAAATCAGCGAAAGAGTCCAAAAGGGCTTTATTTTTCTGTGTGTTTCTCCCGGAAGCTCCGGAATTGCCGAATATCCCAACCCGTAATATAACTCAGACCGCAACGGAGCAGCAGTGTTAATTTCACTATAACAACCTTCACATTATGAGGCGCTGCTATATTTGGATGGAGGCCATTTGAATACGGGTCTCGTCTTGATACCGACACAAACCTTCTAAATGGGCTAGTTGCCATGGAAACCCTGTAAATACAATGGCCGCCGCCGCCACCGCTGCTTTCTGAGGACGGGTAATTAATAACGGAATTACAGAACGGCGATAGAAGGGCGCTGGGAGCCGTGCCGTTTCCAAGTCCCCGTGATAAAGGAGAGTTTAATGCAAACAGTTGTACTTGCACCGGGTCGGCTGAACCGGGGGTATCCGGGCCGTATCCGCTCAAAGAGAAAAAGGCCACGAGCGGAATTGATGGCCCATTTCATTACGTAATTGCCTCTTTAACTTCCTTGTCCTGAGCGATCGCTCTTTCAACTCCAAGCTCAAGGTAATGTATGCGGAGATTTGAGGGGAAGCCTCGCGGACGGATAATTTGGTAAATAGCGGTAATCTTTGCATCACCTCTAACCGGCCCGAGGCTTGCCGGTATGTCATCTCGCGCCGGCGGAGGTTTAGAAAAAACGAGCCGCCGGGGTGGAGGAAAAAAAAAAAAAAAAAAAAGACGAGTTCCACGGCGACGTGGAGCTCAATCCCGGAGGATCACACGGATCAGAGCGGGGAGCTCGTCGCCGCCGTTGCGGATATCAAAAGTACGGTCCGGCGGCGAAACAAGGCTCCAGACAGCCTTTAAGCTGCCACCCTCAGTGTCGGGGTACAAGGAGCACAAAGCTGGATATGATTACCTACCTACAACAGAGTGATGCGTCCTGCCCTCCGACCCTTGAACTTAAGGTGTACCCCGCATAGAATCAAAGTAAACACCGAGCCCCCGTTCGGAGCCTCTGAAGTGGGTAGATGTGAGAACACAACACGAGTGACCCGCTTCCTTTCATTTTCTTCTTCATAAAGATCCTACAAATGAAAAAAAAAAAAAAAAAAAAAAGCAACGCAACACACAAAGCTGCGGTGGGAAGGCTGCGCTCTTATTGAAGGGTCAGTAGTAGGATCACTGGGAGAAGGTCAACAAAGAGCCCAAATTCACACCCCGTAATTGGGTAACAGGGGTCGCTGATTACTAGGCGAGCCGAACGGAGGAAAGTGTTCGGAGCGGCGCTCGCCTTGGAAAAACAAGAAAAAATCCGCGGGAAGAGCTCTCCGGGAGGGGAAAAAAAAAAAAAAAACTGAATATTGGATGGTGTGTCTGGGACCTCCACTGTGAGACAAAAAAGAAGACTTAATTAACTGAACAGCCGGATCTAACAGGAACCACATATCAGAGAGACAGAGAGAGATAATTCCATTTATGTAATTAGATCAATTGGGCATGAAGTGAAGAGGCTTCATCCACGAGCACTGTGCGGTTCTGAAGTGGGATCGCTCGCAGAGGTTTGATTACCTTTTGATTGTTCCTGCAAAATGGAACCGAACCACAAAATACCTTATTTTATAATTAAGAGGGATTTTTCTCCCCCCCCCCGTTATTCCTATTTTTCAATGACTTCATTTGCATTTGAAGCTTGACCTTAATGTGCATCAGAAATAGATTTTATAGTAAACGTGTTTGTCACATTCAAATGCCGTGCTGTGTGTCCAATTATTTTGTTTAAAAAAAAAAAAGTAAATAACTTCCGACCGAACCGCCCTGGTTTACAGGACTGTCTCGGAAAATTAGAATATTGTGATAAAGCTCTTTATCTCCTGTTATGCAATTAAAAAAACAAAAATTTCATGATATTGTGATATTTCTAGATAGGACTTTTGAGTTTTCTTAAGATGTGAGCCATAATCAGCAATATTCAAATAATAAAAGGCTTGCAATATTTCAATTGATAGCTAATGAATCCAGAATGGTTGACATTTTGGTTTTTGTAATTGCATTACAGAGGATAAAAGGATATGAAGGTAGTTGGTGTGAGAGAGGAGGATACAGAGAATAGGGTTAGATGGAGAAAGTTGACTCCCTGAAGGGAAAAGCCGAAAGAAGAAGATTACAGAAGATAAAAAACTTTATCACAATATTCTAATTTTCTGAGACAGTCCTGTAAATATCCATTTAAAGCCTTAACTTTTCACACCGCAGTCCCGAAGTAAACATCTTCATGCCTTCACAGGTTGGGAAAGACCAGAAAAAAAAAAAAAAAAAAAAAAATTGAATATATAATAGAGAGATGGGGAAAAAAAAAACAACCAAAACAAATGAAGAAATTTGTCTCAAACAGAGAGAGAGCGAGAGAGAGAGAGAGAGAGTACCTCGACTCCTGGATAAGGACCCGGAGTCGGGGGCTGATCCCGACACGAGGCTCCCCGGGGAGGGGAAGAGTTCTGTGGCCCAGTGGAGCAGTAGAGTGCCTCCGTCTGAGTCCGTCTCTCCACACCTCCAGTCACAGACAGAGGACACGAGTGAGGGATGGGCCTCATCGTCCGGGGGAAACGGTTTGTGTCGGCCGCCCACACCGCGCCTCCTTTGTGTGAAATTGGCTGAGAGGATGTAGACATATTCCACGCACTGATCCATGGCCGAGTATAAACAAGAGGGGATCTCGCTTTCCCTCCTAGAAGGTCAGGAAGCTTCCCTGTGAAACAGTAAGTGACACCGGCTCCTCTGCGCTCGCTAACAGTACGACCGGTGAAACTTGACCCCTCCGCAACCCCCCATCCCATCCTTTTTTTTTTTTTTTCCCGCTTCTCTTTCCGCAACGGTGTCCTGTGTACAGACCATTCCGCCTCCCTCAGCGGGGTGCACTGATATTTAGTCGCCGGGTATGCCAGCTTAATCAACAACTCCGGGGGGCATATACTCAAATTCGCATTGACTGGCCACCAGAAAAAAAAAAAAAAGCATTCATCCAGGAACCGAGGTGCCGCGCGACACCTGTAATATCTTACTTTCCAAACACTAGCCTGACTCATACATCATAAGTTCATGCAGGCAGACAGACAGACAGACAGGCAGACAGGCAGACGGGGGGGGGGGAGAAAGTAAGGTTAGATTTTCATCTCGCCACCGGTGAGGTCCAAACGGCTGAGACGGAAGCATGAGATGTGTGCGTGAAATCTGATTGCGGCTGCAGTAAAATGGACTGGGGAAGGCATGAATGTAATTAAAGTGGCTGACACTTTTATGCCGGGTAATGGGAGTCCAGGGCCCGGCTATTCCCCGACGATCTCCCCTCACAGTATGGAGTACATTTTAATACCGCCCTGCACAATGACTTAAATGCATCTCTCTTTGTGGAGATGTAATATTGATGTGTAAATAGGATAAATGCCAACATCCCGGGGTTTTAAGGACATCGTAAATAAACTCCCCGAAATACTAAATATGTAGAAATACCTGTCAAGCGGATAGAAATGACTGGCTCTGGGTTTACGAAACGCGTGTCGGATTAAGTCGCGGAGGAAAAACGTTCATCGCGGTAGAATCGTGAAGCGACCGCAAAGGAAGCGTGTTTTTTTTTTTGGTCGTTTTTTTTTTTTTTTTTCCGTACCTGAAATCCGGCAAATTAAAAGGAGCAAACTGGAGAAGTGAAACGTGTTCTCCTGCGTACCGGCGCTAATGTCAAGTAACAAATGCGGAGAGTAGAAAAACAGTTGGGCATTGTCCAATCTGTAACATATTTGTTAACGCGGGAAGGAAAGCGCGAGCTCTCGGATCCGAGCGGGGCAGATAATGAAGAAGTTAATAAGAGGAATGGTACTTTGAAATGCTCCTCAACCACCCAGGTCCCACAATTTAATCTGTAATAAATAATCTGGCATCATTGCAAGATGGCATCTCATAATGGCAAATGAAATATGCTGGTATGATAGGTACAATAAATCTGGATTTTCCTATGGTTCCCTCAGGCTAGGACAATATGCAACTATAGTGCTCTCTGTCAGGAAGAGCAGATCTCAGAGCCGTCATAAAATCTAAATGGGCACTAATTAGGCAAGCCTTCCCTCTCACACTTACTATTTCTATTGACATTTTCAGCGCCCCCCCCCCCCCCCCGTCCGCCCCCCCCCTCCCTCCCCTGCACTACCATAAGTCACTGAGAGAAGAACTCCCAGGATTGCAGAGCACAAGACTGTTAAAGGGAAGTTCAACTTAGTGGTAATGAATAAATTTGCCCTCCCAAGCAGCGCTGTTTCTTTTGTCTCCGAGCCGGCCCGTTCACGCGTCCGAAGGGATGATATTCCCCGCGACGCCCGTCGGCGCCGTGAATATCCGCCCTTCATCGGCTCAATTAACAAGCGCGGTGGAAAATGCGGCGGTTATTCCCCTTTTTCCACATCGCAAACACACGTTTGTGAGTTAAGAGTTGCGGCGCGACGGCTATCGTCTGTTCAGACGGATGCTTTTAGTCATAAAGTTCAGGTAATTTCTCGATAGCGAGCGCGGGGCTTGAGTGACAGGGGAGGTGACGGGGAGCGGAGGGATCAGGTAAATATATACCTATGCATTCCTGCCTTCTTGAAATTAATAAAAACCTAATGCGTGCTTGGCACAGGACTGCTTGTTGAACATATGCTGCGAGCATAGCTAAGCCATCTGGCTCAGAGTCAAGTATTCCCACCAACTGTAGTCTTATGCTACCTGACAGTGGAAAAGCTTTATTCCCTTGGTATTGGGGGCACAAATGGAGAAATATTATTGAAATGATTATCTGCATCAAGACTCAGATTTGGGCTGACATTTCGCCGGCTCTGTGTAATCCGAGGGGTTGTCTAGGAGAGGGCGGAGAGGAGGTTTGCCGGTAAGCCTTGGCGGGTTGATTAATGAAGCCAGGATACTGGGTGGACCCGGCCCACCTCCACTCAGACCCAGGGGCCGAGCCCTGCATATGAAATTGGCCTACGCCGCTCATCTCCCGGGGAGAGAGCCACCGATGATCCTCCCCGCTCCGCCGCCGTCCCCCTCTTCCCCCCCCCCCCCGCCCGCCACCCACCCGCCCGCCGGTCGCCAAAACGGCGCTCCGGAGTCGTGCCAGATCCCGGCTTAGGAGGCCGTCCTCGCGCCGCGCGGCTCGGCGACGGGCGGCATCCGGCCACGTGCTCTTTTTCTCGACGCGTTTCGCCCAAACATAGGAAGCGACCATTCCGGAGGTTTTCGCGGGAACGTAAATACGGCGTCGCACCATCACGCGCCCGGCGGTCGGCGTTCCCCCTCGACGGACGGCCGCCGATCGGAATACTTGACCGAGAAGAAGAAAAAATAAGAAAAAGCAGAGACGCCTGTGAATGAACACAAATGAAGGGGAGGCGAGTTATTCAAAAAAGCGAGGAAGATCTTTAATCATTCGGCGTCAATGATTAGTCATAGACAATGTCGCTTTGTTTAAAGCGTACTGTAATTAATAACAGAAGCGGGACGGAAGAATTGAGAGAGCTCGTGTCATCTGTTGTTGTATTCAAGAGAGCGGCCATTTCTAAATAGTGTAAATTAGATGTTTACCTTTTGTGATCCAGCCGGTGACACTATAGCCTCTTTTTCCCGGAGAACAAGAACCCAAAGAGAATGATTAATTGCGAGCTCACGGGTTCTACAGCTTCAAGAGTAAATCAACTTCTAAGAAGTGCTAACTTGCTGAAATATAAACTAATTTTAGGCCCCAGATATTAAAATATAATCCATCTTCTTCCTCCACAGGGAAAGCTAATTAGAAAATGTGACTGGCATAAGAGAGGAGAGGTGGAGGAATGGTGGGATTAGGCTCCGCCGCAGAAAATTATACCCTCTCGTTAAATCGTGGGATTTCCACACGCTTCTAGTCAACTCCTATTTTTTTTTTTTTTTTTTGTTTGTGCATTTTACAAGTGAAAAAATTTTGACCCCTTTTTTTTACCCCCCCCCCCGCCTCCTTCCCATCCTTCAACTTTAGTTTGTATTTGGAGCTGCAGCCGGCGTGCCAACGTTAGTTGCTCAAGGCAGAGAGGCGACCTGGCTGAGATTCCACCGCTACTTCGCTTTTGTGTTCTTCTTAGGTATTGACCTTATGCAGTGAAACGTCCACAGCCTCTTGCACAACGCGCCCCGACCGCTAGAAATTAGAAACAACATTTTTTTAATTAATCGCTTTTGCGCCATGCATTTAACCGAAACATCCCCGGAAAAACGGCGTTTACGCGTGCGTCTGTGGAAGCGAGCGCTGTACACAACATGACATAGTTGCAGTGTGCAACAGAGCTGACTAGTCCCAGTCAGCTGCGCTCTCTGGAGTCCCACAAGACAATCCCCTGAGAGGAGAAAGGCTTTGAGTGGTGACAGCTTAAAGGCAATAAGCCAATAATAAAGACCGGCAAAGCGGCCATGGGAAAGATTTCTATTCCTGCCACTTCCAAACCAACAAAGCAAACAAGTGTCACTTGAGAGTCTGCCACCAGTTGTAGTGTATAAATGATGCTTTTTTTTTTTTTTTTTTTTTTTTTTTTTTGAGTATCTTAACATTTATTCTTTCCACTTCCATTCTTTAATTGGTAAAGAAATTTAAAAAAAAAAGGCTCTGGTTTTGCGGTCCTTTTCTCTTTCCGGTGAGAGCGTCTGATGCGGATGTGGTTTTGTGGAGGGTGTCAATCCGACGATTCGTTTTCAGCAAACCCTCTCGAGTCGTCTGTTAACACTTTCTATTCGGGACGTAACTTCAGGCTCCATTTAACAAGGCAAATTGCAACTCCTTTATTGCAGTAATGGGTGTCCAATTGCTGCCCTATAGGGTGTCTGTGCCCCCGCACTAAATCTATTGAAATGTCTCTCTACTGTCTTGAACCACTCAAAAACACTTGAGGGAAATCATCAGAGTGCTACATCGCATTTTATCATATTTGCACATGATACCGGAGGTTGTGGTCAATACGTTTGTTTTTGCATTTACAGAAATGCAGAGCATTGTGACACACAAAAACAAAAGAGAAAAAGAAAAATGCCAAACAAAAAAGAAAGAAAAGTCAGTCGTCTGAAGAGCGAAAAAAAAATCCCATTTTGAGTTTTTTGGGGTTTTGGTTTGTTTGTTTATGCTGTTTTTTTTTTTCGTTGCAAAGCGTTAATTGCAGGAACACAGTTTCGGGTGTCATCCGTCAACTTATCACGGCCGACTTCGACTCCTCGGTCATCCTGTAAGAAATCAACTTTACTGGCGGGACTTTGGTGGCCGATCATACCCTTCGGTGTAGTTTCAACCCGTGAGGAAGACAAATATCTGGGCAAGTTTGAAAACAGGAGGGCTGCAGGGGAAGGCAGTGACTTGCCTGCAATTGTGCAGGGGGGGGGAGGCGGAGGGCACAGCCAAAAGAAGGCTCTTTCACATTTCAGCATTGCAACATTGCCATCTTTTGGCCAAAGTATAGACGCTAGAATCCAAAGGAGGCTTGGTCTCCACAGCCGAGCTGTGCTCTCACCGCAGCTTGACACAAAGGTGCATAATGGATTTATTCTTTTGTTGCGGGGAAATTGGATTGAGCTACATTCCATTTTGAATAACAAAATTAATAGAACCGTTTTGCTATGTTTTTTTTATTGCCGGATGTACGGTAAGGAACGTCCGGTTGATGAAAGCAATAAGAATAGTCACCTTAAAAAAAAAAAAAAAAAAAAAATTTAAAATTATTTCTCTATGTCACCTATGAATGAGGTGAGTCTCGGTGTCCGAAAGGCGTGTTAATAAGTGAGATATGATTACCCGGCGACAGAAAGCGAACATATCTGCTTGTCATCTATCGTCTCCGCTCCTCGCGGAGCTAAATTTACAAACGCGTAGCAAACGGAAGGCTTGAGTGGGTGTACTTGTCCTCTACCTGAATAAATATTTGTCCGGGCCATCCGCGCTGGCCTGTTTTCCCACGGTGGTGTATGGGACATCACGGATAAGGAACAGGATGGGCTGTGACAGAGTGACAATTCATCCTTCACCGCCCCCCCCCGAAACTGACATGTCACATTCTCTGATGACTTTATTGTGCTCCCTGTCACTGCACTTAATCTGCGTGTCAGTCAAAGAAGAGCAGCCGCCGCCGCCGCCACCTCAAAACAGCAAAGCTAAAACCCACCCATTTAATGACATTAGATTTGGAGTAATGCCATTCAGCGTACCACTGATATTATCTTCTATTTGCATCATTCAGCCGCCGACACGGACCAGAGCTCGGCCGATACAGCCCCGGTCATTTCCCCATCCATTTCTATCCCGATGACAGATGTCAGGATGAAAAGCGGCTATTATTTACTGTAGCCATGTTTTTATCGCAGATAGACATGATGTCTCACTTCACTCCGGCCTGTCACCCAACATATCAAAACCTGTCTTTTTGAAATATCTGAAGTACAGCTGCATAAAATCTATACATTTTTTCCAATCGCTCAGATCACAGAGACGGTTAAGAACTCACCTGCTGCATTTAAAATGCAAATATGATGTTTTTTTATGTCAGTTTTAAACAGACGATGTCGCCTTTCATTCCGTAATGTTCAATGTCAAGGTTTGATAGTAGCCGCTCCGGAAAATATCGTTCCCCGCTATAAGAACGCGTGCGTGATGAACATGCCACAAATGATTTTGAATGATTCGAATTGCCTTTTGCCGTGAGTTTTGGTCCCGCTGTCGCTGTGCATGAGTAAGCAGCATTACGAGCCTATCAGTACTAGAGGTAACAAAATCTGTTTCCCCTTTTTTAAACTGACAGTGCATTTTCTCTCCCATCGGAGCCGCGGCGCCTAATTAAATGTATTTAGCATCATAAATATTCCACGGGGACAGGTTGACACGGTGAATTAATGTCTCGCCTCCATACCAGGGACTCTTTATTGGCTGCAGAGAGTAAGTCGGTCCTTCGGCAGCTAAATGCTCCACCTGTCTTGTTCTTAATAAGTGGCGCATTTATTTCCAAATTGTGTGCGACTGATATATATCACACCGATTATGACACAAAATCGGTGGCTGAACAGCCTAAATGTTACCAATGGAGTAGTTTTTTTTTTGGTACATTGATAATATCTGTCTTCAGAGGGCAACATATACCGAACCTGTGCAGGTTAATGTAATTTTGGGATTATTTAAGAACTCTTATGATTTGGCTTTTATGTAAAAAAAAAAAAAAAATTGGTATAACAGCGAATCAAAAGGATGATCATCTGCTTTGCCAAGATACAACACCTGTAAGCTGATTATTGCTGTAAATGGAGGACCTCTTGTCATGCCGCCACACCTCTCACCCTGGTGGCGTTGTGACAGTGAGCAGCGCCCGACGCCGTCCTCCGCCCAATCGGAGCGAGACTCCAGTGAATTTTGGATGACTTTCCCGGTGTTGGAAGCCCTCACCATGTCATCAACCTTGAAAGAGAAACCATTTCACAGCACATTTGTTGCGCTTTTTTTTTTTTTTTCTCTCTCTCTCTCTCTCGCATAAAGAGCATGGAAACGTGCGCCAGTGTGTTAAGCCACAACCAGAAAAACAGGTATGGTTTACTAGATTGGGCTCGGGGAAATATGATGATGGGTTTACACATTATGTTGCTTTAAATGTAGTTATTTATTTCTAATTTTCATGCATTTCCCATTTTGCCGGGGGGGGGGAGGGGCACTTTCATCTATTCTGCATGTACCGATGCAAACTTGCAAGACCTAAACTAATTTTATGACACAGGAACAACTGTATTCATCTCCATATTAATAGAAAACAGGAAGAATAAATCCCAATTTTGCAGCAGCCCGTGTCAGTGAAGATGTTCCTTGGGGGAGAGGACTGTCTCCTCCCCATTAAAATATTGTCGCTCTCTGCCGCTTTCTCTCCTTTTTGAGTGGGAATCAGATATCATAATTATGAATGGCACCCAAACTCTATCACCGGGCTTGACACCTCTAATATCTATGTATGCCAATGCGCATTAAGGTTTCCGGGCTAAAGATGTTGCCGTTGTTGAGTTATAGTACAGCTCTACAATCGTGGATCCTGCGGGATTCATTTAGCTCCGTGAAAGGCACTTTGACTGATAGGGTCATTTACAATAAGCATCTCTTGGAGAGAGAAAATATGCTAAATTCCCAATGTTTTTACGCGCCTTCTGGCACATGTGGACGGCGGGAAGCGTTTTGCTCACCCCGCGACTTTCCGTCCCTCCCGCGTTTACGTCACCCGTCCCCGGAACAGGAAGGCGCAGGTTGAACCGTTGTCAGGTCAGCCACCACAAAGCCTGGGCGGGTGTAGGTGGTCGACGTCGCATCATTAGCGACGACCGGCGCGGCGGTCTAATGCACTTAAGACAATGCTAATTAATGAAAGGGAACAATGGCTTAACATTTTTAGAAAGTGTGAAGCACTGACTCAGCTTGTATGACAGCTTTTAAGCCACCTCAATCCGGGGTGCGCGTCGCTCTCGGACGCCGGGTCGTAGGGAGCGGCTCCATACCTCGCTTGATATAGTCACCTGTGACAATCCTTTATGGGTTGATAAAGTAAAGGAAGTCTCTCGAGGAACGGCGCGGTGACTCGGCGGAGGGCGTCCCTCGGGAGCGGGTGTCAGGGTTGTCTATCAGAAGGCTGAAAGGAGAAAAGGGACGCGTTACCCGGCTCTATTGTATCCCGGTTGTCATTGACTGATCGGGTCCATTTAGCCGGCTTTCGCGGTGAATGAAACCACCTGAATAGATGAAAAGCGAGACAGCCTTTCTGACAAACAAGGAGCCCCCGGAATATTCATGGAGGATCTGCGAGGAAAAGATTAATGTATTAGAAATTAAAATGGGGCCCGGACGTATGATCTTGCTCTAACACTTGGCCAGACCTGTGTCACCCGCCGCAAGCGCCTGAAGTCAGCACATGCCGCTGCCAAGGTGGAGAGGAATCATTAAGCCCCCCCCTCCATTGTGTGAGCAGAATAATCAAACTTCACCCCCCCCCCATTCTTTCCCATAGCACTGACAATGAATAATTCTGGAGCCATTTGCAATGTTAACGGCACCTATCTGGGCCATCCATGCCTTTATGATAAGAGCTTCAAATATGCATTTCAACAGTCTGAACAGAAGCTGTTTCAGCGGCGTTTCAAAGGACACCTGTCAGTCATCTGAAAGAGCTGTCAGTCTCTGTCATGCCACGGTGCCGGTGAAATGGCCCAAAAGATAATCTTTACTCTCTCCGTCTCTCTCTCCCTTCCCCACCCCAACCTCTCTCTTTCAGATCGGAGCCGTGGCGTTCGCAATGGAGTGACAACTGATTTACGCCGGAAAATGGATTGTGTTTAAACTGGAAGAAAAAAAAAAAAAAAAAAAAAAAAAAAAACAGGCGGGGGAGGTTTATTCTTTTAGGCTGCGTTATTCTTTTCTGACGTGCAGCTGTATCAAATATGCTATCATGAATGTGATCTGGGCCAAACTGAATGCCATTATGTGTGATACCATGAGCGCTAGACAGGCGACTGAACTCCGAGGTGAGTTTGATCATTTCTATCTCTCTAAACAGAAACCTGTATCTACGAGGAGGAGGAGGAGCAGCGGACGAAGGCTCTATCAAACAGGTTTGTGTTCCCAAAAAGTCTGATCTTGTCAGCTGTGTATTTTTTATTTTTTTTTTTTGGACTGTTTTTTTTTCCTTCGCTGCAGTTTTTACCTCAGGGGTTGATTTACCCCGAAATGTCCTCCAGACCTGGATGGTATTCATCCACCTAAACCATTCTGTTGCAGACACACACAATCACACACGGTGTTTTTATTCATACATTTTCAATTGAAAAACCCTTCATTTTTCTGTAATCCTGGACACGAATTCACCTTTTATGTTAGGAGCGCTTTCCATGACGTCAGGTGACAACGGTGCGTTTTATTGTGTTTTTGCTAGTTTACGTAATCAATCTTTTCTAATTAAGATGAGGTCATCTCTTCCGAAATTCAGAGTAAATTATACAGATATTTCATTTTGTCCTGTGCAGAACAGCCATGACGGGGAGGAGTTTTGCAGAGAGAGTACGAACGTATTCGTAATCTTTCTGCAAATTCTGCCAAAAAACAGCCACGCTCGTCCATCTTCTGATCATTCGATCGGCGGTTCACGGCACATCCCCATTAAATTATGCAATTGTGACAAAATAATATAAAGGATAATTAATTTTTTATTGATTTAATATGTATCTATTCTTATTTATGTATTTATTTATTTATTTATTTATTTTATTTTATTTTATTTTATTTTATTTTATTTTATTTTATTTTATTTTATTTTAGTTTTTGGGGGTGAAGTCTGTTTTTCCCACCACTGCCTTCCAGCCTTAAAATACACTCCCAGACCCGTTTTTACTCCACTCCACTCTGTGATCGTACGTATCCGGGCACTTGGTTGGCAGGCGGCGAGCGCAGCCTCCTGCCCCTCGTCATATAGGCCAGTAATTTGTTAAGCACGAATAAGTTGAGTGCCACCAGCTGTTAGTGATATTTACAGCTGAGTGCAGGGAATGCGTTCGGGCCGTGGCTCGCGGGTCCAAGGCAACGCCGGGCCCGGGTCCTCGTTTTTACCTCGTGGCTCCTCCGCGGGCCGGGGAGAGCCAGTTCTCTGCCGCGGCGCGGAGCCACGGCAACCCGAAAATGGAAGTAAACTTTTTACACGCGTCAGGAAGCGAACTGGCGCGGCGGCGAGGGTTAAGCGGCGAGCCATGTGTTCTTCGTCGGGGCCTGGTGTTTGACATTTAGGGCGAGTCGTCCCGTCCAAATCGTCCGCTGTCGGTACGGATCGCCCACGCGGCACATTTCTCCGCAGACGTCGCCGCGAAGTTGTGGAACATTACATCACGCATGCCTGCTATCAGAAGCGTATTTCCAACACATCAGTCCACTAATACTGCCTCAAACTGTCCTCCGTGTGGAGACGTGCCAAAAGCCAGAGTTGCTTTAATTCATCCAGAATGCCTCGGCGAAGCTCTCTGGAAACCGTCACGCTTACCCATCCGAATGCTTTGTTGTTCTCCCGCAAAGCGGGGCCGTTTTCGTACAGAGCAAACAGCAATTTGATGAGCAATTTTCAAGTTTTGTGCGCTCTTCTTTGTCACATAGTTTCCACACCATGTCCGCTCCGGCAACAATCTCCTCATTGTGGCTCAAGGAGGACACGGTTCAAGAAGTGAGTCACTATGAATGTTCACTTTCATTTCAGAGTGCAGTAGGGTGGCATAATCTCTGATACTGAACCCTGACTCACCAGGTCTTTTTCTTTTCTTTTTTTTTTTTTTTTTGGGAGATGGTGCATTTTGTTCCTGTTCCGCAGTGAAAAAGGACTTGAACTCGCGCTCGTGACAAGAAGTTCAGCGACGCGCTCGCTGATGGAATTACATGCGGCGGAAAGACAACAAGGCTGTTGTGCGTTAAAAACGTTACGAGGAATCTCGGCGAAGACAAATGAGCACATGCTCAAATAATTCAGAGTGAATGAAATGTTATGAGTTAATTAAATGAAGTGAATAAACGAACAAAAGGGAGTAGTTATCTCCCCTCTGTTTTTACCCTCTTTCAAATCCTCACGCAAATGAATGTCAATAGATGAGCCTGTACAACAGCTGTCTGACAAATTATTCAGTGACTACAATTTTGCAGTTGAAAAAGTCACCCGAAAGCCATTTACCTGAGTCACAAATGAGTATGTAATTGAGTCCTTAGGGAAAATAACTCAGCTTAACTACTGGAAATAATGTGTAAATTCAATACATTTCCTAATGAGCTCATTTGAGTTTGCCGCAATTATATTTGCTAGTCGAGGAGGTAGCCGATAGAATTCCGCGGCCGACTCGAGGTGAATAAAACCGCCGCTCCTTTCCATTCATTAAAATTAGCATACGGACGTGTCGACGCTTCTCGGAGGCGGACCATAACAATGCCATTTAGCCCCCGCGTCGAGCCGCGCCGCTGGAATGAACGCGTGCGGCGAGGTGGCGGGTAAACGCCTTCCCCACCCTCAGCGACAGGGGTTGGAATAGGACTGGCGACGCCGGCTCTGACGCACAAAAGAGGCTGCATTTTAACAGCCAGCGCCTGGCCTCTGACCAGGGGCCGTCCACATCAACACAGCTTACACTCCGCCGTACCTCGCAGCTACCGGCCCGGCCGACTCGCCGCGGAGACACACCGAGACGGACAGCGCGAGGGACCGGGCAAGAGAACAGAAGGACCGCGTGCGCGCGTGTGTGTGTGTGTGTGTGTGTGGAGGTGTGCAGATAGAGTTGGGGGCAAGGAGCACAGACAAGGAGATGGAAAAAAACGATAGGCGAGTCTCTGCAAAGTCGGCCATTGTATCTCTCATTAAGCGTCTGACTATTCATCTCCCCTCAACTAAGTGCTTTTTTTGTGTCTCCACACAATGCCCGAGCTTAAAAACAATTATTCCCCCTTTAACAACCGGAATATATCAGCGGATAAACTTAAAACAATATTCTTATCAAGAGGTGCCAGAAATGAAAGGCCCATGGAAAAGAGCCGCTTTATTGTTGTTTGTCATCGTTACACCGATGCTGCCAGTGAGAGGTATTGTTGCTCAGCGGAGCACACAAGGCTCGAGTTGCATTGTTGTGCCAGGATTTTAAAACAGGCAGGAGTTATCAATAGAGCGCAGACTATTCGAGTCACTCGGCTGTGCCTCTCGATACACTTCACAACCTCGCGCGCCGAACAGCCAGCCGCCGTCTCGCACAATTGGGCCGCTTCTCTGACAAACACTTTGTTTCCAAATGGATCCGGGTTCCATGTCTAAATGGGTAAAAGACGGCGCCGTCGCTCCAAAGCCCGGGCGCTTCACTAAATAAGGGTTTATCCGCATTGATAAAAGTAGCCGTAATTAACTCGGCGATTTTGCTCATGACGGCGGAGATGGAGGGAGTTACTAGAAGAGGGACGGAGGGAATAAAAGCGACGCGGAGGAGAGGAAGGCCTCAGCTGTGCCCTGCACCGGTGGACGCGCCGCGATTACCCGGAGCAGGAAACCAAATGTAAAGGCCTTGGGCAGGCTTTGATATTTCCATCTATCGTTTGTCTCTCGTGACCTGGACCACGGCTAACGGACCCCGACTGGAGGTCAGCGGGAATCAGAGGAGAGAGGAAAGGATTGGAGAGCAGAAGAGAAGAGAGGAGAGGAGCGACCGATCCAACCGCTTCACAGAAGAACCCCAACGCAACCTGATTCTGCCCGGGCTGCTCTTGACATTTTGCATATTCACGCGTCCGTAAAAGCCGACCCACCATCGGTTTGGATGAAGCTCTACGGGACTTTGCGGCGTCGGATGCGGGTCGACGCTGCGCCCAAAGATGGATGAGTCTCTTACGGCGCTCGGGAGGTCTGATGAACTTCCTCCGACGAGGCAGCTGAGTCAACGTCACTGGAAAAAATGAGAAAAGAATAGTTTGCGGGCGCGAGACACAAAGCTGTCACCAGATCGCTGTGATAACGGAGTAATCTTTTAATTATTATGCATTTATGGGATAATAAGCCATATATTTTTATGTGTCTTGATTTACGAAGATATTATATTATATTATATTATATTATATTATATTATATTATATTATATCATTTTATATTATATTATATTATTTTATATTATACTATATTATATTATTGAAGATAGGAAGACCGGTATGTTGTGGTAGAGCTTAAACGTATTAAATGTAGATGACTTCTTTGATTTAATTGTCACACCTGATTTTTTTTTTTTTTTTTTTTTTTTTATTTTATTTTTATTCTTTTTTTATCATAAGAGACGCGCTAAAGAGTCAGAGATTCGAACATTGGAAAGCTAAAAACGTAACGCAGGAAGTGACGGCGCTGAAATGTAAATGCATTTGATATTTGCTGGCTTTCTATGAGATCTCACAACAATTCCTCCAACCGTGTTTGTGTGTGTGAAGTAATACATCCTCAAATTTCTCTCGTCCCTTCAAGCGCAAAATACAAAAGGCCTGGGCTGCCACTACCTGATTCAATCAAGTGTGTTACATTGTATACCCATGGGCAAGAAGGCGACTTGTATTTTAATTAATAATGTAATACCCCAGACTCAAAGGCTTGGCCCTTGGCATTCCTCTGGCTTTTTTTTTTTTTTTTTTTTTTTTTGTAAATACTCTCAAGATCCCTGGAAAAGAGATGCTTGGAGCATTTTTTTTCCACACACCCTCGCAAACCGGATTTGATGTATAACGCTTGAAAGTAACACTGCCAGCAGTTTCGAACATTTTCTCGAACGGGGCGAGCTGTGTTTTTTAGCGTTATTTTTAAGAAAAAAAAACTCGTCGCGCCGAAGGCCGTCGCGGTGAACGTCATCCTTTTCTGGTCAAGATGAATTTAAAAAAAAAAAAAAAAAAAAAAAAAAAAACAACGCCGCCAGGAAAAGGGAAAGCGAGCGGCGTATTTTCGAGAAAAGAGAATACGGAGCGACGAGGGTTTAAGAGATAAGAAAATATCCCATCCGAGCAAAGCGCGTGGTGTAAATGGAAGTTAATGTTAAGGGCTACGAAGGGAGACGTGGCCGCGGGTGCTATATTGTGAGGAATAACAAGCACAGTGAAGGGTAAACACATGCTTCTTTGGAGATCCTGGACCTGAAAGAAGCCTGAGGGAGCTCCGGGGCTTGTGGGATACAGGCTGTGTTCAACCTTTATCTGCAGCCACACACACACACACACACACACACACACACCGCAACAAGAAAAGAGGGCACATTTACAGTACGCCCGTAGAAGTAGTGACTCATTTGTTCGCACATAACTAAATATATAAACGTAAACGCCTGACTCATTAAGTCGAGGAAAATATCGCCGGTGTGTCCGTTTCGGACGCGTCGATCCAAGCGGGGTTTTTCGCCTAACAGGTGTAATCTGAGACGATGAAGCGAAAAAGAAAGCCGCTTGATAGGAAGGTATCGTCCTTTCTTAAATAATTAAACGGGATACATTTCATCCCGAACGGAACAAACATTTTAATTAGCTAACATGAGCTCAGCCACAAGTAAATCTAAAGTGATTATTCCTGCCCTCAGAGAAAGACTGTCTCCCTGTGCTCTGTCAAAAGGTCAATTATGGCCCCAAACCGGCATGCAGTGACAGTGACCTGGAAGCGCTACTGATGACCCCACATCCAGGGGCCCAAAAGAGTTGATCATCTAACATGCAGGCTGCCTGGAGCCATGGAAATCTGACATTTGTCCTTATTCAAATGAACACAAACAATATGCATCTCATGCCTCTCCCTAACCTGTGCCAAATCTAAGGCATAGGGACCGGCGGTCTTGACGCATTGTCCTCCCGTCCAAGTCCGTGCCCTTCCCGGTGAATGCGGCCGCACGGCCATCAGACGGCGAGCCCGCGGTCGAAGCGAGGGCGCCATCGACAACGGATTGTCATTTTACCTCGACTCCACGGGCACGAATAGCATATTTTCAGGGTTTGAAGAATGAGATTTATGTATACAAGAGAATTCGGGATACAGCGATCCCTCGCTATAACGCGGTTTACTTTTCACGGTTTCGCTACTTCACGGATTTGCATCGTGCGTTGTGTTCTGCATTCTGATTGGCTAAAAAGTCACTATGCTTCTTCTCTACCTGTGCGTCAAAAACGTTGCAGTTTAATATGTACACGTACGTAAAACAGCTTGCCGAATTTATATTACCTACGTGCAAATTCTCTTGCAATTTCGAGTTTCTCTAAAACCCATAATGTTGACAAAACACTCTGGACCGACAAAAGGGCCCAAAAGGCAGCGGAAGATGCTATCTATCGCAGATAAAGTTAAACTTCTGGACATGCTAAGGGAAGGTAAAAGCTATGCGGCTGTAGGTCGGCATTAGGGAGTTAATGAATCTTCCGTTCGTTCCATAAAGAAGGAAGAAAAAAACATTAGGACGACAGCGCAATGTATAATAGAGTATTCAATTGTATTATAATTGTAAAAAAAAATGAAGGTTTCTACGTCACGGATTTTGCCTATCACGGGTTGTTTTTGGAATGTAATCCCCGCGAAAAACAAGGGTATACTGTATAGTATAGAATATATCTGTGTAAATACTGCTCAAATAAATAAAGGGATCACTTAATCAACACAATGTAACTCCGAGTCAATCGCACCGCTGTCCACTTAGGAAGCTCCAAAGATACAATACAATACTTGTATTGTTTTTGACTTGTTTTAAGGACATTACATCCAAGTTGGATCAGCCTCCGGTGTGTTTTTCCCCTTTCATTTGGAGTGTGACTTCAAATCCAGACCTCCATGGCTTCGTACATTTGCTTTCCATTAATGATTTTTGTGTAATTTTGCTGTCAGCGCATTCAACTATGGAAAGTATTTCATAACGATATTCCATACATTCAGATCTAGGATGTGTTAATTAAGTCTTCTTGTATATTCATAAAATATAGGAATTTATCGGACTAACTGACTCCCCAAACCACTTTTACAACCCGCTGGTTGATAAAAGCGAGTGAACCGGTGAGGACAGGGATCTTCCCCAAAACTACATCCAGACTTCATTTCATCCATCGAATGAGATTTCGATGAGTCAAACTGGATTCTGGGTTCAAGCGGCCACTGAAACAAATGCAACTTTTCGACCACGGAGGTTGGCGAGTCCGCCTCACAACAAGAACGTTCTGGATCGGACTGCGACAGCGGCCTTCGGCGCTTTTCTGTGTTGCGTTTTCTTCTCATCTCCGCGTCCGTGTGGGTTTTCCGCACTTTCCTCCCATGCATAAGGTGCATTAAGACCAAATTGCTCGGGTGATTGAACGATTGTATGTCTCTACTGTACGTTTGGCCCCGTGATCGACCTGCGAGCGGTCCGGGGTGAACCCCGCCTCCTTTCCGATGTCAATCGGGATTGGCCCCGGCCCCACCGCGACCCCGAACGCAACCCCTCGACAAGGCAATGAATGAATGAAGCCAATGAAGACATTTTTAACCCCTTCTGTGCACCAGAGGGTTACGGCTTGGTCACTGCTGACTGCAAGCACCCGTTTCCTTCTGAGCAGAAGAGCAAGACCCGCCGCTGTTGTTTTTCATCATTATAATCAGGCTGTTGAATTATAATTGATCCCACTCATGCACATATGGAAGCGCAAATAAATGCATAAATGAGAAAGTAAATAAATAACGACACAGATAGCGTGAAACTACGCACAGCCGCCGGCGATTGAAGATAAACTACATGTTAAACATGACACCCGGCCGCACCGTGGGACCCGTTTAAATATTTTAGTAGCTCTGCTCCGCGGCGAAATAGTTCAAGGGACATCCGGCGGTTGCGAGACATGGAAGTTAGTAAGAATCGATGTATTAACGCCGCGCATAACAGACAGTTTCGGTCTTTTGTGTCGGATTCGACTCGCTCAAATATGACAAATATCTGTAATACACGCCGCGCTCGCGCTGAGCCCGACATAAACCGATTTACTACACTGGAGTAAAAGCTTTTGGAAAAACCACCTCCGTAAGAGGGTTATTGCCATAACACCGGTGCATACACAGTAAATTCCCGCTGAATAGCACTTGCCTGCAGCAACACCTACCATGGTAAATGTTTATCCATGTGGACTCCCCATCTCATGGTGTTTTTGTCTGTGTGTGCAGAAGGTAGGACCTGGCCTGAAACTCCATGACACAGTGCGAGGGCTTTCATGTCTGCAGGGCGTTCCACAGAGCATGATCATGAAAAGCACAAACATGACGAAAACTGCAAAAGGTTGAGCCGTGGAAACGTCTTTCTTCCGCACGTCAGTTAATTTCCTCTTTTTCCCTTTGGTTCCACATCACTTTTTCTATTATGTTTCCAACGCTGTGAAAACATAATACAAATCGCGCTGGTGGGAAGAGAAAAAAAAAAAAAAAAAGGGAAAAACAGAAAATCCTATCATTACACCCACAAATGAAAAAGTGGATACCAGTGAAAAATGTAAGGGGATTGTTATTTTTCACATTCTAATTCACATCACAAGTAAATGAAAAGCAACACACGCTGTATATCAGATTGGTTGGGCGCCTTTAGCCCGAAGCCACGCGGCGCACACTGATATTAGTTTTAAATACAGATTGCCGGCGATAATAGAAGCGAAGAGTCCGCGTTTTCCGCACGGGCCCGGCCTGAAGTGCCGGCGCCCCTCGGAAAGACAGCCTCAATCAAAAAACTCAAATAAATGTAGTTCTTCGGGCTCTGTCAACTGTAAACTGTTATTGATCCCGACAAATGAAATTTGTTCACGTTGATCGATCAAACACATTATCTGTGTTTTCCAGTCTATTACCAGCAAGTGGAAACTCAGAAGGCATCAATAAATAGAGCCGGGTCACCCCGGGTAGATTCCTTTCAAGCTATAAGGGCCGTAAATACAGGCGACTAAACACAAGTACTTGTACTTAAAGGTAATGGACCTGTATCATGACTAAACATCGAGTGTCTGGGGTGCCGGGAAGTGGAAAGCACTTCTTGAGCACCTTCGAGGTCTAGAGACACTCGTGTATGTACTGTATACTTGCCCTCCTCTCTTCTGCCCCTACTAATACCTCCACCCTCCCCAAACTCGCTCCCCTAAACATGAAAGCTTTCCAGCTGGCAACCGGCGCCTGCACTTGGCAGGTCGGGGGGCAACATGAGAATTAAACCTACATCGCCCCAGTTACCAGTTCTCAAATATCAGTGGAGTCCAGCACTTCACTGGGGACGGTTGAGGGAAAGCATGTAAATGGAAGAGAAAAAAAAAAAAGAAAAAAAAAAAAAAGCGCCTTCTGGCACCGATACCGCTATTACATCGGTGAAAGTTTTTGAAAGGAAAGGAGGCGCGGATGAGCCGAACAGTCGGAGGGAAACGTGCGAATAACCGACGAAACGTAGCTCCCATGAAGAAAAAGACGGCGACCCGGTACGGGTTTCGGGAAACGTCGACATCGAGATCACTCTCTTCTCCTGCGTCATGCAAAACAAGAAAAAACGGTGTGTTGAGCTCATTTGAGGTGTTGCGAATCTACGGATTGCCTCGCATTTTGATTTACCTGGGTTTTGAGCGGAAATATCGAACCGAAACTTCCTCGCTTTTTGCGGGATTTAAAGGAGCATCCCGCTCTAATATGCGCGTTTTAACTTTGCCTCAATGGAAAAAAGAAAACCCAGATGAATGTCTGATTGTTTTCGGAAGGCGACGTGCAAGTTGTCGCTGTATATTCATATTTTTATTCATCTCTAATTTCATCACGTGGGTTTCTTAAGTCTCAGCGAAACTTCCGCCTCGGCCTTCACATTTCCGCACCGCAAAGGAAGCCGAACGAGAAAGAGGAATATTCACTGTAGTGATAGGGCGGCTCTGATAGCGCCTTTATTATGGAGAATTATTTTAAACAGTGTAAAGCGGCACGGACTCATTTTTCCCATGTTTCTGCCTCTATCACTCCAGCTATTGATAAGATGCCTAAATTTATTGCAGAATAATTCTGCAGGAAAAGAGATAAAAGGTTGCTGAATAAAATATGAGGCAAAGGCTGTAAATTGTAGCAATGCATATCATTTCATTCAAATGTAGGACGCAATTACCATCTGCTACACTCATCAGTCCCCTCCTTTATGACTTAATTATATGTTTAATGCTATCAGATCAAGGAAAGGGCAAACAGATGAATGAGAGAAAAAGAGAAAAGATTCTGCAACAAGACAAAAGGCAGATGAAAAGTAACATAAAGGGGCGGAATTGATTTCATTCACCGGGAAATAGAAAAAGTTAATTTAGATACAATGTTCCCTCATCTCCTGTGGCTTTCTAAGGTAATAATCACGCGTGTTGCCAATAGGTCTCATAACAGTCAAACAAAAGGAATCGAGTTCCTCCAAGACCGTGAGCCTTCTCGCTTTTCGCTCCGAGACGACGACCCACCCGGCGGGTGTCGAGTGGCTTCCGTGGCCGCCGCGGTGACCGCGGTCCACGCCGGGCCTTAACTCGGTTCAACTTTTTTTTTTATTATCATATAAATGGTTTTAACAGTCAGGGTTTATCCAAGTGCGTGCTCACTTGGAATAATCGGACGCGGTGAATCTGCGCGTTTGGATATTTGGATCGTGAAGCCGGTTCTGGCTGATACAGGACGTGATATTCAGAAGGCCGCGGTTTCGGATCCGGTTAAATCACAATTATATGCCGAGAAATACGAAATAGCCATGGACTCAGAGTGTCCGGGCAGTAATGAAAGACATTTTCATTTCGAATTCTTTGATTATGACATGGCATTTACAGATACAAACCCTTTAAAAATACAAGCGCAGTTCGAATTTTCTGTCCTGGATCTTCAAATTTCAGGATTTACCGATGTCTCAGCAATGTGAAGATCCTCCCGGTATCGTCTCAGCGAATAACGTGCAGATTTTTTTCAAAAGTGATCAGCGATCTTCCTTGATTCTGTGAAATTTGCTGATAAAAAAAATGTTCTAAGTAGCCCAAAAAATGAATAGAATCCTCTATTCGTCCACTTTAAACACGGCTCGACACGGTAATATTCTTTATTTCAACTTTGCTATCGTGGAATAAAAGGAGCCGTCCGCCGGTGTGCCGGGTTCGGCCCCGACACTTGTTTTCCGGGCTGAGATGAAACTTTTTCGTTTGGATGCAAACGGTGTAAGGCAGTGTTCACAAAGAAAACCGGGGTTGTCCAAATGGCTGTGGGGTAAAAAGCTCGCCAATGGGCATCCCAGGTGCCAGCGGGCACTGTCCTAACTGTGTACCTTTGGCCAGAACTCATTACAGGGTGACATTTAGGACTGCTGCTGTCCATGCCAAGTCAGCCTTCTGGATCGAGACAAATTATGTAGTTATTTTTTATGTCAGACATTAAGTCGTGTCCAGTGGGAGCCAAATTAGCATCACCTACATGTCACCTGGAAAAAAAAAAGGGAAAAAAAGAAATGATTAAAGAGAGAGGACCTCTTAAACAAGGGCATTTTTTATTTCTTTATTTATTTATTGCATCAAACATTCTGGTCAAACAGGACTTGACTGAACTTTGTCCACACTGGCAAAGATATTTTGGATGTGAATTTGTGAGTGAGGCTGTTTTTGATGCTAATAAATATATTTATGTAGATTAGCAGCGGGTTACTAATTCCTGCATCTCATCTGGCACACGAACTTGTTGCACTGCCTTTCTTTCTTTGCTTTTTAGCGCGAATAGTATCGGATGACTAAAAAGAAAATAATCTTCTTCCAGCTTTTTTTTTTTTTACCTCCTCTCCTCAAAGCTTGAAATGATAAAATAATGTAAAAGATGTAAAAGTCATACAAAATAATGTGAAAATCACGGCGTGCATAAGTGTTCGCAAAGATAAGAACCTAGAAACTGGCCTCGTCCCTTTAACAAAATACGAAAAACTTTCCACAACGGTATCTGCTTTATATCATTCTGCCGGAAAAACAAAATTACTGTTGATTGGAAAATTTGTAAAAATTCATTTGTATTTGTATATGAACTTCCTTTTCGCTGAGTTTTTCCTTCACTTTTTCTGCAAGAGCAACTGCTATATATGTAGGTTTTAGCCCGTTCTACACAGCGGCCGCCAGGTTGGACGAAAAGATGAACAGAACTAAAGCTCCATCTTGTGGACATGAGCACACACGACTGCAGAAGACATCACGGGGTCCCTTTGTCCTCCTCTTGGCCATTTAGAGACCGGCCTGGAGGATATATTTGCATTAAGGCCTCGGAGCGGTCGCGCATTTGAGCGGGAATATTTCAGATGAGCAAAAACGGAGTAAATCAACGGCGTACGTCGGTGTGTACAATCACCGTTACAGGAAATGTTGCAGAACGCTCTCATTTGTTGCGGGGGGACGTTTATCCTCCCAGAATCTCTCGGATTCATCAAACCAAGGACGATTAAAGTCAGTTGAAACAGTCGCTAAATGAGCGGAGGCCCGAAGGTGCCTCGCAAAGCATGAAATGAATCAAAATTGTTTACCTGGTTCGTGTCATTGGGCGAATTACGCATAATTGCTCATTCGAAGTATTCGGAGTAAAGCGTTCGACACGCTGCATACGGCGGGCGTCATTTCCATAGAAACTTCAAGATGGCACAAACAAGGGGAAAAAAGCAGGATGTAATTGATTAGAAGTTAATTGTGCAAAGGTCTTCCTGATGGGAACCATCTGTCAAGCCGTACATCCACTAATTCTAATCATAATTAATTAAATGGCTAACAAATTACATAAATCATAGTTAGGGCGGAAACTACCGCAGGAACTGTTATGAAACAAATTAGCTTTAACAATGTGAGAAAATTACATCACATAACTAAATATTATACTCATTTCCGCAAGCCATATATCTTAATGAATTCTCTAATTAATTTAATTCACACAATATGCATAATTCGGAGCAGAAAATGTCAGTGGGTCAGACTTAACCATATTGTTGCTGGCTGTCTATTTCATCGAGCGCCATATTAGCAAAACATGACCCCGCGATGTAAATGACGCAGACCAACTGTTGTAAATGTAAATCCAGGGTGTCATTAACATGCTCCGGAGATATCGTACGAGCGCGCACAGCTCGGTGTGCACGGACCGGCCTCGTCCGTGCACACCGTGTGATTTCCAAAGGAGTTACACGTGCAGAGAAAGACGGGAAGAAAGAAATGTTGCTCGCGCGTCGAGAGACGTTGACGTACGTCGTCGGACCTGAACCCGCTCTTAAAACTCAAGTGCGCTGGAGCCGCGCACATTTACAATGGAGCGCATTTAGCAAGCACTTACATGTAAATTCAGACAGCATTTGTAAATGAGCTCTATCTTGCAGAGGTCAGCGGGCGCCGTGGAAGTCACGCAGCTTGACGGGCTGAAAAAAACGGTCACAGAAGCACTTGTGGTTCTAATTGACCCCTTAATGGGCCTTCCCGTTTTTTTTCTTTCCCCTCTTCGGAGAACTATTTGCATTTAAACTGTTCAAATAGAGGCTGAGAAATACACACAGTAGATGTAGAACATGAATACGGTACTGGAGATTCTAGTATTGACACATAGAAAGAACATTCAGATAGACTTTGGACTTTAAACAAGAGTAAAAGATTTTCAGTGCTATATTAATACACTTTTTTTTTAATATGCTATATATAGAGAGATATTTTGGGGGCCATTAATGGATTTTTTTAGGCCAGACAATTTTTTTTCATGTTGTTTTATGCCTTCCATGTTTTAAATGTTTTATTCATGTTTTGAAGTAATTTCTTACTAATTTGGTTCATTTGTAACTATTTTCTCAGTGTAAATTTTTCTCACTTGAGTTCTCATGCTTGATTAAGTCAAGACTACCTTAATTCTCCATGAAGTCGTGATATATTTTTGTATATTTTTATGATAACCCATACCATCCAGTCCTGTATGGAAAAACAAAAAGGAAATAGCAGCCAAAACTAGTTTTTCGTGAGAGGTTAAGACCAATTGTGATATATTAATGCTACTGGAAAAATCAGTTATTTCACAAACAAGCAGGTCTCAGCAGGTCTGCATATAAGCCCATCATCTCCCAGCACGTGTGTGTGTGTGTGTGTGTGTGTGTTAACATGATGTGACTGTAGATAAACATCACTATGACCCCTTGTGTAATTTATATGCCAGTGACTGACTTTCGCTCTTGCGTGCTCCGTCACCTCCGTCCCGCTCCCGCTTCGCCCGGCCCCTCTGCCCATTCAGTTTAGGGAAAACACAAATTTACCAAATGAAGCCATCATGAGTGTGACTGTGGAAAGGGGGTGAATAAATGAATAAATTGCCCAGTGGATGTAACATATAAGCTAACACATGCATTACAGGGCTCGGGGGCTATCCTCAGGCAAATCATTTAGCCAACACACTAATGAAAGCCTGTGTAGTGCGGCTAAGGGCAGCCACCATGGGAGGGACCGCTTCCCTCCCCTCCTCATGTTGGGGACTGTTAATAGGCTGGACGGAGCCAATGGGGGTCCCAGGAGAGGCCTGCTGATGAAGAGGAAAACCTGTCCTCGCCTTCACTAATCACTGGGTAATGGGCGCAGTAGCACACTGTTTACAAATGTGATTGAACACGCGAGTCTGGACGCATGCCTCAAATATGCTGTGTGTGAGAATTAGTGGCCCTGTTTATTGTTTTCCCGGTTCTTGTGACCGTGTATCCGACTACCGAGGAGGGCGGATAAAATTGCTCCCTACACAACAAGTGCATAGGATTTGCGAGTGAAATGATCATTTCGTGATTAGGAGATGAGATTCGTGCAAATATATTCATGAAAGTCAGAAAGTGTGATCATGTTTCTTGCTGTATTGTTTTATATGTGTTTTTGTTGTTCTGGCGGGCTGAAATTTACAAATAGTTTTTATTTATTGATTATTCTACTATTATTGTTGTCATTGTTTATACTATTATTTCAGTTATTATCATCATAATGACTTTTCATTAGTATTCTATTTACTTTAATTTTTTTCAATCAATTATGTTTATATTATTCATTGCATTTCATATTTGCTAGAGTCGTTGCGTAATCGTGTCTTTTGTCTTTTGTTTGATTGTTTTAACAGCTTTTTATTGAAGTTATAACTTTGAGCGCATCATTCCGTGCCTGTCAAACAACAGTAGGCTCGTTGTTCAATCCCTGCAGCCGCCGGCTACCTTTCAAAGTAAAACTATAAGAAACGATACCAACTTATTCAAGGAGCGACCATCGTACCAGATAAAGTAGATAATCTCGTTTTTTTTTCTATAAAATTAAATCATTTATATCATTTTCCTGCATCTATTCTTCCAGCTGCCATTAAATAGTGGAAGCCACTTTCCCCGAGTCCCCTCAAATCCCCCTACTCTTGGTCATTCTTTCACGACAAAATGGTCAATGTGCCCTAAATTTAACAATACAGAATTGATTTTCCATCTTCGTTATGCTATCTTGAAAAAAATGCTTTTTTTTTTTTTTTTTTTTTGTGGAAATGTGCTTTTGTAACCAATGACCTTAGTAAAAGTGTTTGTGGAAAACAGAGTGCATCATTTTCATGACACAGCGTTGCCTTACACTTCAGGGACATAATATGCAGTGAGATTAAAGAGAGAGAGAGAAAAAGACTTTTTTAAGCTTGAAAACTTTATTGCAAACTACATGAGATTATTTTTCATCTATAAATAATAGTCATATTTTTATTCCCTCTGCTGCAACATGGCGTTGTAATATTTTTCACACATTACTTTGGGGAAAATAATGGCGTACATAAGAAACGGTCTGTGAGAAAACCCAAAATAACATTTCACAAGTTCAATAGTTTATTTTTGCTTTATATTTAAACAGCAAGGGCATAGATAGACCTTCTGGTGAAGCATCAAGGCACCGCGTCGGTGAAACACATAAAATAAGGGAATTCAAAAAAAAAAAATTAATCCAGATTTTTTTTTGAAGGGTTTTTTTTTTTTTTTTTTTTGGAATCTTATTCTATAGCTTTATTTATATTTAAACGCGACAGTATAGGAAACGATTCACTTCGTATTTTTTTATTTTGAAGGCCGTCTCACTTCCGGTGTTGCTCACTTCTTATCACCGTTAGCTTGATTAACCGTCACTTTCCCGGAGCCATCCAATCACAGAGCTGTAAAAGTGGACGTCCTGCGGCGGCGTCCTGCCCGTGGAGCTCCGGTCAAAAGTTGGAGCGCAGAGATTTTACCATGGAAACACGGCTCTAGGGAGAGGGTCGGTTAACCGGACGGGACCTGAACGACATTCCCACCACGGACACGGTTTGTGGAAACGAAATGACTCGGTAGCCGTCGGCCGGGGGCCGGGGGTGTCCGACCCCGCCGGAACTCCTCTGACAACACCGGGTTCGAACGTGTAGCCGCTGCCACGCAGGCAGCTAACATCCCCGAAAAAGTCCACCCGGAAGCGGCCCCTTCACTATGATACTTTGACGCCGGTTGTGTTCTTTTACATTTTATTTTTTCTCATAAAAGAAAACGTCCAGAATGATGAAGGTTAGGAGATACTTGCGGGGCAGTGGGAGGGTCCTGGCGTTCGTGTTCGTCGCCTCCGTCATCTGGCTGCTCTTTGACATGGCCGCGCTCCGCATATCGATTAGCGACGTGAACAGCCAGATGCTAAAGGAGAGAGTGATCCGGGAGAGGAAGGTCTCCGAGCAGACCAGGGGCAAGGAGATACTCAAAGGTCGCTTCAAGCACCCGGTGCAGAGGGTGGACTTTTTCGTAACACCTGTGGGCCGGGGGCCGGTCAGCACAGGGGTCAAGTTGGCCAAAATATACAGACAGGGAGGGAAAAATAAGACACCTGATCGAGTGGCGGAGAGCATAAAGCAAAGCCTTGTGCAGAAACAAGACCTGCAGAAACCTGATCGAGTGGTGGAGATCAAAAAGCAAAGCCCTGTGCAGAAACAAGACCTGCAGAAAGACCTTCTTAAAGTTGAAATTTCCAAACAGACCGATGCACCAGGCAGACAAAATGTCACATTGATGCAGAAGGGTCCAGCTAAAGAGGTCGTCCGGTTTGATGTGAGCGCGCCAAAATGGGAAAAAGTCACAGACAAGCAGTACGATGATAAAGTGAAGACGCCGGAGAAAGCGGCAAATAAAACACGAAAGCCGCCGGCTGTTGAGGAAAGTAAACAAAAGCAGAAGACTGAGAGTAAGGTGCTCGTGGCCACGACTGAGAAGCAAAGAGTTCAGGACAAGAAGGATTTAGATGTAAAAGTCAAGCATGAGCCTGAAACCAAAAGCGCCGTAAAAATGACCTCGGCCGTTGCGACGCCATCCCCGAAGAAAGGCGATCGGGTGATGGCGTCCGAAAAAGAAGCGCACGGCGTGGAGATTACCAACAGTCATCTGAATGCCACACAGCCACATCTGAAACTTACAGTCAAGCTCACCACCGGCAAGGACGCCAAGGAGAACGCCACAAGAAACATCACCGCCGTCAAAACGTCGGGCGTCCACAAGGTCCTCTCTCTGGACGTGACTCACGCCCCCAGAGACGCCAACGCGGTGGGTCAGTTCGGCCAGGCGGTGATGGTCAGCACCGACAAAGAGAGAGAGGTCAAGAAGAGGTGGGACGAAGGGCATTTCAACGTCTATCTGAGTGACCAGATCCCGGTGGAGCGCACCGTCCCCGACACCCGGCCCGACATGTGAGTGTCCACCTCGTGTTGTCTGTGAAAAGACGGCGACCGTCAAAACTGAGCGGCGTCCTCGCATTCTCCAGGTGCTCAAAGAACCTGGTCCACGACGACCTGCCCTCCACCAGCGTCATTTTCTGTTTCGTGGATGAGGTGTGGTCCACGCTCCTCCGCTCCGTGCACAGCGTTCTCAACCGATCTCCACCGCACCTCCTCGAGGAGATCATTCTCGTGGATGATTTCAGCACCAAAGGTAACGCACGCTCGACATTCTGACCGGGTGAAAAGGCCGGGGAGGTATCAGGATGTGCAGAATTGTGGCAGATGATCCAAATAAACCGTTCCAAGTTTGGGAACTCCAAACTGTTCATTCGGAGGATTTGCGTTTGATATGATTTAAATGAGCGAGTTACATTTTCACAGAGCATCACTTCCTCTCGTCCTTTCGGCTGCTCCCGTCAGGAGGAGCAAATCACACTGGATCTTCTTCTCACACCAGCTTACTTAATGTCCTCTTTCACTACATCCATACATCTTCTCTTTGGTCTCTTGCTAGACCTTCAAACCCCAGCTTCCTTCTAGCAATATATTCACTCTCCCTCCTCTGTGCACGACCCAACCATCTCAATCTAGCGTCTCTGAGTTTATCTCCAAAACATCTAACACGTGCCGTCCCTCTGATGGACTCATTCCTGATCCTACCCGTCTTCATCCCTCCCGAAGAGAACCTCAGCACCTTCATCTCCTCTGCCTCAAGCTCAGCTTCCTGTCTTTTCCTCGCCGCCGCTGTCTCCAAACCTGTCTCCCCACTGTCTTGCACACCTTTCATTCTGGCTGATACTCTTTAATCGCACATTACGCCTGCCAACACTCTCCATCGCTCTGGACTGTTGAGCAATGGAGAGAAGGTGAAAAAACGTGTTTTGCATGTATGGTTTTGGCCCATTATTTTGCAAATTCCCTGATGATCCAGATGCGACCCTTTGCATTTATCTGGGCTTGGGAGCAGCTCAAAAAGGCACTGACTTGTGCCCCTCTGAGGCTGCATTTTGACTGTGTCACTACCTGTTTTAATTCAAATGATATTCGGTAATTTGGAAGTTAAGAAGCAGAAAGTCTAATTAGTAATACTCTCATGGTCATTTATAAGGTCTTGCTTATTGTGTAGAAAATGGCTTGCCTATTATCAATTTTATATATATATATATATATATATATATATATATATATATTATCTTTGCTGATATTCTTATGAATTTTGGCCACATTTTCTTTTCTTGCTATTAATGAATATTAAAATGCAGAATATTAAAATGCTTTTGGTTTTCCGTGAGCAAACTTTTTAACCACTTCTCATTAGAAACTAACTACAGTTTTTTCAGAGTTAACTAAATCTTTTTATGTGCTGTCGTAAAAAAATTAGCACACTTCCATAGAATTTAAAGCAACAATATCTGGCAGAGGGCTGGATCCTCTTGAGCAGCCAAATATAATCCATCTTCCCTCCTGCAGACCATCTCAAGCAGCAGCTGGACGACTACATGTCCCAGTTTCCTAAAGTACGCATCATTCGCCTGAAGGAGCGGCAGGGTTTGATCAGGGCCAGGCTGGCCGGAGCCGCAGTTGCTACAGGTACACCAACAATTATTTTGGAAAAGAAGCCTCCTAACTTAATCGGAGGTTAATTAAGTACCAGGATCTTTGTCTGATGTGTGCATGTAAGAAATTTTAAAGTTTATTTTCCAGCGCCAGTTTATGCAGATGAGCTCATTAGATAAGACAAACTCAGACTGTCTTGAAATTTCCTTCAAGATCTATGTGGGTATATTTATTTTAAAAAGCCCGTGAGTTTGAAATGTCATTGCATCAAATAGACCCGGCTTTTTTTTTGTTGTTTTTTTTTAGTCCACTGTTAATTTTCCATAAATTAGAATAAGGTTTTTCTGTCAGAGGCGATTGCCAGTGCCTCGAGCAGCAAATGTTGTGAGGCTTACATGTTGTTGCTTGTCCAGAACAAGCCCTCCTGTCTGAGGTTAGACTTATTATGGTTAAATGATATTTAAACTATTTGGATATTGTTTTGTTTTTAAACGTGAAGGTTGTTTTCCCATTCATTCATCACTGACTAATTTGTACCACTTATATTCCAACAATGTATCATGTTTCTTTTCCTTTGTTTAGTTGTATTTAGAAGAAATCCAGCTAGTGCTGTCTTGTCATGTCTCCAGTCACCTGACTGGCAGAGAATTATACCACAGAGTCTCACACCGGTTGACTTGTTGGTTTAATGAACTGGTATACGTGGCTATCGTTTTACGAGCAGCAGGATGTTTGCCTTTCCAGGTGAGGTTCTTACCTTCCTCGACTCCCACGTGGAGTGCAACGTGGGCTGGCTGGAGCCGCTCTTAGAGAGAGTCTACCTGGACCGCAAGAAGGTGCCGTGTCCGGTCATCGAAGTCATCAACGATAAGGACATGAGGTGACCGAGAAGCCCCCGCGTGCAGACCAGGGGTTATATTGTCACTGAGATGTTGAAACGTCTGCTCTCGTTTTTACAGTTACATGCTAGTGGACAACTTCCAGAGAGGTGTTTTCAAGTGGCCTCTGGTGTTCGGCTGGAGCGCTTTACCCATCGAATATATAAAGAAGAACAACATGACCATCTCAGACCCCATCAGGTGCATTTTCAAATGACGGCCCGCAGCTTACAAAGCCCTTTGTTTATTTAGGATTAATAATTAGGAGTACTTTATGGCATGACCTCAGGATTATATTTTGTTTTTCATACTACAGATGTCCAGTAATGGCCGGAGGGCTCTTTTCCATCGACAAAAAGTACTTCTATGAACTTGGCGCGTACGATCCGGGCCTGGATGTGTGGGGGGGCGAGAACATGGAGATTTCATTCAAGGTTGAGCACTTACGTAATTCAATCCCAAATGTCTAGTCACTTTTCGCGTAAAATGTTCTCAACTGTTTTTTTTTTTTTTTTATTAAAACATGGATAAATGATAAAACTACTGCAGCACTCGGTAAAAGTCAGGGGAAAATGAACCCCCCAAATTGTATTTATTGCTTTTGTGTTTTATACTTAAACAGATGGCGTGTGTTGGATTTATATTTTTCCATATTTCCCGTCCCTAATGCTTCTCCCTGCTTGGGCAGATCTGGATGTGTGGGGGAGAAATCGAGATCATCCCCTGCTCTCGGGTGGGACACATCTTCCGAGGGCAGAACCCGTATAACTTCCCGAAGGACCGGCAGAAGACAGTGGAGCGGAACCTGGCCAGGGTGGCCGAGGTCTGGCTGGATGAATACAAGGAGCTTTTCTACGGCCACGGCTACCACCACCTGCTGGATAAAAATGTCATCGATATCGGCAACCTCACGGAGCAGGTGGAGCTGAGGAAAAGGCTGAAGTGTAAGAGTTTCAAGTGGTACCTGGACAACGTGTACCCCGAGATGCATGCTCCTTTGGTTAAAGCCGAGGGTCTGGTAAGTCAGATGTTTGCAAAAAGATGATTGGACTTTAAACCCGTTTAAAAATACCTTGTGGGATACACAGTAGAAAAAATTAATTATAACTTTCCAAGTGGTCCTGTTCCTTTGCAGATCGATGTTTAAAAAATTGTGCTGCGTCACCGTATTTGTCATTGAAGCAGCTCACGTTTAGCTTCCACAGCACCCCTGAAAAAACATCCTATCGTCACAATGCAAAGAGGGAAGAAGAGATGTTTTTGAATGTTTATACCTGATCAATACTCTGCTGGTATTTTTTTTTACATTTTTGTGCCATGCTAATGGAGTGAATTTATGCTGGCTTTGAGCTTTCGGTCAGTGTTTTTGTCCTGAAATCATAAACCAGGAAGTCATTTTGAGCTTCAAATTGAAAAGGAAAATCCCCATATCCTTCAGAGAACCTGTGTAAACCTCTTAAAAAGGTCAAAAATTAAAGTCCAATGTCATTCCTTCAAAATATACCATTTTCATTTTCCAACCTCACTCATATTCATGAGAAGAAAGCAAGCAGCACAGCGCTTATCTGTGTACGTGAAATATGCAACTTTGCATGACCTTTGTCTGGAAAGACCTTGGTCCTTTGAGGGGAAAGAAGTGAATAAAAGTTTGCCGCGCTTGCTTATCACTTTTTTGTCTCCTCGCACTGCAGGTCTTCAATCGCGGCTTGAGAAAATGCCTCGCTCTGCAGGAAAATTCACTGTCCTTCGAGATGTGTGATCTCAGCAAGCAGGTGAGCGTTTGTGCGCTCTTGATTGATTCAGACTGTCTAAGAAACATTGACCTCCAAAATCCCTGGACGGAGTCGGTCCAGGTGAAACCGGAGGCGGAAACACGTCCGTCCAGGAGGGCTTCTTGTTTTTACATTCTTCTCACTCTTTCTCTACGATGCCGCAGAGTCAGCACTTTAACTATACATGGATGAGACACGTACGCCAGCAGCACCTCTGTGTCACACCCCAGTTCATAAACGGCAGCTTGAGTCTGACCGCCTGCGACAACTCCAAATCTGCACTCCGTTGGGTCCACAAATCCTCCAACTCAGCTCTGGTAAGAGTCCCCTTTGTTTTTCCCAACATACTCGCTTTTTCTCTCCTTCACCGCTCTGTTATTTATGGAAATTCCATGTCAGGACTGACCTGTTGTTGTTCTGCTTCAGCGACAGAACAGATAGGAAACTAAACGTAGCCGTTCCGCTGTGGGTTATCAACACTGTTTTAACAGGATGTAGGTTGTTACTTTTAGGAGAATTCGCAAGAATTTTATTTATCTAAAATTCAATTCAGAATTTTAATAAAGCCTCACTTAATGAGATTTACATAAGGAAAATACTACAGACGATCTACTTGTTTTAGCTGTGAGACTTAAAATGTTGCTTTTTTTTTTTTCTGTCCTGAACATTCAAAAATCTGACAAAAACATTTATTGTAATTCAAGTGGACATTATTTCCAAATCTGCCAGAAATGACAAAATTCTACAAGACGCCGCCCGATCAGCCTACAACTATGAAGAAATTAGCTAAAAATCAATGAAAAAAAGAGTGTGTCCCCTGATCGCACTGTCTGATTGGTCTTCTCCAGGCTGAGCACCTCATGGCTGACCTCGCGTCCCACCAAATGTGCCTTGAGGCCGGGCCAAAGGGTGACAGCCTCCACCTCAGTCCCTGCGAGTCCGGCAACGCCTTCCAAAAATGGCAATTCACAAACTACCACTCTTAGTGAAGAGACCCGGGGAGGTTCAGGCGTTGGTGACGTAGGAGACGTTCAACTGCCGCGTCCCACAACTCCTACACACCCTCCTGAGTCATAGGAAGATGGCGGTGTGTGTGCGTGCGTGCGTCTGCGTGCGTCTGTCTGCGTGTGTGTGTGCGCGTGTGTGTTGTGAAGCAGAGGGACGTACGATGTGTTTTTGCCCCCCCTGCTCTTCTCCATTATATCTGCTTCCGGTGACTCCCATGTTTACTCTCTTCTACCAAAGAGGTTGGAGACTTCAAACTGAAGCTTGCACTTTCTCTCCTCAAGCTTTTGGGGACCAGAACACACACACACACACGTGCGTGCGCGCATACGCCTGAGATGATGTGTGTGAATGACAAAAGAAAAATATCGCTTGAGAAATTAAGTTTTGGTGCCAAAGATATAAGCTTAAAAGGGTTTGGTTAAAATTGAATTTGTTTACTTAAATGCCTCGCTCTCTGCAGGGACTCAATGAGTGATACTGCATGGACTTGAGAATATTTCAACTTGCAGAAAATATTCTGTAACTCGGTGAGACTGAACTTCATTCACCTGATACTTCCTGCCATCACGTCTGTGGTTTTTAAATGCTTCGCGGTTTGGGTGGAGGGTTGTTTTGTTTTGTCAAACTTTTTTTTGAAATGAATTTCATTCCGTCACTAGGGGGAAGTGTCGGTCACAAATATTCAGGGAGCATCGCCCGACTTTGTAAAACCCCTCAAACATTGATGGCAAAAGGTTCTCAAGAATGGAGAAATAAAATCTCTACAGATAACAACCTTATTGTAATGACCTCTTTATTGCATTTTCTCTCAATGAGCACACAGGTGATGTCTTTTTTTTTTTTTTTTTCCACAGGGCTGGGCAGTATATCCATATGTGTCAGTTTTGTTTTTATTTAATTGGTTAGTGACGATGAAGAAATGATGAAATCTTGCTTTCCCAAACCTGCCCTGCATGGAAAAGGCCCCTGCATGTTTTGCAATTTTCTTAATAAAAACAAGGGAGCCTGCATGAAACACCCATAATGTCACAATATATGTTCCCCGCACAGCCCGGCCCCAACTTTGACACATTTTTTTAAGCTCCTCTCCAAAGGTTAAGACGCAGAATCTCTCGTACTTGTCAGCATCTTAGTTACTCTACCTAGAAGGATTAAACGCCTGAGCTTCTTATTTATTTAATCTGCTGTTCAAATACCTGTCTTACATAACCATTTTCAACCTGAAAAAACAGAATGGATTGAGATGCAGTATGAAGATGCTCCTCCTCCACGTACAGTGATCTTCATGAAGATTCTTGTAAAATATTAATGTTGTTGTTATGCATTATCAGTTTTTATGCTCCTCTAAAGGGAATTACAAGTTCATGATCATGTACTCGAACTCCTCGATCTTTTGCCGGGTGTTTCCCCGCCGGATTTTGCGGTAGGACACGGTTCCGTATTTGGAGGCGGTGAGGTGGTCGAAGGATTTCTGCGGATCGGATTTCCCCGGCAGAGGCAAGGTGGAGTAACCCGGACTGGGGTCTCGGGCGGATCTCCCAGTTCCGTGCAGGGTGGACTCCTTGTCTGGGGCTTCCTGCTCGCCGCTCCGCCTTGTTAGACTCTCCTCTTTAGATGCACAAAAGGGTTCAAGGTCTCTCTGATTCGGTTCTGTAGGATGATCGTCTGAAATTAAACAGGAGAAATCCAACTCAGCTTTCGGTTTTATCAATTCTATGATGCCATATTACATTTATCTTACCTTCCTCTGCTATTTTCTGCTCCGCCTCTGGTTGTGAGTCTGCTGCTGTGCTTGCTGAAGCTGGATTTATCTCCACTGCTGGAGTTTCGACTTCTGTTTGAGATATTTGAGCAGTTGCTGCAGTCTGGAGCTCCTCATCTTGCGCAGTCATTATGATCATCTCTGATATTTTGCTGTCAGTAATACCATCTGCGCTTGCATCTCCCCCGCCCTGCCGGACAGACGTCCCCGCCGCCGTACCATTTAGATTCCCGTCTCCGCCCGAAACACAAGCCGGGTTCGCTTTAACTTCCTCGTCACTGTAGAAGACGGAATCGTCCCCCTCCTCTACTGACCACGCGTCTCTTCCCTCTGCTTCCTTCAGGCTCCGAAGGGCCTCCGGTGTAATCCCACCGATGATCTCCAACACTTGGGATGCCATTGCATCTTCTTCTCCTGCATCTTCTAGGCCTTTTCGCGACATTCTGCGGTTATCCGTCTCAATCCACGTTCTTCTCAAAGCACTGGAAACACCCCCGACTGCTCTGCTTCTAGTGAAACAAAGATCAGATAGCCTCCGGGGCCTTATATTGTTTGTCTGTTTTTGCCTAAATTGTCAGAATAAAGAGAGAATCCATCCTGCGGTGCCAGTTCCAGCCCAGTTGGACGCTTTCTGTTGCTTGTACCATGTAATTCTGTGTGCGCGTGGAACCGCAGAAGAACAGGGTTTTTGTTGTATGTCCAACAAAGCCTCTTTGTGACTCCGGCATATTTGCATACGGATTCATTAATCCCCGCTCGCTGACCACCTTCTCTCTCCAGATTAACATTCCCCTATAGGTTTACTTTACTTCATGTCACTCTTGGGCCGCACTTTGGCAAACGGCTATCACACCTCGAATTTGAAATGTGAAAACATCAACTCCCACGTTACGTACTGATGTAACACTTCTTTAAACTCACACACACAGATATATGTATATGTGTGTGTATAAATGTACAGTGGGGAGAACAAGTATTTAATACATCTGACTTTTAAGCTTTTCCAACTTGCAAAGCATGTAGAGGTCTGTAATTTTATCATGGGTACTCTTAAACTGTGATTGACAGAATCTAAAACAAAAATCAAGAAAATCACATTGTATGATTTTTTTTTCAACAATTTATTTGTAAATTACAGGGTAAATCAAGTATTTGATCCCTTGAGTCAAACAATTTTAATATTTGGTACAGAAACCTTTGTTAAGATCTCTCAGGTTTTGGCGCTCTTGCTGAGCAACACAGAGTTTCAGCTCCCTAGAAAGATTTTCTATTGGATTTAAGTCTGGAGATTGGCTGGACCCCTCAAGAACCTTGATATGCTTTCTTACGGAGTCACTCCTTGGTTTTCCTGGCCATGTGCTTCTGGTCATTGTCATGTTGGAAGACCAGTCACGACCCATCTTCAATGCTCTGACTGAGGGAAGGAGGTTTTTGAACAATATCTCTCAACACGTGAGAGTTATGGAGTTAAGACCTTCTTCTTCTTCCTCTCCTTGCAGCTTTTCCCTTCAGGAGTCGCCACAGCAAATCAATCTTCTCCATCTAACCCTATTCTCTGTATCCTCTCGCATCAACTGCCTCCATATCCTCTCTCACTGCGTCCATAAATCTTCTCTTTGGTCTTCCTTGAGACCTCCTTCCTGGCAACTCCAATTCCAGCATCCGTCTACCAATATAGCCACTCTCCCTCCTCTGTCCATGACCTAACCATCTCAGTCTGGCTTCTCTGACCTTCTTTCCAAAACATCTAACATGTGTTGTCCCTCTGATGTACTGTTCCTGATCCTATCCATCTTGGTCACTCCAAAAGAGAACCTCAGCATCTTCATCTCTGCAACCTCTAGTTCTGCCTCCTGTCTTTCCGTTATTGTCACTGTTTCTCATCCATACAGCATCGTTGGTCTCACCGCTGTCTTGTACACCTTTCCCTTCATTCTGGCTGAGTCTTCTATCACATAGTACCCCTGATACTTTTCTCCACCCATTCCAACCTGCTTGAACACGTCTCTTCACCTCTTTTCCACACTCTCCGTTGATCTGGACTGTTGACCCCAAGTACCTGAAATCCTTCAACTTCTTGATCTCCTCTCCCTGTAGCCTCACCGTTCCACCATGGTTCCTCTTATTCACACACATATATTCTGTCTTGCTGCGACTAACCTTAATTCCTCCCCTTTCCAGCGCATACCTCCACCTCTCTAGATTGTCCTCAATCTGTTTCCTGCTCTCACTACAGATCACAGTGTCACCGGCCAACATCAGGGTCCATGAAGATTCTTGTCTAACTTTATCGTCCGCCTGTCCATAACCACTGCAAACAAGAAGGGTCTCAGAGCTGATCCCTGATGGAGTCCCACCTTCACCTTGAACTTCTCTGTTACCCCTACAGTACAGTGCACCACTGTCTCACAGCAAGCATACATGTCCTGCACCAGTCTAATATACGTCTCTGCCACTCCAGACTTCCTCATACAATACCAGAGCTCCTATCTTGGCACCCTGTCATATGCTTTTTCTAGGTCTACAAAAATACAATGCAGCTCCCCTCTGCCCTTCTCCCCACTTCTCTATTAGCATTCTCAATGGAAATACTGCATCTGGAGTACTCTTCCTAGGCATGAAGCCATACTGCTGTTCACAAATGCTGACATCTGCTCTCAGTTTAGTTTCCACTACTTTTTCCCATAACTTCAATGGCTCATCAACTTTGTCTCTCTATAATTGCCTGAATTCTGCACATCCCCCTTATTCTTAAAAATGGGCACCATCACACTTCTTCTCCATTCTTCAGGCATCTTCTTACTCTCTAAGATGCTGTTGACTAATCTAGTCAGAAACTCTACCGCTGCCTCTGCCAGACACTTCCACAGCTCCCCAGGTATATCATCAGGACCAACAGTCTTTCCACTCTTTAACCCCTTCAATGCCTCCCTCACTTCACTTTTATTAATTTCTGCTACTTTGTGGTCTAAAATAGTCACCTCTCCTAACCTTGACTCTCTTTCATTTTTCCACATTCATCAGCTCTTCAAAGTACTCTTTCCATCTTCCCATCACTCTTCTAGCATCTGTCAATACATTTCCCTCTCTATCCTTAATCACCCGGACCGTTGTACATCCTTTCCATCATTATTTGTGTTTCGCAACCCTGTATAGATCATTCTCATCCTCCTCACTGTCCAACCAAGCATACAAGTCATTGCACGCCCTTTGTTTTGCCTTTGCTACTTCTATCTTTACCTTACATTGTATCTTGCTGTACTCCTTTCTGTTTTCTTCAGTCCTCAGTGTCCCACTTCTTCTTTGCTAACCACTATCTCTGTATATACCCCTGCACTTCCTCAGTCCACCAAGTCTCCTTATCTACTTTCCTTCCAGATGACAAACCAAGTACTCTCCTACCTGTCTCCCTGATAACACTAGCTGTTGTTGTCCAATCATCTGGAAGCTCACCCTGACCACCCAGACCCTTTCTCAACCCCCTCTCTGAAAACCAAAAAACACTCCTCCCTTTTCAGCTTCCACCACTTTGTCCTCTGCTCTGCCTTTGTCCTCTTGATTTTCCTTGTCACCAGAGTCATCCTACAAACCACCATCCTATGCTGTCTGGCTGCACTCTCACCTACAACTACTTTGCAGTCACTGATCTCTTTCAGGTTACCTCGTCTTTACAAGATGTAGTCTAGCTGCGTGTTCCTACCTCCCATAGGTTAGGCTCCTATAGGTTACCCAATGTTCCTATCTTTTGTGGAAAAAAGTGTTCACAGTGTGTATATATATATATATATGCATATATATGCATATATATGTATTTATATGTATGTATGTATGTATGTATATATGTGTGTATATATATATATATATATGTATGTATGTATGTATATGTATATATATTTATGAGTAAATTTGTTCTCTGCAACTGACTCATCATGGATGAGCCATGAGTAGTAGGCTGCCATCCATCAGCGCCAGGGGAGCAGTTTGGGGTTCAGTATCTTACTCCACAAAAGTTTGACATTATTAGAAAAAATTAATCGAACCAGGAATGTTCGATTTCAAAGACCATTCCTCTACCTCCTCCACCACATCACCCCCATATATGTATGTGTGTAGATACACATATATATGTATATATACATATACATACATACAAATATGAATATATATATATATATATATATTTATGTTTATTTTTGTGTGTATATATATGTACAAATATATGTATGAATATATGTGTGTGAATTTTTATGTATATACATATATAGATATGTATTTATGTGTCTATATTTATATATGTATCTAAACATATATGTTTGTATATGTTTATATGTAAATATGTTTGTTCATATGTTTGTGTATATGTGTATATATGCGTATATATGTATATATTTATATATATGTGTGTGTATCTATAAATATGTAAAGAGGTCTACATGTGTATATATGTGTATACATTTCTGTGTGTATATATGCATAGATATAAATGTGTGAATATATGTATATTTATATGTGTGAATATATGTATTCTGTACATGTATCTGTGTATGTACACTGCTCAAAAAATTAAAGGGATACTCAAATGACATTTCACGACCTAAATGAGTGAAATATTCTTATTAAATATACATAGTATGTATATTCAACTATATATATGTGTTTGTGTTCCTATGTATATGTAGGTATACGTGTATTTGTTGTGTGTATATATATGTATATATGTGTTTTTCTGTTTGTATATATATTTGTCTATATATGTGTATAAATATATGTGTCTGAATATATTAGCGAATAGATTTATATATGTGTGTGTATATATGTATATGTAAATATATATATACATGTATATACACTGCTAAAAAATCTTATTCAATACTTTCATCTTCACATAATTGAATATACTTATACATATGTGTATTTGTGTATATATGAATATATGTGTTTTTGTATATACATTTGCGTATATACATATGTCTGTAAGTATGTCTGTATATATATATATAATATATATATTATATGTATATACATATATATGTATATATATATATATATAGAGAGAGAGAGAGAGAGATAATAACAATAAAAATAATATTTATCCCTTATTTATCCTTTGTGTGGAAATTTGTTCTCTGTTCTCTAACCCATCATGGATGAACCATGAGCAGTAGGCTGCTGGCCACCAGCACCAGGGAAGACTTTGGGGTTCATTGTCTTGCTCAAAAACACTTGCATATATACATATATATATATATATATTTATTAATGTTGGAATATACAAATGTGTGTGCATGTATATATATATATATATATATATATATATATATATATATATATATTTATATATATATTTATATGTGTGTATATATATACATACATACATACATACATACATACATACAAATCATACATATATATATACATACATATATATGTGTGGGTGTGTGTATATATGTATATATACACACATATCAAGTACATCTGAAAATGTACGAGGTTCGCAGACCACTGCCCTCCATCTGTTGTTACAGCAGGAAACTGGACTATTTTTAGCATCAGTCTAAATACTTCACACATCAGTTTATGAGTAAGGTATATAAGATGCATCACAACATTTCCTGGGTTCCTTTTATCCTGAGCTCTTGAAGCACATTATTATTTTGCATGTTAAGATAATTTTCATCAAATTAATGAATCATCTCCTGCGGTAAAAGTTAAAAGCATTGGTTAAGTTTCAATTTTCCTTTTTTATTTCTACTAAACTACAGAGTATGTATACATGTGTATACATATATATACGTGTATATATATACGTATATATATACGTATATATATATATATACGTGTGTATATATATGTATATATATATACGTGTGTGTGTGTGTATATATATATATATATATATATATTTGCAAGCATTGTAAACAATTTACTTAAAAGATCCCATTTGAGTGCTATATTAAATATAACTTCTACACATTTGTGGTACTTCTTGCCCCCACATCCTGTTTTTAGCTGTGCAGGGCTTTGGTTTTGGATCACACACGACAGGAAACCCGATGTTTCACAGTGAGAACATCTAGAGTAGCGGATGTCATGTTAGATCAATTACTGATCACCACATTTGGAGATATGAAATCTTATCTAATGATCATCAAAAAAATGGAAATAAATAAAAATATTACTGTGTCATTTTCATAATGCTGATGTGTCCACCACCTGCCCTCACAGGTCCAGTGATCATCAAGAAATGTATTAAAGGTTGAGACTGAACCACAGCAACCTGCCTCCCTTTATTTACATTTACATAAAAGGGCAGAGAAACCTGGGAAAATTTCACTGCAAACTATATTCCTCTGGGATTAATGATCAAATTTCATTAATACTTTCCCACCATAACAATATTTTTGTGTCATATTTTTGCATTGATTAGTTTGAGGAGAATCATTTTGGGCAACTATTTTCCTGTTGTGTAATGGGCAAAAACAAATCATTGATTTGTCCCAAAAAAAAGTATTGGTATAAATCATTGTGACCGATACTTAATAATAAAAATAATAATAAATTATCCTTTATAAATCCCTATGGGGAAATTCACTCTCTGACGTGGAGCCCGGAATCAAACCTGTTTATTTAATCTCAACGACTCTGCAGCTGAGCTAAAGTTACCTGAACACCGGTGTTTGTGTTTAATGCTCTGATAGCGGTTTGCTCAACTGATCCCTGATCAGATATCCTCATAAAATAATTGATATCACCTTCTTCCAGTGACGTTGATGAGAAAAATACCAACGTTTTTACTTGGGAGATTTGAGCGTAAAATAAATATCAGTAAATGTAGGGAAAGGAAGAGTTATTATTCTCCCTCCTTCCTCCTATTATCTATTATTGTTATGTTTTACTCGAAACTCTGGCACGACAATTTCCTTCGGGATAAATAAAGTTGTTCTTATCTTATCATATCTTATCTTAATTTTCTTCAATTTTCTTTTTTTTTTGTAAAAATCGGTCAGAAATGTAAAGTCCCTGAGTGTCCACTCGGCCTCCCCCCATGTTTGTTGGGCAACAAGTCACTGGGATTCTGCTCCCGTTTCATCTTCTTCGACCGATCGCTGGAGTCCAGGGAGTAACTTGAGGATGTGTTTTCGGATACTGGGCCGCCGGGCTTTTCTGGGCAGAGTCCCGAACAAGGAGGAGATCCTGGTTTCGTCCCAGGGAGGAGAAACGGGGCTGCTGCTGCAGCTGCTGCTGCTGCTGCTGCTGCTGCCTGCCGCATTGGAGGCGCCGGAGCTGCTGAGGAACCAATGCCGATGACCGGAGCAGGACGAGATCCTGCTTCTGGAGCTGCTTCTGGAGCTGCTGCTTGCGCGGAACTCTCCGGAGAAGAAGCAGTTGTCCTGAGCAGTGCCGTTGGCGCTGCAGGGCGCCGGTGAGTTGGGGTCCCCAAACACGCTCCCCAGATCGCTGTCGTCAGTCATCATACTTCCGAAACTGCCAGCACTCGAGAAACGCCGACCGAAGCGGCTCTTTGGGGAGCTCGGAATTTCCGATGAGTCTGATGAGAGGTCGGGGCCGTCATTTAGGTGACCTGGAAACATATCAAAGCGGGATCAGAAGCAGTTACAGTAAGGAAGCAAATTCGTCAGAAGCATTTCAGTTGACTCTCAGGGGAACTCCATCTAACTTGGGTTAGGTTTTGCATCGCTCGTCCTCGGTGCATTAGAAACACCTTGGTTTTCTTAAGAAGGCTGTGAGAAAGGAAGTGATTGGGTGTGAGAAGAGGTCTCACCTCGCAGAAGGCGCTGTTCCTGTAACGTCAACGCTTGAAGCTCCATCACTTTCTCACTTAGCGATCGCTGCCGGGACAAAGTGTCGCATTTTGATTTACAGGCAGTCAAAGTCTTTCAGTTTCAGACCTTTCTCCATAATGCAAGTCCTCAAATATGAATGAAAACAGCTGATTCTGGGATGAAGAAAGTACTGGTTGAGTACTTCTTATCCCGCCATTGTTGTTTGGACAGAGGCTTTAACTTGCAATCATTTTATAAATAGGTTATCTAACAATAATTATCACGAGTGACCCCCTACATATAAAGATGTAGCTAACATTGCTTTGTCAGTGTTTACATCAAAACATGTGTTTTGCATTTTTGTGTGTTGTTTGACATCATCTGTTGAAAAATATCAATATAATTGAGCGCATATATATATATATATTTTTTTGTTTGTTTTGTTTTGTTTTGTTTCAAGAAGCAACATACTGTCGACCAGATTCTCACCTCAAGAGTTTTCATCCTCTTCTCCAACTTTATCCACTTCACTACATTCCCACACACCGTCTCCATCCTGAACCAAAACACACACTTTCACCACCGTTGCACAGACGGTTCATTTGCCATCATGTCATTTGGCGTAACCACGGCAATCACAGGCTTCCCGCGACTTACTTTAACGTATTGATTGAGTCTCTTATCAGACCGAGGACACGCTGGTGAGAGAGGCCCTCAATGCTGGCACCGTTGATAGTTATGATAACGTCTCCTGGGATGCAAAAGAAAGAATCAGTTCCTGACCAACTTCTGGTTTTGCATTTTCTCTCTGCAACGGTGTGTTGACTTGCGGCTTGTGCGTGCACGTGAGGTAGGTAGCGCTAGGTCTGTGTCAAGCAGTAAGGGGAAATAAGGTCGAGGGACTTTCTGTGTGTGTGTGTGTGTGTGTGTGCGTGTGTGCGTGTGTGTGTGTGTGTGTGTGTGTGTGTGTGAGAGAGAGAGCGGGCAAAGGGCTGGCTGGCAGGATGTGAGCTTCTCACCTGCGGTCAGACCAGCCTCCTCAGCAGCACCGTGCTCCTGCACGCTGGACACAAACGTGCACAGCACTACCACAGAGCTGCTCTTCAGCTGCAGGCCGTATGTCTGCAAAAGAGGAGACACCTTTGTTGCAAAAATGCAAAGACGAAAAAAAAAACACACGCTCAAATCGGGGTTGGACGTGTATTCCACAAAACAAAACATAATCCTGATGCTTCTGTTTACATCTGCACCTCTTTGCATGATTCTGCTTATAATTTATCTTTTTTTTTTTTTTTTTGCAAAACAAGGATTTCAAAGGGCAATAAACACTTTGAAACTTGAATCTAATGTGAATAAAAAAGTGCCACACCAACCTGAATTTCAAACCCGAACGCTTCATTGTCTTGCTTCTCCAGTAAAACTGTGCTCCTGTGCAAAAACATGCAAGAATATAATATGAATACAGGACTGTCTCAGAAAATTAGAATATTGTGATAAAGTTCTTTATCTTCTGGAATGCAATTAAAAAAAAAAAAAAAATTACTTTTTCATGATATTCTAATATTTTGATAGGATTTTTGAGTTTTCTTAAGATGTAACCCATAGTGAGCAATATCAAAATAATAAAAGGCTTGCAATATTTCAGTTGATTTGTAATGAGTCCAGAATGTATGACATTTTTGTTTTTGTAATTGCATTACAGAAGATAAAGAACTTTATCACAATATTCAAATTTTCTGATACAGTCCTGTATACTTAAAGTATATGCAAATATGATGCATTTTATGAATAAAAGATGCTAAAAAAATCACAACTAAACTAAAAATAACATGCATGTAATATGGATGACAGCAATGATGCCTTGGTATCCCTTATATCTTCACTTACCTTTGTGGGTCAGAGAAGTCAATCAGCGCGTTGGTCCAGGTTTGTTTGGGCTGAAAAACAAGACGTGCAACATTTCCTTTAGAATATGACGACGAAAACCCACTTGAGCAATATCAGAAAGGGCCAAGTGTGAGAAACAGTCGACCCTGTTTGGTTGCATAACTTTAAAGATTAAAAACTGTTAATAGGCTTTCGGCCAAATGCAAGATCCTGCTACTATGTGCTTGTGATTGGCAGAAAAATGGTTGCACTGCAATAAATCTTAAACATTTCGATAAATGCTGTGCTGCAAACAAATAAACCACTCTAGTGTTACACGACATTAGATCGCAGACGTCTCACCTTGCATACTTTGTGCTCTGCGCTCTGCAGTTGCCGACCACCGGTTGACCTCAGCGAGCGGCTGTACCACAAGGAGCTTTTCTTCCTCAAACTGCTATCCATGATGTCATTGTCGCGACCGGCCTGGCGAATAAATCCTCCGAAATTCATGATGGACTGCAGGGTAAAAGAATCCCTCATGGCAGCGTCACACCCCGCAGCAGCGCCTCCTCGACGTTCTCTTCTGTGGCCCTCCTCCTGCTGAACAGCTGAGAAAATAGCGTCAAAGCGGAAATCCGCATCATGTGACCGGTGTCGAATCTGCATTTGCAGACCGCGGGTTCTCACGTACACACACACACCTGCATTTTCACCTTTTTTTTTTTTTTAATTCAACACATTTCAGAGAAAATCCAGTGTGTTTTTGAAGGAGGATGTTCATGCTTCATCCCCCTCAAACATCCCCCGGGTCTTCTTTGCAGTCCTGGCAATTTCACGTACTGCGCGTCAGAAATTCACAAAGCATGAGGAAGCGCCACCTCCGCCCTCAGTCTGCACCTGTTCCCGGCCTCACACTTTCACTTCCTCAATGGCCTCGGCTTTAGCCGGAGTCCTGTGCTCCGCCAAGCGGGGCGACTTCCTCTGAAAAGGAACAATCAAAAGATTTAGCCTGAGGCTTGTGTCACGGTTCCCCCCAAAAACAGCCGGCTTGGGTCACCCAGTCAAAAGGCATCTTATTTTTTTTTTTTTTCCCAGATCAAAAGTCACACCCGCATCTGTCCGGGAGAAGATAGCCAATGCTTTTTTTTTTTTTTTTTTCTTTAATCTGCACAAAATCGGTTAAACAGAGACGACCGTGAAATCCTAGAAAATATTTTATCAGCTTGAGAGTTTTAGACTGAATAACTTCCAAAGCGTGGAATTCTCCCCCTCTCCCCCACTGACCCCTGCGCAGAGCTGTTGGTCAACCGGCCACAGGGCCGTCTGGATCTCGTCGCCGTGACAACAGACACATTTTGCATGAAGAGACTCCTAAATTTTTTTGAATGAGCTGCTCACTCAGTTTAATTTCTTATGCGTTCTTCTCTGTTTTGTTTGCATGCGTCTCCATATCAGCAGTTTTTGTGAAGATGGTTTATTGTGAAAGGGGATTTTTTGGAAGACAGATTTTTTTTTTTTTTCCCATTTACAAGAAACCCTATAGGAGACACTTTTAGTTTCTGTTACATTTACTTTTTAAGGAGTGATATATTTTGGGAGGATAAAAAAAAAAATTCAAAGGAAATTGAAATTAAGTCTGTTGGACCAAAGTATGGCAGGAGTTTTTGGCGGGTTTTTTGAGGTAGAGTCAAAAGTGTCAACCTTCTGCGTGAGTTGGTGAATCAGTGAAACTAGAAGCAGCCGGCAGCACAAATTTTAAGACGCGTGGCGTCATTCCAGAAGTGCTGAACGCTTCGGCTTTCTGACGGCCGCAACCGCATGATGAAAAAATATAAACTGATAAGAGAAAGGGAGCAGACGGCAGACGAGAGTCATATTAGTTAAGGGGATGTGGATCTTGTTCTCGGTAAGAAGGGGATTCTGCACTGCAACAAACCCTGCTTTTTCCAGTTTGCACTTTTTTTTTTTTTTTTTTTTATCAAACGACAAACATTTACAAAAATTCTTTGAAAAAAAAAAAAAGTTTATTGACCCACTGATATCACTTACAGTATATCATACACAATAAATAGTGCAAAAGAAGAGATACAACGCGACGGTATCACATCATCTGAGCGGAAAACACAGTTTCACACGTTTGACTCTGAACAACTGGAAGGTTAAAAAAGCTTTATGAAAGCAATGTCACATAAGTTTGTATCATACACAGTATATATTGCACACGGACATTGCACATGGTAATCACTCCTCTTTGGAAAGACTAATAAGGTCTCTTTCTCTTTTTAACAAATCGCTCCACGCTTTCATTCTTGGAGAAGCTGTTATGGTACAATGGACAACGCATAAGCCTTAATAGCGTGATTACGCATCCCAGTAAAGATGCCTTAATACTGCATTTAAAATATTAGTTCGTATGCGTTATATCTGCAAAACAAACTTGTGTAATCCCAAAAGTCAGCCAGTCATTTCACAGAAACAAACAAATTAAAAAAAATAACAGGAGTAAATGACAAAATGAACTGATCTTGACAAAATAGCAACAAGCTGATTTTCACAGAAGAACGTTGCGGATGCTACGTTTATCATCTGGTAATCCTGATAGCGGTGTGATAGGACGATACCTACATACTGAGATGGGATATGGAAATGAGTCACTTGCCTTAGCAACTAAAAAAATAAAAAAAAATAAAAAAATAGAAGATGAACTGAAGCTTGGAAAGGGATTAAAAGCAGTGATCGCACACATCGGGAGACTTCCTCCACAGCACCAAATACACAAATACCATCGGGATAAATACGTTTACATATTGAAGCACAAAATCACTTCACTGAATAGAAACGTAGACGCAGTCACTTGTGCATGAAGGCGCGCGTGCACGAGTGTCGGTACACAAATACCAATTTTCACTTTCCCTTGTCTGATGAGTCAAACTTATGATTAAAAAAAAAAAAAAAATCTGCTGATTTACAATAGATTTGCTTTGATAGCAGCTGTTTTGTCCTCTATATTTTATGTTTATTTAACATCTGAACAGAGACGCTGCTGTAAAAACTGATCCAGACCCAAAAGTTGTGAGGTTTTCTCTTCCAACGCTTCTGATCACTGTCTTGGGTTTAGTTGTAAGGAATACACTGACTTTTTGGCATATTTGCATTAAATACTCTTCTTGTGTGTCTGCAGAGCAGAGCTGGAGAACCCCATTTGTTGACGCGTTCGCCTACGTGATCATTATCCTACATTTAACGCACACCGTAATACCTGTATGTTCATGCTGTGACTCGGGCATTAACTGATTTATGATATAATGATGAGTATAACCGAACTGCTGGACGCTGGAATTCACTGGAAACACTTGCCCATTTAGGTTTTTCAAAGGGGAAAAAAAAAAATAATCAAAACGCTGCTGCATTAAGGTGATTCTCAAACCAAAAAAATTATATATGGACTTACAACTGACTGCAAGGCTAGTGTAACAGCAATAGTGATCCTCAGGCTCCTTAAAACAGCAAAAAGAAGAGCATCTGTACTCTCATAACGGTAAACATCTTTCAAAAAGACACCGTATTCCTTTAACGCTCTGTCCTACAGCCGGCGTTCTAAAGGATCTACGGGATTCAACTGAATAATACGTTCGCGGTTGCATTCAAATGTCAGGGAGCGGATCTTTGCATTAAAAATCCGTCGTAGGCTTTTTCCAGTGTTCCTTTTTCCCCTAAATGGAGAAAAGTCTGCGGAAACACTGATAATCTCACGAGGCTCGGTCTAAACACAGACACGATGTTTTTTCCGCTGTCCAAAGTGCTCCAAGTTTGGCCCGCGTGTAGACGCCGTGAAAAAGCAATTTGGTGCCTTCATCAATACGATAGTTCATTATCATTATCAATAACAGGAAATCGGGATGATCAACAACATCTCTGACACGGGAATCTCAAACATACCTCTGAGTAGGGCTGTGCAACAGGGAAAAGCTTATAAAGTTTATAGGTTTCATAGATATTATTTAGATTGAATATATACTGTAATACACAACTTCCTCCCTTATTTCAAACTTTACCTCAAGTCCGGAAGTGAAAAGTAGTGAAAAACTTCCATTGGATTGGGCTTAGTGTTATTTTAGTACATGCTTTAAAAAATAAAATATATATCTGTGTTTGTGTTTGTGTTTGTGTGTGTGTGTGTGTGTGTGTGTGTGTGTGTGCATACATTTACCTATCCTTACAAATGTGTGTTGGAATTTTACCACTGATTTTTAGAACATTTAATGTAAATTTCAGAGTGATTTCTTGCTGATTCAAAGGTATTCTAATGAAAAGAAGTGATAAGGAAAGCATGTGTACATCCATATCTATATAGATCTAGATATATATATATCGATGGCTGGAATGCAAAACCTCCTATCTGAAAAAAAACACTTTTTTCATGAAATGAAATAAACGTTTCATTTGATCATAGTATGGTCTTTGTTAAAGGTATTCAAGAATATTCTATTGTTCACAGACTATATTTCAATGTTATAATTTAAAAATACATAGTATGTATTTTTACCACTGACAATGCAGATAACTGTTTTTTTCCTAATTTTTTCTGCTTCATTGTGCACATAGGAGTTTTGTCATGTGACATTTATGTCATAAGAAAGGGCGAGATAATCTTGCAGATGGATTGAAAATGTGGAGCCGTCCCATTTCTCACCATTCAATGAAAAAACCCAAAATCAAAAAATTTGCAGATAGGAGGTTTTGCATTCCGGCAGTCGATATATATATGTAAAGACAAATTACTTTGTTTTCACTAGTTATAGCCATTTTGAGTTTTTGTATTGAAAAAAATCTAGAAAAGCAGATTATTAGAAATGTCTGAATATCTAACAGAATTTTTGGGAAAAAAAAAAACAACTTTTCTCCCTTTTAAATACTGAATTACAAATTAAAAAGGATCATTGATGCACTGATCATCTAATAATTTACCTCTTATGTGACATGGAAAAATGTATATTGAGTAAAATAGGAATCGCATGACCCCTCACAAGGACACGTGCATAATTTATCATTTTTGTTTTTGACGTGAGATTCCAAACGTCGGCAGATATCATGATATAGAAGATGTCGATATTAAACAAACTGAGTTTAAAATATGACACATTATATTCCGCCTGGCCCAGCCCTACCCTCAAGAGATCAATCTGTTAAAAATCCACTCCGGGGTATTTATGTGAAATGCTGAAATCAGCTTAGTGAAACTATTCCTGCATCTGTCCTGAAATGACGATCTAAAATCACTGCGAACACGTTAAAACACAGCTTTTCCGCCGCACCCACGGGGCCATAATGTGTATTTTCACACCGTATGGCACAAAAACACCACAATGTGCAACTTCAGTTTTGGGGCACTTAAATGTCTGAGGTAGCAAAATAATCCATTCATATTAGTGGATATGGCTCTTCCTACCCATGTGTTTGGTTCACATAACCAATAATCAATGGGCGTCCATGTGCAAAGATACCACACACACACACTCACACACACACACCTTCCACAATTCTTTGGCACCAGCTTCCACCTGATCTACCTCTCGGAGGGTGAAGGTTGTGGTTGTATCATTAAGAGGGCCGTATCAGAAGGGTCAAAGGTCGCCGTCTCCTCGCGCGCACCCCATTTGACGGCGTCGGGACATAAATCTGACTAATCTTTGACGTCCTTGATGGCAGACAGCTGAGACAGTGTTTTCTTGACCCGCAGGGCTGTGAGTCGAGCGGCGGGGTTGGCATACCAGCACTCTCGCATCAGTTTGCCCATCACTCGCAGAGCCTGGTACGGAAACAAAAACACACCGTCCTTTATTTCATTTTTGACATCATCACAGGTTCTTCAACCGTAAGGTTCGAGCGGCAAACGTTAACTTTTGCAACCATCTCTCCGCGCGAATCATTGAAAAAAAAAGAACAAATGAACTCCTTTTCGCTTCGTGCAGGAGATTTTGCGGCGAGGTGTCAATGTTTTCATGCTGGGGGTGTCAAACTCGTTTTCCCCGCGGGCCACATCGGCATAATGCTTGCCCTAAAATGTAATGTAAAATAAATGTATCTACCCCTTAATGTTAAATAACTCGGAATTTATTAGGAATAATAATAAGAATAAGAACAACTTTATTATCCCTAAGGAAATTGTTGTGCCAGAGTTTCAAGTAAAACACAACAATAATAAATAATAGTAGGAAATTGTATAAAAAAATTGTTAAAAAAAATTGTAAAAAAAAAAAAAAAAAAAAAAAGGGGGGGGTAAGAAATACAAATAAAACCATAAAGTGTCAAAGTCAAGGCTATAAAGTGTTTTAAGGTCTTAAGTACAAAGATTTTGAGATTCCCTGCGGCTGAAGGGAGAGAAATTAAAAGGTATTATTTAGTCTTTCGATTATTAGTTTAATTATTACTCTTTCAAATCATATGCATCTGCTTAGAATCTATGCAAATCCAAATGTAACATTTTGGCTTTTAATTCTTGGACAGTTTGTTATACTTAGCTCTGTGTTTGGTGCCAAAATGCCAACATAGATTCCACTCTTTGACAACTGACTCATAACACAAAAGACATACCGGTTTTTAGCATTGCTGTGGATTCGGTGCAATCTAATGGCGCGTCGCCGTCACTTCACGGGTAACATGATCTGCATGAATGGCGAGAAATGTGTTGAACTATTTATTTTAAGACAATCAGACCTATTAGGAAGTTCTCCCGGGCCGCATAAAACGACGTGACGGGCCACATTTGGCCCGCGAGCCTTGAGTTTGACCTGTATGGTTTACGCTATGAAGGACTGCCAAATGCTTACATTGAAGAGCGACACCTCTGGGTTGGACTCATTTAGACGAGAAGCAATTATTTTTACCCTTCTGTCGCTTTTGGTTATTGGACAAGTTTCACAAGTTCATGTTTGCGATCTATATTTTGGTCTCTGACCTCACAACTCTGCCACTGGTTAGGAATGTTCGGCCTCAGCTTCTGCTCACACACAACCTTCCTCATGTCGTCCACAGATGGATCTGAAGGCACCAGGTCGTAATAAGGCAGCTGGAATTCTTCGTGCAGTCCTGAAAACAAAAAAATTAAATTTACTTTCATTATAACTTTGATAACGGAATGAAATTTGGGATGAATTTTGAACCCTTTTAAACCCGTTCCGATGATATTCACGCATCATCGTATGTGGAGAACCAAAAATATTTACAGGACTGTCTCAGAAAATTAGAATATTGTGATAAAGTTCTTTATCTTCTGTAATGCAATTACAAAAACAAAAATGTCATACATTCTGGATTCATGACAAATCAACTGAAATATTCCAAGCCTTTTATTATTTCAATATTGCTGATTATGGCTTACATCTTAAGGAAACTCCAAAATCCTATCTCAAAATATAAGAATATCATGAAAAAGTTTTTTTTTTAATTGCATTACAGATGATAAAGAACTTTATCACAATATTCTAATTTTCTGAGACAGTCCTGTATGCTTTCACTTTTCTGTGAAACAAAAAATGAATACAGATAAAACCGAGTATCTTTCATGACGCTTCAACCGATGAACACCCAAAACATGATCGCATGCTTAATCAGAACTTAATCTTAAACCTGATCCATTTCAATTTCCCTTTGTTTAAGAATACACTTAAAACGTTTCTTTTTCAGAGAGCTGATAGTAAGGCTTGCGCAGTTGTGCAGCCACAGGCTGACTCATGACGCACTTTTCTCAATCCTCCCACTCTTCATATCCTGTCTACATGTTTCGTCCCTCCGTCGGCGCCTCATAGTAACCTCAGTCCCTGGGTTTAGTCATTTCACAGGTTCCCAGTGAGCGCGGCTTGATCTACCGCAACGGTCCTACCGGGCGTCCGACGCCATTTTCCATGAAAATTAAAGCTGCTAAACATTTCGGCTATGAGTGTGTACATTACATTTCATTCCAGTCATTTGGCAGACGCTTTTAGCCAAAGAGACTTACAAAAAAGCATAATCCAGTCACTAAAGATCAGAAGTACCAGTAGTCGGAAGTCAGGAGTGACAACTCAACCAAAAAGCCATTGTTTTTTGTTTTTGTGCAATTAGTCGGATAGTGCTTGGTGAAGAGGTATGTTTTCAGCTCACGGCCAAAGACGGGCGACGACCCGGCTGTTCTGACCTTTTTCGGGAGTTCATTCCACCACCGAGGAGCCGAGACCGAGAAGAGCCGAGACCGGTTGGATCGGCAGCCGGGGGCTCGGAGCGATGATGGGGTGGACGGTCGCCCAAAGGTGGCAGATCGGAGGGGACGGGTAGGGACATGTGGCTTGACCACCAGGGACTTGAACTTGATGCGGGCGGCTACCGGGAGCCGGTGTAGGGACGTAAGAAGGGGACTTGTGTGGGAAAATTTGGGACGGTTTAACACCAGGCGGGCTGCCGCTTTCTGAATAAGCTCATGAGGCCTGATGGTCACCGCTGGGGCAGCGGCAAGGAGGGAGTTGCGGTAGTCCAATCGAGGTATGTAGCTGTTAGCATTGCTTTTATTATGAGTGATAGATCATTTGTTTACGGGCATACCACCCTGAACACGCCTCGGGCCTGATGGGACGGGAGACCGCCTGGGAATACCAGGTGCCAGGTGGAGCAATCGCCTTTGGAACCGAACATTTCTGGTTCGATTCCCGGCTCCTCCTAGCGTGTCGAAGTGTTGTCGAGCAAGACACCGAACCCTGAACTGGCCAGGGTTCCTCCATGATGGGTTCATTGCAGGGAACGAATTTCCCCACGAGGGATTACCGTATTTTCACGACTATAAGGCGCACATAAAAGTCTTAGATTTTCTTCAAAATGTGCGGCGCGCCCTGTAGTGCAGTGCTCCCTTGTGTGTGTTGTTGTTGTCAGGCGGACGTAGTAGAGAACGCCATGAGAACGTTAAAGGGGGAAGTGCGGGCGTTGATTGTATATAAAAAAACGGGTATGTGTGTTATGCAGAACATCGTTGTTTTAAAAACCCTGAAAACATCGCCAACAAACAGATCCAGCCCGGCCACATCACCAACATGGACGAGGTGCCGCTCACTTTCGACATCCCGGTGAGTCACAATGTGCAGAAGAAGGGGACCAGCAAGGTAGCGATATGCACAACGGGGTATGAAAAGTCTTCTTGGAGACCACGGTTTCACTAAGAGACGCTACAATTTGCGAATGGATTGTAGATGCTCGGGCTAACGCGTCTGCCGGCACTGTTGTTCAGGCTTTCGCAAAAGCCGGCATCATTTCTAAGGAAAGCGGCTCTGAAAGTGAAGAAAGTGAACCTGGCATGTTCAGAAACAGAGGATGAGGACTTCCATGGGTTCGATTGATGATGATTACCGATACAAAAATATGAACACCAAACTCAGTTTTGCTCCTGCACTATTTTTAAATACGCACACTTGTATACTTGTATGCTTGTGTGTGTGTGTGTGTGTGTGTGTTGTTGTAAGGCGGACGTAGTAGAGGACACCATGAGAACGTTAAAGGGGGAAGTGTGGGTGTGGATTGTATATAAACCCCGCGCCTTATAATCAGGCGCGCCTTATGTGTGTGTTAAACACAGTAATGGCACACATAACTGAGACTGCCCCTTTTAGTACGGTGCGCCTTACGGTCGTGAAAATGCGGTAATAAAGGATAATTTATTATCATTTGTGCCTCCCGGCCCCATCCTGTCTCTGACTCTCACTTTCGATCTTTTGGTCCTTCGCTTTCTCTCGTTGAGTTCATTAAGCTGGGATCCATTAAAAGTTTCTGCCCAGAAAAACTAAAATCCGACTTGACTCGATAGGCAATTACATTTTTCTTCTACATTGTACGACATCACAAATCAGTTCCGAAGTATTTTTGTTTTGACTTTTGTGCTGAAAAAGCATGTTAAAAAAAAAAAAAGGTTTGTTTCGTCATAGATCTTCACAGATCTTGTCTTTGCGTTCTGCTCATCGTGTTAGATGATAGATATCATGTTTGTGTGTGTGTGTTTGTGTGTGTGTTTACCCCTAACAGAACATCTTCTGGCCAGTTCCCAGAAAACCAAGCCTAGCGAGTAGATATCCGCCCGCTTGAATGACTCGAAGGTGTTTGTATTGATTGTCTCGTCCAGGATCTCGGGGGCCATGTACCTGCAGAGGACAAACATGACTCAGGCCTTTTGGAGCAAAAACATCCTGCGCTTCCCGGAACATTTTCACAACAACGCGGTCGTGCATCCACTCGAATTGAAAAACAATATTCGCCGATGATTCATCGGCTTGTTTTGAGGATTTAGATCACACGCATAGTGTTTTTCACAGTAAAATCGACGATCCCCGAAGGAAGTCTGACTCGTGAAACAAATCGGGCGAAGGTTTTTCAGCCACTGGCAGCTTCAGTGAAGCACATTTTGCACAGAAGGAGTGTAAACTATGTTGAAATATTCCCACCTCTTGGTTCCCACTCTGTGGTTGGACGGTATGTCTATCGTATTTGTGCAGGAGTCGTGTTTCACCGCCAAACCCAAGTCTGCAATGACCGCCGTGCCGTTCTTCTTCACCAGGACATTTTTTGACTTGAGGTCTCTGTGCGCAATAGCGGGTTTCCCTGGAGACGAGCGCAAAACGGACAAAGGTTAAACTGTGGATTTCGGGAGTGTGCATTTAATACACGCCGCTTGCAAAGATGGAAGTCAGTAGAGAATCTTCAGCGGACTGAGAGAAGGAAGGATGATTGCCGAACTTTAAGAATCCTCGCTTTATCACAGAGAAAACTTCTATATTCTCTGACGCCTTCTTCTTCTTCTTCTTCTTCTTCTTCTTCTTCTTCTTCTTCTTCTTCTTCTTCTTCTTCTTCTTCTTCTTCTTCTTCTTCTTCTTCTTCTTCTTCTTCTTCTTCTTCTTCTTCTTCTTCTTCTTCTTCTTCTTCTTCTTCTTCTTCTTCTTCTTCTTCTTCTGGCTTTTCCCTTCAGGGGTCGCCACAGCGAGTCAACTTTCTCCATCTAACCCTATTCTCTGTATCCTCCTCTCTCACACCAACTGCCTTCATATCCTCTCTCACTACGTCCATAAATCTTCTCTTTGGTCTTCCTCCAGACCTCTTGCCTGGCAGCTCCAATTCCAGCATCCGTCTACCAATATATTCACTATCTCTTCTCTGTACATGACCGAACCATCTCAGTCTGGCTTCTCTTGAGTTTATCTCCAAAACATCGAACATGTGCCGTCCCTCTGATAGATTCATTCCTGATCCTCTCCATCCTGGTCACTCCCAAAGAGAACCTCAACATCTTCATCTCTGCAACCTCTAGTTCTGCCTGCTGTCTTTTGGTCATTGGAACAGTTTCTAGTCCAAACATCATCGCTGGTCTCACCACTGTCTTGTACACCTTTCCTTTTATTCTGGCTGAAAGTCTTCTATCACATAGTACCCCTGACACTTTTCTCCACCCATTCCAACCTGCTTGGACCCGTCTCTTCACCTATATTCTATATTCCCTTCTTCTATATTCTCTGACGCTGATTTCTTTTATACAAATACCACAACAAACGACCAAAAAGAAATGTTCAGCAAGATCGTGAGGAGAGACGTACCTTGTGTGCCGATGATTTCCATGTGAAGGTGCGCCAGGCCGCTGGCGATGGACAGAGCCAGAAGGACCATCCCCTCCACGGAGACCGTATACCTGTTCAGGTAGTCGAACAGGGAGCCGTGCTCGTGATACTCCGACACCAACCACAGCTGAGTCCACGAGCCGTTATCTGAAGTGTTAAGAGCAACGTTAAGATGGCCTGAGGGTTATAATTGGTTGAATTCAAACCCATTACGTATGCGAGTGGAAACCTTTGTTGTCAGCGGCAATGAAGCCCAAGATGTTCTCATGCCTGAGCATGATGGTCTGGTAAATCTCTGCTTCTCGGAACCAGGACCTCTCATCCCTGGAGGAGAAGATCTTTACAGCGACGTCCTCTCCTCGCCACTTGCCCCGCCACACCTCCCCAAATCGACCCTTTCCGATGCTCTCCTGCAACACGATGGTTCGCGCTATGGTTCGCTGGACTAGTAGCGGAAGCCCTGCAAGACACACACACACACACACACACACACACACACATAATCATGAAGACCAGCAGCAGCAGACTGTGCATTTGGTGTGTTTGCAACATCAGAGAGTGAAAAGCTTCAGGGTATGTCTTCCAACATGTACCTGATCCAGAACCAGAGGTACTCATGTCATAGATCAGCTCCTTCAGGCATTTATCGGGCGACATGAGGATCTGGTCGTCGAGAGGCTCCTCCGGGTCTTGCTTGTGGGTTCTGCTGTAGGCACAGCGGTGGCCGTGCACGGTAAATACAGCCAGCATGATTCCACCGCACAGCAAGAGGGAGGGGACGAGGATAACCACGGCCAGCTGCAGCTTGCTCCAGTCTGGGTCTTCCACAGTCCTTTCTGATAACACACACACACACACACACACACACACACACACACACACACACACACACACATGCACACACACATGCATAAACATGCAAAGATCATTGGCTTTTAAAACCTTCCCCAATTCCAGTCACAGCTGTGAAAGATTTTTTAAAATAGTGCTTGTGGCGCCACCTAGTGGCAGTTATTGATCATTGCAACCAAGTATAAACCTTCAAGTGAAGGACACAATCACAAACACACCACATTAAAAGTTTCCAGTAAGGATTTTGCATTTTATGGTTTAGAAAAGATGATGCATAGCAAAAGGGAAGATCTTTAGCAGGGGAAAAACACAAGCTCTGCTAAAATCTGCACAAAAAGCAGACACGGATAAATGGAAATTCTGGAGAAACAAAATTCTACTTCCCTTAAGTTGATTTTATATGAACCTTTGAATACTCAAACTAAAGCATTGAAATCCTCACTAAAACACGCAACATCTGATGACTCAATCTACTGGGCAAGAGTTGTGAACTAAATCACCCTTTCCCAACACATCCTTAGCCTTTTACCTAAATACGTGTCCGGCTGTGTGTTACATGGCGCCAAGGAGAAATGTTGCGAAACAAACTTTGCTTTCCTCTCCTTACAGACAGGATTTACAAACTGCGGTCGATCTTAAATAAATTGTCGGGCATAGCAGGGTTGGCGAAAGAAAGAAAAGTATTAAAAAAAAAAAAAAAAAAAGGATTATCAGAAAATTTTTACCCAATGCTGCAAACAAGCAATCTATATCCCACTTTTTTATGGCACTTTCTTATGGTACACACGAGTTAATTTTTATTTATTATTTGTGAATTTTTATTTGTTATTTACTTATATTATTATTTTATTTTATCTATCATTATTTAAAAATGTGTGTTTCCGTTAATTTTATAGAGTTTCAAAACCATATATATGATTAAATAAGAATTGTGAATTTAAAAAAACATATTAAAAATTTAAAAAAAAAATTAAAAAATTAAATTAAAAACTAATGAAAAAATGTAATTAAAAAATTTTAAAAAAGAAAAGAAATTAGACCTGGACTAATTCACCCTATTGTTGGGTTTGACATTTGAGATGGACAACACACACACACACACACACACACACACACACACACACACACACACACACACACACACACACACACACACACACACACACACACACACACACACACAGTTCTAGAAATAGACAGAATGTCCCCTGAGCAGGTAAACAGGGTAGACGGCCGTGTGGGTTGAGGATACAAATAGATTAAATGATCGACTTGTTTTCTATATGTTCAAAAACCCGTATAAGTGCTCACGTGTTCACCAACCGGCTAAAAACACTTCTCAGGGGAAAACAATTCTTCATGAAATAAACATTTGTTTAATTCAGTTACTACATGAAGCTGGGTGGCAAGTCTGGGTTTATTGGAGCTCCACAGGTGACTAATCCTCCGCAGCTTTCAGGCCATCCTCCACCCACCGGACCCATGAGAAGCTTTTAACTTACACTGCGTCTGACAAAGTATTTATAAAATGGGGGGAGGGGAGGATCGCTAACCATCGTCCCTCTGCCAGCTTTGTTATGTCACAGGATCTAGTAGGATCAGCATCCATCTCGTCTAGCCAGGGACGGAATATGTGGGAAATCCCACGGTGACCGGGGTTAGTGTTGCAAACGGACCGCTGTAACCACGGGACTTGTGGAAGGAAATGCCGAACGTGAACGGACGGCAAATCTCCATACGTCTCCTCTGACGCCATTTATCCAGCCATTTCCACCTCTGATGTGTCTTTTTAGAAAATAAGATGCCGAATAGTTCCTTATCTTCAAAGATCTGCAGGAAAAACCCGCCCTGGGATATCAGTCTGACCCGATTGTTTCGGTTCCTCTCGGTCAACGCCGCACTTTGACCAAGTTAGCTGACTGGAGGCTTCTTGTGAAATCTTGCTAGAAGGCCAGAGGGACACTGCAACACTTTCCAAAGAGAGCTATAATATTTTGGTTTGGATTGTCTTGCTACTTGTGGACGATTTCGAAAAACCAGCATGTTTTTCATGTCATTTCTACACCCACCCCATTTCAATTACTCACATACAGTATATATATATATATATATATATATATATATATTTTATTTTTTTTTTTTTTTTTACAAATATTAATCTTCTTTTTTTGTTTTTCTTTTATTTATTTTATTTTGCAATTTTGAAAAAAACAGCATGTTTTCCATGACATTTCTACACCCAGTCCATTTCAATTCCTCACATACATATTTTTTTAAATATTAAAAAAAAAAAAATCCTTATTTAGTTTATTTCTTTTCTATTCTTTTTAAATTTCACAATTTTGAAAAAACAGAGTTTTTTTCACGTAATTTCTCCATTCCATTTTAAATTCCTCAGACATATAAATATATTTTTTTTTATATAAAAAAAATCCAAAATTATTTTCTGTTATTTCTTTAATTTATTCAATTTTTCAATTTCAGAAAAACTTTGTGTTTTCCGTGTCATTTCTACATCCAATCCATTAAAATTACTCTTATACATATATTACTTACACATACAGAAATATTATATCTATATGTAATATGGATATAATATATATATTTTAAATATATAAAAAATATATAAATAAATAAATATTAAATATATAAATAAAATAATATTCCATTTGCTTATTTTCTCTCTTCATTTTTTTTTTTTTTAATTTTGCAATTTTGAAAAAACAGCACATTTTTCATATAATTTCTACACCCACTCCGTTTGAATTACTCACATACATATTTTTTTAATATTTAAAAAAATAATAATAATAAGCCTTTCCTTTCATTTTTTTCTCTTTTTAGTTGTGTAATTCAGGCATGTAAACAGACAATGAACCCAATTATGTCGAGTGGAGGCGAACCCACTGATGAATGGTGAATATGCATACGCATTGCATAGTGTGTGTGTGTGTGTGTGTGTATGTTTCTATCTCTCTGACATTAGCGTGAATCCAGTACGATGTTCTTCACCTGCAACACGTCGTCATTATTCTTTGGGGTTCAATCGTCCTGTTTTCTGTCCAGTAGCTTCACGGTTCTTCTTTTTCTCCCACTAACTTTAGGCACCCGGCCCAGCCTGGTCGTCTCTATGTTTTTATTCAGCTTTTCTGTATCTCAACTTATTTTGTGCCTAATCTCCGGATCAGTTTTTTTTGGATTTTTCAGATTCCTGCCTCCTGCTTTCTTTGTTTGCCACTCCGCCAGATATCTTATTTGGACGCTCCAGACGTTTCTGGCTATCTCCCCACGCCTGCGCCGATTGAACCGCTTGCCCTCTCAGTTTATAATTAAAGACTACAACATTAAATCTTCCGGGGTTTATTTCCACCGAGCTGGCTAACCGAGAAAAATCAAAGTTAAACACAGAACTTATATAAGTCTGGAACGTGGACCAAAGTAAAAAGCACTGTTTGCAGTGCACGGACACACTAAGAGACTACGAGACCAATAGATTTCCATATCCTCTGACTCGTATTCAATTATGGAGAAGAAATAATGGTGAAATAAAGGGTAAAAAGGGAGCGCGGCATTGGACGACCATCACCGATGGGTCAACGGTGACCGTCAGCGGTGCCGAGAAGCTACGTGATGATGCTCAAGTTCTCTTTAGGAGTGAGGAGGACCAGGAATGAGTCCAACCTTAGATGTTCTGGAGATAAAGCCAAACGGTGTACGGAGAAGGGATACTGAAGATACTGAGGTTGGAACTGTCAAGCAAAGACAGTTTGTTTACCGAGGAGAGGGTTAGACGGAGGCAGGCGATTGGCTGTGGCGACCGAAAGGGCAATTCTTGAAATATAAACTTCAGGTTCGAGGAGCAGAGTGTATTAAAAGCAGCGGCCGTACCCGGATGTAAATGCAGGGTCTCGTTGTTGCAGAAGTCAGTGAAGCAGCAGTTTTTCTTGGAGACGTTGGGGGAGCTGTGACAGAAGACTTGGCCCTTCATCTGCGAGGGCGACAGGCAGGACTTGACCGTCTCCTCCTTCCCGTCGATCAACGTCACAGAGTTCCAGCAGGCGCCGTCTTCTGCCGTCTCACAGATGTGATCGTCGCACAGCTGGCAAACACACCTCAGACCTGAAACGCATAGGAATTAGGCGATTTTTAAGGAATCACTCTTAACCCCGGGCGTCAACAATCTGTTCGTAGACGTCGCTTTTTGGTGATTCGGACACAGAACACCCTTGTTATGTAAGGAGGTCTGTGCAAAAAGACTGCAGGTACAGTAATGCCTCTTAGTTTAACACCCTGATAATCTGATGTTCTACTTGCAGCCGCTGTCATTCTTTGTTTGACAAGACTACAAGTGACTGATAAGAAGGCAGCGCCGCCTGCGCAGGAGACAATGAAGACAAACTTTACAACACTCACACACAAACACACGCTGAGCGGTTTTCTTTTTTCAATTATTGCATTATAAAAGCCTTGATAACAGACTGATAAAAGGTAGGTTTGTTGAGCCTAACTACTGAGAGACGCCGAATGATAATAAACAGATAAATCAATCAATGCTCTTTTTAATGTAAATTAACGCTGACGGCCAAATGCATCCAAGGTATCAAAAGCAATCGCAGTGAAAAATTACTTTGGACTCAGCTAGCTGTTGTCAGTATCTAGATCAGCTCGTGACGCTGATAACAAACCAATATTGTCAACCGACGACCAACCGCTTAATGTTGACGTCGGGACGAGAGGCTGCCGGGAATATTGATGCAAAAAAAAAAAAAAAAAAGCGATCGACTGTTTAGTATTAAAGTGATGTGTCGGTGAAGCTGGCAGTTCTAGCAAGAGAAAACAAAGTCGTACGCAGAAAACTATCCAGGTATATTTGATCACAAACTAGTAGTTAACTGATCCTTGCCCACAATGCAAGCTTAACACGAGAATCCACGCAGCCAAAACATAATGGGACTTGAGTCATTCACCGATACGAGCTGTACTTTGAGTTGCCTGGCAACAACTTTCCCTGGGCAAGAAACTCTGGTGTCTGCAAAGACGGCTCTGACATTGTGATGAAAGAGAATTCGCCGAATGCGCAGGATTTTTACAGCATTCATTTCCCATCAGGTGTTTTTTTTTTTTTTTTTTACCCACCTCATCGTCTCCCGGTTTGATATGATATTGGTTTTCAATTTGCAGCCATGACTCTAGTCATGGGCTGTAAAAAATAAAAATAAAAATAAACAGTGACACAATTTTCTTGGACTTTGACCCTCGACACGGGGAAAGTTGTGCTTTTGAGCGAATCCAAGAGCAATAGAGGGCGTGTCAAACTGCTGGGAGGGGGAAACAAAATCAAGATAAGACAGGACAATCGTCCTGTCGGCGTGCACGTGCAGATACGGGAAAATGAAAATGCATTATTTCGGAAAAGGTGAAATGCTGCAACGATGAAGAAGCCGAGAGTCCGGGTGCCTCAGCAGCGGCATCGCCAACGAAACTGAATGTAATTGTCCTACTGTGATATTAAAGAGCGGATCATTCCTCATTCCCAACAATTTAGACAAACACAAATTATTTATTCAGATGTTAATTTGTCAAGGTAATTTTAGCCTCAGGTAAAATCTCTTGTTTTTAAAACCTTTGGGGGGGGGGGGGGGTGCAATGAATTATTCAGTGTTCTGTGAGAAATGACGCAGAAAAACACCTGAAAATTCAGAAAAAAATGCAGAAAAATAAACAATGATAATTTAGTGACAGATTATTTGTTTTTTTTTTTCTTTTTTTGGGGGGGAGGTGATAATAATAATAATAATAATAATGTTTATAGCTTATATCAGTGATGTCACATTTCAACCTCACATTTTTTTCTATTTTTTATCAGTCCGTCCACCGGAGCCCGGCGGACGTCTGTAAAATAGCGACTTCATGCACGGAGCAGAGCCGCAGGTGGAGAAAGGCGGAGGACGGCCGACCCCAGAGCTCTCCGGCATCGATGAGCGAGGCTCCTCCACCCTCACACAGCACTAATCCGCCACTGCTATCATTACGCACGGCTCTGCCTATTTATAGCTCCCATGATGACTTTTAATTGACACATGGTTGCTGTGTGTGTGAGACACACACAGGGCCAGACATATTTGCTGCAATTTTTAATTAAATAGTGGCCAAATTATAAACTTCCCTGAAAGATCAGTACGAACGACCGCTATTGATAAATCTGCATGTGCTTTCTGAGTGCACGCCATTGTCGTTGCATCTGCTGTATTAAATGTGAGGTCGGCATGTTTGACGTTGTGGGAAAAAAAAATATTGTTAATAAGCGTTGCTACACAATCAATGTTTGGAATATAAAATTCCCAAATGCAGGAGGAGAAACCTTAAAACCTGCAGTAGATGTTCATCCACATTCTCCCACTGAGATCAGGACACTTTTGTGTAAAAGGAGGTTTTAAAGGAAAAGACATCAAGGATTTGAATATTTTTTCAAATTACTTTTATTAGAGATCATTTGAAGCGAGACATAGCGTCTTTATTTATTTTAGTATTCTAAACATGAGGGGCCAATAGGGCTACTTTCAACCCGCCTATTTTTGTTTATTTTATCCTTGTCATTGCTATTGTCACTCTATTTGTATTGTCGTTTAGTTCTGGTTGTGTATTTTTCACCCTTACGGTTCCTTTATGTTGTCCATTTTTATCTCGAATGTTGTTGTTGCTTCTGCTGTCTGTTTATTCGTGGCTGTCTTGCTATCTTCTCTATTTATATTTATATTCATATTTTTTTCCTTAGGTGACATTATAACTGTGACACTGCTGTGACAAAGAAATTCCACCCATGGGGATCAATAAAGTTTATCTTATTGCTATCACTGTGCCACACTCTTGAGCACAAATTGGAAAATAGCTGATAAAATTCTACATTTCCAAACACAAGACAACAAATTTGTCAAACTATTTGACCAACTGAACCAGCGATGATGGAAGTGAAATAAAAACACAGCTAAGTGTTTTAAAAAAAAAAAAAAAAAAACATGATTTCAAACATGCTCACCTTGAAATCCTTAAACTCTATCCTTGTTATTTTTCTTATCAAAAAGTCCAAAAAGCATCAGCTATGTAACGCATTCTTATAACTGAGTCACCGGGTGCAAATATGCATATGGAGGTATTGGACTGATCTCCATGACAGGGCAGGAGGCTGCGGCTTCCATGTCCTCACACTGTTGCTACCCAGACGTTTTTTCGTTTCTGTTCGCCTTGTGAATGTTGACAGTTGTGGCTGTGAGGACAGAAAACTATAAAACGCAAAAACTGACCCGCTTTGTCAAACAAACTACCGGGAATCTGAATAGAAAAAGAAAGCGAGCGCAGAGTCCGAGTGGAGGAAATGAATAATGCAACAACAACAATAACGACAACAAAAACAGGAAAAGTATGTTCTGAGAGATCCCCTTCACTGATGTGTGATTTTCAGAATTGCTTTGTTCGCCAAGTCATTTTGGAACGACAAAGAACCCGCTTTTGCTGAACAGACAATATGTAACAGGCGTATTTTCAAATATAAAAAGGTTTAAGCTCAAATATCTGATGCCTGTTATCTAACAATCTAGTAGATATTGCCTCGGGATGCACAGATACGGGTTTAAAATGCCTATTTTTGACTTTATTCGCAAAGTACATCCATCCAAATGATAGTTATTCATTAGGTTACAGCTACGTTTGCACGCTGCATCTCTTCTTATGTCAAAATAACTGCCTTTCCTCCGTGAGGTTCAACCCCAGGATTGTTCCTGGCCTCCAGACCAGCAGCGGGTCCAGAACCAGCAAATTATTGGGTTGCCTCTTCCTCATCCGCACCCGATCCGTGCCAGGCGTCCGGGTCAGGGGTCGGGTTTCGCCCGCATTTACCCGGAAGGGGCGCTTCGGTGGACGGGGACTGAGTGGGTTTGCCATTGCCAGAGCATTTGGACGCAGGTTTAGTTTTAAAAAAAACTCAAATATGGATGAAGAAAATACTCCACGAGGCTCTAAAAGTGCGGGTTCCTTTCAAATAACCAGTCTCAGACTGACGAAGCGCAGATGTCAACTCTTGAATTAATAATAAACTGCGTTGATAAGATAGGATTTTAAAGTCGGGTTCTCATCAGCATTAATCTTCTCCCGTCACCTTTCTGTCGCGGGAAGCTGGATATTTTCAGGGCGTTAAGAACTCTAAAGAATGTATCTGGACTTTGGAAACAGCGACAGATACATTTTGCATTCTTTTGGGACAAATCTAAATAAGGATGTAAGATTATTATAAGATATAATAAGAAAGGAAGTGGAAACTGTGGCTATTTTTGTTTTAGGAACAAGAAACCTGTTCCTAAAAACAGTTTAAAGAAATGACGGTCATGTGTTTTAATTGCTCTAAACCGATAAACCGTGCAACAATTAAAAAAAAAAAAAAGAAAGTACACCGGAGGGTGTTAAGTTGTAATGCAGAAAAAAAGAGCAGGAAGCCGTGGGAAGGTTGTTTACCGTACCTGCAGCCAGCTGAGCGACAGACAGGAAGATCAGCGCCGCCTGCAAGCTCCGCTTCCCGGGACGAGCCATGGCCGAAGCCGCAGCCGCAGCCGCCGCGCCTCCGAGGACGCGTCCCGTTTACGCGCAGCGCGTCATGGCGCGGTCCGTCCGGTCCGTCCGGTCCGTCCGAGGCCCACCGACTGACGGCTCTCTGGAGGGGGAGTGTTTAGAAGCGACTGGGTGTTTTCTTTTTTTTTTTTTTTTTATTCCGTTCACCCCGCCTCAGTCGACGGGGATTTAAGAGGATTAACTCTGCAGACCTCAGAGGGAGAACATGTGAATGAGAAGCAGGAGGGGAAAGTGGGATGCACGGCCAGGAAAGAAAACACACACACACACACACACACACACACACTTGTCTTCTCGGTTACTTATTTACTAAATTTCTATGTTTTATAGCTGTTAAAGCCATAAGGACTCGGTTTGCAGACTTTAAGGTATGAGCTGATCTGGGGGGAGTTTTGAGTCTTCTCCACCTTTGATTGACAGCTGTCAGGGTTGGCTGTGCGTCTCTTTATACACACACACACACACACACACACACACACACACACACACACACACACACACAGGAATATACTGTGCGAATGACACTTTACCATTAATTTAACACACACACACACACACACACACAGGAATATACTGTACGAATGACACTTTACCATTAATTTAACACACACACAGGAATATACTGTACGAATGACACTTTACCATTAATTTAACACACACACACAAACACACACACACACACACACACACACACACACAGGAATATACTGTGCAAATGACACTTTACCATTAATTTAACACACACACAGAGAGAGAGAGAGAGAGAGGAATATACTGTGCGAATGACACTTTACCATTAATTTAAAACAGTAATGACCTCGGTCTGTTTACATGTCTCTCAGAGGGGAGACATATTTTATAACAGTGAGAATATAAATGTTTACTTCAGAATCGGCCAATAAAGCCAATATGTGCTTGATCCAGTTGTTACTTTACACGTAATCAATGCCACCTCTAGAAAATGATCATTATGACAACATAATAGTGCTTTTCCATGACCGTAACGTAAATGTCAGAATAAAAATAAAAAACTTTTATTTCCCCCGAGGAGGGGCGATCGGGGGCACAAAGGGTAGCACCACCAAAATTGTGAATATCAAAAAATAGAATTAAAAAATAAATTCTATATATAATAATTACTGTGCAGAATTGTTCAAATTGTAAGTAACCTCGCTCTGCATTTATATTATAAATATATCATGAGTGGCATTACACTCGGCGAGGGGCCGATAAGGGGTTTGCTTAGAATTGAGGAGTTGGACGGCTCTGGGGGTCAAAGGTTAACCTCACAGTTTTGCAGGCGGGGCAGCGAAGTCTGCGACCACGGGGGAGCCCATTTTGCAAAAACAGGTGTTTTTCTTTTTCTTTGTAAACACATTACAGGAAGAGCACCTTTATGCTTTGATTCTCTTTAGAAGAACATAAGCGATCCGTCCCTCAAATTGGTTTTCATGCGGCGGATACCTGGATCGATGATTCGGCCTTGCAGGACGAAATGTTTCCTTCTGGACGTGAGCAGAACTCGGGCGGAGAATCTCGACAAAGAAAGTCAGACGGGAAACGTTGAAACGTCAGGCGTTGAATGCTGAGCGACTCGACCGCATGCAAAAAGTTATAGTCTGGAGTTTCTGCTCCTCATTGTTCCATATCAACAGGTGCCGATGTCACAGCTGAGCCAGAGTGACTGGACTGACCTTGACGAGTACCAAGTACACAAAAACATGGGAACAAAAAAAAAAAAAAAATTCAAGCATCTTCAGTTGTGTGTCTTCATATTCTAAGCAAACAATGCAGCCTTACAAATTGAATGGAGCAAAAACATAAACAGCCACTCCTTTGATACCAATCCCTGACGTCTGGAAGGTCAGGACTGGTTATTTTGCCGTCGTGTAAATGTTCAGTTACATGAAGACGCATTTGCTGAGCTGGAAATTTAGGTAATTCGGGTTTTGATTTGAAAACGCTTGTTTTGGGATAGAGATTCATTTACTTTTAATGCAGACAGGACAGAAAGACAATTGAAAGAGTCACCAAAACCTCTTGAACTTTCCCCCTTAGATTTTGAGATTTTTAAACCTGCGGGAAATACTGGAGGGGTTTAATAGGAACGGGCCAGGGCTAATTTTTTTTTTTCCTCCCCCCTCTCTCTGGCATCTACCAGGACATTTTGTGTGTCAGTTTAAAGCTTGCACGGAAAATGCCTAGGCGTCTGACCTTTTCAAAATGAAATTTAAAAAATAAGCACCAGTCTTGTCACTGGGGATGTCAATCAATTTACTGCGCTGAAGTTTATGACTGTGCAGGAGGGACGTATGATGCTGATAGGGGACGGGATAAAGGGAGTGATGTTTTAACCATCTACATCTGGAAGAAGAAAAAAAAAGCCTCAGGTTAGGATGTTTTTTTTTTCCTCGTGTTGCCGAGCCCTAGGAGTAACGACTGGTCAGAATACAGCAGACACCCTGTGATAAAAACAAGCAGTTGAACTGGCATATCTCTTTTCACTAACAGAAACTACATTATCGTTCAGATATGCGATTTCATCTGAATATTGATTGGTTTTCAGTACCTTTTAATGAGGTACTGACTGCAACATGAAAAAACAGAAAGCACAATAAACATTTATGCCAGTATGTATAAACTAGACAAGAGGCAGATCGTATAGTTTTCTATTTAATTAATAGAAATCACTAATTGATATAAAATGTTAAAAGAAATGTAAAAAGGGTTGAAGTTTCACTTCATTTACTTGAGAATGCACGTGTTAAGACAGTGTACAGGATTTACAGGAGTCATTGCCTCCGGAGGAAATGAGCTCAGCATTGTCTTACAGATCTTTTGTTTGTTCTTTAAAAGTCGTCTCTTTAAAGCGAAAGAAATAAAACCTAGAACAGGTACATCGTTCACTGTAAAATACGTGGCGATGCGCAGAAGGCGGAGCAGAACCGTCGATGTACCTGTGAATTACAGGAGTCATGAAACCGGAAAAAGACCTCTTAAACTGCTGTGTGAAACAAAACTAAAGCAAACATGCCTCGCCGTTTAGAAAAACATTCAGCTAAACCAGTTGACCTTTGTTCTAAATGAATCCACTACAATGCAAATAAACAACGCAGTACATTAAACGATAAAAAGTGAAATAGCTAAACATAAACAGATCAGACAGTTTTTAAACTCAAAATGTGTCCACCCAAATCTAAGACGGCAAAAGCCTACTCCAATGCCCAGGTAATGTTACTTCTTTGAAGAACATCGCCAACAGTCCGACTACTATATTGTGAGATTAATACATATTTTCATATTTCCAAGACCACTGGCAGTCTCAGAAGCGCCCGGTCAGCCATCTTTGGATGCCAAAATGTGTCCCGCCATGTGTTTTAAAATAAATATAGTTCCATGCCGCTATAAGGGCACCGAACCGATCAAAGTCTCTTGTCTTCTGACAATTTAATATATGGTCCACCCTCTGGATATCTTCGAGGGTCTTTAGTATATAGAGTCCAGTCCTTCCTCCTTCAGACGGCCTCAAATGTCCATTTTGATTTTATCCAGAGAGTTGTCGATCTTTGTGAGTGTCTTTTTGATGCGTAGCGCTGTTAATCTAGCGGACGGATTCTGATACCAGCACTCCTTCATGAGTTTGGCCATGGAGATTAAAGTCTGGAGGCAAACGGAAAAACAGGAAATATTACTGACAGGCTTGGATAATAAGCACATCGAGATACGGACGTGAGCACAACGTTACTCACTGGGTCTGAGAACCATCTATTCGGGATGTTGGGCCGCTGCTGGTCCACGCAGACCACCTTTTTCATGTCCTCAAAACTGGGATCGCTGGGGACGACGTCGTGAAACGGTGGCTTGTACTCCTCTACGATGCCTATGCATACAGCGACAATTCATTTTAAAAGACCGCATTACGCTGAGCAAAGACTAAGGCGTGAATTAGAATGACAACCCGGGGTGATACGAGATTCATTGACTGAAGGTGCGAAAAAAGCATTTCGCTACAGATACATTCTCTCGAGCGAGGCCTTGAGAAAGAAAAAAACTCGGGGGGGTAACAGTGCGTCGGTGTAAATACTTCAAGTGCTGCTGAAAGCATGATTTGGAAAGCCACAAACTCGTTTGACATTGAAAGAGGGGAGTTCATTTAACATCGGCGCCGAGGGGAGAAACCAAATTAAACGAAATACTACTTCAAGTAGAACTACAAAACAAGAAAGACCTGAATGCAGTTACATCAAGTGGGTAAGCTAGGACATCCAAATCGAATATGTTTTTGAGGGGTGCGGTTTGATTCTTCTTTCCTCATTTTGGAAATGCGTCGGCCGTGTTTGTCTGTGGGGTGATTTTAGATTTAGATACTTTAGTATGATTGTTCATACAGGCTGTTAAAATGATAGAACGTACTCGGTGGGCAAAACAAAGGTACGTGGCTTGATAGAACTATCGGACAGGACCACATTTAGACCAAACCAACTGTGACGCGGACCGTTGCTGACTGTCCTCCGGGCAATCTCCCACAGGACAAGGCCCAGAGCCCAGACGTCCACTCTCTTGTAGGATTCGAAGCAGTCCATCTGGATGGAGTCGTCCAGCACTTCGGGAGCCATGTAGCGCTTCGTTCCTACTTTAGGGTTATTCCCGACATCCAGCTCATTGGTGTCTTGGAAATGCATGACAGCCAGACCTAGAACGGAGACACAATGACACAGAGGGTTGCAGTGAAAATAACCCTGAGTGTGGCTGATCTGCTTAAATCAATAATGAAGAGCTTTGGTTGTTGTGAACAAAATGTTCTCTAATCCCAGAATAGATGAGACAAACAACTGCTACCATATTTGTTAGTGGAACAGTGAAATGTGTCATCTTGAGCGGACTTAATATATACTAGCTGTAAAATCTAAGAGGGTGTCGCCATGTTTGTGCCAAAGCCTGAATCACATTGAAATGTGAGGAAACACAACACAAGTGTATTAAAGTTGTCTTCCCAGTGTATTTCCAGTTGAGTGCCTGGTGGTACATTAAGCGCTGTTGTTCGTCCTACATTAGCGACAAATGAGGCAAAGTGGATGGTACCCTTTCTTGCCTCTGCTGGTTTCAAGTTGTTAAATCCCCTTAGATACATGATGTGCCAGCCTTACTAAAGCTGCATTATGAGAGTAAAACATTGAATTATGAGTGTGTGGTTCGCTATTGCACTGACGAGATGCACTACTTCATCGCCTTATATACTTTGTATATCCAGCACATCAAATACAAAACACTTAAAGTGAACTTTCTGTAACTATTCCAATTATGACATTGACTTCAAGAGAAGATAAATAAATCGCTTTTCTTCATACCATGTCTGATGTGATACATCTTGATCGCATCAAATGAAGAATACATTTTTGAAATATCCTTTTTTCAAGCTACAGGACTTCCGCAGCATAAATCTTTGCACAGAAACCACATACTGTTGAAATCGTCAGAATATCTCACCAAGGTCAGCGATACAACACTGTCCGTTCATTTTAACCAATATATTTTTGCTTTTCAGGTCTCGGTGAGCGATGGCCGGTTTGCCCTGGGTGCCGAAGATCTCAACGTGGAGATGAGATAGGCCACTGGCGATGGAGAGAGCCATGCGGAGGCAGCCGGATGCTTCCAGTGTGCTGAGCTGAAGGTAGTCATATAGGGAGCCCATCTCATGGTAGTGGGTGATCAACCACAACTGCGTGCTTGAGTTCCTGGAAGTCATGTCTGAAGCAATGAAGCCTAAATTGACGAAAGAAGTGAAAATAATCTCATCAAAAACAAAAAAAAAACGCAAAACAACCCCCAGTAAATCAATAGCCTAGAAATAAATATTTCTATCAATAAATGAAATAAATGCAATATTCAGAACTGTGCAATATTTCATTTCATAACAGCTGGACTACAATTTTTCCTTTTATCATACTATTGTGCACTCCTTACCTCACTTGTTACTAAGACACTTATAGTTTTATCACTTGTTTACTATGACACTTTATAGTTTCACTGAGACACTTTATAGTTTATAGTTTGTTTTTATTTCTAATTCTGCCTTTTTCTTTTTATTATTTATTACTGTTATATTTTCTGTAACTCCGGCACAACAATCTCCTTCGGGATTAATAAAGTTGTTCTTATCTTATCTTATCTTAAAGTGGAACGGTCCCTTTTAGAGTTTTAACTTGGAAGCAAATTGTAAATGTCACTTTTTTAGGATTGGTATCTCAGTGGGTTCTGTCAGCTGCGTTGGTGCAACCAAGACAACGGTGAGGTTTACAAGAACCAGATCTCGTGCCACATACCCAGAATGTTCTCGTGTCTCAGCAACACTGTGTTGTAGATCTCAGTTTCTCTGAACCAGGACTTCTCATCTCTCGAGGAGAAGATTTTGACCGCAACATTCTCTCCCTGCCACTGGCTTCTCCACACTTCACCGTAGCGGCCCTTACCTGACGAGAAAACACGGCAGCGTTGACTAATATGCAGGCAGTTTCATATTTCTTATTGCCAGACAGAGGAAAATATAAACATTGTTACTGTTGGTAAGACAGACGGTGCCAATATTGAGCTTAGTATTATGGAGACGTACCGTGGACTGATACCACAGTAATCCAAATTCAATGATTAATGATGAATTTGAAGGTTGCATGTCTTTGTAAGGAATAAATGAGGGAGGGGATTTGCATAAATACATTTAATGACCATGGACCGAACATCACTAACACAGACTTTGTCTTGACACTTTTAGTTTTGATTACTCTGCGTAAAGCGGAGGAATGTAATAAAAATGATAATGTTCGTTGCCTTGCACAAGCCGTGAGATTGTTACTGACAAAGGTGAGGAAAGTCTGGCCCCTGCGGGCTCGTGTTCTTAGAATTAAGAATTAGGTGTGGTGAGCAGTGAACCGGTTACGCCGCAAATTTATGCAAAAAAACTTAACCTTAAATCATCCTAGTATGTCTAATTAATGACTTTGGCAGAACATTTTCAAAAGTTCACTTACGCAACTTTTTGAGCGACTGATTTTGAAATCAATTATTAAAAAATCTGATTCTGACGTTATGCAAAAGCATAAAATGAATCTTGATGGTATTAAATTGTTATGAATTACATTAAGAATAGGCAGATACACCACATGTGATGAAGATTTGATCATGAATACATTCATCTTGACTGTTCTGACGGATGCTGATCAAATTTTTGTTTTCTAATTGTCATATACCCCTCTCCCCTTCAAAACAAGAAAAAAAAAGCATAGAACATGACATGATGTCTTGGACTGTAACACAGAATGTCTGGCTGGTTTAAATCTCTCTGGTCAGCAAGGGCTGTTTTGCGCCACAAATATTTATTCCGAAATTTAGTGTGTGGACAATGACAATACAAAACATTTTTAAAGGTTAATAGGAGGCTGCAGCAGTGACTGTACAATAAGAAAACAAGTACTGCAAGTACAAAACTACCATTATGTAGTAAATATTTCCTTGGATATGTTGAAGCTGCTGAAATATCTCATTAAGCAAGAACTCTGAAATGTGTTTTCATACTGAAAGAGAACTATGAATTTTGACCTTCATCATTCCATGTCGAATGTCCTCAGATGAGATCTCTCACTGGCTCATTGAAAGCTTAGCCAGGTCCAAAGTTCATATGAGCATCTGATTATTGTTGTGCAACAAAGGGATGAAAACTTGATTCTTATCTGTCTTATAGATAGTGATTTTATTACTCACTCTTGAAACCGACATTTGAGTTCAAGGGGTATCACAAAAGTGCATAATATCAGAGAAACAAAATAAAAGTAAAAAGTTCAAGGTTCATGAGGTCCTAAGTCATTGCACAATAATACCTCAATGCACGTTGAGCTCAAGAGTAAAAATAGGAGGTTTTTTACCTCATAAAAAAATGTGAAATCCTTTTTCTACCCTCTTGCACATATTTCCTCCCATTAATTAATTATGGCTTCTCTGAGCCAAAGGCAGGTCCAGGATCAATTTAATCTCAAACCCGTTGTAGCCACACCCTACGCTCACAGAAAAATCCCATTAAAATTAATGAAAAGGCTGGATATTTTTAAGGCGGCGTTAATGTTTATGACAATGCATTCTGAGAGCGAATACCTACCCACACACTCGTTGAGTGTGATTTGTCGGGCAACCGTTCTCTGGACAAGGAATGGGAGTCCAGAGCCACTTCCTGACGTGCAGGAGTGATCCAGCAGATCCTGGGAAAGACAAAAACAGACATGAAAAGCTGAACTTGTGTTTTTTGTTTTTTTTTTTTTTTTGCAAATGAGCTATCTAAAATGAAAACCTTTCCACAGGAATTTCGTGGCTGAACCCTCAAAATGATGAAGAAAGGAGCATCTGGGATTTGGATGAACACACACCATCTTTGATGTGGAACACATAGGGATGGAGTGAGCAAGCTTTGTGTTCGTATGTGTGTGTGTGTGTGTGTGTTGAGGAACAGAGTGCCCTCTGCTGATTAAATAACAGAAGTGCGACCCCCCTCCCTTGTGACTGGTGTGGGCTTGAGATTTTTAAACTAAGCCAAGGGCCAAACTCCAAAACAGGCAGAGTGCTGCTAAGCCCTTTATTTTTATCTCAGAGGTGCAGCAGTACAGCGTCGACGCAGGGGGGCAGTGCACATCAAGAGACAGCAGCTGCCGAGAAAAACAAACGGATGAAGTGGGAGGGGAGAAAGGATTGAAAACAACAATGAAGAATGATGCCTGAGATAAACAGATTTATAATGCATGAGCTGCTTGAAAGACAATTTGCAAACACAATACACCGACAGAGGACAGAGACCCCTGAAGTTACAAGGTTTAAACACACCTTTTGGTTACAGGAGAAATTTGAACTAGCAGCTGAGCACTTTTCAATAATTGTTATTTACATTCTGTGGCTAAAATGTAAACTTAGGGTCAATTGATTGACTTTAAGTGCAAATAAATTTATTTTTATTTAATACGAGCAAACTTGGGAATCATTATTAATTTAAGGATTAAATATTTTACATAAAACTGACTGCAGGAGTGCTATAAACATGTTCAACCTTACGCTTGCACTAAAATACAATACGTGTTCTTCCGAGAGTAAAAAAAAGTGAATTTGACGTTCAGATATTATGTCAGGGCCCGCGCCAGATGGGGCGATTCCCAAGCCAGTGAATGTGCTGGGTTGTCCTTCAGACTAAATGCTAACCACAGGACTCCACCTAAATTCTGGATCAGTTTAGCGTGCCTGAAAACCTACGCTGCTCTGTGGAAAACTCGCAATCCACGCCTCTGAGGGGGGAAAAAAAAAAAAAAAAAAAAAAAAAAAAGATAAAAAAGACACGAGTCCAACAGACGGGATAGAAGGTGTGAGTTTTAAACTCTTTCTGAAACACATTTCCACATCCATCATGGCAAACAAAATAAATTGCTGTGACATTGAGTATGATCTGGAAAGTACAGTGTTAAGAGGTGATAGTTGGTTCTGTTGAATTTAATCATTTTCAGAAATGTTATGACCAAACACCGAGCCACACAACGCACTAGTCATAACTTCGAAAAAGGTTCAGGAGACTCGAGACCACGACTATTCCTCATAGGAGATAAATGTGGGCACAAAGACCGATCTGCTATTTCTTTTTTTTTTACTTTAGCTTTCTTGGTAAATTCAAAAGGGATTGGGGGTGGGGCAGATTTCTAAGTTATTAAAAATCAATGTTTTGTTTTGTTTTTTATAATGAAAAGTGTCTGTAAAAAAAAATCATAGCAAATGATTTTAAACAGAAAGGAGTAACGACCCTTTTTGAAAATGATGAGACTCACAACATTTGTTAGTGGATGTATGTTTGCTATTGGGGGGAATTAAAAATAAAAAAGCGCATCCAAAACCCCTAATGTTTGTTGTCTTTTGGTAAACAGTGCGGTCACATTAATTTACGGGGGGGTTCCGTTTGTTTTTGGTGAGTATAACATCAATTCAGCAAGGTTTAAAAGTGAATTTCTATAATCCAAGTACAAAGCGGGAGTCTCCCAGCCACCCAGAAGTCCAAACAAGAATTATTTCACAAGTGTCTGAAACTTACACTCAATATTTTCTAAAAACAAAAGATTTATAATAAGTGCCAACAAAAGCAGGAAGTTTAAAAGAAAAAAGATGAAAAAATGGATGTACCCTGAAATGATCCACATGTTCACATGATTAAATCTATTATTTTGTTTTTCATTCTGACCTTCTTTAGAACGGTTAACTGCAATTTTAATTCAGTTTCATTCTGATCTGTTGCAAAGGCAGAAAGCTGGATTACTCAATGCATACACATGAATCTATTTCAAAGTATTCAAATCCACCCCAACATTTTTGAAATAGCAGTTGAGAATTTATTCTTTAAGCGTCTACTCTGTGTGTAACATATATAGCATCCATAACTCACCGCTAGAGTGCTTTCCCCCACATTGGACGCAATAAGACCATCAATAGTCCCATATTCAGCATCCCGAGTTGTTAGTCTCTCCAACTGGTTGTGGTGGATGCGTCTGAAGACCAGGATGGCAACGGCAGAAAGGATTATGAGGACGATTATGGGTGCCACAATGACAACAACCAGCATGATCACGCTGTAGCTGGACAACTCCTCAGCTGTTGAAGAATAGGAAAAGTTATGAAAGTTTTTTGTTTTTTTTTTCCACAAAGTCACCATAGCTTACATGAAAAAAAAAAAAATTGAATTACTGTGTCTGTTAAATGAGTACAGTTGAGAAATGCTAAAAAACAACAACAACAACAATGTTGAATTGCATCAACCATGAAAAAGAAACTGGTGAAATCAATTTTCAACATTCACACATAGCGTGCAGTGCTGATTAAGTTTCATATTTACAATAATTAACATGGTATAATGTTAGAGTGGAGCTTCTCTATAGCACTTCAATGACAGTCTAACGGCACCAGTCACATATGGAGGTACGCACAATAGAAACTTGTATGAGCATGTACACACACACTTCACACACACACACACACACACACACACACACACAGGATCATGTCAGCTGAGACGGGCTGTACTACTGACCACCATTCACACCTTTCCAAACATTCCAAAGGAAAGACTCCATTAAGCCTAAAGCACAACGATCCTCTTCACTACTTGCATAGTGAACTCTTTCTCCAGTATACAAATAACTAGGAATGTATTCTAGAAGTCAACCAATTTGATGGACCTTGCAAAAAGTCCAAAACACCCCTTGGTATTACCAGTTCACTCCTTCATGTAACAGCCTGAAAAAAAATTTTGGTATCGACATCTGCCTTAAAACAAAGACTATACATAGACCTCATTTAAAAACTTAAACATTTGCCACAATACTTTTTTTTTTTTATAAAATCGATGGCTAACTAATAAAACTGGATACAGTTGCCTAAGCTGTGATCAGACAGCAACTAAATCCCTCCCTGAGGCACAACCAAAGTACCGCTGCGGAAAGACACTGCAGAAAACTACCTGCTCTTGCATGTAGATGGCCGCCTTTCCTTGCCTCTAAGTTGGCTTTAACCCCTAAGCTCTTGTCAGCTTTTGAGAGGACAGGAGGAAGCAGACCAGGACAAAATAATATTCACCACCTCCTCCTCACCATTTCTGTTTCGTGAGACAACAGAACTGTGGCCATGCTGAGGTGTGACTCAGGCAAAATGAAAACGTGGAGAACAGCGTTGTTTTGTGGGGAAAAATTGCAGGTCTGACTCAAAACACAAAGACGACTACTACTTTGGCGCTTCCTGAAACGATTATATCCAAGCATCAGCGATGCACTGATATCGGGGTTAGAAAATAACACAAACTCTGACCGGGTGACGCATGATAGCTGGTATAGTGTCCATACCATTGACAGGGAGCTCCACGGTGATGTTCATGTTGCACAGGTGCCCTTGGCAGCATTCCACAATCTGGTCTCTCGAAGGCCGGGTCTTGCAAGTCATTTTGCTCTGCTCATAGATCTTTAAACAACCCTTCTGAAAGGTCAGAGACCCAGCACTGACTGTCAGAGATGAGAAACACTGGTGGCCAAAGCAGCGACTCCCCGTGACACATGAGGGGCCCTCACACACACACTCGTGCTCCTCTTTGACCAGCGGTTTTGCCTCGTCCTCTACAAAAGATAAAGGGAAATTTAGCAGGTGGAAAGACACAACTCACACACAAAAAAAAAACAACAAAGCTCTGCATTGCTAATCATATTCATTTCTGCTGCCTTTGGGATTTTTACATACATCTGTTGTACTTTTCCCAATTTGGAGACAGAATAAATGTGTAAATTCATGCTGTCCAAAGTCACCTTTCCCTGAAGCTTGCACAGTGACGTTCATATTACACAGATGGCCCTGGCAGCACTTGACGACATGGGCCAATGAGGGTGGCATGGCGCAGGTGGCTCTGCCCTCCTCGTCATCCCGGAGGCAGCCTTTTTCTTGGACAGCTGTCCCCTCAATCATCTTCATAGAAGAAAAACAGTGCTGGCCTGTGCATCGGTGGTGAGGTTTGCATGTACTCCCCTCGCACACACACTCCTGCTCGCTGAGGAATGGTCTACCAGCTGACGATTCGACGTCTGAAGAATCTAAGAGGAAATGAAGATGCGCAGAATTTCATTATCATCTTTTGAAAAATGATGTTATTCATCACAGGAGGGGGGAAAAAAGAAAAAAAAATATCATGCAAATATTGAATACCATCCCCTTTACAATTGTTCATTGTGTAAGATTTGCAAGAATTAAATTAGCAGTTTTTCAGCATCTCAATACTCCAAACCCCAAACATGAATCACCTATAGGATATGCAATTTTATTACATGTAACTGTTTTACAAGATACAAGGAAAGGTACTTGATTTCTTATAAAATGATGCATTAACATTTTCTGAATGCGTCAAACTCTTTTACAAATCATGTTCTGCCACAAACTCTGAGATGTCTGTTTAGTGTGACACTTTGCAGGTATAAAACAACTTAAGGCCCTTAAGGCCAGACATTTCACATACTTTGCTGTGATACTCCCATTGCAAATAAATTACCTTTTGCCTGCAGCTGCAACGAGACATTCATGTTGCAGAGATCTCCATAGCAGCACTCTACCACCAGCCTAGGAGTTGGGGGGCTTTCACAGCGCGGAGATCCAGCTTCATTACCCACAATGCAGCCTTTCTGCAGGATGTGTGTCCCATTCAGTAAGGAGAGGGAAGTGAAACACTGCAGGCCAAAACACAGATCCCCGCTGCTGCAAGACGATCCTTTGCAAAAACATTCAGATTTTCTCACAGTGTCCTCACCTGTGAGAGAAAGTTAAGGAAAAGGTTTGAAAAACAGCACTAAAATAGGAGGTGACCTTGCAGCCTTTGTTTTTCATAAATGCCTTTCATTATCTCTTTCCAAATTATGCACGTGGAGCATTGAGATGCTTGACATATGAGACAAGTGTGGCTTTCAACCCTGAAAATGCAGTCCAAATTTCACTATACTCTGAATATGTGCACCACTGCAGTGGTTGGAAATAATACAGAGAAGGAAGATTAGACAGACAGGAGGGTGGAGAGTTAAAAAAAAAAAAAAAAAAAAAAAAAGGTTGAATAATTGGTCCAAATATGTAAGACGCTTGAGGGGAATAGAAACAGACCAAAGTAGATTTTGCATATATTAACAGAAAAGTGCATCTATAGTTAGCCAGAGCAAAATTAATCAAGATCATGCCTGTTTATCCAAGCAGAAACCTCCCCTTCCTTTGTTTGCAGCTCTCCTTTAGATCTAATGGTAAAAGGTGGGTTTTTCGAATGGTGCATTGCCAGGACGTTATCCTTACCTTCCAAGGTGGAGCACGGGATGATCAGGATGATCAAAATCAAAGGAAACATTCCCCGGCCTGTCATTGTTAACCTAGCGGGGAGAAAAAAAAAAATTAAAAAACAGACAAACCTTTCATAAATACCGGGTTATACTGTGGTAAAAATAAAGAATGTATTTTCCACATTGGCATATTATGTTTGAAATATCTGAAAAGCACTCTGCAGTGTAAGAAGGCAATCAGAGATACTGCTAGTATCTGCTGTTGACCTAGTGACTAATTTTACAGGAGACTTTGCCTTGATTTTAGAAAGGCAGTCAAAACCAAGTTTAAAGTGCTGAAGTAAAGTGGGTCTCATGCCTTCTTGTTGTCCTGGCAACAAGGCATTGAGTGGCAAGCAATGGGGAGACTGGTGCTCTCCTATTGGCTGCTTCAGTGCGTGCACGAGTGTGTGTTGATGTCTGCATGTGTGTTGGAGGGACAGACTGCTTGGCACTGAGGGGGAGAGGAGCAGACAGACATGAGGAGGAGGAGGAGAGCACACTGGGGAGAATTAGTGTGGGTGCCCAAATACTATCGTTTAGACCTGGAGACAGTCTAATCCTTCAATATTTAATGTGTCTGTGAGAACGGCCACATATGCTGAGCAGTTGTTGGTCCGTTTTGCCACAGTGACAGATTTTAATAAACCACCAGTATAACTCAAAATGTAAACTCTGGGGGGGAGAGAGGAGGAGGGGGGGGGGGGGGGGGTCCTTGCAAACTGCACAATTTATAAAGATGATATGTGTGTTTTTTTTTGGGAGACAGCACCGCCTGGAGCATGCCCAGTTTATGCCATATTGAGTGCCAGGGCTGTTATCTTGGCAGCATGTGTGCACGCTTCGTTGCATCTGTGCCACAGACAAATACCACAGTAGCCCACCCACCCCCACCCACCCCCAACCCCCGATCTCTAGCAGTCTTCCAGACATAAATGATTAAGCATGTAATGTTAGCATTAGCCTAACAGCAGCGTCTGTGGGGCTACTCACACACAGACCACATGCTGCTCCTTTAATCAGAATACAAAACAGAGGCTGCCACACAGAGATAATCAGCAGCTCTGTCTGCTCCCTTTGGACCGAGCGGGGGGGCAGGAGGTGGTAAGGGAGGTATAGCCAAGGGGCAACTGGGGGACAGTCGGTGAGAAGGGCAGAGAATTGGGCGAATGTTGAAGATGTGGGCCAGGACAGTGTGTGATAATACAAGGAGAGAAGTGGGACAAAGAGGTGTCTGGTGTCGGTGCCCAGGGGGACGGTGGGAAGAAGGGCACCATGGTGGCGGGAGACAGTCAGATAGGGGGAATGGAGAGGTAGGACAAAGAGTCAGCCTTGACAGACAAATCCTTCTAGGAAGCGGTTATTTTCCAGAAATATCTTACGGCTTTTACGACACTAAACTGATCATTTTCAGGTTTGTCATAAAAAGCCATTATGAAAGTATCATTGGCTTTAGTGGAATGTGACAGACTTTTAGGGGGAACAATCCGTAAAAATGTGTTGGCTGCGCACCTAATTTCAAATGCTGCGTAATGGCGTTCAGCGCCGAAAAGTGGTTTTGTCTGACTGAGTTAAGTTGATATTATTTCACATCACTTGAAAAGAAACACGATGAAGATCTCAATATCCTCCCTTAAATTCTGCTGATTGACACTGACTGCTCTATAACTCATCTAAATTTAACACGTAGAACATGTCAGCGCCACATAATAGTCTGAATTACCGCAGGTAAATGATTAGCTGCTCTTTTGTTCACGGACGAAAGACCCCTAACAGAGTCCTAAAATTAGCACTTCAAAATGTGGTGGAAAAACACTCAGGGCGGGGGAACAACTAAGATATTTTACTTTAGTGGCGGTCTTACTATACCGCAATCCATTCACATGTAAAAATCCTTTCAAACCTTTTCTGTTTAAAGCAATCATCGTCTGTTTGATTTCCATTTCAGTAATTAAGTATCGGGCCCCTCCAGACGTTCACAGGGTAAGAAAATGTAAACACCCCTATTAAAGAGATCTATTCCATTTTCAGACTTCAGGTATCATAACAATAATTAAAATATATTACGCATTACTCAACTGTAACATTGCTGATGTGGACACTTTGAGAGGGCCCTTCGGAGGGAGAAAGAAAGCATCTGTAGGACCAATTACGTTCTGCGCATGTGTGCCAGTATGCGTGCAGTTCTGTGTGTTGAATTCTCTGGCAGCATTCTTAAGTTTGTGTTTACGGAGCTGAAACGCAGCCAAAAGGTGTGCTCTCATCTGTCTCCCTTGCCGTCGTCCATTTTTTCCTTCGCCTTTATCTTGCTGCAGTGTGCTAATTGAACACCAGCGCAAGATACCGAATGACAGAACAGAAAAACAGACAATGATTTTGGTTTAACGGGAATCTAGAGTCACTTATCATTTGGGAAAGCTCACTTTCGTTTGTACCCGTTTAATAGAGAAAACCTGGATGTAATTTGAAAAGTATTGAGAGCGTGTGGGGTTTTTTTTTTTTCTTTATGAAGAAACTCGCTTCACAAACTGGAAGGTTGAGACGGCTGAAAAACAGTCACCTGACACCCAATATCAGTAAAATCAATGAGCCTGTCGTCAACTAGCAGAAGAATAGGAGGCCTGTTGTCCTGATTGTTATCCAGTGAGAAGTGCAAGGAGTATGTTGTAAAAGTAGGACAGCTTAATCAATAAAACACCAAAACTACTAACGCAATAGATTTAAAGTGCTTTTCATCAATTGCTATAACAATAATAAGTAAGAGTAGCGCACAATACAATAAAAAAAAAAAATCATTCACTCATGTATTGTCTATTCTGCCTGTCAGGAAGTCAAGGATGCAGGAGTTAGAAGTCTCAATTAACAAACGCCACGGTATTGGATCGCGGAGGAAAGTGGAGAACCTGGAGGAACTCACACACACACCGAGAGAATATGCAAACTACACACACAAAGGCACCCTGTCGGAACCAGAACGGGAAACATCGGGCTGGGCGTTTATCAAAACACAATTGAAACTCAACAAAAATCTGAAACAACCCAAAACTCATATGCAACAGCAAAGAAGAGGGGCTCCAGTTTTCATCTTCACTTTTCTAAATACCGCTCCTACTATCAAAATCTACCGGCAAATAAAAACTCAAATTATACAAGAGAAAAGTTGGAAATCTACTGGGGTGTAGAAAGTGTTTTTCTTCTTATAGAACATTGTTTGGAGGGTCTTCAAAGTAAATAGAAAAAAAAAAAATCACCTTCAAGTTCAATGAAACAAAGTTGACAAACATTTACTGCCATGACCTTCAAAATACAATTCGAAAAATCAGAACCCTCTGGTAATTTTCTTTACTGTATGAAAGTGTCTCTCATTTTTGGATTATACTTTTCATAGATTTCCCCTTAAACGGCTGATTCTCTTTTGTTACTGACTGCCAAATTACAAAGCACATTTTCACAATTTTTCAGACAATAAATTTTCTTTTTCGAAAATGACTGAATAAAATGTAAAAAAAAAAAACAACAGATTTTTGTTGCTGCAGTTAAATCTAAATCCATCAGTGTGATAGGTTTACTTTTACAGGCAACCAAACATCACCGGCATTTAGTTGCCATGGCATGTGGATTTTTATAGCTTTTCACAGAGAAATGACATTAAAATACACACTAGTGTTGATGTTTGGCATGAGCTGTTCCACCGTTACAGACTTTGATCTGTGATTTGGCTACCTGCTGTCCAACCCCTCCATTCTGCCTGTGCAGACGATGAGGTATAACGGCACATCGACAATCCTTTGGCTAAAGGAGGCCAAGGATTTTAAGAACATTTTTCCCCCCTCAAATAAATACTGAATTGTATTTGCCAATTTGGATGCTTTATTATTTTTCTGTGTTATGAATTCAGGTCAGGAAGAAGAGGAGAATGACAAAACACTACTTTGTCTGATGAGCAGGGTGTTTCAGTGGGTTTGAGTAGGGAGGGGGTTGGAAGCCCTGCAGGAGCTGCTGAGTCATCATGCTGGCAAAGAGCAAAACGAGAAGCGGAATCTGTGTCTGAGCTGGCAGCCTGGCACAGTTACCATGGCACAAATAGCCCGGACACCGAGGAAACTGCAGCAATCTGCAGGGAGGCAAAGGAAGAAATGGGAGGAGACTGAGGCGATGCAGAGCCTGCTGTTTGTGCCCCCGTCCTCGACCCAGACAGTCAGCGTGTCAGCATGCCATCAGGGACACACAGATGGTTTGCTTCTAGGTAGATATGAGTGTAAGAAAGACCAGAGGGTTAAAGTGTCCTCATTGAAGTAGCCCGTATTTACGTTCATACTTCAGCTCAGCAAATTAACGCACTCACCTCAGTTTTTAAGAAAAAAAAAAAGAAAAAAAACAGTATTAGCCCGCAGTGAAACAGAACACTTGGGACAGCAGAAACTTAACTAAAAGAAACAATTCTCTCTTATGAGGGAATGCACACAAATGCTTGGTTGTACTGTGAATATAAAGTAAGTGCCATACAACCTTTTACAAAATGCAGGTTTTGGTTTGTATGACAAACTGACATCCGTTACTGATCATCAATATGAGACCGCTGTGTTAAAGGAGCTGACCATCATAATTCACCCAAGCAGTTTGATAACCACCTTTAAATAACAGTGCAGTACTACTTATTGTAGTGAAAATTCCTTACATACACTTTGGTTGAATGAGAAACCTGTTCAGGAATCTGTATATCTTTTTATTATACTGACTATGCTCATAATGTTTAATGTGCAGATGCAACTTTGCCACTGTAACATAAATTGGACGGACGCTGAAATTACATGCTGAGGGACAACGAGGAGCTGCTGCCTATAATCCTTTAAGTCTAAGATGCCATCTGTAATGCTAGCTAATAACCAATGCATTTGCCAGTAAAATGCAGCTTCTCATCTTGTTGAAGGACATGAAAATATTAGCGATAAGCCGTCAAATTGGGTGCAAATGCAATGAATCCTGCTGCTGTGACATGGAGGAAGGTTCAACTCTTGACCTGTCATATTAATCAACTGTATGTTACTTTTGGATTCAGACTGATATGGATACTGTTGAGTGTACACACACTTAGCCCAGTGCTTAACAATCAGATTATCATTTCATAACATATCATATTCAAACATTTTTATCTAAATATCAGTTCTATACATGAACGCTGACAGTGCCAGAAAATAGGAAAAGCAAAAAAAACAAAGGGTGGGGGGGTCCAGCAGGAACTGGAGAATGATCTGTATAGCTGTGGGATCAGATTACTGGTGACTGGATCAGTATTGTACCCGATACAGATATGGAATCCGATCGATTTCGACTGATCTGTATTGAAAGAATTTGAAAACCATATTTCTGTATGACCTTGGTTTGTATGACGGTAAGGTTGACCTGTTCTTCAAATCTTGAGTCATACACCATAATTGAGTATGAAAGAAATGGGGCTCTGCTAACTAGAAAGGAAAGTTCATTAACCTTTTGAGCATTCCTCCCTGGCCAAGGGCCTCATCCATGGGAGATGAAAGAGGTACTTCTGTGGCCCTCTGGCAATGGTTGCAGACTCTACAGTGCCTGATCAGGTAGCGTAAGGATCTTGTAGTATCTACCTCCTCTAGCAATGTGTGGAATGTAATCACATGTAAATGCACCCCTGCTTTTGTCTAAGTTACTCATGTACTCTGTATATCGGTCTTTGGTTTGCTTGGAAACAGTGCAATTGCCTTTTCTGCCTGATGTAAGCACTCCCATCATGTGATCTCTGCACTAAGAAACCCATAATGATACAAGGTCCCTCTTAAGGAAGCATTTCCATTACCTCTTGGCTCCTATGTTCTTATTGATTGGGGGTCAAGGCAAAATACAGCAATTGCTGTACAGAATACCGAAGACAACAAAAATATGGGGGTCTGTAAGGGAATTCCATACAGTGCTGAGAGCGCATTTTCAATTCCAATGCAAAGTGGATAAACTTAAGACTTATTTATAATGAGGTTCTTGTGGTTCCTCCTGGGTTGTATTATTGCTTTGCGGTGGTAAGGGCCTGTGAGAACCCGGAAGGTTATACATCATTGTGAAGACGACATTGTCAACAAGTGTTCAACGCAGTGGTCGCCATAGCAATTAGACTTTTCACACAGACATCAAAACATTTGAAAGAGTCAGTTCAAACACAGTCTTTAAGGTCCTCAGCCATGTTTGCCAACAGAGGAATGCACAAACACTTACCCTCCAAAAGGCCGTCTCAGAAAGTTCCCTGCCTTCAAAAGACACCTTGATTTGTATCCCAGCACAGCTTTCTAACACATTTTTCTCTTTGTGAAACCATCCCAAAGACCTGTGTGTCTTGATGCTTAAGGCTCGGGGACTATTTAGTCTTGATTGATTCTGTTTCCTCCTTGGCAGAGACTGCTATAACACTTTGGAGAGCTTGAAAGCATTTATTAGATTTCACCATCATGATCATAATTTTGGGGCAGCCTGATTGTATTACAACAAAAAATTACATTACATTCAAAGAATGATTTGAGTCTTTTCATTCTGCTGTCTACTCTTGTTTTGAGTGGCATAATGATAAGAGTCAAACATCAGCAACGTCAAACCTACCGAATACACTAGACAATCACAAAAAGTGCTCAGTTTGCAGAGATAAGGTGCCAATTTGATAACCAAATGAAACAATAAAATCCCCAAACCAATTCCGGAATATAGTCAAGACACTGTTTTCCAATACAGTAATTACAGACTAAAGAAGATATATAAATTAATGTGATACATCAGTTAACTCCAAAAGGTAAAAACATATTTCCAAAGGTAAATGTTTGCATAATAAGCAATAAAGTTTAACTGGCTGATGCATTTGTAAAATAGCATGTTGTACACTAATGAAATTGATGGAGCTGAAAGGAAAACATTAAGTCATATGGCAAAGCCTTGACAACCGACTTACTTCAGTTAATTGTCGTTGTTTATTACATTATAGCAGCAAGGATAACATCTTTGAAAACATATTACAGTTTGAAGCAGAATTATTTTTGACACAAGGAACTAAAACTAGGAGATTGTCATTGTAGTTGTTCAGGCCTCAAAATGTGACTGTAATAGCAGCAGTAGCAGTAACATAATATGATGATCATCTTTTTGGGTGAAACTGTGATTTGTGGTCAAATATTGTCAGTTTCAAATAATCACACTTCTACTCACTACAGGACAAATGTGAACAATTGGATTACATGACATTTCATTATCCCCACTCAAGCAGATGATATCTATTGATATGCAAAACAGGCCTTCTTGGTAGTGTGAAACAAACAATTTGTTCATTACATCACCCTGCAATATCCCAGAATGATAAAATAAACACTTAAATCTAATGCGGTACAACAAAGCCCCGCGATCTATTTTCCCATTTCACCTTCATTCCAGTAAGGCAGCACCATAAATGATGAAATCAAAAATTAAAACCTCTGAGAAATTTCAATGGAAATTTTACACGGATCTCATAAAGAAGCGTTAACAGTGCAAAACATGTATTAACTTCTATGTCAAAGTGGGGCTGTTGGTCCAAAACTTAGAAGATAATCCTCACATGAAAGCAAAAATGCATAGTTCATAGCCTTATAAATCAAGTGCTGGAGCAACGAACATTTTCACTTAAGAGAGTCCCCTTAACACTGAGGTACCCGTGCCTCGGACTGTGAATAAGATCAGAGGCAACTATTGAAGATGCAACCCCCCCCCCGACAGCTGAGCAATAAGACAAAAGCACTGAAGCGAGTACAAGGCTCATTCAATGTGTATTGCAGACTGTCTCCAGTGCAGTCTGGGTTAGTGCAGGGAGGAGATGAGCCACAAGCACTGCAGACCTCCGTCTGCGTGTGTTTGTTCAAAGTCAGTAGTAGTCTCTCCGTCTCCACTGGTCTCTGACCAACGGAATCAATAAGTCTGCACGAAGCCACCAGGAAAAGACAGGAGCAAGATCCCAAATAGCAAACAATTGTTTTAACTCGCTCTCCGTTTCCCTTCCAGACTGCAGTCTCGGTGCTGAGACTGCAGTGCCCACAAGTCCTACACAGCTTTTCTCGCTGGGATATGTTTGGGCTACGTAAGGCCAGAAAATTATAAAAGGACTCAAGGATTTTTGGACTAAAAATAACACGACAGACAGAAAGCCCCTTTCTAAAGAGTTGGACACAAGCGTCGAACAGAAACAAATCCAACCCACATGCTATGTTCCTCTGCAGCCTGCTGCCTCATCAGATGCCAAGTCTTTTAGTCAAACTTTCTAGTAAGTCAGCATATAAATATATCCCCATAGATACATGGGGAGCGCACACATACGTACGCACACACACACACGCAGCTGCAACAGGATAGCTGACAGATTCACATAAATGTTTCGACTCTGGCATTAAGATTTCAAGCCTTCGAGATCCTCCAGTCTCCCATCCACAAACACATACTAAGTGTCTCAAACACACTTATGCAGGCACACAAACAGTATCCCTTCCATCTTCTTTCACTTGAGAGCCGTCTTCACAGAAGAGTGATGAGCCCCAGACTCTTGCTCAGACTTGAAGCAGTCTATCTTTGTCTCATAACTGCAGTTCTCTTGTTAATGACAGACTGTGTGTAATCTGAATCTACATGCATGCGCGTACGCACACACACACACACACACACACACTACCCAACCCCCAACCCTGTCCCAGGGTTTTTGGAGGCAGCACTTCCCTCCTCTTGAATACTGTTCCAACCCAAACTGCTGGCTGCTCCTGACAGCCAAATTACTCTGCGCAGAGAAATTATTGCTATCATACCCCCCCACTACACACACACACACACACACACACACACGTGCGCTAACATTCCCCCATTCAGACCTCTGTGCCAAATGATACACTCTATGTCCACCACATATGGTGGTATTCTTATGTACAGGCCAAGACATCTGCGGCCAAAGCAATCAAGAGCCGAATGAAAATTTGAAAAAATCTGCAGTTTAATTTGTTTCTATTATCAGTTACTGTAATTGTCACTTGTAAATACAAGTAATTCAAAATGAATGAGCTGAGATAGTATCTGCTAATATAAATATGATGAATATCTAATGCGAATACATGATTCAACTCCATATCATTTGCTAGTTTAAGTAATTAAAATCAAGATGTTAATAGAGATTGATTTGTATGGGACTTGATAAAATGTTTAGATACCATGTAATGGGATTGAGACCCAACTAAATAATAATCTCTCACTATGATACTTATTAAAATAGTACTACGAATCACTGTTTCTTTTGTGAAATGATTTAATCGTCTTTTCCATCATCAGAAAACTGTAAATTGTCTCTAATTGAAAAACAAGCACAACATTTCCTAAAAATATAGAAATAACCCTAAAATCACCAGGAAATAAGCTTTCAGCTCAAATATCCACGCACATCTATGTGCAAAAATCCAAATTTAATTCCAAGCTCAAAAATGTAACATATCAGCCTATAGAAAAGCAACCAATTATTTTATACTCCATCAAATCGGTATATGAATTGGTCTAAAAAAAAAATCTCACTCAGTCAGGCCAAACGATGGATGAATTAGTTATTAGTTCAAAATTAAAAACAAATTTCCCGATTTACTGTAAATGAGCAAACACTTTGCATTTCAACAGATGATCAATCATCCAAATATCTGGGAGAAGTTACCCAAGCACAACAAAGATTACCTGTCTTCTTCTGACTTTTGCGATATACTTTATATTGTTTTCTATTGAGCCTTGATTACAAATGTTTCAGATTATAATGTTTTATAGTGTATAAGCAGGGTCTGCAAAATTCAATAGGTTGTTTGCCAAAAAGACAGCCCCAGAATAGAATAACTTTTGAAGACCAATAGCCAGGAGAAAGAGGACAGGGTGAGTGGTAATAATACTGCCTGTACACAGCAAACCAGAAGCCCAACATCCACTGGAACTGAACCATGATAGACCAGACAGTGATACATTTTACAGTTTATTTGGGTCCAATCGGTCCCCTCCATGATGCAAGTCACAGAGAACAGGTGGCAAGACACCATATCGCAATTGTTTTCTTCAAAACAAACATATCTCAACCGACAAATCTTAAAACGTATGCATTTGCACCTCAAAGTATTAATCTAAGTGCTGGCGAGAGGGCGACGTGCATTCAAAGAAGGGGAAGAAATATACTGATGATAGCAATCATTTGTTAGGACCAGCTCCCAAACTGCACAAAACAATGCTATTGCATCAAATCAAATCAATCAATAAAAATACGTTGAGATGCCAACAGACTCCATAGCTTTGGTCCAAGTTTCCCTAATTTCAACATCGTGCTAATTACATATCTTGCAATTTAACAAACTGCTTTCATTTATTAATATCAGATCACTGCAAATCCTGTTTCAATAATTGAGCAAAGATACAAGCGTCAGAATCTAATATTAATACAAAGTATGCGTACTGTATCTTTTTTAATATTCTCTGGAGTTGACTTGTGCGTACAGTGATATGATAAACTAATGATTCAACTCCAACAGATGATGCAAGACTCTCGGTCAAAGCAGAGGAAATGATATTTTATGAAAACTACTGCTTCGTTTATCGAAGTTTGTTATGATTTTCTAACTAAGGCTTCAAGAGGGTTTTGAGTTTACTAACAGGTCAGCAGAGCCAGCAGTCCCCATCTTTTCTGGGCCACAGACAATAAGACAAGATTTTCGCAATGTAGCAAATAAACATGACAAAATAAAATGGTATGCCCGGCACGAAAAAATACCAAGTGCATCAAAAAAATAGAATAGTCCTTTCCCCATTTGCAAAAAAGCTCTCCAGACATTTGATTTCTGTCCTCATTTTAGCTAGCTTGGGGTTAGATATCACATGACTAAGTGTCTTGACATGTGTCAAGAAGCACAGATGGATGGTATTGGGAGAGAATCCGATCGTTTTTCATAATGACACTGTTTCCTCTAAATCAATAAAATGGAAAACAAAACGTTATTGATTAATTCTGTGCATCATTTTACCTAATGACCCGGTGGTTGGGTACCTTTGAGTTGAACTACACCAAGAACGCTTATGCAGTCTTTTGCAATCTATTGATGTGAAATGAATAAAATTCATACGTTCATATCTTTTAATCTGGATGTATGGTGCATTACAGCTTTAATGCACACCATTGTGAAGTCTGACACCAACCAACGTACTGTTTTGAACTGATTTGCCGACAGCGTTTCCCGCATCCACGCTTCAAGCGGCAGAAAATCATATTATTCACTGAGCAGAAGTGGTGGGAAACAGACAACAAAGGGAAGATGACTGATTCATTGTGATCAAATCTCGTAAGAACGGCTTCAAACACCAGCCTGTTGGCAGAAATCCAACCTCAGGGTAAAGAAACCGCAAACTGATAAGGCACTGATGAAGGTTACCTGCAGCATCACCGTACATTGGCTGATAAATTTGTACTTGGAAGAGGAGAATATTTTGTACCTGCATGGAACTGCAGGTGGCAGTCATCTGATTTCACCTAATTAGCTCTGATAACAAACTATGACAACATATGATATGGAAATCCTTGGTGTGAGTATCTAACTGATTTTTTTTTTCTTTACACACAACTTTCACACTTCAATGTTTGGCCAGAATGTTGAGGTGGAATGATAGTACGCACGCCATGCTTATAATATATGGCATCACATCACACCAACTTGAACAGCTATCATTCATAGAGAGGTAAGCGCTAACTGTTTACACAATTATTCAGGGTCTGAAGATTCTCTGATGACAAATTATCATAGGATGAATAATCTGAATAATTTATTAGCTATTTTAATAATTTGCCAGACCAATTATCCCGGTCTTCCTGTGCCATTTGAATAGATACATCGGTGCAATGTCTCCTAACAGTTTGGATATAGCAACTAGAGATGAGAAATATTCATTCTTCTTTTACTAAGAAGAAATTCTTAAAAAAACGTGAGGCACAATTTTACTTTGTATGTCCGGAAACTCCGGTCATAAGGAAAAAAAAACCTTTTTTTTTGTAAAATATGATTCTTTTGACGTTTGGATTTTTTTTTTTTTTGAATCACTTTTTCCCCCTTAGCAAATGCACATGAGTGCTTTCAAAAATCTGACAGTACATAATATGTTAAATGTAGAGAGGAGCAAACCCAATTAAGAGGTGACAAAAGACAAATTAACTATGAGACAGATAAATAAGCCAAAAAAATACTAAAAAATAAATCTGCCCAATCGCTGAAAAATGATCAGAAAGAGCCTGCTAGACAGTGATACACTTTAAAAAAAACAATGTAAATAACTATATAACACTAAGTGAACATGAAAAAAGACAGATTAGGGTGCCATCACTGATGTTGTGTCATATTGCTTTGAATTAAATGATGTATTTACAAGGAAAGGCCCTAGAACTAGAGGTTGCAGAGATGAAGATGTTGAGGTTCTCTTTGGGAGTGACCAGGATGGATAGGATCAGGAATGAATCTATCAGAGGAACAGCACATGTTAGATGTTTTGGAGAGAAGGTCAGAGAAACCAGACTGAGATGGTTCGGTCACGTACAGAGGAGGGATAGTGAATATATTGGTAGACGGATGCTGGAATTGGAGCTGCCAGGCAAGAGGTCTTGAGGAAGACCAAAGAGAAGATTTATGGACGTAGTGAGAGAGGATATGAAGGTAGTTGGTGTGAGAGAGGAAGATACAGAGAATAGGGTTAGATGGAGAAAGTTGACTCGCTGTGGCGACACCTGACGGGAAAATCCGAAAGAAGAAGAAGAAGAAGATTTACAAGGAAAGGCCCTGTGCACAATGCCAATGCCTAAACAAATACCAGGAGATCTTCTCCTTGGAACTGTTGTTGGAGTATGTGGGTGTAAACTGCCTGTTCAACACAACAACCAACACAGCTGCTCTCGGGATGTTGTGGACACCAGTGGAGACAAACTTGATTATTTTGAAGGGAATTAATTTGGAGGGAGGGGAGGAGGGCAAGGATGTAGCACAGTGTGAGTCACTTTCACACGTTTTAATGATCTCTGAATGGTTCCAGTCAGAATTAACACCTTTCTAATGAAGTTTGCAGCCGCTCATCAACGGCTTTCCTGCTCTTCCAATTACCGGGAATCGCAGTTTACCTGCGATCGTTACCCTGCGGCACAACCCCGACAAAGATAAGTCAAATAAATAAATAAATACTAGTCGGGGTTGCCCAGACGTTGACGCTCTAAATCCAAACCCCACCAGCCACCCCGAGTCCGCCGCCGTCTGCTTCCCCTCCTCCTCCTCCTCCTCCGCCTCAGTCGCTGCAGGACTGCGATTGTGATGTTAAAAACGAAGCGCTCAGCGTGGGATGATCACACGCACGATACACGCAGGGCCGAGAGCCGTTTGCATGACAAAAAAACAAAAAAAAAAAAAAAAAAAAAAGGCAACCACCCAACTTTGAGTCCCGACTTGTTGCCATGTTTGAAGGGGCTTGATTGGATCTGCAAACGCGGGTCCCCGGAGCTTCCTTCCGCGCCGTCCGCCGGCCTGACGCGGCGACATGCGAGGCTTCTCCGCCCCGACGAGACGGCGACGCCTCGGCTCGACCGCTGTTACATCAGTCGGGGTTACTCACGCAATCGTGACCGAGGAGCGTTTGAACGCGACGCCGAGAAACAAGAAAGCGGATAACGATCGGTGCTTTCCGGACGTCAAACTAGATCGACATTTCGGCGAACTTCTCGCCTCTGGAGCAAAAATGTCCACGGCCTTAGTATAAATAAATATCATCCGCGGTGCTGCGTGGCCGGTCTTACCTTGAGAAATGTTCAGATTGCTCGATGGTTACTCTTGGCCGGGAACGATTCAGCCATCTCCCGAGATTTCACCGACAAAACCCGACTTGTTTCCCAAAGTCTGGAAAGCGCATCCTACATGACGCCGGGTCTGTCGGTCGCCCGGCGAAAGAGAGGGGGGGGCGGTTAAAAAGAGACACGGTCACTCGCTTTCTTGCCGTTGGAGGGGGAAATGGAGAGATTTGTTTAGAAGATTTCCTGTCTTTACCTTCGCATCGAAGTACAGGCTGTACTTCGCAAGTCACACACACACATACACACACCCCCGACGGCGGCGTCTCGGAGGAAGAAGCCAGGTGGAGCGGGGTCTGGCGGGGGTGGAGTTTCTATCAAGTTGAGTCCGGCGTGTGCTACTTCGTAAACACATGCGTTTCCGGTTGGGTTTTTCCAAAATAAAACTTCCAATGTTACTGTGAAAGAAAAAAAATGAAGTAATAATAGCATTGAAGCGGATAATGATCACTAGCGATGCATACTTTCGTATCTCTCTCTCACCACGTCCATCAATATTTTCTTTGGTCTTCCTCTAGGCCTCCAATTCCAGCATCCGTCTCTCAATATATGACCCGACCATCTCAGTCTGGCTTCTCTGACCTTCTCTCCAAAACATCGTACATGTGCTGTTCCTCTGATGGACTCATTCCTGATCCTATCCATCCTGGTCTCTCCCAAAAGGAACCTCAACATCTTCATCTCTGCAACCTCCAGCTCTGCCTCCTGTCTTTTTGTCATTGTCACTTTTTCTTGTCCATACAGCATGGCTGGTCTCACCACCGTCTTCTACACCTTTCCTTTCTTTCTGGCTGATAGTCTTCTGTCTCTTCGTACCCCCGAAACTTTTCTCCATCCATTCCAACCTGCTTGAACCCATTTCTTGACCTCTTTTCCACACTCTCCGTTGCTCTGGACTGTTGACCATAAGTACTTGATATCCTCCGCCTTCTTGATCTCCACTCCCCGTGGCCTCACCGTTCCACCCGGGTTCTTCTCATTCACACACATATATTTGGCCTTGCTGCAACTAACTTTCGTTACTGTCCTTTCCAGAGTAAACCTCCACCTTTCAAGATATTCCTCAACCCGTTCCCTGCTTTCACGACAGATCACAATCGCTACTGATGCATACTTTTTGGTTTAATGTGAAAAAATAAGTGCACATTTTTGTTTATTTATTATTCAACCTTTGCACTATCCCTGTTCTGATTTCACTTTCTTAGTCAATGATTATTCCATGTTGTCTGTTTGGCATCGATAAACCACACCAATTTCCTTGTATTTAGAAAATAATTAGAATAATTGATTAATTTAAAAAATTCCGATTACTGACATTTTGAGAGAACATTGAATGGAGTTCGCTGTCTTTGACCTGCACTCTCAATTCAGAGGGAAAACTTGATTGCACCCGAGACAGAGGTGGAGATGGGTTTAGATTGCATTTATGACATAAATCAGACTTATGAATACATTAATAGTGCAGAATAAAAGTTGGACTTGCTTTATATTAAAAGGTTGGCAAATAAAGTTGCATGTCGCATCGTTGGTATTTTGGAATATCATTGTTTCTGATGTTTTTCCATTTTTTTACTCCTACCTCCACTTTATTGTGTGCCCGCTAATTGTTTATTTATAAAAAAAACTCAAGACTAAAAGTAACAAAGGCGTTTTTCATTTGGAATAAAAATTGTAATCAATCTGCAAAACACATTTGATAGCTTGATCTTTTGTGTTTTTCCACTAATCTAATTCACAGCAAAGAAAGGAAAACTGGTGGTTTCCAACAACTAGAACCTCCTTTTGAGACTGCCAATTTATTCGCATGGAAGAGCGCTGATAACAGCGATGCTGAAGAGAATGCAAACAGAGCATTCAAAGATATCTAAGAATAAGTTCGCTATTTGTTGTAGACAGAGATTATGTTTTCTTTGAATATATTGTCAAACAGCATTTCAATTCTTTATTGACTACAACTGCTTACACACCAAGGTCTCTGGTTAATACCAGCATTTATGTGATGAATTATGGACGATCACACTCCCAATTAAATAGTGCACAGCCAGAATAGCTTTCCAAAATGTTCAATTTTCACATAGTGTAATACAATAGCATGAAAGACATGTATTAATTACAAGTGGGGCAGCCTCAGTCGCCACATGAACTTGAAAGTGGCTAGAAAAGTACAATAAGTTGATTTGCTATATTCAAATTTTCAGTATCATGGCTAAGCTAGCATGTGTGTTTTCTTTGACTGACAGACATGTAAGCAGAAATAGATCATGAAGAGAGGTAAGTCTGACATTATATTGAGGCGTCTTTACCATATTTGTCCTACAGTGCACTTTTGGGAGCATCTTTATCCTCATCTAATCGAATTGGTATAATCCAGTGACATAATGCTTTTATGTTGACATCAGTGTGTACTTCCTGTCACAGACTCTGGCTGCCTTGACTCATAATATTAGGGGTTAAGCTATTAGTGCATGTTGCGGGGCACTAACAGTAATAAGGGAATTTATACTTTGAATGCACTTCCTTGGTAGTATGGTATGAATCATTTATAACTAAGGTAAACAACATCTGTAGGTAAACAACAAGCAGCACATTGCACGAACAAATAGACTGTTTTGACTGACGTAAGGGAGAATGTGTATTTCTTTACAGAATCGTGGAATATGTGACTTGATAACCTAGATATCCTAGAAAATATTCTAAAATAATTAGTGAAGATTTAAAGGATTACAGCAGAGGACGTGTCTCTCCACAATTGACTTCATAATAGACTTCATTCCCATTTACGTACAATTTGAAGGGTCAATAGTTCACCAACACAATGGCTGCTCTCCAAAGACAGAACACGAATGCCATTTGTATAAGCCAGTATAACACCGTTTGCCTTGTTATTCCCTTTTTTCAAGTTTTTATATTACTTTTATCGTTTTCAATGGAAAAAAATGACCACTATTTTACTGTAAAGTTTGAAGTCCGCCCAGTTTATAAGCGATGCCGTTTTGCTAGCTTGATTCAAATTCAATAGGGCTAGGCGGCGTCGAACATCGATACAATTAATATAAAATTAATTTTGAGGGTTTTCATGAAAAAAAAAAAAATCAACTAAATGAACAGACGACTGCTTATTCGTGCGGTATACAGTACAATTTCGAGAGTTTACTTATTCCATACAAACGCCGTGGAAGTATCCCCTCCTGTAATCACCCACACCTTGAGCTTTACCATTGTACCGGACGCTTGACCATATAAGGACATGTCACATGCGGAAGTGTCGAGGAGGGAACACTAAACGCCCCAAAGTGTTTCCATGGTAACGGGGACCGAGGCTCCAAACATTGTCAAGTTACTTCCACTACAAGTCCCCCTTTTCGCATCCAACATGCATTCAGAGTAAGATACTAGTGACTTTAGATACGAAGTGTTGTTTTATCTGCTGCCGTGTTAGTCAAATCTAAAGAGAATACCTTTAAACTGCACTAATAGAAAAACTAAAGTTAGCTGGAGCCGTTGAGCCTAGCTTGTTGACGCTGACCTAGAGGGCTAACATGCTAAACGAAAATGTGCAGACTAACTTTGGAGAAGTTGACATGTGCTGGGTTTTGTTTCCATTTCCAATAGAAATTCCACAGTTCTCATGACTAACGATCTTCAGCCGACAAAATCTGGCAAGTACAACCGTGCATATGAGTTTAGGTCTCCTTCGTAAATGCCAACGGCTGTAGCTCATCTGCAGAGAGCTAATCTTCTGGACCCCAAAGGGAAAACTGATGATTCCTCCCCACTATACATCGGCTCGATGTCATACGTGGAAAAAAAAAAATTCACTGTGCATGCTTGTGCATGTTAATCCCTTCGCCCAGTGCTGATGTCTGTGGGTGTTTTCGTTGCAGGTTTGAAAACTGGCTACCAAGGAGTAAATGGCCATATCTCCCAGATTCCAGGACTATCTCCAACTGTCAGTTGCACAAATGAGGAGAAGGCCCGCGGGAGAAGATCTGGAGTCCGGGATAGTGACTCCGACTATGTTAAGCTCGCAAAACAAGGAGGACACAAAGGTCGAACTATCTCGCTGACTCTCATGCACTTAATTTGAAAACATTTTTGTGGATTATTTAAAAATTCATGCTCGCTCAACAGGACTTCTGAGCCATGACGAAATATTTACTTCCAAACCTACTGCATACAAACCTCCAGACTGGTTCTGCGCTGCATCAGAAATCGACAGTGCTTCAAGGTATATGTAATACATCACGTTATCATCTCACCGATAGCCAGTTCATAATCGCCATACTTCCACAACTTTGGCCTCAGAAATGTATCCTTATTTTCTACCTTTGTGGCTAATGTACTTCTATTGCTGTAGCCCTACTTGTTACTTAGAACAACACCGAGATTTTCAGCGACAAAGGGGTCTTCCATGTGGAATAAAAATGTTATCAGTTTGCAAAACACATTTGATAGCTTGGTCTTTTGTGTTTTTCCACCCATCCTGTTCACAGCAAGGACAAGAAAAACTCTGCGGGTTTTCAACAGCTTGAGCCTCCTTTTGGGTCTGACAAATTGTCCGCATGGGAGAGAACTGATAATAGCAGCGCTGAAGAGAAGGTAAACAAATCGGACGAAGATGTTTATGAATAATTTTGCTATTGTTCTGGTCCCTGACAGGATTTCAAATGACAATCATACAGTGATTGGCTTGATTTGACCAAAACCTCTGTTTTCTACAGAACAACAATTTTCCCAACAACCCCATGGACAAACTGCATTCATCCAATCTTTGTAAGGAGACCAGCAAATTTAAGAGGATGTGAGTTCACGTAGTCACAAGATGGGGCTGTTGTGCTGTTTAAGGTCCAATGGATGACTCTAGTATTGGGGAATTTCAGTATTTTATAATTTATTTTTTATTTTTTATTTTTTTACAAGAGCAAGCAAATTTAAATGCATTTTCTGGTTGATTATGATGCAACACCATTGAATTTATTCTAAAGTGCATAGGTGTAAAGATCACAAAATAATGAGGACAAAGCACAAGCACATTTTAGTTGTGATCTTGCACAAAACAACCAGAGGAACCTATGAAACCCCATGTTTTCAAAGGTTATTTCTGGCCAAAGGAAGGACAGTGATAGTGTGTAGATATCCTAGATTAAATATCATCCTGTTGTGATGACTTTGCAGAAACACTCATGTCATGCTGCACACTTTGGGTAGAGTAGAGGACACATAGAGCAGTGAACTTCAGACATAACTGGATGTTCAATACAGTATTTACTTTGCCTCACAGTTGTTCTTGGCAATGATTTTGCATGTGTCTTTTATAAAATATCATTGACTTGCTTTATCGTCAAATCCTCACATAGGTCCTCATGCTACAGAAACAAGTACAGTGAACGGGCCCGAGTATTCGCCTTTAAAATACTACTGGATTTTCCCTGAAATAAGCTTGAAATTATTACGTATTTTGTTTGTAGTTTTAGAAAACATTTTAGAAAATTTTCCACATTGTCCTGTCCTCGTGTTGGTATGGTGAAACACGTAGTCAATGTTTGAATTACACCTGCTCTCATCTATTATAATTTGATCTGAATGGCAGTCGTTGTTCGAGAGTGATGCTATTGCATTTACAATTAAATAAAAACGGTGTTGTGTGAACTTTTGTTTGGCAGAGTATTTGACAAGAAACCAGCTCCTGTGGACATGTCTAAGCTACTGAGCTTTGGTTATGCAGAGGAAGAGCGACCTGCAGCTAATACTTTGGTGTCAAGTAAGTGTTTGTACAATTTCCCAGGCCATCTAAAATCATCGATTGAACTGTTTTTTTTTTTTTCTATTTTGCTCACAAAATAAAACACTGATGTAACAAAAGGATGTAAGGCCAAGCTGTTTAGCGGTTTATGTGGGGTCGTTAACTTGTTTACAATTTATGATAGTTCTAACTTGCATTTCTTTTTGAGTTAGTATTTAAATAGTGTCTGCTTATATTCTGTGCATTTCTGTCAGAAGATATGAAGACTGCCAGTTTGTGGCCCAACCATGCACCACTTCAGGAGGATTAGCTGATGTCCTCAACAACAAGAATGCTATACTATTTCATACTGTCAGATGTTTTTATTAAGTTTTGATTTGTGTTTTCATTGAATTAAACGAAAGCTGATTGAAAACACTGAATCAGTGTTGCAGTATTTGTGAGTGTTACTAGTGCTTCGTTTACTGCCTTTGACAAGAAAGGAAATTTGATTCCTGCGTAAAGACCTCACTGTGTCCGTTATTGTATAAAAGGCAGAGAGGATAAGGTTGACGGCTCTAGTGAACTTAATATGATCCGCGTTGTTTCACAATGTACTGCTTTTAAACCAAATGCGTATTTACTCCCAGGTTAAAAATTGAATCATTATACTGATTCGTTTTATCAGAAACATTTCAACTTCCAAGGTTATCGCAGTGTTCACTGGTAAAACAGAATGTCAAAACAAATCATTTATTCACCTACTTCAGCTCTACTGGCGAGCACGCCTTATTGCGACTCGGAGTCAATAGGTCAACTCATAATGACTTTTTACATCATATTTTTAACATTGCTACTGTTCTGCTGGCCAATCATTTTCAGTTTGGTTGATCTTCTGTTCCTTTGGAACTGGTGTTTGTGTTTTGTGAGCGCAGTTTGCTACTCCTCTCCCCGGAGCCAATCAGTGGTAAGGTCAGAGGTCATCACAATATAATCTCGACAGGCGGACATAAGCGCTCTCGAAAAACCCGTGTAATTCATATTTGGAGATTTTACAGAGGAAGATCTTTTGAAGACCTATCTTGATTCGAAAATATTGTCTTCCGCAATCATGGCACCGATTTTATTGAACTGTATGGGGAATGAGCACAATGAGTATATCAAGTAAGTGTTTTGGAAAATTTGCTGGCTTATATGCTACTTTGAAAGTCCGTTTTAGTTTCAGACCAAACCTTCAAGTCGTCCCTGTGGAGCCTTTTGCTCAGTCCAGATTCAAGACTGTCTTGTATTAATGTGATGCAATGAACTGGTTTAGGCAGCACGTCCAAGTGAAAAACCCTTACTTGGATTCCATGGAGGAAGATATTCTCTATCACTTCAGCCTGAGCACCAAGTCACACAATCTTCCAGAAATGTTTGGAGACATTAAGGTTTGTCAAAACAGAATTGAAGTTTCAAACAAATTCATTTAGTCACTGAATATGTCAGGAAGTGAAATGAATTGTTTCCTCTCTTGTTTTCCAATAGTTTGTCTGTGTTGGTGGTAGTCCAAACCGGATGAAGGCCTTTGCACAATTCATCCACCAGGAGCTGAATCTGCCCGGAAACCCAGAGGAAATTAGAGATATATGTGAAGGAACTGACCGTTACTGCATGTATAAAGTGGGGCCGGTGCTCTCTATCAGTGTAAGTACACTTTTGTAGTTTGAGACTTTCTCACTGTCCACGCATTACAAAATGAAACGTTAGTTCTAACCGCGTTTGCAACCAACCAAACTCAAGTTACCATACGATCATGCCTGGACTTTAAAAACACTATGAAAACTTGTAAAATAGAAAGTTTGACACCAAAAAAGGATATTTAAATACACCTTTTAAACCTATGTGGCTGATTCAAAAATTAGCCCTTTAAGTGGACTTAAAACTAATTTTATTCTGCATTTCTCTTGCATCGCAGCACGGTATGGGTGTGCCGTCTATCTCCATAATGCTGCACGAGCTCATCAAATTACTGCACCATGCCCAGTGCCATGATGTGGTCCTGTTTCGCCTCGGAACATCTGGCGGCGTCGGTAATTAAAGTTTTTTTTTTTTTTCCAATTTGAAAAAAACTTTTCTGACTCCCCTCGATTTCAGGCAAGAGAATATTTTTGAAAAACGTCCGCCTGCCATGCTTTCCAGGTCTAGCTCCGGGGACTGTGGTGATTACGGATAAAGCGGTGGACTATTCCTTCCGGCCCCAGTTTGAGCAGGTGGTTTTGGGTAAAATTATCACCCGGAGTACTGAACTGGATGAGGGGGTGGCTAATGAGCTTCTGCAGTGCTCCTCCGAGCTTCCAGATTTTCCAGCGGTGATCGGGAACACCATGTGCACCTATGATTTCTACGAAGGTACGACCAGCTTCAAGTTGTGATGATGTTTGTTTTGTTTTTTTTTCGCAAGATAGCGTGACGAACAGGAACCCTGTGTCGTGTGTCCTCAGGTCAAGGCCGACTCGATGGGGCGCTCTGCTCTTTCTCTCATGAAGAAAAATTGGAGTATCTGAGGAAAGCTCACGAAGCAGGAGTGAGGAATATTGAAATGGAGTCGACGGTATTTGCCGCCATGTGCCGCGTTTGCGGCCTCAAAGGTAATTTCGGTCACGCAATGTCGACCGCTCTTTTATCGTGATACAGTTCATGAATGTCTCCGCGGCCCATTGATACCTGGTTATGTTTAAAGCTACATTTGGGGAAAGTAAATTTACTGACTCCCGACGACAACATTTTCAACGTTACGTGACCCATGCTTTTTACTTTTTTTCCAAAGCGGCCGTGATTTGCGTCACACTGCTGAATCGCTTCGAGGGAGACCAGATCACATCTTCTCATGATGTCCTGGTGGAGTATCAGCAGAGACCTCAAGCCTTGGTCTCCCACTTTATTAAGAAACGTCTAGGTCAAATGGTGTAAGGGACTCTTGTGCACAAACAACGGCTGGTTATTGTACTGTACTTAACATATTGATATGTGTATGAGGCTATTTAAAAAGTTGACTTTCATTTCTGATGTAGTATATATGCATATATTTGTATTGCATCTTTTGTTGTATAAAATGTGGTTTGTAATATTTTGGTTCTTCTGTGTTAAGTTTTAGTAACAATGTTTTTATTGCTAGTGATTTTCTCACGTAGTCTCTGCTTATATTATTAATCAAGGTAGTGTCTGAAACTTTAAGGCAAGGGATGATTCATCATCATTAAGCTGCTGTGAAAATCTGGTGTATCGTCCAAATAAAATTCGTATCGGATGAAAATGATAGTTAAAATCGGAATAACGACGGGGATGTTTGTTGATCAAATAATCGCATAAGATATAAAATGATTCATATTTGAAATGGCATCTGTTCGGTGATTTTTATTGTACCTTCTCCTGCGAGATTGAAGGCACTTCAAGACATTTCTTTTCGGAAACAAAGAGATGGATTGGACTTTCCAATGATGTATTTCAGTGATAAATGTTTTGATAAATACAAAGACACATGCTTTAGTATATCTCGCCATACAAGCTTGTTTCTGTAAGCCACCCACTGAAAGTGAATTTTTTTTTCAATAAAGGCTGATTTTTGTTGTGGGTTTGTGTTAGAGGTAAATACCTGCCCTTGTAGATAACCGTGCTTGTGTTATATATACATCACCTGCATGTATGGAACTTGAAATAAAAACTTGCCAACTGATGTATGTAACTTGGATGTTGATAGTTTTATATTTTTATTAAATGTAAAATAAAATCTAAAATATATTTATATTTTGAACTACCCTACTCATCGCACTTTGCCCCCAGCCCCCCAGGAAAAAAAACAAAAAAACAATGAAATGAATGCATGTATGTATATGGTTCTTAGATGGCTATTTGGTTGAGTGGTCACTTCTGACTTCCGACTACTGGTGCTTCAGATCTTCGGTAAATGAATTGCACTTTTTGTAATGTAACATAATGTACAAGGGTTCATCTCCTGATAGACCTGGATGCACATGAATATTCACAAATAATAAGGGGATCACTCACCAACACAACCAGATTAGGTGCATCTCAACATGTTTGCATTGACCCTTTGTGGATGTATAAGAGGCTGATGCTCGCGTCACTGGTCCTTCTCGAGGGCCTTCAAGAAGTTTGTCCTTTTTAACCTCTGTGCGTCGTCTCAATTTCATCATCGGTATGAATATGAGTCTTTCAAAAGAAGCTTAACTACTTGATCGGAAAGTCTTAATAATGCAGAGATAAATTTGATGATTTAGATATGTGCAAAGTGATTTGTCGCTTGCCTACCGCTTGTTTGTGAGGTGTCGTTCTAATTTACCGATTGTATTAATAAATCAGGTTCCAAGGTTGTATGACACGGAAAACAATCAAACAAAACTGAAAGAAGTAATGCTGCACAAAAAAACAGCTACAAGCTCAAGTCCTGCATTTAAAACATTACTTAGTATGTAAAATAAAAGTTGTGTGAAATTGTTCCTCGGTATAAAGGAGACACCAAATTGATTTAACTTGTCATCTTCCAGGTTTGTCTTGCATTTTATTGCTGTAAATGTTGAATGGACCGCAGTCTGTCTGCAGCATCACTGACCTGTGCAAACAATCAATCTAAGGGAGAAAAGCCCATTTTAAGCTTCTTGATGATGCCATTTTTCAGAACATTTTCCCATACTTGAACAAAAGAAATATTTGTAAATTGAAAAGATACCGATGACTCTCGGACAAATGTAGTAAAACACCTCTCGACGAAATATGGTGGAGCTCGAAATTAAGATATCCCCATGCAGAAGAGCTTCCTAAAATTTGCAGGTCACTAGTCGAGTACTTAATGTCTGTCAATCTGGGTTTTTGACATTTGTTTCTTACTAAAGTATACAATGGATGGCATTTGTTGCTTTTATAGGGACTATTCCGACTGATCTTCATCACTGAACATTGCCCAATGGACCACTTCAATCCAATTATTTCCACTAAACAGTTCTGATTGTGACTTAGACACATTTCTGGGGGAAGCCTGTGTGTGCACACTCAACTCTGTAAAATGTTTCATTTGTTTTCCTGTATTTTCTCAAGGCAACAGCGAGTTTAATTGAACGTGATCCTCATTGACGTCTCGCTCAAAATTTGAGCAGGGATTCGGTGTCTCGTCGAGGCGGTTTGGGAGGTTGGATAACTGACAGAACTTGCTTGGCGTACTCGCTGCGCTGCAGACCGGCGTCCCGCAGGGCTTGCTCGATCCGCAATCTTGGATCAGAAAGAATCTGGAAAGCAGGCAAATATAATAAATACCGCTGAATATTGACATTTGAAACCGTTTCTTATTACGCTCGCTGTTGTTTAGTTTCAGTTTTTATTTCGCGTTCGGATCGGTCACGAATCCTTCGCTGTTTGTTTTTCGCAGTTTGAAAATCCAAAGTCATCGTCTGCGTTACACAATAGCCAAATCTGCTCTTTACACCGAAGAGAAAACATCCCCTCACACACACCCAGACCCGGTCTACTGATTTACCGGGTAGCCTTGAAATGAAGGTGATTCGTATCAGCCTCTAAAACGAGAGGAATCATTGTTTGCACGCTGCGTTTTTGTTTTTTTTTTTGTCGTTGCGCGAGTCATCGGTAAACCGCCGAAAAACGAAGAAACGAAACATAAAACGGTCGAATCTAATCCGGCTGTTTTGTGACAGAGGCCTCGCGCGTTAAAAATATTTTAGATAAGGACTCGGGGGGGTGAATGACCTGCAGACGTTGTGCAACCGCCCAAACAAAGTGCAGCGGTGACTGTTCAGGCCTCACCTGTTCGTCCGTGTACGTGTTCAGACTATAGAGCGGTTTTTCCAGTTGAGATTTCTGTCGGCTCTTCCAGGACTGAGTGTCCGCCATCATCCTCTGCGGGTCTGCCTCGGCCACCACTTCAACCTTTCCCGATAAAAAAAGACAATAAATGAGGCGGTGAGAGTCTATAATTGCCATCTTGCATGGCCAAAGAATGGCAGTAACGCCTTAACGCCGATAAGAACGGGTTGACCCGTTCCCTTTGGGTCGCCGGCGCTCTCACGGCAAATCACCGGGGGTTGTAAGGGGTTAAGCGCAGATAATGATCCACCTGTTTTCTGAGAGCTTCCAGATTATTCTGTCTCTCCTCTTCGTCTCTCTGCCGCTCCATCTCGCGCGCCTCTCTCTCTTCCTTGCGTCGCTGCAACATATCTGCCCGAAACTGCACCCTGAGGGCGGCGAGAGGATGAAGACGTCAGACCTAAACAGGCAGCCTCTTCCACCGACACCTCAAACATCAACGATGGCTTCTGACACGTCGCGCCTCCGGGCGACGGAGGGTTTTATCGGGAAGCTCCGTCAACTGTTTTTAGCGTTCCCGTTTTCATTCCTGCCAGATTTCATTTGTCGTTGCCAAAGTCGACACCATTATCCGTTATTAATACCAGCCGTTGTCTGCGTCTGCAGAGAATCACAAAGAAAACGACGCGGGAGATGTTTTTTCGAGCAACGTCCTCGTATTCTCGAGAGTAACCCGACAGCAGGCTGGGCAGCGTCGCGTCAATGCTCTCTTTTTTTTTTTCTGTCTTGTTGTTGTCAAGTGAGGATCCATGGGCTGCTTTTAATTTCAAAAACAAATACAAAAAGAAGCACAAGTTGATATTAACTAGAAATCCAAGGTAACTGAGATTCATCAAAACGCAACCGTTAGAAAATGACAGCGGTCGGGAACCTATGGCTCTTCCGGTGAGGGGATATGGCTCCCAGACAATTTTGTGTTGGAAAAAAAAAAAAAAAATCCGTTTGGAAATGATTTTAAAAATACTTGTGATATTTCTTCATAAAACTGCGTCACTTTAAGTTAAACAGAAATGAGTTCTGTCGCCCGTCGGTCGGGTCGGGAAGCGATGGCTCCCGAGCACGTCCGGGTTATTGTAAAGGTGAAGAAATCAATTTTATCAGATAGCCGACTAGTTTATCCGCTTCAACCCTTGTAACGGAAAAGATGGTGTGAAGAAAAAAAAGACGATGATGGACAGAGGAATTTGCATTTGGACCTGCGCTATGTCTAATATGCTATGATAAAATTGCATCGATGAAACGGTCAAATATAAAGCGGCGCTTCGAACAAATCCATGCAGCACCAGAGTTCACATTAAAAAAAAGACATATTTAATTTATCATACATTAAAAATACTATACAGCTCTCACTTAAATATATTTAGAAATATTTGGCTTTAATGGTTCTCCCAGTCAAGAGGTTTCCGACCGCTGGACTATTAGGAGGAATCGCCGGTCGAGACGAGAGTTGTTTTGCTCTTGCTATGATTTTCTTCCAGTACAAATGAGCCTCGTACCTCCTTATGTAATCTGTGAGGCCAAATAAGTCATTGTTGTTACATCACAAGTTGTGAGCTGCAGAGGCCTAACTGAGCGCCCTTTGAATCTGTAGCCACATCCTGCCGTGATGTTGTAATGACAACCCTCCTGAAAAGTTCAGAATTGGAAGCTGGCAAAAAAAAAAAACAAAAACAATATTAACCTTCATCTGCAGAATTAGAAGGAGGGTTTGAGTTCCGATGCGACTGTTAATCGCTCCCGCTATATCCGATATCGGAACAATCCAACATGGCACCGCTGTGAAGTCGCAAGATCCGTACGAGACGGGTTTTGTTCCAAAAGATGCCTTGATTTTAGTACTAAAAAAAAAAAAAAAAAAAAAAAGATTGCTGCTTTCAAATACGGCACCCGTTTCGTTGTTTAAAAAGCTTTCGTTTGTTGGAAATGTTTCTTGTGACTCTTTTAATGACATCACGGTGACATTGACGTACAATCATTCCCAGCTTGATGGCGCTGTGAGAGAAAACCAGGGCGCCCGGAACAAACTACGCTGGAACAGGAAAAAAAAATGCAAATTCTAAACAGGGACGGCTCGAAACTGGGATCGCCAATCGCCAAAACCACCGGTTGAGTTCAATTGGTTTGGCGGGCCGCCGAGACCTCTCTGTCTAGTAGATTAATTTACGTAACTCCAAGAGAACCTAGGGAGGTGTCAGGAGTAATACTCTCTCAGAATAATGGTGATACTGAATGTATCGCTAGAAAATGTTTCCACTAAAAACTCCCATGCTACAACACGTACCTCTCTTTATCGCGCCGCGCCTGTTCTTCAATGTGACTCCTCAGATTAGCGAGTCTCTCGTGATCCCTCAGTTCCACCTCCTCCCGCCGTCTCTGCTGCTTTAATTGAAATTGTCGGAGCTGGAGGCAGAACAACAAGTTACAGAAAGCCTGGCATGTGCATTAAAAAAAAAAAAAAAAAAAAAAAAAACACAAGACAGAGGATTTAAACTCGGTATAAAAGTGGCAGAGGTTCTGTTGGGATTAGACCATCTATAGTGAGCTTAGACTTTACGGCGTTTCTGCCGTTGCGCGAATGGAAACCAGATTTTGAACATGTAAGCGAAACGTTTAGAACGTGCTCGCCGGTGATTCCCGCTGGAAAGGCGGTCTGTCGAGACATTCGTTTCGCGGTAATCGGAGAACCGTTGCATGGACGGCTCCTAATACACTGCCTTACCGTGAATAAGATGCAGATTTTCGGAGAGCCACATGTGTTTGCCTGGAAACCAGCCCTCAAACACGAGCCCGTATACAGGACTGTCTCCGAAAATTAGAATATTGCGATAAAGTTGTGATGCAATTAAAAAAACAAAAATGACTTTTTCATGATATTCTAATATTTTGAGATTTTGGAGTTTTCTTAACCCTTGTGTGATCTTAACATTGTGTTCACTCCCCTTGTCCTCTTCTTCTTCTTTCGGCTTTTCCCTTCAGGGGTCGCCACAGCGAGTCAACTTTCTCCATCTAACCCTATTCTCTGGATCCTCCTCTCTCACACCAACTACCTTCATATCCTCTCTCACTACGTCCATAGATCTTCTCTTTGGTCTTCCTCCAGACCTCTTGCCTGGCGGCTCCAATTCCAGCATCCGTCTACCAATATATTCTCCATCCCTCCTCTGTACATGACCGAACCATCTCAGTCTGGCTTCTCTGAGCTTCTCTCCAAAACATCGTACATGTGCCGTTCCTCTGATAGACTCATTCCTGATCCTCTCCATCCTGGTCACTCCCAAAGAGAACCTCAACATCTTCATCTCTGCAACCTCTAGTTCTGCCTGCTGTCTTTTGGTCATTGTAACAGTTTCTAGTCCAAACATCATCGCTGGTCTCACCACTGTCTTGTACACCTTTCCTTTTTTTCTGGCTGAAAGTCTTCTATCACACAGTACCCCCAAAACTTTTCTCCACCCATTCCAACCTGCTTGGACCCGTCTCTTAACCTCTTTTCCACACTCTCCGTTGCTCTGGACTGTTGACCCCAAGTACCAGAAATCCTCCAGCTCCTTGATCTCCATTCCCTGTAGCCTCACCGTTCCACCCGAGTTCTTCTAATTCACACACATATACTCTGTCTTGCTGCGACTAACTTTCATTCCTCTCCTTTTCAGAGCATACCTCCACCTCTCTAGATTTTCCTCTTCCTGTTGTCTGCTCTCGCTACAGATCACAATGTCATCCACAAACATCATGGTCCACGGGGATTCCTGTCTAACCTCATCTGTCAGCCTGTCCATCACCATCGCGAACAAGAAGGGGCTCAGAGCTGATCCCTGATGGAGTCCCACCTCCACCTTGAACTTCTCTGTTGCCCCTACAGCACACTGTACCAGTGTCTCACAGCTAGCATACATGTCCTGCACCAGTCTAACATACTTCTCCCCTTGTCCTACGGGTCAAAAATGACCCATAAGACAATCTTTGTACCCTAGTGGTGTACAGCCCACATGGGAACATAAACAAAAAAGAAGTATCACTTTTTCTAATTATGGGGTCTCTTTAGGAAAAGTCATAAAATTTCAAGATGGAAAAAATAGGTTAGGGTGTTTTTTCTACAGCTAAACATGGTAGCGGGTCACTTTTGACCCGCAAGACAACACAAGGGTTAAGATGTAAGCCATAATCAGCAATATTAAAATAATAAAAGGCTTGCAATATTTCATTTGGTTTGCAATGAATCCAGAATGTATGACATTTTTGTTTTTGTAATTGCATTACAGAAGATAAAGAACTTGATCACGATATTCTAATTTTCGGAGACAGTCCTGTAACAACGCACTGGAAGAAGCCCAAGTCTGAGTAGCATCAAAAAGACAACGGGGGTGGTCTAGTCCCGTGAGTCGGCCTCTTTTGAATGATTCAACAAATTAAAAGAACAGCTGCAACCGGCTGCCATATTAACGTCAGAGAAGAGTGATGCTGCTGCTGCGAGGAGTGAGGCGAAGCCCCCCGCTAACCAAATTTGTGGCTAAATTATTGAAAGCCTGGCATTGATGCTTAATTCCAGTAGCGCAGGTGTCAATTTTTGACTGACAGGTGATGCTAAACAAGCACAAAAGAGGGGAGTCTTCTTCTGTCGCGGTAAAGTTATTCGAGCTTCTGATGAGGTCATATTGAAGGTGTTGCCATTGTGAGACGTGAGACAAATGCCATGGAAGAGAACCGTTAGGATTGTCATGTCCTATTGATCGCGGCGAAGCTGAAATCAGATAAATGTAAATAGAGAAAATGAGATGATATTTCATTGTCTGCCAGACTATTGTGTGAAATTATATGGAATCCAATGTTGCCTAAATGGTCTCATTAATCAGTGTCTCAGGTTTCCAATGCTCTTTTGGAGCCCCCCCCCCGAGGAGAGAGCTGATTAAACAGTGAAACACACATATTGTTCCTTCCTGCAGTCGTTCCTTGGAGGACTAACTCAATCCTGCAAATAAATTCCCAGATAATTATAAAAGCGTACTTTCACTGTGAGGTCCACGTGTGCCTGCAATTAAGTATGTTGAGTCTAATGTACGTCATATAAAAATGACGACGTCGGACAGACGTTGAACCTTGAATGAGTTTCTTTAAAACATATTGTGGGGACAAACTGTTAGATCTGTTCAGTTTGAGGTAGTGCTGAAGAATCAAAGTTTTATATTCATCTTGGGAGAAAAGTGGAATAAAACATCTCAGTTTACACGTTAATTAAATGTAACTTTGGCCGATGGGTTCGAGGCGAATCGGATTTTCGCGATTTTGACGAAAAGAGGCTTACTTTCTCTTTCTGTTGCGACCTGAGGGCAGCTTCTTTTTCCTGCTCCCTCCTTAACATCGTGTCCTTTTCTACCTCGTGTCTCGCCGCGATAGCCGCCTCCAGTTTGGACACTTCCTCCTGCTGGGCCCGCCACTGCTGCAGCTGCACACACACACACACACACACACACACATACGATACACACCGGAGAGGGTTGTTTGTTTTTTTTTTTAATCCATCATCAACCGTCTCGTGAGAAACACAAACGGGGAGAAATTCAGCCGATGCTAAAATGTGTGAAAGGGTTGTTGAAAGCGTGTTTCACGCGCCCGTCCCATCCGGCCCATACGGGCAATTTATGGGTTTCCGCAGAAATCGTCGGAATCGAATCGAAATCCAACTTTCCACCGTGAATCAAATCAAAATACATCAAACTATATCTGGAAAAACCTCAGCTGTCCGCCAAGGTTCTCTTTGGATTCTGACCAAAAATATCTGTTTTCCAGGACAGTTGCCGCTTAACCCGGAAAAGCACGAACACACATTCACGCTCCAAACATACAAGCGCCCGTGCACGCACACACACACACACACATTCACACCCGCTTTGCGAGGGGTAAGCGAGTGAGTGACAGGTTGGTTACGCAGCGGCCTCTCTGCGGTTCGCAGGGTATTAGAGTGATGCATTCCAACCGGGAAGGCAGATTCACAGATCCATCATAGGAGAGCTTAGGAATCCCCGCAGGAATGAACTGCAAATTAAAACAGTCTCACACACATTAGCACCGGCGCTATCATCCAGCCCATCATACTTGATGTCTGCCTGGGAAAAACCTGCAGCTGTGTGTTTGCCTGAAGAGCAAACAGGGAAAGGATCCCGCCAACTCCCTCTATTTATCAACGGAAGTGGAAAATTCAGCAGGGTTTAAAATGTTTTATTTAAAAAAAATCGAATCGGATAAGTTCATTTCATAAAGAATTCATTTTTTGTCGGCTTCACAGAAAATGACCGGACGCGCAATACGTATGAGATAAGGTTCCGATTGATGAACCCATTATCTTATACATCCGATGCGCATCCAATTTTCACAATTTTCCTTAAAATTATGGTGCGTTTAAACCACTGTGAAATAGAGTCATTCATAGCAGACAGTGATATAAGGATTAAATTACACTGAACTGTCCCACGTTATCAACAGACAGGCATTCACTCCGTGTTTGTTGGATATAAAGGTGAAGAAATAGAAAATAAGAATAAATAAAAACCTGGAGAGTTGACCGGCGGGGGAAAAAAAAGGAGACATGCCATCCATCTGTCGATCTCTATTCTATTTCGGTCACGACTTCACTGAATCTGGGTGCAATTTATAGACTGGAGGTGCGGCTGGAGTCTCTGCTGTGACTGTATCCATGTGGTTTCATCTTTTATGCTATAATGAACATTTTTCCTCATCAGCAAAGTGTGTTAAAAATATATGCAACAGCATGTTTGCGGTTTCCCTTAAACCAGGGTGTCAAACGTACGGCCCGCGGGCCGAAACCGGCCCGCCAGGGAGTCTACTCTACTCCGTGGAATAAATCTACAATTTGAAAAAAAATGTTTAAAATAAATAAGCAGTTCCTTACCGCACATGGAAGCAATGCAGCTTCCATGTCTGTAAATAGCTTTTTTAGCAATCGTTGAAAAGGACCTGCTTTTCCGTTGGCCACGGCAACCTCATCAGCAAGACGTGGTTGTCAAAAAAGAGAAAAGTGGACAGAAGTGTAAGGGTTTCCAAGAAAAATGGACCACTTCTTATCTGTTGGTTAATATGAAACCTGTATGCTCGGTGTGGACGCAGCAAGTTTCTTGCACGGCGAACTGAGAAGACAGACCTGAGGCATTGTGTTGTTGAAATTACACTTACTTTTCTTGATGGATCTCAGGTTGTTCGTTATGTACTTTTTAAAGTAACACTTCATTACATCACCTGTTCTCCTTTACATTAAAACAAAAGAAAAATTTGGACTTGGTGTTACTTCTAGGTCAGGGGTCGGCAACCTTTAACACCCAAAGAGCCATTTGGACTCGGTTTCCACAGAAAAGAAAACACTGGGAGCCGCAGTTACTTTTTGATGTCTAAAATAAAGGTACCACTGTATATATAGCTTTTTCATATTTTGCCTACCTGTGATTTAAAGTCTCGACAAATTGACGGCGTCTCGGCGAGTGTGACCTAAAATAATAAATATAATTTCATTTTAATATTTCACAATCTTCCAATTTAGAAATAAAATTAAAAAAAGGAACTAACACAAATAAAATACACTTCAATTAAATACTTATAATTTAGCCGCATACGGCTTCGGAGACGCGGGTTTCCGACCCGTGTTCTAGGTAACTAGTCTCGGCACTTCTGGTATCCGGTGAACCTCCTGCAGGCCTGAAGGAAACCCTTGGAGGACACGGACGCTCCAAACCTTCTCCACCTTGTCCCGAAATTAGTTAGCAAATCCCCCATTTTAGCTTCAAATAATCAGTATAGATAGAAAAACACCCTTAATTTTCAATTTATTTCTGCCAGTAAAACACACAATTATCAAGGATGTGAGCGATGAAAATTTGCCCGGAAGAATTTTTTTTATCGCCTCATGTCAGTCGCGACACCGACATTTCTCAATCTCCGCAACGGAGTCGAGTATTGGTTCTGTGGAAGGAGAGCAAGTAACAATCAAGAAGAGAAAAGATCTTTTCCCGTGGAAAAAGGGAGGGGGGAGAGAAAGCAGGAAAACAAGGACATATAATTGACCTATCCATCAGGCTCCGGTCTGACCCAGATAAGATTGCCGTGGGTTTGATGCCGAGATGCCGGAGTGACTCAGAGGCTCTAACCCACGGCCCGGTGAATTGGTTTGAAAAAGAGACTAATATCGGTTTTCCTACAAAGCAGAAAAAAAAATAAAACTTCACACAGAAATCTGAAAATCATCTTTTTATTGCAGGAATCCGCTGAGAGAATCCAGCGCGTCCTGTGACTTCTAATGATAAACAAGGGTATTTTACGGAGCCGAAGGAAGCGAAATAGCGATGCTCAGCGGAGTCATTTCTCACTGAAATCTAAATTGCGGTGAAATCAAAGAGAAATGGAACGGCGGCCGGTTCGACGGCAGCGTAGAAATATGACAGAGATGTCACAATAACAATAGAACGATAGCCTATTATCTGGCAGCTGCAGCCTGCTCGCAGCCTTTGTTAATATAATTGTTCGGCGATGTCATCTGTCAGGAGGCGTCAGAGGTCTATCGTGACTCTCTACCGCCGGTGTTAATTGACAGACCGCAGATGTATAACGGAGGAACGACGACTCAGATTAGAAGGAAACCCGTGCGAAAAAACAAAAACAAACACGCGAACATAAAAGAGCATCTCCGAGAACGAAAGCCGCAGTCCGGACGAAATGTTATTTATTCGCAATGAACGCGTCGGTCTTTTGTGAAGTTAATAACACGCGAGACAAGAAAAACGTGATTGTTAAAAAAAAAAAAAATCCAGCCATGTGTTTATTGCTGCTGCATTTCAACGGTGAGTTTGAGAAGGATTTTTCCCCGACATCCGTGAAAGGTACGATAAGGGCAGGAAAATTATACACGTGAGCAAATAGCCTCTAAGAGAGTTGTCAGCTGAGACATTTTGTGTTGCCCACACTATTTCCCTACAAGGGCACCCTGAGAGAACACTCATTAATGCAGGAAGTTCATCAGGTCAGGAGCTGATCTGGTATAATGTTTGTTTTCTTCCTAGTAATGATCAAGATATACTCTAAATAAAATCTCTTTTCTTCCGATGTCTCGTTTTTGTGTTTCGTCCCGACATTCTGCCGTCCCCGCGGGCTTATTTACTCATTTAGGAAAACACGGTTGCTCGTCAAAGATGCCTGGGATCGAAGACGAAAAGAAAGCGAATAGAAAGGCTGGAATAAACAATGACGCCAAGAACAATAGCTGCATAATTACAGTAGAAAGGAAGATACAGAACAAACTGATCATTTGAGTTCTTTTGACGATAGCGAAAACGTCTTACCCGCTCTGATATCGACGACTCGCGAAAAGCAGCGTTACGGTACGTCATGTGCGATTTTGAACAAGCGGGCTGTGGAAGAAGGCCGAAAGCCATCTTCCCGAAAAATAAACGAACTCGGGCATTAATTACGCTGGATTTCTTCCAACATCATGTCCCGCAAAACAAGCTGAGTGGGATACATAGCGAGCAAACTGCCGCTGACCAAAACAATTCAAAATACGCCAGAAAAGCATGGTCTCTAGTGGGCTTTCTGCTTTATCAATAAAAAACATTCTTTACTATTTATTAACTTCCACGCTGATTGTTACTATGGAGACATTTCCCTTGTAAATCATTAAACAAACAGCATTCTGAAGTCGGGTGTTGCCCATAACTAACGAAAATATGTAGTGGGATGTAACGAAAATAAGGAAAACGGTAAACAATAAATGCGATGGGTTTGAAAAGTCAGTCAAAAAGTACCGTAAAGAAAAAAAATTGTAAGATAAACTTTATCGATCCCCATAGGGGAAATTCCTTTGTCACAGCAGCGTAACAGTGATAATGCGAAATACTGAAAAAGTCAAATAAATATGAAAATAAATAGAGAGACAGAAGACAGACAATAGCAAGACACCCACGAATAATAGACAGCAGCAACAACACACCATCAGAGACAATAATAATAATAATAATAATAATAATGGTATAATTATGCAATATGTTTGCTCTGGGCATTGAAGTTGAAAAATGTATAAAACTCTTGGCTAATTTGTTCATGCCGCGAACCGTCAATAACAAAGTGTTTCTTCGACTGCAGGATATTTACATCTGATGACAGACGTCATCGCAAGAATGGCGGCTGAATGTGTGTGTTGACGTGGGTTAGTCAAAAGCATGTTTTGAATTAAAGAGATTATATTTTTGATCATGTTACTTGCTTGTGTCATAGAAGGTGAATATCAGAAAGCACACCGGCAGATTATGGGACAGAAACCGTCTTTCTGAATATTTGACACAAAAGGCCACCAGTAAGAGTCCGCATAACTGCAAAACATTCGGCGTACGTGCGCTGCATTTTAACAATTCAGAAAACACGGATCCAATTTCGACACTCGGCTGTAACATCTACTGTGAGGCAGACCAACTGATAAGATTTTTTTTTTTTTTTTTTTTTGAAAATAACAGGAAGGGGAGCCAAATAGTGTGTATTTTGCAATGTTACGGGTTTGTTTTTTTTTTTTCAGTAAACACCACACGGCTTGACAGAATTATGGGAGAGAGCGGGTGCTATATTTACAGTGGCATGATTCACTTTTGGGGGGAAAATTATGTTTTGGTTGCTGAAATGCACTTTGCACTTTAACTGATTTTCTTAGCTATGTGTTTCAAGCACCCACTGTGTGAGGAGTTATGAAGACGGGGACGTGCCGTTGCGGCAATTGTAAAAATACAAGAAATAGCTGCGTTATTGATTGGGGAAATGGAGAGGTCTTTCGAGCACTGTACATAGATGTAAACTCATTTTTGGCTCATAACTCATGAAAAATAAGACATTACCAAGTGCATGTAATGGAAAATAATGATGTTACAGTGGACGAGACCTAAATACGTTGTTTAGCCCGACCTTGAATCCAATAAAAGCGTTGTTAGACGGGCAGCTTTGCTCCAATCGAACGTCAGTTCTGTAACTACCGCTACTATATTAACCTGCAGATGCAATACATGAAATGAAAAGAGAATAAAACGAGTGCTGTCCAAAGCGGTGTACGCAGCTCGGTAGATTCAAATAAAAGAGTTCCTTAGGTCAGAGGAAGCAACGGTGGAAAACAAAGCATTTTCAGAGCCAGATGCTACCAGAGCAGAATCCATCTTCTCCTGCCACTCTGTTGCTGTGCACGAACGATAAGGGCAGAGAAAATAAAGATTCGATGCAAACAGGCATCCATCTGAGCCCCCCTCCAAACCCAAATATGTGTACACGGCTGCATCAACAATATATGACAGTGTGAAAAAAAGCCAAGGGAATGAAAATGCCAACGTGTTCTTATTTGCCTGGCTGACTCAAACTCATTACATTTATGAGGCTTACCAAATTTACTGGAAGTCAAAATCTATTACTGTTTTCGAAATGCATTAAGAAAATGCTTGCAGAGATGTACTTGTATCCTTAGAAATATAAAAAGGTATTCCATCATTTCTACTATCTAGAACGTCCCCCCCCACACACACATTACATTAGACTGCCATATAGTCCTTGCTAGTTTATGTGAAGACGGTCCTTTGTGTCAAAACAAAACTTAAAATGATCGCTGTCCATAAATATAATTTATAATTACTTAAAAAGGTGAAGTATGATCAGCTTAAAAACACACCAAAAAAAAACACATATGCTAAATAGAAATTAAAACATGTACCAAAAGAGGATATCTAGCTTCTCCCTTCATGTCTCTGGAAGACCGGAGGAGAACCTGCAGGGTAAATCTGGTAAGATCCCACATTTCTCAAAAAACAGAAATGTGTCTGTCGGAGGGAAGGTTGTTTAGCTCGGGGTTCATTCTGTGACATTTCAAGATACTCTGCTTTAGGATACGTCGCGGATACGTTGTGTCTGAGGTTTACTTCCTGAAAAGATGCAACATATCGTGGCTTCGTTGCAATGTTTTGTTGATGTGCAATCTATCGTACGTCTGTGGTTGTACAAAGTGTAAAACCCCATGAGCGAAACTGTAATTTATACTAAAATCAGATTAGCGAGCCTAAAATAAAAGAGGTGTGTCTCATTCGATACATACATATCACTGAGTTAACCCTCATATTATGTTAAGGGTCAATTTGACCCTTAACATAATATGAGGGTTAATAAAAGATTCTGTTGCTGTTGTTGTTGTATGTCATATCTAATTAATAAAAGCAACCAATTGATCAACTCAAATGACCATGAATAATAAACACTTCATATTAAAGTAGCAGAAAAGTTGGTTTACATTCAAAAGCAATGTTAGATGGAAAACAAAAAAAAAAATGTTTCTTACATGCACATGCTATTAAATATCTAACAATCCCGTCTTTGCAACAGCGATTGTTTAGTTTTCTTCCGCAGTATTTGGAAGCAAAGGGGAGGCAGATGTCCGTGATTAAGCATTACGTAAGCCATAGTTTTGGACTCTGCGGTGTGGAAAAGATTCAAGGAGGAAAAACATCTTAACACCATCGGACTTAAAGAACAAATAACAAACATTACTGCAGGATATCTCTTACTTACGCCGTTAGTTGACAAAACTACACGTAGGCCTCTCGGTCTGTTGTTATCCGATCAGACGCGAGAATTAAGCACCATTTTTCAAGTGCTTGACAAGCAAAACAAATTAAATTCATACAGCGGGGAATCAATCAATCATCAATCATTACTTTACAAGAGTAGCTCTCTGGTTGTTTGAGCGTGAACAAGCGTTCCTTGGAGACAGTGACATCATGTTCGCAAGATTCTGTCTAGTCGCTCGTTCTTATTAACCGCCCGTCCCGAGCGGCGGCGGGAGTTCACGACGCTGTCGGGCGGCGTGTTATTCGGCCTTGTCGGATGATACACGAGCTGACACCTGCGCGTCCGGTCCCGCGTACATCTCTCGCGTCTCCTCTCGAGTCGGAGTTTCTCCTCCGAGGTTTTGCACGTCACGCTTAATGTCCCAAACCCGGTTCGATTAAATAGTAGATTTATAGCCTTATAGGTAACACATGATGGGGAAAAGACCACAGACACCTCCTCGCACAGCCAAAAGAAAGGTAGTTATTCACCCATTTCTCGATTAAATCTAAGTTGCAGGCGTGGAACTGTGCTCGCCAACGTAAAAAGGACCATCTCACAGAGTTGTTAAGTTCCTGAGATGTGTCAGATCTCCCAAAGTGCAGGTGTACCGGCTACTAACCTTGTTTTTGAGATGCGAGCAGATGTCCTGCTGGTGTCGGCGGTCTCTGTGGAGCTCCAGCTCCTCCTGGTGGGCAATCCTCGCTTCCTGCAGGGTGACCAAGGCTTTAGCCAGCAGGTCCTCCTGGTCTCGCTGCCACTGCTGGGTGACCGCGCTCATCTGCGCTTGTGTGAAACGCTGCCCGTCCCATTCACGTTCGTGCTCGCTCTTGAGGGACACGGAAGGCAGAGGTGTTGGTTGCGCGGTCATACGGGCGACGACACCAAACATTTGAAAAATACGATACATCAACCGGTGAGTGATGGAGGACGAGTAAACAAACCGAGAAAAGCCATTGTGCTAGACGAGAAACATCCCGACTCGAATGTGAGGACTCGCAAAGACAAATTAAATAATAATCCTACATGATAGACTTATGCAATAACGGCAGCAAGACTGCAGAGACATTTTTTTTTTTTTTAGTCAGATCTTGCCGTTTCAGTGTATAAAATGATCCCCTCTCTTCTGGCCGAAAAAAAAATGTCCTGAAGGAAAACAGTTCCTTTCTGTGTGAGGGCTGCCGTAAGCTATTCATCATTGTGTCAGCGCTCACAGAGGCTGCATCACTTGGCTGCCTCGATGGAACAGAGGGAATGATATTCATCTATGGGCTAATAGCAGCTAACTGATGGTGGGAAGGCATTTGACGGCTGACCGGTTTTACTGAAAATGAGTGAGCTGACAGGCCTGCCGATGGAACAGAAGTGCCAAAGGCGGTGAAGCAAATCTTGTTTATTAATGCAAAACTGTAGAACTTGAGGAAGATCCGCCCCTTGCTCCTCACTCTCCGCGATGAGCCTCGCCGTCTTCGTGACATTTCGGCTTAAGGGTTTGCATCTGGCGTCGCTACCCCGCTGCAGCCGTGCACGCGTACGACGTTGATACTCTATTTGGGGAGACATCTGCCACGCTTTGTACGCAGTGTACATTTAAAGCGTCTGTAAGGAAAGACGTCTTCATAAAAACTGACCCGTACATCGGTGAGAGATATAAAACGGTTTCCTGATCTAGTCAGACCAAGTAAGAGGTATAAATTGTTTTCACCACGGATGTACGGCATCACGGGCGGGGGGGGGGTTACTATGAAGTCCCTGCAGCCATAAGGCCATAAGGGCCACGGATAGGTCACGCAAGTCATTATAGGCTATAAGTAGCCGCGTCCAGCAGGGGGGGATCTCCACGCTCAGCCTGATGAAGCACCGCGAGGAATGAATTCAATTATTCAAAAGCATTAAAAAGAAAAATATACTGCGCACGTCTACCTGTATAAGATGTAGCATTCTGCAGAGACATTCATGTGTTCATGAATCGCAAAAAAAAAAAAAGCAAATATTAGAAATTATTTTATTGTAATGCTGGGATTAAGCAAGAGATGCACGCTTTTTTTTCTTTATTTTGGAAAGATTCCTGTAAAATCTTGTTACCGCTGAAAGCGTTTGAAAAAGCTTTCCCCAGCTGTCTCTGCACAAATGGGAAGGATATAAAATGTATGCCTGGCCTTTCAAACGGTGACGCGACATTAGACCTTCAATTTCGGTCTGTCTTACGAAATGATAACGGACGGCGCCGTTTGTATCTCGCTTCAAAATCAAAAATACCGTTAAACAGGTAAGGCTTTTTATTTGGAACGAGCTCGGGTACGAGGAGGCCCGTTTCAGCTGGGACCGCGTTGTTTGCGCGGCTGGATGCTAATCAATGACACGCTTGTTGGTTTTCTGATACTGAATTTTTAAAGAAACAAAAAAAAGATATCCCAGAACAGTATTCAAGCACTTTGTTTTTCATCAGCGGGGGTTTCAGCGAACCAATTTGCAGTTCATACTAATTTCGCATCGAGCACAAGCCGCCTTAATTATCGGCATTTATGACGAGCTGAATTGCGTGGAGTCAGCGTTGCATCTTATCAGGAACTCTTGTTTAAGCAAGAGAAGCGTCTTTCTCCCCCCCCCTCCCGCTCGAACCCCCCAAAGCTGAGCGATCACAGCTCTAAACGCGGCGCCCAGCAGGAACCGATGCGAGGATGGGTCTCCGAGCGCAGGGCGGGAGAGGAGAGAAGGGCCGCTTGTTGTCATGGTGAAGCTAAGCGGCTGTCTGAGCGAGCCGTCCGTAGTCTGTGACACGGCAAATCCCGTGGCGTGCTGAGCAGATCATTGTCCGGGCTTATCTGTCTTCTCGGTTCAGGGCGCTGAGCTACATTGATCAGGGGCTGACGCTGCGGGGAGGCTTCAAAACTGGGAAGGAGAGCTCCGTTTTTAAGCGGGTGTCAGTATCTATGTTTTTGCGCGCGGTCAAATCAAGGGAGGAAATTAAAAGGGCACTCGGCTACCCGGTCCGATCCGGCGAGCCGGCTTCTCCAAACGCTGTCCGCCGATTCCCTGGGGGATAAATCTTACCGAAGAGAAGGGCACTTAATGTCTGACTCCTCGGCGGTCAGCAGACTGTGCTTGCTTTCCATTGTGAAGACGAGTAAACGTCTCCTGAAAGAGAGCATAGCTCTCACTGAGACCTCAAGGATAAATAAAGGCGCTAAAAGAGACTTTCCACATTGAGTGTGTACATGTGACGAGTGTATATTTACACCGTTGTGGAAAGCGACTTTGTACATTTACAACAAGTACCGTACTTGAGGGAAATTTGAGCTTCTTTTTCTTTGCTTTGTTATTTCTTTTTTACACTTCTCTCATACCTTTACTCCGCAGCGTTCATCTGAAATCTGCAGGTACGATTTAAACCCAATAGGTCTGAAAGTACACTTATTTCCTGTGTTAAATGATTTTTTTTTAATTAAAAATGCTCTTGTATTGCCACCAGGCTGCAGACTCGCTTGGATAAAAAGATTGCTATTGCTTAAAAAAATCATTAATATTACCTTAATCTTTAACCTCTACAGCGGTATATGCATAACGGAAAGTAATTTACTGGCAAAATGAATCCCAAAAAGATCTTACACATTGAGAAGGATAATCATTACTACTTTCATTTTTCTAAACGACAAAAAAAAAAAAAAAAAATCATATTTTGACCAAAGTGAAGTTTTGAAAGCTGGGCTTTTATTTGTATTTAAGATCCTTTCACTGGCTCGTATTCACCCTTTTACTGAAATCTCTGATTAATTCAACCATCAGTGCACATCATGTGCAAAAAAAAAAAAAAAAAAAAGAAGAGAATATTATTGTTGGTTGAAAAACTGAATGAAACGTGTTTTTTCTTTCTTATATTACCAGCTCTTGCCGAGTTTTCTGAGGGAAGAGTCTTTGAAGCATGTCCATGCACAGTGCTCTGTGGTCCGGTATGTCATGAGTGTACTGAGACAATACGAACTGGAACCGTAGGTGGTCATCTGCATTCCAGCCACAGGATCTGGACCGGAATCAAAAGGCAATACATCCCATAAACCATCAGAGCAAAGCGCTCCTGGTGTCTATTTGTAAATTGTACGTCATCGGTAAAAACAAACATCAGGTAGTTATGAGAGGTCTTTCTGAAAGTGATACCATCAACTTCCAACTGAGTGGAAGCAGGTGACAGAAGGACAGGGACTCGATATGCCTCAGAATCCACCGCAGAGCATTATATTCTTTATCTTGGACAATGTTGTGTATGTCTTTGTCAAAAAAAAAACAAACAAAAAAAAAACCTCACTAACCCAAGCTTACTGTTCTGTATATTTCCTGTGCATCTTGTATTTGCAAGTGTATTTGCAGTCCCTATGTCCTCTATTGTAAGTCGCTTTGGATAAAAGCGTCTGCCAAATGCAATGTAATGTAATGTAATGTAATCTTGATGTGCAAAACTACAAACGTGTCCCCGTCTGTCTTGCTCGGAGAGAAAACAGAGAACAATTCTGTCTCTTACAAGAATAGGCCAGGGTCAGTCAGCGAGGGACTTTTTGCCGGAGAGAGCGCTCGAATCGTAAGATGTGAGTAAATAGACGGATGAAAAACAAACAAACGGGAAAAGTCAGACCTTTTAAAACTTTGGGCCTACTTGTCAATTCTTTGCAGTTGCGCTTGAAGATTTTGCAGCCTGCTCTGGTACCTCTCTGACAGGGCCTGGAAGGCCTCGATCAGAGAGATTTTCAGCTCCGGGAAGGGGCAGTCTGACTCCAAAACCTCCTCTGGAACACTCTCTGCTGCTGGCAGCTGATCTGATACAAGATATTGCTGTGAAGAACAACATTTTTTTGGATTATTCTTTGCGACCTAGCGTGGCGATCGCTCGTTCGGACGCTCGTACGGGGATTGGTGAGAACTATTTGATTTGCTAGGACGCGAAAGGCTGAGAAACCTGCCTCGACGTCAAGGGCCGTGACGTCGTCTTCCAAAGTCGCGCGCTCAGCTTGGAGTTTTGCGGTTATCCTGTCTTGCTGGTCCTTCACAAAATGTATCTGTTGGATAAAAAAGGTCTTTAAAAAGGCACATTTTGATGTAGTCTGACACTATAGAAATGAAGCCGTCTTTGGGGGAATTCCAAAATCAAACATTTTCGAGGAAAATAATCATTAAGGCCATGATGGGATTCAGCAGGGGGTTATAAATGTTGGTGTAAACATACAAAGCTCTGCAAGCAAACATAAAAATATCTTTTTGTGGCAATTTGTGACAAATCTAGCAACTTCAAGCCCTCAAGCTGAATTTGAAGCAATTCCAGTGACTCATTGAGAATTTTACCTTCAAATTTTTGTTTGAGGACCCCTGCTGTAAATGTAATAGTTTCAATAATAGCCAGAAAAGCTCTACTGAGAGATGTTATCAAGTCTGAAAATGTGTAGAAAGCTGTGATGGATGACAGGCGCTCATTCAAGAAATACAACAAGCTGTTCACGAGGCAACTATCGAACAAACACAAAACACACCATTAAGTAAACAATCTGTTCCTCAAAAAACAAACTTGAGTCGTCCCCCCCCCCCGCCTAAGCTGCAGAATAACAACAGAGTGACAAGCGCAAACAAAACGACAATGAAAGGATACGCGAGAGAATAAATTGTCCTCAGAAACTGTGCGAAGCAAGTACCGACACGTGGTTTACCGAAGGGAACGTGAGATCGGGTATTTTGGACCAGACTGAAGGGCTCTGAATGGCCATATCTGGTCAGAAGTGACTCCGCTCTCAGGTTCTGCTTCCCAATATGAGCTCCGTCCTGCTGATATGCAATATGTTCCCGGTGACAGGCGTAAGCATTAGGGTTGAAAAAACATTTAAGGACAGAACCGGGCATTTGAATTGAGCATGAAAATAAATCAACGCTTTTTCCCCCCCGAAACAAATTTTGAAATTCAAACGAGCTAAAGACGAGTTGTTTCCCCGCGATCTTTACATAGGACGTGTTCCATCTTCCCCGGATTGCCTCGAATGTAAAGCGGATTTTTCGACACCAAACCGTTTCCCCCTCGCAAAATGCGATGTCAGCTATATTTCGCATTTATCTGTCGCTACGGCTTCCGCAGCCAGTGTCGGTTAATGTTAATGTGCGGTGCGAACGAATACAGCGCGCACTCACACAACGTGACATTTGAGATTCACTACATCGTAAAGACCCGTGTTCTTACGGCTGATAACTTCATATTGTGCCGAGGCGATTCATCACAGAACGGCATCGGTATTTCTCGAGATAGTAAGATAGGGCGTTGTAACATAAGCGGGAAATATGCATTTGCAACAAAAGGGGTATGGGATTGAGGACAGACCGCAATAACTCCATCTCTCAGCAAGGAAAGGACCACACCGGGATCCTAGAGAGGATTTGAGAGATAAAGAATACCATTACACCTGTTCCCCAGATAGGCCATGTGAAGGCTGCCTGGATGAGCTGGAGTCAGGGTTGGAAAAACTTTGTGTGTTACGTAAAAATTGGAAAATAATCTTATTCCTTAATCTAGATAAACTACGTGATCTCATTAATATTTACCCAAAGCTAAAGGAAAATGTTCTGGAATTTCATTTCCACACGTGAATATTTACCAACTCCAACTCTTTTCATGCGCGTTTGCACCCATCGGTGGTGACCAATAAAGGTTTAAAATTAAAAGAGAACCCCCGAGGAGCAAATATTCATTTATTTCTTAAATGGACATGAAACAAAAACAAAGACGAAGATAAAAAAAAGGAAAAAAAAAAGAAAAACTGGAATCACGGCCGGGTGAATTTGATTCTACTTTGCCCAAGCATTCAGGTGGGTAAAGGCTGTGGGCCAGGAGGAGAAGAGGGGGGTCATGGGAAAGAAATAAGCATGAGTGAGCCACACAGAGAAGACAAAATGTCTGGCAGGCAGTTCATTCCAAGTATGGTCTGTTTTTTAAGAACCCCCCGCTTACTTCTTAATCTTTCCATTCTTCTTCGGAGCTTGCAAAAAGCCCCCTCTCGAGTCAAAAGCAAAATTGGTGACTTAGGGACTGGAGCCGGCTAAGAGATGAATAAAACGCGGCGCGATGCGGACTTAAATCTTTGGGTGAACGAGCCGGAGTCTAGTTTCCCCCAAAAGTCAGTTGGCGGTTCATGGCATATTTTTGATGACGTTTATGTAGCTGTAACAATTAAATGAGGTTATCAAGGTAAGCTTTTCCTTCCAAAGTGAGCGACCGGACGCACAAAAGCCAAAGAGAGACAAAATATTGGACTAATAAAAGAAATAGATATCACTTATTATCTATACCAGTGTTCCCCAACCTTTTTTGAGCCACGGCACATATTTTACATCAGAAAAATCACACGGCACACCACCAAATAAATATGTCAAAAAACATTTTTGAACGAATTAGAATGAAACCGTAGTCTCAATTTACTTAGTGTGAAATCTAATATATCTAATATCTGTAGATTCATCAAGTTGCAATGCAAATTTCACACTGATGTGCAACTTTTCCAGAACACTTTTTTGCAATCTCCGAAGACATGTCATCAATATGTCTGAAAATAGGATTATTTGAGAGAACTCTGGCTATTTCTTTATCAACGCCAGAGCCGAGCATTTCTTCTACAATGATATTTTTCGGCAGGTAGTATTAATGTTTTACCACGATGTGTGGCTGTTAGGATTTAGAGATGAGTTCAGCAACTTTATAGCAGCTTTCACCGCTTTCTCACTCGTCTTGGTAGTTTTCAACAATGCTGCCTGTTTGTTTACGCAGATACAAGTACTTTTTATTTCAAAAATGTATCACGCAAAGCGTCACTGATCACTCTGATACACAGATGCACAGGTTAATTCACTACCCGTTGCCATGGAATGTGCACGCTGCACACATAGACATAGGAAGACACATTATTTGCGTAAAATAAATAATTTTCTGTCTTATCAGGTGAAAGTGGGCATTTTTCCACGACACACCTGACGATCTCTCACGGCACGCTAATGTGCCGCGGCACAGCGGTTGGGAAACACTGATCCATACTACTCGTGCTATGCAGCAGTGCGTGTGTGCAAGTGTGTATGGCGTATATGCATTTGTATTACATGTATAAAATAAATGTACCTGTTGTTGCACGTCTTCCCATTGAAGAGGAGGGCCGTCGGTGTGCTGATGTCGCATTTCAGTCAGTCTGAAGCGCAGGTCTTCCCTGAGCTCATACACCGGCTCTACGGTGGCTACCCGAAATTCTGCCCGCTCTGCATCCAGGAACAGCTCTTCACGTAGCCAAGCCAGGGCACACATTAGTAAATGAGTATGAAAAGAAGATACGAATTGCGATAACGACATTTTATTTTACCGTAATCTTGCAGCGAGGAGATGATATTATCTATCGTGGAATTCGGCCTGATCGGCTCCAGGAAATCACGCATTTCATTCTCAGCCTTCTCTCTGTGCAATAAGAAGAAATAATTGCATTAAATATCAGTTGAAAAAACCATAACTGTGGGCTTCTATGTTTTTTTTTTTTCATAATGCCTGATGTATGGAGTAAAAGCTGTGACATTAATGATTCACAAACCACAGCCATACCAATGGCTGCAGTGTAACAAGGTTTTCCAGCAGTTTCATTCTGTTGCCTCGTTATAAAAGAAAGCAAAAATGAGCATATTCTCTTATGCCTCTTTTGTTTCCTGCAGATGGAAGAAAGTCAGGCAAAGGTCAAAAAAATGCACAAAGGTTACGAAAATGTCACTTTTTGAACCTTCGGTTGATCAATTAGTTATAAAGCTAATGAAGTCCAGCAACTACATCCGACCCAATGTCCTTGGGATGTGACCTCCCCTCCCCGCCCTGCACGTACTGACTCATAACAGACGAGCGAACAAACAGCGCTTTTGAAAAGAACAAGAATCTCTTATTGATCAGTGCTTGTAACCATCGGTCGAGTCAGTCAAGTGCAATCCAACGACAGCGGCCGGGATATCGGCGTAGAGCGTGAAGGAAACTCAATCACAGTTCACTATAATAGAGCGTTTTCAGACAAAAAAAAAAAACAAAAACCCGCACAGGAGACGAAAACCCTGGGAGCACGGAGCGGTCAAAGCGGGAAACCATTAGATAGTGTTAATTCGTAACACCGGAGTCTGGGGCGGTTGTGAGCCGTAAAGGGCGACGGGGTCAGTGGAAGCCGCGCGACTGTAACGTCACCTCACGGTTTTTAATGCCAAAACTAATTATTTGCATCCTAGCGTTATAAAACTAACGCTGGCGATCCGGGATGGGCCATCCTGAGGGCTCGGTGGACCATCAAGCAAACATCAGCCCCACGCAGACGGATCATGACACACACTCAGGCCTGCCTCAGCGAATTGTGAGGAAAAGGTGTGAGTAAAAGGCAATAACCACAAGCATAAGGGATAATGACATTGCACTCTATTCTAACGCGATCATCACATTTGCAGACGCCGCCGCTATAGCAGGACTCATCTGAGGAGACATAGCGGAGAGGATCCACTAGACTTCAGGTACCTGAAGACGCATATTAACTGAAAAAGGCGCACCAGAGGCTGCATTTCGTAGGAATACGTAGGAGGAACAACCTCACCAAGAAGCTGCTAATGTCGGTTTATCGCTGCAATGTGTCTGTCCTGTGGTTCGCCAGCTGCACGGTAGCAGGAAGGAATAAACACCCTCCAAAAAACGATCGGACAATCAAGGCAAAAAAAAAAAAAATTGAAGTTTTTATACTCGGAGAGCTCATCACGCTAAATTCAGCGTGAACACTTGAACCTCACATGCGGTGCAGTGCAATAAACCCTTTTTTTTCACCCTTGTTTTACTTCTTTACATTTTTATTTCTATATATTCATCTATATTTTCTTCTAGATGTTATTTATATTTTTTCCATCTCATATCACTAACCCAGACATGCTGCTATGTTTGTATTGTTGTGTTGTGCCTTGCTTTTTAAGGTTGTTTTTGATTCCACTGAACTTAGAGCCACTATCTCTAAATGTTGTTTTGCACTCTGCGTAATGACATTAAAAGTATCGAATCTTGAATCTATATTTTCGGTAACTTAGTGCACTGGGTAAACCAGGCATTTAAAAAATGATCCCTGACTGCAGTGCGTCAAGCAAATTACGACACGGCCTCTCCAATGAGAAAATTGTTGTAGACAGGTAAATTATCTTTTTGGAGACGCGCTTCGACATGTCTGAGCCGAGCATCTCCCGTGTGTTCAGTAAATCCGACGCTGGGGGTCTATACCGAATCAATGGCTTTATCATTCTGGATTTCCAGCTGTCCGTGATTGACTGTAGGGAATTTCCTTTTTTAACGGTGAAGTGATTTGAAATGACACTCTAATATTAAAGCTGAAGGGAGTTGATAAGTTTTTGTGCAAAGCTCTTTGCTGGTTAGTATGCTAAACAAAGTGCATGGTATAACATTGGCGCATTAGCAATCAGGCTAAGCTGTGCTGGAACTGTGTAATATAACTCCACTTTTTTGGCGTTCCCTATTATTTTGGTTTGTTTATAAGACTGTTATGGCTGGGAGGGTCAAGTCCAATGGAACAACTCAGTACAACCAGCAGGGTGTTTGTAAGAGGGTCTGACAGCAGAAATGTGTTTATAATGTGACAGTAAGTCAATGACAGGTAGTTTCATTAGCAATTCTATTGAGAAGATGTTTTTTTTTTTACGAGGGAAGTCTCAATAGTTTTAGGTTGCAGACATGTTTCGGTCATCGCACTGCTCAACCCATCAGCGAGGTTTTTGAAGAACACATCAATGGTTACTCAGCAAACAGGGGACTCAATAAAGACACTCCAAAAAGTGCTTATGAATCAGATTTTTTTCTTGGAGGCAACATGTCACATACATTCTCAAGATAATGCAATTCAAGACCATGAAAATATGCATTATTAAGCCGAAAAAGGATTTGCATTAGCAAGTCAATTAAATGATGACCTCCAGAAGACAAAAGGGCCCAGTGGGTTTCAATTTTGCTTGACTGCCATTAGGGTTAATTGGTAAGCATTGCGAGGCAAAAACTAAAAGATCTTGTTTTGTGGTTTGCGTGGGAATTTATCATAAAAAATAAGATTTTCATTGTTTTTTTTTTTTTCATATTAAAATATAGTCAAGGTTAAATCATGAGCAACCCTGCAGCTCTGCACCAAAGAGCTGATTTTGCGACATCAGTATTGAATAAACTGCTGCTAACTTTTGAAGATAAAGAAGGTCGTAGTAGTATCTTGCTTTTCATTTGTCCGGAGCACATCTTTTGACGGGGATTTCTTTATGATGATATGTTTCAGTCGGTAATTTTATGCTAACTAGAACAAGGTAAATGTTTATTAAGCGGCCCACACAGTGGGACATGTCTGCGAATAAAAAAAAGGGTAACCATAGAGACAAGCTTGCCTATTTTCCCAATTTGACAAGGTGGCTTTTGAATCCCAAAGTAATTTAACTAGATATATGTGTCAAGAGTTGAGCCATGGCACATCTTATGACTGGGCTCATTACAGAGGCTCATGCTTGTGTACATCATTAACCTTGGCTCAGACACAGTCATTATGTAGACAAACAGGCTGCACCCCTGAGCTAGTGCTGCCCTTCTCACTTCACAAGGCATTACACCACCGGAACCCCAGACCCGCATTTCTGCCTCGGTACACAGAAGAGTGTGCTTCTTTTTCTCATGTAACTCCCCCCCCAGCCCGTCTGCACGCAGTCATAACCTCCCATTTCACCTTCTCTTTCCCGTCTCTTATTCAATTTAAACAGAAAGAGGGAGACAAAAAAAAAAAAAAATCCCCAAATCGCCCCCTCCTAGATTTTCCTGTTTTTGGCTCATTTTCTCTTCCTGGATTTTCAATCTCCACACCACTTTTTTTTTTTTTTTTTTTTTATTCTTTTTTGGACTCAATGGGGCTTAAGTGGAAGGGCTGTGGTGTAATAGCAGATTCAGAAAACTGCAACAGATAATGACAGGGAGTAATAGGGGGGCTCTTACTCAGCCTTTTGCAGCCTGGGGCAGTCTCTGCTCCACACCTGTCTGTGCTGCCTTAATATGGAACTCTCTTTCGTTGCCTTGGCTCCACACCGAAGTCTCTGAACCTATAAGACAAGGTTTAATAAACAGAAAGGGGGTGCAACTGCAATATGTGGTGAAAAATATTCCTGCAGTGTTTGCTCTGAAATGCACTTTAGCGGTGACATCAAACCCTTTCCAACAAATAATTAACTTTTTCTGGACAATGGTTTATCTGGAGAGCTTTAATGCATCAATTATCTGAGCCATTTCACAAGTACTGAAAAGGCTAAAAAAAAACATAAATGGAGCAAATCTTTATCTTTGCGAGGACAGTGTACCAAAAAAAAAAAAATGGGGGCCACATCAAAATAAAAATAAAAGTATAACAGTAAAAGTTGCCCCCCCTCTAATAAATGGTATCTTTACACAAGCCTCCAATCTTCATAAACATTATGGCGTGTGTGTCTGTGTGAAAAATCAAGCCACGTAATTCAACAAAATCATTCATCCCTGTGTTGAAGCGCAAGCATTATATAAACATTGAAATTATTAACCAAAAACATGCATGAGACATGTTATTAGGGGAACAGAAGCAGGTAAAGTAGCGCCTAGTGTTGTTTCGCTTTATTATCTTGGAAAAAAGTGTCGAGCAGCCTTTCACTGTCCGTCGCCTGTGTTTTTGTGTGCGAGCCAGCGACTGGGATAAATGTAAAACGATAATGTCACAAAAACTAATAAGTGGGAACAATGCCTTGCATAATAACAGTGAATATGACACAGTTAATGAGCTGAAATTTATGATAAATTGACTGTTTTTTGTTTTCTTCTTTCCAAAAAAGGGATTAAGTTATCTTTGTCTCGGGAAGCTACCTGCTATTTGTGTTTTCTCAAGGCAGTTAACACATTATATGATCAATGTCTTGCTTTTCAGACAGTTAAACGGACATACCATCTCTTCATCCAGAGATCGATTTGTTTATCACACCTGGTGCCAATGAAATAGGGTGCTTTAATTTGAATTTCTTTTTTTGAACCTTGCAATTCATGTATTTACCGGTGTCGATTGATAGCATGGAGTTTGTATATTTGGCTACAAATGAACTCAAATTAGTTTTACATTTCAGTATAGCGCTAATTAGTGCGGGATATCATCGAGAGGCAAAATGTGTGCGTTTCAGTATCTGAATGGGAAAAAAGCTGCCAGTCTGCTCCCGGAGAGCAAAATGATGGCATGCTTGAGGCGACTCATGGTCATTTATTTAGCCTCTATCACATTACCATTGGGAGATGCGCAGAATGAACGCCTTTCAGTTGAGAGACCGAATGTGAACATTGCCGGTCTTATCTGGGTTATGCAGAGAGCAGGCTTGGAAGGAGCCACAGGCAACTGTAAAGATACTAAAAGGCTCCTGCGACAGTTTAGCAATTAAAACACCACAGGTCTAACAGCCTAATCTCCATGGCCCCCAGCACATACTTTTTGCTCTACACTGAGTCAGACAACTATGAACTTCAAACAGTTTATAGTAAACCCCGGGCAGCCTAATGAATATTAATGAATATAGAAATGCTATTGTGTAAGGAAATGATATTACTGCTGTTTTTCTTGATGTTGGATGAACATAAACGGGAATACAATGCCTGTTATGTGCAAAATAAAATCCCTTTACAGTATATGGCTTCTATGTGGGAAGACAAACCAAGCAGAAACTGTGTTTTTTATTACTACTGCTGTCATTTCATTTTTTACACCTCACATGAATATTGGTTATCTTTTTTTTTCTTTTTTTATTTAGTTCAAGCTCACTCTGTAGATGCTGATCAGGGCGTCCTCACCTGCTGCACAATCATCACATTATTAAGCGTAAATGGAATTGATTTTAAAAGCCGCATTGATGGTTTATACACGAGAGTGATTACCTTTTGTCCAATTAACGCCGACTCCAGCCGTTTGGCGTCAACTAGGGACTGTAGTTTTTTATATTCCACTGGTTTGTACTTTGAGCTGCCAAGACCATTTTTGAATCGCACAGTCAGTTTTTCTGCACGGATGAGAGAATATGGTATGGCTGAATTAGGATCATTGGAAAAGTCAAAAATCTCATTAGTTCTGATTTTATATCTTGCTGACTCAAGCAAACTAATTGGGGAGACTGTTTTTTTCCCTGAACACTTGAGCTGGGACTTACAGAAACGGGTGAATAAACAAGCAATGCTACCTATAAAAGCATCAAACACATGAGACGTATCTGAAGAATTCCACCATAAGACCCTGAGGTCACATCTGTTCAGCTGCTAGTCACTCTTCAAACACAATTTTCAGGTAGCTTACCGAGATCCTCTGCGTTGCACTGTGTATCAAACATATCCACTCATTACCCAGGAATTGCACTTGCATTTACGTCATAGTATGCAGAGGTGTCTGGGAAAAGAAGGAAATAAATCATTGCATGTGAAGGTGCAGTGACTGAGCGAGGCTCGAGGCTGAATATGTTGAGCTCCTCCGAGAGATTTAGACCAAAAGCCAGCCCGAGTTTACAATACAAAAAGCAACTCTGCCGTCAAGGTCATATGACATTGCGAGAGAATTAGAAGTTTTGTCTGTCACAAGTCAGGAGGTTGATTTTAGCAGGCTCATTGAAAGGATTAACACCAAATCTCTGACCAAATCTACTCTGCCTTCAAGGTCATATGAAATAGCGAGAATATGAGCTATATTGTGTTGCCTCACACAAAGGTTAGTATTTCGAGGAGAAAGGTGGTGCGTCGAGTGAGATCAAATCTCTGTTTTGAAATATTTAGAATATTCAGACAATATTTTCTTTGAAGAATGGGAGCGAAGCGTACACAGAAGGCTTTAATTTATGAGAACAATGAAAAACAGCGCTCTGTTCTAGACTCTTGAAAAAATACTTTTGCTCATGTGGACAGCAGACAACATGGGGTTTCTTTTATCGGAGCACATCACGTATTTTTATGGGAAAGAGTCAAGTATATAATTAAATGATGGAATAAACAAGTAAAAGTTGTAAATCATGACACCATTGTTATCAGTGATTCCCTTTGAATGCGTTGTGCAAAGAATTGATATATTTTTTACTTTGTAGCTGTGGGATTCATTTTTTTTTTTTTTTTTTTTTTTACATAATTGTGGGGATGCTGTTAAAAAGTGAGGAGTGTGATTACAAGTCAGCGGTGACATCAGTGTGCGCTTCCCCTGTAATGCATCACGGCGTCCTGTGTGCTGCCTCCGTCTGACATCACAATCACATTTCAAATTCTACGTCTATTACAGGCAGCTTCCCCTATGGTGCATAGGGGGAGCCATCGTGTTCTGCACAATCGCTGCATTTGCAATTTGAAGAGGTTTGCAGCCATTTAAGCTGGGAGCTGTGACAACCCCCTCCTGTCATTGAGATAGGGATCCCACCCCCATGACTTCTCATATAAAGGGGAAAGTCGGGGAGGGGGGGCGTGATTATAGGGATTATTCATCATCAGCAAGTCACACGAATACTTGTATAAGACGAGAAAGGCACAGTCGCAGAGTGTTGCGCTAACTAAACACGACAAGCTTTTGCTAGTTTAGGAAAATCAACCCATTACCTGCAGCTCACCTTGCCGTAGACTTCTCACTTCTCGAATGTATCGGTTGACAAAACTTGTAACCAAGGAAACAAACGCCTTCGCCTGTGATTGGTTCATTCAACGAGAAGCCCCTCCCCGGAAACGCCTATCGCTTCCCTCTCAGCCAATCAGGAGTGCCCCGCGCTCTCCCACTCTCCCGCTGACGTCATGCCCGCTTGCATTGCCTGGGACTGCTGGCGGAGGCAGGAGCAGCGGAAGGGTCGTCCTCTGCCCGGCTATGGAGGCGAGTTTCACTCCCGCACACGCATGGAGCTAAGCGGCTGGACTTAACCCATGAAGTTACGCGTCCCAGCCAGCTCGACACGGATCTTTCCAAGGTATTTAACTGTTTTTTTTCCCCCCCGCCTTTCCGTCTCCCTCCTTTGACCGCAGACTAATGTTAACGTAGAGAAAGGGGGGAGCATCCAGGCATGGGAGGCAGGAGTCAACTCGGAAAGTCTTGAATTCAGCGCGGTTAAAAAAAAAGTGAAATAAAATAAAAAAATGATTTATCTACTCTCGGGAAGGTGAGCCTCCGCTAATCTTTTTCTTGTGACCACTTCGTTACCAACGACGCACACACACACACACACACACACCTTCCTCGGGATCCTCCGCCTCCTCCCGTCGGTGTCCGCTGGGATTCAAAGTTAAGCTAGCTAACGTTCGGGTTACAAAAAGAAAAAAGCAGCGAAAAGAAAGAAAGAAAGAAAGAGAAAGGAAAACTAGCGTTTTGCGGGTTCGTTTACATTTTCCGAGGAACTCACCTTGTCCTCGCCGGCAAAGAAGCGAAGACGAGGGCAGGTGAGCTGCTGTGTGGGAATCTCAGGAATGTGAGTTCGGCTGGAAGGCGGAGATCCAGGCGCGGCGCCCCGGTCCTCCTCCCGGGTAACCTTACCTTTGCCCTCACGTCCATCTGCTCGGCTCCGAAGCGAAAATCCAAGTTTGTTACGCTTGGAAAACGTGGACAGATCATCGTGGATTCTCCTTTGCCGTTGTGCAAATTACACATTCCGTGCAAAACAAAACAGAGCCACCTTTATTTCCCCCCCGGGGGGAGGGCTTTTTTTTTATCTTATCAGCCAATGCCACAAAGAGGTAGAGAGAGAGAGAGGTTGTAGATTTATTCAAACCACTTTGCATTTTTTCTTCCACAGTGATTTCCCTTTTCTTAACTCCTGCCATCCATAATCTGAGGCATGATGCGTGTCCATGACACCTCAGTGAAAATGAAATGTTATCAATCTCCCACATACTTCACATGTGTGCACAAAGGAAAAAAAAAATCCCCTTGAAGCAATGGAAACATGCCACTCAATCCAAATCCCCCGGTGTCATTTTGTCCGATTAAGACAAAGTGACAGACGCAAAGTGAAAAAAAAAAGCACGTCATAGTTTGGGTTAAGATTGAAGGTCAAGCTGTACAGACGCCCACGCTATGTTTGAGACAAAGATGCTGGTGGCGGTGCTTCATTTGGCTCCCGTTGCCATTGTTGCCATGGGACTGTGGAGAGGTTATCTAACTGTAGCACTAAGACTGGTGTCTCTCTCAGTTGCCCTCCCAAAACCGACTAATGAGTATTTAACTTAATTAACTGTCGGCTAGGAAACGCTCGGCTTGCTGGTGTTTTGTTGGCGCTACTCAGGTTCCATGAAACATGAAACCGAAACATCGAAATACCCCATTTTTTGTGTGTGACCGTGATAAAAGTTCATTTGACTTTATCCAGTTAGTTGTGAAAGTGCATTTAGCCAGTAGGAGCATTTGTAAATGACCTCTTGCACTCTCTCAGCAGCTCACAGATAGACGTACACGAGCTCAAGAGGCATCTCTAGGTTACTCCCCTCGTGATTCACATTATTGCACTAGACACACACACCGCTGCACAGCTGACACCCATTGAGGATGGTTTACTGTGGGATTGAAACAACAGTGGGTTGTTGGTCTAAAGAGGCAAACTCACTCTGTTATCCGTTGAGCAGTTTAGACTTCTACTCTGAGCGATGACAGTGCGTCAGAGGTTGTTGCACGCCAGACATTCAGCCAACTGGTTGTCAGTTTCATTTGTCGAGGTTGGTGTTTTTCTTTTTCGCTGCAAAACAGCATAGCGTAGGATTGAAACTTAATGCATTATTTTTCTTGGTTTAGCTGATGTTTAAATAAGGTTTGACTGCGTTAGGGACAACGCCTCGGTAGACAATTAAAAAAAAAAAAGTTCGCAAGCGCTATGTGTTGATGTTTTTGTATGACCCAGTCTTCACGGTGAGTTCCTTTTAATGAGAAATGACAACAATAGCAAAGCACCCTCTGGCAGGCCTCTCCTCCGTGTAAGTTTTTCAGCACCTAATTCTGTCTGGACATTAGAGTCTGAGCCCTCAACCCTGTGTTCCAAGTCTGGTTTACTTTGTTTCAGGGATCGAATATGTTTTTTTTGGCCCTTTCAAAAGAAAGGCAGAGTGTGTACTTGTGTGTTTATATGCTGAAGTGTCAACCCTCAACTTGTCAGGATGGGCATTCCTCAAGCAAAATTCAATGAATCAAAAGCCCTTAAAAGTAGAGAAACCAAAAAGCCCGTAGCTCTGTGATGTAGTTTGAGATGTTTTGTTGACTCCACTTCAATGCAGAATATTTTATCCGGATCGAAACACTTGGGTGGGCCGACGTGATAAACGATGATCGCGAAAACATTTACCGAGAGAAGAAGATTCGAATAATGCAAATGATTTAAACGTTCGGACGATACAAAGTATGTGTTCTTTTTGTTTTGGGTTAGCAGTGACCCTCAGCTACAGCTGCACGGTTTGACTCGGGTGATAATAATAGTTCATAGTAGCAATCTGCCAATGAGGAGCTTTTATTTGTCCTTTGGCATGGAAATTATTTTTTCTTTCCAAGCCACATTTGCATGGTGTGGTCTAAAGGGAGTCGATCTTTTTCTCCTGCCTCCCTCATGAACAAACCACATGTATTAGACTTGGACAACTTCCATTGTGAACTGGCTTCTATCATTCTGGAGCCTTATGGAATGAAACAAACACAACTGTTAATTAATACATTGTTAAGATTCAACACCATATTATTGAGCCGGAGGATTTCACGCTTAATGTTGTTAATTATTCTTCTCCTATTTTTGGCATACTCTATTAAAAAAAAAAAAACACAAAAGTAATTAAGAACGCATTCTACATGTATAGAGGGCACCCGGTCTCACCCTTGCGTGTTTGGTTAATCAGAGACATGTGTGGCTCCTGGAAGATCATTGATCTTACTGAATATTTAAATAGATCCCTGAAAGAAAACCAGATTTCATGCTTTGGTTGGATCCCAGACAGCTAAAGATAATACAGAACACAAAGCATGTCAGCGCTTTTAGAGATTAGGTGCACAATAGATTTTTGTCCGGTAAAATTGCGCTCCATGGGGCTGACATGCTGAGTCTGAAAGACAGCCCCTCACGAGGATCTGCTTTGTGGACAGCGGCGGTGAGGGGACAGCACTTTTCCACTGTGGTTTGCTCATCATTTACTACAGCCTTTCAGCTCGTTCATTTCTCCAATAATACATCTATCGGAGCCAGTCTGGCTACTGATTTATCTCTTGAGAGCACATAATAACTCGTTTAATATTTCAAAGCGGTTCTCGCACAAGGGAAAAGTTGTCACTTTACTTTAGAAGGGGGGGCGGTGACCTTCTTCAAGGTCATTAATATTTCCTGAGACATCATTTGAAATGTCTAGATCTGCCTTCAACTAAAACATGTCTTTGCTTTTCAACGTTCCACCCCAGACATACAAAACGGGAGGAACGCCAAATCATTTGTTACCCTTCCATCCAATACATCTCTAAAGCTTGAAAAGCGACGCCACCGTAAGCCTACTAAAAAAGGCTTGGCTACAATGGTGGAAGACCGAATAGCGTGTCCACTCTAAAAACTTTAAATTTAACTTTAAAAACAACAGAAAACTTGGAAGGCCATCTCTTACCTCCACCTTTAAACACAAGCAGGACAATTTTAAAAGTCCTTCGGAAAACTGCTTAACCTGATAAGATGAAAAGGGCCTAACAATATGTATTTTTTTCCCTCATTACCTCGAGACCACCGGAAAGAAACAGCAACTAAACGCTTCCAGCAGCTCTGTGAAATCAGTTCTCAGTTTGTTTTTTTTTTTGTGTGTTCCATGGCGTGTCATCTGATATATCTTGCAGCTCATTAAACCGAAAAGTCCTCCTCTCTTTCCCTAAGTATGGTGTTATTACATACCTACTTATCACCCTGCAAGCTGCAACTCATTAAAGTAAAAAAGACGGCATCTACACGCTGTAGTTATTGGAGTTAAGTAGTTATCAATCTGAAGATTAACAGTGTTGCAAACAAACTTACAAACCAAGTTGAGACTTTATTTAACATCAACCATCTTGACATTACATTCTGTTTATTAGACGATAAAACGTACCCATCTTTTTGCATCTTTCTAACGATGATGTTTTTGGTCTTTGTCCCTTGGTAACAGCAATTTTGAAAACGTCATTTACTTTGGGGACTCCCAAGGCTTTGTTGCAGTTCTATTACTATTCAGTCTTTCACAGTGTACCGCCATTTGGATCAGTCCTACCGAAAGCAGGGCATATCCAACCATTCATATGCTGATGAGCACGTTCTCAGTTTTACATTAAATGTGAGCCAGCTAATTTGGGAAACTAGAGGACTTAAGGGGGTGTAAAGAAAAAAATCTCAAGATATCTCTGCTTATATTGAGGCATTTCACTTATTTTGGATAATTTACCGAATTGACGTTTTCTTTCTAAACGTCAGTAAATAATCCCATTGCTTGCAGACCCTCCGGATACTGTGACTATCTGTATTCATATTCAAAGGGTTTTCAGAAAACGACATAGCGGTACCTCTTCGTACAGCCACTTACCGCCTCATGATATCAAATGTATTGTGAATAATTAGTTGTAAAGCAAGCCTTTGACCCACTTGTTGCCAAAGGTCTGTAAATAAGTAGTGACTCTGTACATGTTTATGTTTCTTTCTCATGGTGGTTAATCAAAGCTTTGGTGAGACTATGCGCTCTGCAATTTTAACGGTCGGTAAATACCGTGCACCTGCTGGCTTGGGCGGGGGATTTGAATCAATCAACAAAAAGTTGATTTATTCTCCTAGAGCCCACCTGAATTTCTTCGGTCAATTTCTGCACTAAGTCAGACCTGTACAGTCCATTTGTCAGACTGCTGTCCTCTCAGTTTCTCAGTATTTTTCTTTTTTGACAGACTGCTGGTTCCAGGGATGGTGAAGGCTGAATGGAAGTTTGTGCTTCAGTGATTTTTTGCAGTCCTCCTGTATTGTGTTAGATTTGGAATCTCAATAAGCTCAGAATGTGTCCACTGCAATACACCTATTGTAGTTGTTCTCTATTTTGACCAATATATTTATATACACATGGATGTTTTTGTGTGTGTGTGTGTGTGTGTGTGTGTGTGTGTGTGTGTGTATAAGCATGCACTGTATGTAAAAAAGTGTAGTGTCTACAGGGTGTATATTTATGTATTTGAATAATACGATCATTTAATGTTCATCTTTTAAATTAACTACTTTATACCACGCATTGCCCATCAGCATAAAATTGGTCGTTCCTTTCAGATGTTTATTCGTGGCATCAGGTTTCTTCCTAAAAAGAGTCATGCATGCAGTCTCGAATGCTTGATTTAGTCAGAAGGTGTCGTCTTCTCTGCTATGTCAGGTTGCAATCCTGGAGACCACGCAGGCTTATGCTGAAGGGTTGTGCCTTTCCCTAGACTACAAATAAAAGCCTAAACAATCTGCAAGTGGAATAGCTTCTTAAATGTCAAGGCATTTACAAAGTAAAATTAACTCTGGGAAAAAAAGGGTCTTTGCACATTGAAAATGAATAAATACAGTTCAAGCACATGACATTTAAAATGGCATTTAATAGATCCTTAGTTTTGCATTAGCTGCGGAATTGAGAGGCAGATGCGGGATTGTGTGATGTGAAGTCAGAGACGATCTCTTTTTTTTTTTCTTTCTGAGCAGAATAGTAATATCAAAGCTGGCAGACCTGACGTATCAGGATGACATATTCATACAAACATTGTACACTACTCATATACGCTTCCCCTTCCTTAACTAAGCTTAGTAAACAAGTAGAATACATACTGATTGAAGAAAAGCAACATTTTTAAGTCTTATCTTATTTGTTCTATTAGCCACTTTACTACCTAAATAGCTACTAAATGCTACCACCGTATAAAACGGTCTGTTCAAGAGTTCAATCTTGCCATTTCAAGATTCAGAGTTCAAGCTCTACTTCATGCATCACCAACCCCAAACAAAACCAGCACCTACTTTTATTCCTAGGTATTTACTTAAATAAAGTTACCTTACGTAGCAGAAGAGAAACTCAAATTATTAGGAATCATACATTCACCACCAAGGCAGTCGCACATCTTTGGAAACCACTGGGATAAGAAATGTCATAAAATTTTTTATGCAGGGGATATAAGAGAAGATTTGCAGAAGTGCCTTGGTTTCATATGAGAAACGTGAGGGCACCCACGCTTATAGACAGGATATAATTCTAAGACAATACCCAAGATAAAACTATCAGTATATAGCTCTGTAGATGTACCAAGTCACACACAGACTCCATGAATCATTAAGGAGAATATCAAAGAAGGGATTTATTTAACTTACTCATGGGATGTGTTTCTTTTTTTTTTCTCAATTAAATTCCCTATGATAGATTATCTGTGTGGTGCTATCCAACAGTAAGTCTACATTTCCCACTTACATGCAGTGACATTGCTTTTTCCTCTATTTGCATTTTCATGTCAGTATAAGATCCAAGGTCAGCTTTGCTTGGAAATTAAAACAGCGAATATAAAGCAGATCTTCCCAGTTAATCTATTTGAAAGGTTATATGATGATCGCACAACCTCGTGCTTAACCAAGTAATCTTTCCCTCAGTCTTTCCTTTTTTTTCATTGCATATCCACATAGGGAAGGCAGGTGACAGGTTACGTATATTTACTTCGTCAGGCTATAATATTTTTGTATGGAGTATTAGTTGTTTAATTGTCACACTCAACAGTGGCTGTCATTAAAAAAACAAAACATACCTCATGCAGTGTGTCGTCTGTTGTGGAACGTGGAAGATCATTTTTGGGGAGATGAAGAGGGAAAACCAAAAAAGGTGACTGAGAGAGAGGACAACTGCTCTGATTGATTTAGTTATTTTATTCTTGATGTCCACAAAAACGTACCACATTGTAAACATTTATATTCTAAAAAAAGTCCCTTGTCATAGTGTGTGTGTGCGTGTTTGTGTGTGTGTTTGCAGGGTTTGACTTCACTTGGTGATAAAATGATATCACTTCAACAACGACAAACTTTTAATGTGTAACAGGAAGATTTTCTCATTTAAATGCATCGAATGCAAGTACATAACACATGCTTACTAATTTATTGTGAATAATCAATTTTCCATTATGTGAAGCTTTTGTCACATACTTGTGTAAAGTGCTGCGAAAAACATGTAATGAATAATTTCAAGCCTTGCCAACTCTACTAGTTTTCAATCACAATTTTCATACCTTGACTGGTATCATGAAACGTATTTTAAATCCCTCTCAGCGAGGTCTAATAGGTACTAAAACAAAAAAGAAAAAAAGGAAAAGAAAATTAATTACCCTTTCGAAATGGTCTCTTCATGATGATGGCACATAAAACTGGTTGTCATAGCAAGGGGGGATCTGCAATAATTGTTAGATCTAAGTATAATAGCACTATACCTCATTCCCAGTGTGACAGAAACAGCTGTGTGCTGGTCAGGTGTGTGTGTGTGTGTGGATGGGGGTGAAGGTGGCGACCGTGGGGTTGCCCCTGTTCTGCCATCTGACACTCTTAAAAAGATGCCCGATTTTTATTTCCAAAACCCAAGCCACCATAACACAGTTATTTAACGGAACTGTTGTAATTGTTAAATATCAATGCCAAGTCACATTCAATTAGGTTTAATCATTGTTTCTCCAAATCCTCTCCCGCGTTGTCTCGTTCCATGTTGTTACATAGTCAACCATTTCTCCTTAGAAATTACTTTCTGGCTTTGAATTTCCTGAAATGTACTCCTGCGTGTCACGTGTTTGTATTTCAAATGCAGTAAGTCATTATGGTGTTAAATGTTTTCGTCTTATAATGGGCGACGGGATGAAGCGCGGTTTTCATGTTCAAATTGGGGTTGTATTTAAGGGATTTTCATCCAGGAAGAGTAATTTATGTCACATTCTGTCACAACTCATAATGGATTATGAGAGGCTGGAAAAAAAAAGCTTATGTCCCCTGTCTTTTGTCATAAAGCAGTGACGTAGAGAGTACATGATCATTGCAGACGGTTACTTCTAGAAAGTTTGTTTTTTTAAAGCCTCGTAGTGAAAACGTGTTTTTTTTGTTTTGTTCTGTTCTGTTGTACTCCCATCTGTTTTAATTTTTCAACAAACCTTGGAAGATAAGGTGGGACTCAGGATGTATACACATGGGGTGTGTGTGTGTGTGTGTGTGTGTGTGTGTGTGTTGGTTTCATTAACTTTTTACAATAACCACGGGTCATGTCCTTACTCACATTAACCCTGCCCTGTGGACAAATGCTCAGATAGGTGTTGAGATATTGCAACATGCGTGGGCTACGGTCCAAGGTGTGAGGTAGGCAAAGGTGCGACTTCCGGATGATTTCTTCTGACTGTCAACTCTTTTTAGAAGATCGGGAGGAACCAGCAATGCGACCGAATCCACTCCACATATCCACATACAAAAGCGAAACTGGTATGCTTGTTTTTTTATGGGACTAGAACACTCTGTGGTAGGTAATGATTGATAGAGGATAGTTTGTTTATGTGTGCTACTCTTCTCAGAAAAACTGAAATTCCTTTGCCGTTGGGTGTGTCGATATCGGCCAAGTGTTTTCAGCTGTTCGGTGTGGTAAAAAGTCCAACAACTCAAGACCTAATAATAACTTGCGATTTTGGCAAATCCATTGGCTCGAAGAGTGACCTTTGTCTTGAAATAATGTACGGAATGTGAATATTGAGAAATTTACCGTCTCGGGACCTGCGTGATGGTTAATCTGTGATAATCGCTGTGTATATAAGCATTGTGTATATATAGCCTGGAGGGACTGCCTTCAAACTGCGCTGTACCTGTGGCAAGAACAATTTTTTTTAATCAAATGACTATTAAGAACTCAACAAATGTGTTTTGGCGAACAGAATTATTTTATCAGCCTCTTCATTCTGGGGATTTATCAGCGCTGAAATAGGTTTATCCCAGTAAATCCTTCTGCAATATTCTAGACCACAAATGTTACATTTCCATTGGAAAATGTTATGTGCCGTCTGTCTCGGGGGACTGTTCCAATGAAAAATATTTTGCTAAGGGGGTTTTGTTTATCTCTAAAAATCATTAAAGTTACACAATAAATTCTAGAGAAGTTGTGAGCAATCACAGGATAAGAGATTGTGTGTCGCTTTGAAAACACTGCTTAACATTTGCTGATCTGTGATTGTGTTAAACGTTCTTTCGGTTTGGGTTAAACACTCGCAACATCACTTGTCCATGCTTCACGGTTACTTCTACTATTCTACCAACGTGGCTTCAGTTCAAATATCTAAACCACAAAATGCTGATTGACATCAAATAATCGCTAGAGATTATTTTTTCTTCTTCTTTTGTTACACAAAGAAACATTTTTTGAGATGTGGTCCCTTTATGATAGACCACATTATAAGAGATCCAAGCTGCCAAGAGAAATTGACTTATCAGGCAGTTTTGTAATAAGTTAGAAAATAACAGTGATCATCAAACCAGTGACTGCAAAATATTTGTCTCTTGCTCCTCTGGATGACATTTCTGAATTGTTGCTCAAAATTAAGCCACCATTCCAACCTTATGACGTCTTTTCTTTATCTTTCTTTCAAATGTTTTCTTACAGTTTGCTGCGAAAGATTAATATTCCTTTAGCCGGTTTTGTCCCTAGCCATTTTAAACATGCTGCGGTCCAGATACCTCCTATCTAATTAGTTACTGGCCTATATCTAAGCTGCCTCTCATAGTCAAATTCACATTTTATTTTTATTTTTGCAAAGCAGTATAGTGATGCTTTAGACGTTCATATCTATCAATACTTTATTTTTGTCTGTTTACTTTTTTCTCTATACCAAATTGACTGGCTGTTAATGATACAGTGATGGAAACTGATGTAATAGTTTATTTGAAATCAATTTTTAATTTGGTGATCTAGCTATTATTTAAATGACTTTTAACAATTCCTTAATACAGCCGTAAGCGCCACAGTAGGGTTTAAATCCTATCTTAAGGATCAAAGTTTGTCAGTGCCTGTGGGTCAGTTAATTTAGAAGGCATCTGTCCTCGGCCCATTGCTTTTCCTTGCATATGGAAAGATGATCATAATTGGATTGTTTGCAGAATCACTTTTGACTTTTTTTTTTTTTTTGTCAATAACATCTACCTTTAGTAGTTCTCATTTGACAAGTGCTTACAGGTGTTCATTTTGAGCAAATTTAAAAATACGTATTTTCATGGCAGTCTCATTTTCATGAGTCGGATCTGTAGCGAGAGCAGGGAGCAGAAGAGAGATGGAGGTATGGAGGTTAGCTGAAATAAGACAGAATACATGTGTGTGAATAAGAGGGACCAAAGTGAGCCTACAGGGAGCAGAGATAAAGAAGGTGAAGGATTTGAACTGCTTAGGGTCAATGGAGCATCAGAGAATGAGGAGGTGAGGAAGCGTTTGCAAGCAGGTTGGAACGGGTGGAGACAAAGCAAGAATAAAAGAAAGAATGTAAAATACGCTGGTGAGACCATCAATGTCGATTTTATGGACAATGGAGGTAGCAGAGGTGACAATGTTGAGGTTTTCCTGCTTGAGGTGACGAGGATGGACAGGATCAGGAACGGATGTGTGCAGAGAAAAGATGGTGAGGATCTGGGAAGAAGGATGCTGAGATTGGAATAGCAGAAGAGACTGCCTAGAGGGATACTGGTGAGGAGATTTATGAATGTGGTGGAAGAGGACCTGAAGTTGGTGTGTGTGAGAGAAGGGATGCAAAGGAGAGGGTTAGATGGAGGCTGATGATTCACCATGGTGGCTCCTAAAGGGAGCAGCCCAAAGGAACACAGGAAGTCATTTTTGCCCAAAACCTAATACTGAGCAGTCAAGTCAGTCGGCTTCTGCAGTCATTTTATTACGACATTAACAAGTGTTGTTAATGTTGAGATAAAGGTTGCACTCATTTTCAATCACCGATGCTTACTTTTAACACTTTGCATGGCCAAGTGCCCTTTTGTATTGATATCAACTCAGACTCGCTTAGAAACAAATGTCTGGCTTTCTTTTTGTTTGGTTTACTTTTGCCATGACTGTTTTACATATGTCTATATATCTATCTTTTTTTTCTACTCTTTTCCGCTAAAACGTGATCTATATTGTCTTGAGTTCGATCCTGCCACCGAGCCCGTTTCTGTGTATTCTAACCGAGAGTTAGTTAGACAGTCAGATGAACAGACAGACCGACAAAACCAAACACTAACCCCAGTGGCAGACGTGATACTGTAAGTGAAGCCTGTTGTGTTATGTAATTGATGTCTGAAGAGGTTTCCAGACGCTAAAGGGTCAATTGGATGTTAAAAATATTACACAGTGCAATATTTAAAAGCTTACTGCACACATTGTGGCTTTTTGGGTCGGGTAATTTGGGCTTTCAATTCATGGGTTGCCAAGATGGAAATTAACAGTCACTTATCACTTATTTCCAATGCCAAAAGAGGTGCAGCAGATAGTAAAGATCTGGGCTTTTGCAAGTTTCCAAACCGTTTTCTACTCTTTTCGTGCAGCACATTTCCCAGGCTCTCAGCTCAGCAAATCAGAGCAATCAACATTTGAACCGCTGCTGTGCTGAGACAGCCTGCAATTGAAATTCAGGCTAATCTGTCTGGAGTTTAATTATTTCTTGGTTCATCTACATTTGTTTGAGTTGAGTGTGTGTGAATGACCCGATGTCATTCAGCCTCTCGAAGACAAATCTGCCACTTTCTGTCTAATAGATCTCCTGTTGTATTAGCTGTTGTTTCTATCTTGCAAATTTTGTGTTCGGGTGACAGCAACTCTTGATGTTTAAATGTTTGCGGTAACTTGATTTGAAGATGTGATAAATCACAAGCAATACTAACCAGCTGCATGTTGCCACAGATGATTTAATATAACATGTTATGATGTATATGAACTCCCATAACCTTATTTGTCTTCAACCTGGTTTTATATGTTAACTTTACCTCCGCGATGGCTAATACTAGATTTGCTCCTGCAATTCTCTTTGGGGATGGTGAGACACATGTGGCTTTCACATGGACCAAAACAAAGGACTGATGAAATCCTGTCCGTAGCTGAAATGATGGAATTGGATTCTGTAAATCTGCCTTAAACAACACTCCGGAAAACTCGACTCCTAACAGAGCCAGTCTGATATATACTGTAATGTGTTTTCCTTTACCTTCCGTTCACATGTTACACCATGGAAAATGAGACCAAAAGTCTGTGTAACAAACTCTGAGGAGTGGCTGGTGTCTGAGGTCACTAGAGCAAACCATGTGATCCGATGAGTCAGGGCGGGGTCAAATTTAGACTTTTCTTGGCAGCCTTAGAAACACCAAGAGTCCTGATACTTTTTGAAAAGGGAGATTCAGCCCGTGGAGTTAGACCGTCACTGAAAGAAATGCTGTTTCAAGCCCTCGGATTTGTTTTCTTAACTGGGCTCACAGATCGCACCCAGCAGCCCCACACGACTGGGTCAAGACCCACAGGTGGGCTGCAGCAGATGGAGCTATATTTGGATCGCCAAATGAAGTCCCCCGGTCATTGCTTAAAAGTACTTTAAATGGACAGATTTGTGGAAGAGGGAAAGCATTACGATGATATGGTTGAGTTTTGCAGTCATTATTATTATTATTATTATTATTATTGTTCAGTAATTTGTTTCTTACCCTCTCAAGGTTGTGTAGTGAAAAGAAAGATAACTAGTGGTAAAATGTGGCGACTTGGATGCTTTTTGTTTGTACCACAGTGCCATAACATACAAAAGAATAGAAAGACCCTTAAATAGTCATACAGTGGGGAGATTTCAATACTACTCAAATAATGTATTTATATGATTTATATTGTATGTAAAGTTGCTCGAATATGGTTGCTAGGCATTAACCTGGACCCCATACACCTTTAACCTACTTTTCATCCTTGCTGTTCTAACTGTATTCCATCCAGTGTTTTTTTTTTTTTATCTGCTAGGTAGGTCAGTGAGGTTCTTTTCCCCATACAGTAAAGCATAGGGAGAAATGTTGAAGAACAAGTCAGCTGTGTTGCGGAATGCTGGCAGCAGCAACCTTTGTCTCAAGTCTAATTTCAAAAAGCTGTTGAACTCCCAAGCCGAGCGGACTGAAACCTGGACTCAGTCTGGACAAAATAAAATGGGGAATTTCAAAGGTAGGCTCTGAGACTAAACCCAGTTTCACTAAACTTAAATGCGCCTCAAAAAAGGTTTGCTTTCCTTTTGAGTAGCTTTTGCTCCTCTGGTTGTATTTTCTTAAGTGTCAGTGCCCTGCAGGCAAGTTAAGACTGCTGTGAAATTTCCATTTTTGCCAGATTTTTAACACAAATTTGGTTCAGTTTGGGGTAAAAGGCGTACTTTTCTTTTCTTTAGTGAAGAGTAATAAAAACATTCATGCAAGGCCATTTTGTATTCCGTCCATTGTGATTTAAAGGACTGTCATCATGGCAATGTCATGCTTCCATGGCTGCACACCACTATTTGTTCTTGCCGAGGATACAGAGGGGGCGAGAAAGCCCGGAATATTTTATCCACCGTGACTGGGTTGGCAATTTGGGTCAGGTTTAAAAGTTTGCACTACAGTCCTCTGTGTTTTTGTGCTCCGTGTTTGAACAGAAGGCAAGGAGGAGGAGCTCTTTCAAATTAAAAAAACAGTTTTTCTCGCTTCCTTTCGCTGCACTTTCTGGTTCTGAAGGGCCATGTCGTTGATTCAAATGCTGCGGTCGAGGCGGGAGGGAGCTGGGCGGTGTGCTGCCTGCAATACTATGAATGAGCTAGAAAAGAATTTGGGAGACTGACAGCAGGATACATGGAATATCCTGTGCGGACACACATACTTATTAGTAGTAAACTTGGTCTGTCATTCAACACCGGGACTGGCAGATGACTCTGTTCGACTCAGATTCCTTGAAATGCTCACAGTGCCTGCGTGACAGACTCCAAGAATACCACAAGGTCACGTATTGTCCAAATGTCTTTCAGACATTCGGGCTAAACGAGGTTTATACAACCTCCCATGCAATCTTGCCAAATGTTTAAGCTTTCTCACCAATAGCTGTAAAGTACACATTAAATTGAGATTCCACATGTGATAATCATTGTTGTGGAAAATGCCGTTTTTATTAAATATTTACAATTTCATTCTGATCAGTGCACCTGCAGCTTGCATGAGATGGTAGATCCCATCAGTTACATTTGTTTCGACTCACAAAAATAAACTATACAATTAACATGACATTTATTGCTGGAAATATCAATACAACTAAATCGAATCAGCATGTCACTTTGGTTTTTGTTCAAATTGGGACGCGTTGATTTCAAAATAGAGCCAGACTTGATATTCATCCATGTTTGACATTATCACTGACAACAGGTTTGCAAATATGTTATTGGAAATCCTTTCAAATCAATTTGTGGGTACACAATTAGTTTCTGCTGTAAAAAAATACAAAACATTAGCTCAGAAAAAAATTGTCAACCTGTGGTTAATGTGTTATTACGGAACACAGGAGGCAAATTTCGAGAATACTGGTTATTATTTTAGCTATTATCACACTGTTTTTTTTAGAATCCTGAACAACAGAGTTGTAATACGAACAGCACAGCTATACTTGGTAATACATTTCTTTTTTCACTTACCGCCTGGTTAAAAAAATACAGTAATCATTTGAAAAGACTCGACACTGGATGTATCTTTTCTTGTGTTAAAAACATGGGAAGGAATTTGTTGTTCGGGTTTGTTTTGCTGCTGTGAGACAACTATCGCAGCCTCTAGTTGCCCTGTCTGGCCCGACAGGCTCAATGTAGTAAATGTGGATCCACCTTGAGCAGCATTCCCATGATACAGCCTGTCTACAGATGTAATGAGACTATAACTATTGTTGTTTTTCTCATTTTAATCCTGGATTACACAACAGTGGGAGTGCAGAAATCCTACCTTGTTTGTCACGCTGCCGACTTAGTTTTCATAGGCCGTGGTTTTCGAGCTGTCAAATACACAAATTAGCAAAATATTGCTATGTGTGTATTTTTAATATATATTCATAAAGGATTTATTATTTAACTCGCCTCATGACCATATGGCACTGATTTGCACAGTCACAGACCTGAGAGTATGATAGTTTTTAGGCCATATGGCATGTGTGGGTGTATTTTTGTATGTAGCTGGTGGCGGCGTATGACTGTTGATGGTAACCTCTCTGCATCTCGTTGGAATCGGGGATGGTTTGACTAAGGTTTATTACACGTCGATATTTTTCGAGCTAAACACCTGTGGTGACCAGATCATGGTTTTGTGTGTGTGTGTGTGTACGTGCGCAGGAGGAATGCCAGTTCCTGAGCAAAGCCCAGTGACAGAGGAGGGGCTTCTGCTGACCATCCGTAACAGTTCAACTGGCCGCAGCATGGAGGCTGACAACACCGCCAACAACATCCTGGCATCCGTTAAAGAACAGGTAGTGCATTTTCTCTGTTGTTGCCGCTCGGAGGGAGAACCAATTGATTTAGCTGTTATGACGCCGTTAAAGCTTGTATTGCTCAAACATTGCACATTTAAAAAAAAATTGTTGGGCAAATTGTGTGTGCATATTTTAAAATCTGCTGTATCCGCTGTGACCTCTGTGGCACAGATAATGAAGTAGAAGTCATTTTTTTTAATTGCGAGACAATGACAATATTGATACTAGAGGTAATTGCACAGGGGTTAGTTTACTGAGTTAGCCTGTGCAACTGAAAGAATAAAAAAAGGGGGAATGAGTTTGGCTACAGGTTGCTTAATTATGGCCTGCAATTGTGGTCTAGTTTCCATCAGGGGACTGTTAGACAGATCACGCGCACACACATACACACACACACACACACACACACACACACACTCACACATACAAGCACCACCCATTTCCACTCTGGTTTTGCATTCTATTCACGTAGCAATCTAGGACTGGGTAAATTGAATTAGGATAAGGATTTTGCCCATTAAAAATTCTGTTAATGATCATCAGTACCTCAAATTAACCTATTTTTAACTTTGGCTGTCAATTAACTTGATAATTGGTTATTATGAAGAAATTCGTCTTGTTCTTCTAATGTCATGAAGATTTGCTCACTGTGGTCCCCTTATGGCTTCCTTAAGGAAAGTCAGTATTGTTTACTTGAGAAAGAAGGCAGGGCAGAGAGTACCTGTCGATGTCACTTCCTCCCAAGGGTATTCTTTAGTGGCTTGTCCGGTTGGAGCAGATATGCATGCAGGCTAGCAGGAAGAGTGGGTAGCCTGCCTGAGCTTTTGCTTTGAGTGAGTAGCTCCACAGATTTGCCTCAGAGGGGAAATCCCGTTTAAGTGTTGGTACTGCGAAACACCGAGCGGAATTATTGTTTTCACGGCTATCAAAAGCAAACGAGGGGATGAGTAAAAAGATGGAGGAAATCCACAACTACACTAGTGTTTGCCTTCCCTCCCCTCTGCTTTCACGGGAGTGTTTCCTGTGATTGTTAAGAGGCAGATCTTCGAGGGATCCTGCTGACCATGTAAGCGTGCGAGTCTGCTGTGGTTGCGGTTAGGGCTGGTTTGAGGATGACTGAGTGTTCAGTAAGTGTTTACTCATCCAATCCTTTACTATCTTTTCTTTTTCATTTTGTTTCTGCCGTTGGCTTTCTTTCCTGAAGTAATTCTCCCATTTCCTTTTTTTGTTTGTCTCTGTCTCTCCGCATTTCCAAACTTCTTTTTGTCAATGCTGTAGTCAAAGACTGCTTAGATGCCCAAACAAGGGCAGATTCACCAACATAGAATGATTGCATTATCCCTGTGTGCTCATTTGCTTGGATTTATGTTCTCTTTGTTTCGTCCCATATGACTTCTCAATTCAAGGATTATTTTCCCGTTGAGCTGGGGTTTCTTTGTTATTTGTGTTTAAATGTGAAATTACACAGTTTATCTTGCGGTACTATTCATATACTGAATAAGCACAAAACTTTTTAAATTATAATTCATTGTTGTTATTATAAATTGTGAAATAAGAACTGAATTTAAATCGATCTGGTTACATGCCAAACAGAAAGAACACAAAAAGCTAAAATGTATGTATTTTGAAAAGAAAATCATGAACTAAAGTAATTAATTTACAGTGAACCTGAGATTGTGTACTATTTTGTAGATGCTGCCTGTGTGACAAAATAGTATGTTGTTACACTAAACATGACAGCCTATTTTTTCCATCTTATATCATTTGCATTATGCAATTTGGTTTATACAGACGGGGAAATTTCAGCTCAATACTTTGGCCTTAAGAACCATTTTAATATTGTAATTCAGTGAAATGCATTGCGTAAATCTGCGACACAGTGTACCGCATTGTTGAAATGTAATACAACGCAACAGCATCTCACGTATCGTAGCATACTCTAATGTAGTGTAACACAATATAGCATACATAACCCAGTGTAATATACTCTAATTTGATCCAACGCACTAGCAAAGTGAAATGCAATGTTGCGCTCTTATGCAAACTCTACTACTGAGAAAAAAAATACAACAAATTCTCACCCACTGAAGCAAACAGTAATGTAACGTTGTATAATGTTGTCGTTTCAAACATGCAACTTTCCATACAAAACTGTTGCACAGTCTAGCTCCTCATAGGTTTTCAGAGGTTAATGATTCATTTTAGATGTATTTTTAGTTCGTGGTTGACATTAATGTTACATTTTAGACCGTTTCCCTTCAGGTCATATTACTAATTTTAAACCTGTATGTCCCATCATTTGGAAAATTGAATTAACATTCACTTTAAAATTGTGATTACATTTCCTGTTGGATAGAAATCTAACATTATTTTCAGCAGTTGTGTCACTAAAACTCTGAAGCTACACATTAAGCACCTTACAGTGTCTGTCCAAGATATTAAGTTTTTATCCACTAATGCTGATTGAATGTCCGAAGTAATCTTCCCCGAGCTTCAGTTCCAAAAGTTTAGTAAGAGTAGAAATCCTCAGATGCTAAGCTGTGAATGAACTTTTACTGACAGATGTTACTTTTTGTTTTGAGTCTGGAGTTGCTGTTTTTTTAAATTGTGCTTTAATTGCTTTTCAAATGTTTTACTGAAATTACTTTAAATTTTAATCATGTAGCTATAATGAGACACATTGTGCACCACAAACCTCATCTCAGCCCCTTTTCCACACACTCAACAGGAGTGATCCTCTATTACTTCTTAATCAGAGAGAGGATGTTTGGGATACACAGATTTTGAAAATGCTTGGACGTCCATCAGCATGGTTATGGTGACAACAATTTGGCTACACAGAGCAAATATGATTTCAGTGATCTGATCTCTGTGTCTTCACACCTGTTCCTACGACTTGTGAGCAGGACTACCTACCTACAACTTGCTCTGCACCATCATAGGGCCAATTTCAAAATGGACAAGAGACAAAGCCACTACAATTAGCAGCATTGCAGCCTCACTCTAATCCGTAGTTTCCCACGTCACAGTCTTTCCCCTTTAAAAATCAGCGCTAATAACAAGTACAGCGTCATATCAGACATACAATTATGTGCTTAAACAATGAAAATTACACACAAGCACACAGATATTTATCAATGAATGTCTAGGAATGTCATTATTTTGCTTTCTATGTTTCAAAACACATTTTAGAGCCTGATGGAGCTTCATTGGTTCACATTGGGCACAACTTATTCTTTTCTCCCTTCAAAATAATGGACAAAATGTTGCCTTAACATTTAAGCAACTCTGTTCAAATATTGACGTACGCTGATTGAGGTGCTGATCATTTTTTCATCACATTAGCATTGTGTGACCAATCTTGATTTCCTTTGGAGACACATTGTGTGTGTGTGTGTGTGTGTGTGTGTGTTTTTGTTGCTTTTCCATTAGCAGGCTTTGCCCTCAAACTGATGCTGTTATTAGCTGTGTCTGCACATGTCTAAATGCACCACAGTCACCAGCAAAAAAAAAAAAAAAAAAACAACAAGCTTTTAGGGATTCAGCCCTTTGGTGTTTGAACGCACAGACTCCCATTAGAACACGAAAGTAAAGTTTTCCCACATTAAGTCTATTGTAGATGAAAAATCCTGCCTTACTCTCCCCCTTTGTTTTAATTCAAATTGGGAATTCAGAGACTCCTGTTTTCTTTTCAAAGCTAAAGAGCCTGCCTCGCTTTTATGGCTGCAGTTCCAGCTCCCTCTCAGAAGTTTAATGACCAGGCCCAAAATGCCCTCTTATGATGCCCCATGCTAGCCCCGCTATTCTTTCTGTAAAGCTGAGGGCATCTTTGTGCAAGTCACCCAATACAAAGAGTTCATAGTTGAGGTCATGGCACTGCTTTTAAGCATTGTTTATACCGCTCTGCGTTTCCATTTCTAAAGACCGCAGAGAGGTGATTTCATTCTGTCACCGATACACATCCATCGACTTAAAAAAAACGATTCTAATTACAATCGACTAGTAATTTTCTCCACTCTGGCTCTTATCTGCCTTCCTTTTCTTGGTACAACTGCTGTGACACGGAGAGGAGGAAATCTGGACGCATAAGCATTGTGGCCTCGATTATGGTCATAAAAATGGAAGCCCGGCTCCGAGCAATTACCCCATGGGGCCGTAGAACGGTAATGTGAGAGAAACAGCACAGCAGCTTCAGAGGGGAGGGATACAGGTGAAGGAGAGTGCTCAGATATACAATAGAAAGACAAAACACGCTCATGGAAAGAGTTAGAGAGGGTGGCGAATGAAGGAAAAAGGACAAAAGAGGGAGTGGGACCGTGATGGAGAGAGGCAGGCTCAGATGGGTTGTCACCTGTGAATGGTTCACCCAAATTTGCTGTGGCAGGGGGCTGTCAGTGCCAAGGAAAGCAGAAAAGAGGGGAAGGAGGAAGAGAGGATAATCTGCTTCCCATGTGACATGATGTCAAAAGAGTGGTGTGTCCAGTCTGGCACGACGCTGTCGTTTTGCACCGAGCCCTGGGAGGGTTCTCCCCACCTAGCCTGTTATTGCTCATCACCATCAATGTCATCATCATTATCACCGTAATCATTGGCACAGTCAACAGACTCTCCGTCGGACACCTGGTCAACGGGGACCAGGAGTTCCGCTGAAAAAGTAGGGAACTTCCAAATTCCGTTAGAAAAGACGTTTTAGTAGTTCCCTCGGTTAATTTTTTATACCACACAATAGAACAATGAGGCCGAATGAAGTAATTTTTCAATAACGCGGTCTCTCATTCCACCACTCCAAACACAGCAGTAGAGATCGGATTTTATTATACGGGGATGGCTATTCATCACTTTTGTCGAAGTTACGACTTTACTGCTGATCGGATAGTTTTCCATAGTGTATCAGCAGAACAATGCCCTGATAGGTGCTTATGGTTCCACAGCCCCATGCTGGGATATTCAGTGAATCCCCATTTTGCATAAGGGAAGGGAATTCTACCGTGCTGTGCTGAAACTGAAAGTATGTTGCTTTTTCCGTTCTGCTAACACACACGCGCCTGTGACTGAGGTCATTTAAACGCATGTTATTGGCTTCTAATGAAAAGACTTGAGTGCTGCAATAAGTGAAACCGCTTTTCATGCAGCCAGAAATGCACAACAAGAGAACAATTTTTAATTTAATAGGGGTGGGGGTTCAAAAACCAATTCTCCACCATAGTAAAGTGTGGCTTTCGGCTTTCCTGGGGTAAAAGAAAATTTGGAACTGCAGGTTTTGCAATGACATTCACAAGTGGCTCATGACTGTGACCTGTTTTAGTACATTTTTCCCCCCATGATAGTCAGTGTATTTCCCATCCCTAATAAAACACATCCAGCTATTTTTTTTTTTTAACTTCGGAATCACTGATTATATTCTGCTGTCTTGTTATTCTATTATGCTATCCTGTTCTTCTTAAAGCACCTGTGCATTCGTCATGTCACGATGCCCTGCAATGATTAAGTTGAAATGATATGGTATATAGTGGTAATGGTGATTTTACATAAGCTCTAAAAGTTATAAGAAAAAAGTACATTCTTTAATGACACAATATTTAAATTGCTGTATGGCTGTATTATATGTAAATATATATATATATACACACACACAGTATATGTACACATATGTACGTACATTTCTACTTTGGGGATACTTAACTTCAACTGCAGAATAATTTTCCCTATGTTAGAATGAAACAAAATACTCATTTGGACTTTTCTTCATATCATATCATGCTTTGAAAGTGTGTAATTCCTATCAACTTTTACCTGCCATTGAGCCAGTTCCCCTTGAAGTGTTCGGAGTTTCAGTCAACAAAATATGCAGTGGTACTGAGTCATGGTGATATTGACAAGGATCACATGAAGCCTTTTGGTTTAAGATCATCAGCCCCAAGCTGGAGAAAACAGCCAGAGTCCAATGACATAAATCAAAGGGACGAATAGATGAAATATGTGAAAATAAGATGATGCTGTCAGATTAGATGCTCTGCCTTCAGGAAGAACATCCAACAAATCTGAGCAAAATTGGTTCCAAAAAAAACGACCAGGTGTCACACAGATCTTTTGAAGCAAACAACCTTTCTAACATTTACAATGACAATAGCAACGTAGGACTTTAAAATGTCGATAGTGCCGAATACTGACAGTTCTATTTTAATCGGTAATGGTCTACAAATTGTGCTCTTAAACTACAATTATGTGAACCACGCTGTGAATGCTAATGTGGCAGAAATGCAAAGGCTTTTGATGATTTGGGTGGGCTTGAGCACCATCAGACTTTGCACTTAGTCACCATGCTCCTCCAGCAGGTTTGCCCCATATGCAATCCACATTGTTCGAAGGCAAAATCTATTTGACTGCAGTCCCAAGCATACACCTTGTGCATTTTTAAAAAGTCAATTGCAAATTTTTTTTAAATGTTTACGTGTTTAGTCTTAAAAAGAGTATTGGTCTGACGCAATTACATTAGAACGGTATAGTTTTTACTCTGAATGGTTTAAGTACAGCAAACATTTTAATAGTCAAGTTGACCTGATGATTGAGGTACAAGGAAACCCAAGGCTGACCGTTTAATATTTTCCACCTGAATAGAGGATAAGCAGTTCATTCTAAGGATTGCTTTGATATTATTTGACAGTTATAAACTTGAGCCAGTGCTTTATCTTTATAAAATATTGAAGACACAAGTTGATGATCATTATGTATTAGCGCAGATTGATGCATACTCCCAATGGATTTTTTGTCTTCCAACATTTGTAGAGTCATCGATCATACAGCATGAGGCCAGAGTTTAGACGGGGTCAATTATGCAATATTTAGACACGCCGTAATGACCCAAATCTTGTCTTCATTTTTATTTTAAAAGACCCCACCCTCATCCAGTGTCTCCGGATAATTGCATTCCCTGTAGCATGTAAGACGGCATTTTCAACATTTATCATCTGACTTAATGTGCAGCATCCAGTCACGAGTGAGAAGCATCCAGTCTTACATTTTAACTTTTTTCGGGGCTAATCATGGGCTAGTCCCTTGTAAACGTTGATGATATATAATGATAAATTTTAGGTTCCTATAAACTGTATTTAATCGGAGTTCTTCTCCTGGGGCATTTTTCACTGGTTTGCCCCTTTCTGAGTCATGCTCAGCAGTGATGATAGTCTACAAACACCCTAAAATTACTCCTGGGGTTTCCCAAGAGTATTTCAGGTCACTGTATTTAAAGCTAGAATTGTTACCCCACGATGATGTCATTTTGAGAAGCCTCATTGCTGTTGAAATCTGAACTAGCACTTTTTTTTAGCATTGCCCTAATGAAAGTTAAAACAATAACTTAAAATCAGTCTATAATAATCACTTTGATTGATAAGTGTATCTTTTTGAGTAAGGTTATGGTATTTGGATTGGTAGTCGTTTGGTGTACATCAAATTCTGGTGGACTAATCTGGAAGAATCTAAATTGATAACATCAATTAGATGAAGTTAATCGGTTGGTATCAATTAATCTAATATGTTGAATATGAACATGTTAGCTGTATATAAAATAGATATTGCAATAATCTGAAGGAAAATAGCCTTACAGCTAAGGTCTGTGCTCTACATCATATGACATTTGTGATTAAGTGCCCCGATAAAGGTAAATTTAAAAAATACTCACCCCGGATTACTTTTATTACTTTTAATCCTGCATAAGAAAGCTTTAGAAAACCAGGTAGTAAGACTGTGACATTTTTTACATTTGTCTTTGTGACCTCTTGCCACATTATCAGCTTAAGAGCTTTAGGTAGAGCCAAGTGCACTAAAGCATTATCCTTCTTCTTATTCATCTTTAAATATGATTGGAGCTTAATACGTGATTGCCTCAGCACGTAGCTTTAGATGTTTCTCACATCTTCAGATTCAACATTCCTGCTGCTGTGATGGTGTGGTGCTGCAGCCAGTTTCACAAGACCAGTTGTAGTGTTAACAAGGTGACTTTGTGGCTGTTACATAAATAATTATGCCGCATGGTTCTTTGAGATCTGGTCACACAGCATGTTCTAAGGCCTGTTCTCTTTGCTCACACCTCAGGCCTTGTTTTACGTCCCTTCTGCAACAGAAATCCTTTAACCTCTGCTGTCATTCCCTTGCTGCATAGCGGAATCGGTCTCTCGTTGAAATGCTTATGCCACACTGCAGTGAGGCTGCAGCGCTGTCAAGCCTCATTGCCACTTAATGAACAAACATATTTTGGGTGAAATTTTTGTCTTTGGTGAAAATGAAAAGCTATCTGCACAAGCTATGTGAAATAAATCCGAACATCATACATACTATTTTCTTTCATGCCTTTGGGGCCAATCAGAATACTACCAAATAATTGAGCACAGCTGATCAAATACACACATGGGCCTGGAGGTAACCAAAACTGCGCTCGTTTTAATTAGTTGGGTGATTTGTTACAAGGGACTAGGTAGATATACCTCATCTGCAGTATAAATAAATAAATGTATATATATATATATATATATATATATATATATATATATATATATATATATATCACAAGCACTATATCACATTTCATCATTTATCCTACAGTATACAGTCCATGTATGGTGAAGTAAGTGTTTTTTCATGCGATAGAATGCTGCAAATCAGCAGTTAGGTTGTGTATGTTAAATTCTAACATTTACTCATATCAACCAGAACACTAGTAGCACCATAGTAGATATTCTAATACATTTTTTTTTAGCCGTTAATGAATGCTGACATGTGTAAAATGGCAATATGTCCTTGGTTATATGGTATTTTAGGCACCAGGAGGACATAAGCCTTTCTTATCTATGCAGAACTACAGTGTGTGCTGAATCAGCAGCAGGAAGAAGCCACTTCAGGCATTTGGGTTGGTCCTGTATTGTCAGCACCCGTAAAGATGAAATGGGAGCATGTACATCGCTTGCGTGATCTGCTACCATGTGTCATTTGTTTTTTGTTTTTTTTTTTCCTCTGAGCCCCGGTCAAGAACACAAGGGGACAGGATCTGAATCAGCTCCGGGAGTGAAGGCAGATCAAGCCTTACAGACCCATTGTAATTGCAAAAAAAGGCGTCAGGGGCCTTGTTGGCACAGGAAAGCTGGGGCTCGCACCGCCCCTCCCTGGCCTTCCACTATAAGCAGGGTTGAAAGAGCATGGGTCCCGTCTAATGGCAAGTACTGTTGCCATTGGGCTGAGGGCACAACATAGTGATTGCGCTTTTTATTTCTAATTTGAGACCCTCCTATCGGTTTCAGTCCTTGCCTCTATTTTAAAATATAAATATAAATATATTATATTCATAAAAATATATTTTAAGTAGCAGTGATGTGGCAACTGAAATACGAATACTGGATTCCGAGTTATAATGTACGTAAAAAGTCATGCAAAGAGGTTAAAGAAACTATAGAAATGTGGTACTAAAGAAACATGGCAACATATTTAGCATGACTGAAAAGCTGGTTTCAGGGTCAGGAACCCGGGACTAAGGACCACCTGACTTCTAAGTCTTCTGCAAAATCACACATTGATTTAAAGTAAATAAATAAAAACACAAAAGCTTGGTCTACAAAAATATACACATATATATATATATATATATATATATATATATATATATATATATATATATATATATATATATATATATATATATATACATATACACACAGGACTGTCTCAGAAGATTAGAATATTGTAATAAAGTTCTTTATCTTCTGTAGTGCAATTACAAAAACAAAAATGTCATACATTCTGGATTCATTACACATCAACTGAAATATTGCAAGCCTTTTATTATTTTAATATCGCTGATTATGGCTTACATCTTAAGAAAACTCGAACATCCCATCTCAAAATATTAGAATATCATAAAAAAGTCATTTTTTGTTTGTTTAATTGCATTACAGAAGATGTAGAACTTTATCACAATATTCTAATTTTTCTAATACAGTCCTGTATACTATATATTGTAAGATAGATATCAGGTTGAGCTTTTAGCAAATCATTTAGCTTTTATCAGGACCAGGGGAAAAGACCCCCATGCAGGGATGCTATGGGCTGCCTCCATCCTTTACAATAGGAAAAGTGCAGCAGAGGTGGTGTAGCGATGCAGGCATGATGTCTGCCTGCTATACGCTTGGAGCAATTCCGAATATCGGTAGTGACAGTAGAGACCCCTGTGCCTTATGGTTGAAGCAGATGTCTCGCTCTGCCAGGCTTGATTAAGATTGTAGCCCGTCTAATCAGCGGGATTGAAGGCCAGTGACTGTGTGTGAAATACTAAGAGAGGCTGACTGTTTGTTTCTATCTTGTCTGCAAGTACCACCGTATAGTGTGTGTGGTCTAAAATTGAGTTGCTGGCCCAAAGAAGGTAACACATTGCCAAACAAAACAATTGGATTATGAGCTTAAAATAAAGAAGGTACATAAATGGTGGGCCTAGAATAGTGACATTAGCAAGAGCTGGAAATCTTGTCCGCCAGAAATCGAACAAACATTTTGATCCGTATATTTTAATCACTGTACCTTATAATCTTTTCCATGGATGTCTTGTACATAACCGTACATGGCTCTGCTCAGCTTAGCTTATGTGTGAAGAATAAGATGAGATTTGTGTAGTCATCTGTGTTTGCCAAGGCATTAGAAAAAGTGTGTGTGCATGTGTGTGTTTATGTTTATACTTTAGACAGTAGCTTAGCAGGCCTGGACTATCATATCTTGCTGTAATGAAGTGTATATAAATATTTAAGTCCTAACATATCTTCCATGCGTGTCCATGGCCATTATACCTCCTCTTATTAATTTCTCCCTAAAGTTTGTCTGGTATACGGTCTTCTACCCCCATAGTCAGGCTTCTGAGGCCAAATCTAAACTCCTACCCCAAGTTTCATTGACCCGATCATCTAATTGGCAGATCTGTGAAAGCTTGCCAGCCTCCTGGTTTCATTGTGTGCAGAAATTAGCCCATTTTACACAGACATGCCCTGATATCATCAAGACAACAATGGCCCCACCATTGTCACACTTTGTTTGTTACAGCTGAATCAAACACACCCGACGAAGTGCTGCAGGAGCATGTGATCTGACATTCCTCATTAAAAAAACAAAACAATGTTATTCATTTTAGTGGGGTTTTCTACTATTTAGCCCTTTTTCACAAACGACGGTGCAGCCCATTGACTGCTTCCACCCTCTCCTCAGAGGCAAAATGATCTGCTCCAGCATACCGCAATCTGAAATACTGAAGCGACTATCACTTATTATGATGCATTTGTTTGCAAAAGAAAAAAAAAAAGATGCTAGCATGACTTCCAGGCCATTTATATTGCACACCCGTTCACTATAACCAACTATATAATCGCTATAACTGCCTGCCTTTTGACTTCTTTCCTTTTACATCAACCTCTTTCTCCAACTGCCCTTTGCTGTCTTTTCAGTGGCAGAGCGCTTTTTTCCCCTATTTCAGTTTCTGATCTTTTACACATCGGGTGAAGAATGACAGCACAGCAACATGATTAAATCGAATAGACTATGTAAAGGTCCTTATTATGTTTTGTGATGAATCATTCCCGGTTACAGAAAATCTAGTACTTGTTTTAGTCCGTACACCAGGGTTTGCATCATGGGCATGTCTTATTATGTCTGATGGTGAGTCTTTCGCCAATTTATTGTTTGTACGCTGAGGTGAGCATGAAAAAAGACCAACAATTCCTGTTGCTCTTGGCAACACATAAATTATATACCCTTTCCAGCGGTTGAAAATCATTATATTTGGCTTTTTGACGATTATGCACAGAGTCATTCCCAGGTGGAGGAACTTCATTGTCATAGGTTATTATCAACTTATCAGCAGCAATGGAAACACAGCTCAGTAGAAGTGTAAAATTCTGCCTTGTCCGTGATGGTTCAACACTTCCACAAATTTGAACTCCCTTCTTACAGGACATGTTTTTCCCCCCAATTGTATTGAGTTTTAAAATGATTTTGGAGTATTAAGTTCCAAAATGATTGCTATAGTAACATAACATTAACTGGATTTCATTCTGATATGTGTTGCTTATATCTGTTCCCTGCTCACCTTTTTTCCACTGTTTGTAATATCGTTACAGAAGGAGCCTTTTATTGAGTGTACCCACTTTTCAAAACCCACATGAACGCGTTTGTTTTGGTGGGAACGTGAAAACAGTAACTGGAGTCATTCTGTTGCCGAATATCATATTGACTCACAAACACAGCGGTCATCAGGGAAGCCGTCTGAGGCGGGATCCCTGCCAGTGAGCTGTTATTTACAACTGTTAAACTTATGTAGCATCATATTGGACAGTGCCTTTGTGTTGCTGCGTCTGCGAAGCCATGGCAAGCTTTAGTGCTCATTCGAGAGATAGTTTATGTTGTTATTGAGGGCTCAGTTAAATATAGTTAAAATAGTTGAAACCGCTGTTATCCTAAATGTTATCTGGTGTCAAAAGCAGCCCATGAAGTGATCAAGATCTTCCCTTTGTGATGACCTGCTCATTTGTAATGTCTTCGGTTATTTATGTTCCTCTCACAAGAATGAAACCTTGAAGGATTGATGGGAATAGAAGGGTTAAATGACTCATTTTTATGTAAGAAAAGCACACAGGGGATTGATTATGTGTCCCATGGAGGATGTATGGCTCATTCCTAAAGGTAACTCAGGGTTTTGGCCTATTGAACTCTGTCCCCCTCTGTCCTGTTTTGAGTGGTGAAATTGTGTGTTTGTGAAAGGAATAGACAGCAGTTGGCATGATATACAATATGTTCATATTTTCCCCCTTTTTTCACATGTGCTTATGAATTATGTTGCTTTTTCATTGGTTATTTAAGTGGCACCCAACTACATAATTTGGTATTTAATGGCTGCTTTTCATGCACCACAGTCTAACTGTATTGCTTCCTTACATTTCTTAAAATGCAGACTTAACAGATCCTGGGGGGGAGAGTTCAAATCAAAAGCTCTTTACTGATAAATCCCACGGGAGGCATTGAACGTAGACGAAGACTGTGAAATTTGCAGTGTTTGTTGCCATGGGTTCCCCCTTAATAGTATTTTTGTGAGGCCTGTTGTTCACAGGAAAAAATAAATCAAACTAACCGGCTGCACTAAAGCTTTTCTTGATCGTATGGTCGGTGCTGGAATACAAAGACGTAGATTTGTGTGACGGTATAAAGTGTTGAAATATTTTTTTTAATTAGTCTGCTTGTTATTTGTCTTTTCTAAGCTTTGAAATCCACTTTCAACTGCTCAATGGTCGCCTTGCTGTATTTTTATAAAACTGCTATTGCAAATGCTCATTATAAATGATTAAGCAGGTGTAAGAAGTTCATAAGATGAACAACATCAACAAAATATTTACTCTTGCTGGTTGTTCTAACACATCCAGAGTAATTACCTGTTTTACCATTGTCATAAACAAGGATCTTCGTAAATCCCGAATTTACAGACTTATTTCTGTTTTGTGTTTCCCTGTAATGGAGCTCTGTGTCTCTCTCAGCATTCTCTCTCCCCCTTGCAACTCAGCCCCATTTGGTTATTTCATCACTGTTCAATAAATTGGTTTACTGATATTGTTCTCCTCTGGTTAATGGAGGAAATGGCAATTGTGAGTTGCAGGCTCTCACTCGTTTTTAACTGGCACGCTGGCATTATGCTGCTGAGGTACAGTAACCCATAACTTTTTTAATTCTGTGCTTTGGTAAATATAGTAAATTCATAATATGTCATATATTCCACCATGTCAGACCTGCAGCATTAACTGTTTATGCAATAGCAGGGGTATTGCAACCACATAGAAAAAAGGTATTTTCAAATTCAGGAAAACAGGACTTCACATTTTCCCCCTGCCTGCCTTCAAGCTCCGCATATCTACAGCCGAGATGGGGAGATGAGTGCAGGGAAGGGTACAAAGCAGCAAGATGGGGAGGGGTGTGTAGAGCAGACTACAGTGCAGAGGGCAATTTCAGTGCACTACATCAGAGAGTAGGTGTGAAAAAGTTAGTCGGTCCAAGTGCAATGCAGTGGAGTGAATAACTTCCTGGGATAAGCCAGCAAAAAAAAAAAAAAAAGATGTGTTCATGGAGCAGGATGTTAATATAATTCTGCGGTAAAGAACTTTACATGAAAATCCAAAGGATTCCGTGGTAAAGATCCTGATACAGTACTGATGGGAGACCTTTTTTGCGATGTTGGCAGTGGGATGAAAATACTATTAGATAAGGCGGTCGTCCCGAACAAGCATGTAGATTAATGTGGGTCTCTGGTGCTCATACATTTGCTCAGTAATTCTCTGCGAAAATGTTGCATGCGAGTGTCACAATGCAGGGCTTGGAGCCACGGAGCTGTGCAAGTAATAGCATCACTCACACCGGATAATTAGTCAAATGCTGATTTTTACATGACTCCCTCAGGAACAGTGCCACCAAGGCTAAATACCACACGCTTAAGTGGCGCTTATCTCTGTGTGGGCTGCATAAAATATGTCTGTTCTGTAACCCCTTTTTCACACAACATTTTCAAGACAGGAGTGTTACACTGCTTTTATGCCTGGCAATGCACAGGGATGGGAGAGAGGGACAGATCGCTCCGCTGTGATCCATCTGCGGATGTAGTCATGGCGCTGTATTGATGTCTGTGTAAATCAGACGTCCAGAACGGCTGAACAGCTCATTCAAAAGGCTGATGCCAGTCTGTTTACATCCTCCGCCTTCATTGTACAATGCCTTAACTCTGTTAAGACTGACAGTGCAGTATGTCAAGAGTGACTGTTTCCGTGTAAACGAACTGTGTCATAGCAATGGGGTCATTATCGTAGGATGATTTTGTCATGTTTTTGCCTATACGTCAGTTAATTAATTTGAATATACCTGTATGTGTATAGGTTCTCACACATTTGCCTAAGTGCTGTCCTGTTATCAGTGCCTCATACTTCTATTTCGTGTCCTCATTAATAAACATAGCTCAAAGTCCAATTCTGTTGTAGCAAGCTGTCTTAACTGTCATCCTGCATCCCATTTATTGACCTCACATTTGTCATATCTGTCAATGAAATTATGTAAAGCATCTTCTTACAAGAATATATCCCTGACCTTCTGTCCTTTTTTTTTTGGCTGTGTTTTGCAGGAGCTCCAGTTTGAACGGCTAACCAGGGAGCTGGAAGTGGAGAGGCAGATTGTGGCAAATCAGCTGGAAAGATGCAGACTCGGGGCCGAGTCACCAGGTGCCTGTAGCAGCAGGTGAGAACGTACACACACACACACACACACACACACACACACACATCTAAAACTTGCGTTATGTTAGTGCATATATCAACCCTTTTTTTCCCCATATTTACTTAAATTTGACCAAAAATTTTCTTTACATGTCATCTTAAATGATAGAAAATCTATATAGAAGATTTAGTCCTGGCTAAACATCTTGCTAACCTGAATTGTAGCTGAAATAAAAGTGAAATACATTTGTGTTTGTAAGGGAAATACCTGGCTGATGTTCAGTGACAGCATCATCTTGGGTTATCCATTTCTTGATCAAATCTAAACCTCCTGCGTTCTGGAAACTCTTTGTTAAGACACTTATCTCAGATCAAACCCCAGTGGTTACACATTCTGCCTAGCCAGCTGCAGCTCAGAAAAAAAATCAGGTTAATTTGTACCACTCATTTCAATTGGAAAAAATGTGCTTCATAGGCCTGCTGTGATCAGGGTTTGGCTGCGTTTGTGGGCCCAGTTCAGCACGGGCATTAACACACTTCCTGAAGGAGCTAATCACAGGTGGTTATTTTTAAGTTCATGTGTGAATGCACCTAGAGATAAAGAGGACATACCGAGATCCAATCAGACAGAGCACAGTCATGGGGGAGGAGGTCTGGGTTGCATAGGACCACCGTATAAATGCGCATGTCAAAAGACCACCTAAGGATTAGATGTCCTCCATATGTACTGATCTACAAACTAATGGCATCATTTAACTATTTACTAAAGCATAATTATAATATAAGGCTGCTCTTCCTTCTTGATAGTCGCCATGTGGTAAACTGGATGCCGTACACTACTTCATCTGCTTGATGAAGCAGCATGGCTATTTCTTCATTTATGCTTCCACCAGTGTCAATGTGTTTTGTGCAGAGCCACTTTCACGGTGTTTGCAGCTGTATTTGCAATCTCTTTCCCTTTTATTACAATTGAGGCACTTATCATCAAGTGTTCTAGAGAGGAGTTCTGCGATGCACACAGCCAAGCTATTTACTAATGTTACTCAAGGCTTATCGAGAAATAGTTGCAATAGTGCCGGCCAGATCTAACCGGGATGAACGCCCTTTCTCATATGTCATAATTACATTTGTGGCAAGTGGCACAAAAAAGGCAAAACCAATGGAAAATATTTTGTCATTGATTTGGTTTTCATTGCTATGATAGAAATGTAATATCATGCCAGCCAACAATAGTCTCTCAGTAGTAAGTTGATTTTCAGAAGCCCATCTCGAACCATGTTTTGTTAAATTATTTTATAAATATTTCATCTTCTTAAGAGAGGTATTCCAGTAATTTTTATATTTTAGCATTCGATTTTAGACGACTTTCATAAAACTGAGCATTCGCGACCCTTGCTAAGTCCTAAATTGGTTAAATTTAGTTGTTGTTTTTTCTCATTTTTTTTTTCTTTTCTAAGAAATTGGCAGTGTTTGTACACTATAGAATAAAGTAAATCTTTTGTTTCTTCTATGCTGCCTGTTTGACACCTATATGACATTTTGCTACTCATTCGTCAGAGCCCTTGTGCCTGCTCTGAGTTTCTGGATTGCAGGCCTTTTGGCCAAGCCGCTTGTTGATTGGTACTCTGTGATACATCAGCTAATCTTCCTCCCTTCTGATATTTAGTTTTCATTATTTGACATACTGTTATTCACAGGGCAGAGTTCCCAGCCTGGGAAAAAAAAAGTCCCTTCTTCAGGGTTAGAGCTGCTTTTTCAAGTGGTCTAGAAACTACTTGTGTGGAGAATGATGTAGAAATCTCAATGATCAATCACAGCCCTGGAGGCGGCTGTATCAACTGCACACATTTATCCACATGGTACATCAGAGCAGTACTTTCAGTGTGTGGAAGAAGGGTGGAAATGTCTCGCAATGGCGGTTCCTTTTTTCAGTGTTTTCTTTGATTATGAGATACCCACTTAACCAGGACAAAAAAAAAAAAAAAAACGGTAAAATTAGAATAATAATAATTGAATATGTATGTTTAGAGACTGAAATGTAACGTAAACAATGAGTTTTGTTGTGGTGTACAAGGTTGCACGTGTTTGGAATGTGAACATTTCAGTCCATTAATGAGTTCCGATTTGTCGGACGGATCGACTAATCTTTGCACATGAAGTTTAGATGTGCAGTCATCACATGTACCAAACAGATACATAAGCAAACCAAAAAGAGCTGAAGAAATGGAATGTAAAATGTTGGACTATTATGATTTATATTTGTTTTTATTAGATGAATGTAATATATGAGCCTCATTTGTGAGTAATATTTTTAAATATGTAGTTTTCATCATTTTCTTTTGTGATTGCAATATCAATTGACCCTTATGCACATTTTAGCAAACACCCTCTGACCCTTTACTGAAACTACATGAAATAAGTTACACAATAAATACAGATCTGCTGTAAATAAACACAGATCTGTAGTATGTAAACATAGAACTGCAGATTTCACCAGTTTATTTTGGTACTGGAAGAGTGTATATTAAATAATGTCATTTTTGGCTGGAGTATTCTTAGTACTTTCCTTTCACCCTTGTTTCTCCAGTATATTTTAAGTTTCAAGGTTCTTTGGCATAAATACAGGAACACCTTAATATTTGTTATCAGCTTTATCATAATCCAATTCTTAAAGTAAGCCAAGTTGCTCCACAGGTTTCCTGGAATAATGGATCTCATTGTTATGTACATGTAAACAAGGCCACGTTCCCTACTGGAGAATCAGTAGCCATCAGATTCTCACGGAAAGAAGTCCTTCACCAACATTTACACTTTCTTTTCTGCCACCTGAGGAGAAATGGACAGGCTGTCAAAAGACATTTGTATGTGAATAGAAAATGGCGTTGACCCTCGAGCGTCAAACTACTTGGCTCAAAAGCCCAGCAGGACACCGGCACACAAGGAGCTCAATGTACTTAAAGACTCTGACCGAGCCATTACATTTCATGACACCTAAGACGCCAAAGAAGTTGCGACCTCCCACCTAGCCATTATCTTGACATCAACTTGAGCTCCACATGAAAAGATAGACGTCTCACTGATTTAAAACAGTACCTTGGGCCGCAGACAGCTGCAGCTGGAATGCATGATAAAAGATTAATTGGTTGATAATTAATCTAAACATGCCATTTCTGCGTTACCTCAATGGGAACATTCTTTAGCCATCTAATGGTTCTTGCCTGTGTCTTTTTAACAAACCGGGTCTCCGGTGCTGTTATCGGTCTGAACATAGCCATAGTGTCCAAGGGAATTATGGGCGCTTCCATTCAGACAGCCAGTTGTCATGCAGCATGTACGGTGCATCATCATTAAGGTAGCCGTTCTTTGACTTCATCTGCCATGGCTCAGTGGAGCACAGCTAGCTGTTTTTAATTGCCTCTGTGCTCATTAACTTCTGAGGAACCATGCTCCCTAAAACTCAAGTGTCACCTTAGATGTAAGAGATAAAAAAATAAATGTTAAAAAAAAAAAAAGGAAAAAATTTTAAACACTTACAGCAGTCGTGATGTTGCTTAGTGACCGGCTGATGTTACCGGCTGGAAGAAATGGCTTTTAGCGGATACGTTGGTAAAAGCATGGTCAGAAAGTATGTGAAGTCTATAAATAAAAAGTTAAATTGAAATAAGATGGCTTTTAGTGTTTCACATGTAATTTTCAGCATTTTTGATCATAATCACTTAACTGCAATACATGTACAATTATTATGGATCTTATAAAATAAAATGTTGTGAAAGAAAGTGTAATATGCTATACTTATCCTATTGTAGTTTGGAACCCTGGTTGTCAGCGTTATGAGATTTATTGTAAAATGGCCAGAAAAAGTTTAAAAAGTAAAATTCTTGCACTGTACTTTTCGTCAGAGATAGTTGCATCAACATGCCTTGCAAAGATCTTCAAGATGATGACTGATTGCAGGTACTAGTGACATTTCTTGATCAAAACAAGAGCCCTCTCGCGTCAATGACACTAGAAAGCCTCAAAATAAACTTGAAGTGCACTTAATGAATCCAGACCTTTGCTAAAATCTCCCCTGAGCTTTCATCGGAAAGTGATGTGATGAAAATGCCAGGGTCTTCTTTCCAAATTTGGAGCCATGGTCTACATTCCACTGTTCCTCAAGCTTGACGAAAAAAGATTTTGCCTAATCATGCTGTCAGACTATTTTCCAATGAAATGATAACTTCCTTGTCAGAGTTAATTACACAATCCCTGTCATAGTTTTACCAGGTTTTTATTATTGTGTGTGACTTTAAACAAGCGTGAACATTTTGGTTCTCCCGTGGTATTTGTGGCCTTGACTTTCCGTATGTTCCAATGATCCAGAACCAATCATCAAGTACAGCACTATCACTAGATCCTTTCTGTTACACATGAAAGATTAATATACACAGGAGACCGGAGAACCTGTCCTTGTGTATATACCCCGGAAAGTGTATTGTGTGTGTGTGTGTATTGATTCCTATTGACATACTCTTAAGAGCTTAACACATTCAGTGCTCCCATTTCCTCCGGATGAAACCAACTGTAACAATACTTTTTGATTTTAGAGGTTTGTTAAAGAAGCTGGTGACAAACAGTTCTACCTATGTATTTTTGTTCTCAGCGCTGACGGCTCTTCTAACAAAACACCAGCTGTCACCAAAGGCTGCTTTACATCTTGATAAACATAGCTGACAGAAAAATGGAAAAATCTTTACCCTCAAAAACTACTCTGAATCTCAAACACAGTAATTATCATCAGTGACCCTTTTCAAAATGACCCGAGAACATGGGACTTCAAGGTTTCAGTGTTTTTCCTTTAGGTTATTTCACTCGTGCCCTTCACTGTGATTCCTCTTGTCCGTTTCACCTATATTGACTTTTTCATTTCCTGTTTTTCCTCTGTGCAGCTCATCTGAGAGGTCCCTGCCTTGGAGAACTGCAGGTATGTTGACTCAAGCAGTGAAATGATTGTATATCCCTCATCTTCATAAAATTCTATTTCCTTTTTACAATCCATACCCACATTCAAACCACATGTGCAGGCACAGATCGAGAACAAGCTAGGTCTTTCAGCAAAACAGTTGCAGGGTTTGTTTTTGCTAATTGTCAGGCTAAAATCTTGTGACAATTTCTTATTGGTTATTTTCTAATGTCTTTTTTTTGAAAATCACGGGTAAGTAATCAATAGGTAAATTAGTCAATTTGAGCGAATTAATGACCTTGATTTGACCAAAATACATAATCAAGAAATGACAAACTAAACATTTGTCATTATTGCATCCACAGTTACAATGACGCCAGATCGGTCAGACTGCATGCGAACCGAGTGACGGTTTATTATCCATTCCTATTGATTTTATTATTAGCTTGATCAAAGTGAATGAAGAAATAAAAGTACCCCTCAGTTTGCTTGGGAGGTGGTTGATTCGTCTAAATCAACAGTAGAAAGCCTGTAAGGGGTAAGAGGTCCCGAGATGTCCCTGACCGGCCCAGCCTTGTATTGTTCCCCCTTCTCCACGTGTGGAGTCCTCCTCAGTCAAGCAAGGGAACAAAGGAGTTTTCATCCAAGTATTGATTCATTTCTGTTTCTGCTGGACCTTAATCATATAGTTTTTTTGCCCTCTCGCCATTGGACAGTAAACAAATGCACAAGTTTGTTTACAACCAGTGGTTCACAATGCTTCCTTAATGTGTGTGTGTGTTGATAGCACAGCACTGCCAGGTTTTCAATTTCTGCTCTAACTGTTGCCAACAAGAGCCTTTTTCAACCAAGCTTACATTAATTGACTGCCCAAGGGGTTTTGTGGTTCTGGTGGAAGCTAAGTCCGGCCCCTGAGGCACCATCAGAGGCCCGGGCTGACTCGGGAATTTTCCCAGACCCCTTTAGTCCCCATTTGTCCATCTCACATCCTGAAAGGATCCTCAAGAAAGACCAGATAATGAATTGGATTTAATCATGTATTTCATGGCTTATTAAATGGATAGTAGAAATTACTACAATTCTGCAATGGTCATTAATCTTTTATTGTCGATCCTGTCAGAGGAGCCTGCGGGGGGTTACAGTCGTACGTACACACTGGAAATATTAATAATGTTCGGTTTTCTCATTTGCCCACCATTTCCTTGCTGAATACATTTCATTAGCATTGTAACAGAGCCGAGAGCTAATCGCAATTGCTGTTATGCTTTGTATTGATTTCTCATTGTACTGTAGATGATAAATGATATTCAAATGCGGGAATGCAGTTTTGCCAATCTAAACGAATTTGAGCCTAAATGTGTGGCACTGAGCACAATGGGCAGTGTTTATATGCAAAGCTTACTGAGCTCTGCAGCCAATAGCACCTTTTATATAGGCAGTAATAACTTGGCAATAGTGCTCCTCAGTTTTGCCTGCAGAGAAAGAACGGCTGTAGAAACTGTGCAGAGATGGGGAAAATGCTCAGTTGTCGTCTGTGTAGGACGTATATCCCTAACAGTGGATTAGCTCGCTGAAAACACTTATCCAGGTGTGTTCACGCAGCATGTCATAAAGACAGATCTTAGTGAGTCTCGACTGTCTGAGACTTTGGAATGGAAAGGTTGCTGTGGAAACAAGCTTTCTTTCCTAAAGACAAGAAAGTGCAGGCACCTTGTGTCTTCTGAGAGGAAAACATTCAAACCCCTGAAGAAAAGTGTCCTGTCATCTTTTGTTTTGCTGCATATTCTGTGATTTTTCATCCGTTTTCACCCTCATCTGCCGGTTTGTCCATCTGGTACTTAAACCTTTTTCTCGAACGGATAGATTTTTAATGGAAGCCACTTTACCCTTCATATCCCTTTTATACAGATGAGTTGTATCACAGTGTTTAAAAAGAAATCTATTGAATGTGCTTAAATTCCTTATCATACGGAGCGAAGAATAATTCAGAATGAGATTAGAATCACTTTATTTGACTGTATTTGATGTAATTGACTGTAAATGGCTAAGCGGTTGTTTCTACTTTATATTCGGTCAACATGAAATTACATTAAATTAGTCCAGAATTGTATGAAAATAAATTAGAATTTAAATGCTTGGCGAAAGTACCTGATACCTCAAAAGTGCAATTTTTGGCAGCAATAGGAGGATGAGTAATAAGAGGAAGATATTTCCTGGACATGACATCGTGAACGAGTGCATCGTGGAGGTCTGGTTCTGGGTGGGCTGCACCGACAACTCCGTTTTTTTTTTCCCCCCTCCCTCTGTTACATAACAGAACGAACAGCTGCTTCAGAATGACTGTTTCACAATAGTCCAAATTACACAACATCCATGTTTATTTACAGCCAAGTTTTTTTCATCTTTACTTTGTGAAATGTGAGCTGTATCTCGGCTCCATTTCTTTATCCTTTCTGGCTATTTGTCATCTCATTTATCAAACAGGGTCACGGCTCAGAATGGAATCCCTGTGGTCTAAAATGACATTTGTATCTTACACAGAGGTCACCGCCAGAATGGACAGAGACCAAACACGAATTCACCTTACATTATTTACTATGAAGGACATTATACATGTTTTGTATCTTGCTTTACTGTAAATACTTTCACGCTTTTGACAACTCCCTTTCAGCATCCACCAAATATTCAAAGTACCATCTCACCTGTCCCATCATACCTTTGTGGGATATTATCAAAATATATACCTGAAATGTGTGGAACCATTAACACATTCTTAAAGCATTATAATACATATACATAGAAGTCGTGTTTGCAGTTAAAAACAGTTTTTTTTAAATTATATTTCCGCAATATACTTCAATTTCAAAAGAGCATAAAATGCTCAGTTGCGAAGTTGACTAACTGAGGCTGAGGAAGTAAGGGAAAAGAATTTACCACTTTAGACGCTGCCAGAGGAGCCGGATGAGAACTGGAGTCTAGTTGACACTGGCTTGAGTCACCATTTATAAATTGGAATATGCCCTCAGAGATTCAGAGGTGGGAACACAAGATGTTGGCCTGTCAAAGGCACTAGTTGTCTATGTCAACAAATTAATGTAATAGGTTATCTTGGGTTACAAGGGCTGCTTCTTATTTTCATAGTAGCTGCAGAGAACTTCAGCGACACTTGTCACACTCACCTAGACTGTGAATATGTGAAAACAATCCCCATAGCGGGAAGTAAAGGGATAGCCTAGGTTCTGTTGTCCATTCTGCGTTGTTGAAAAGAGGGCCGTGCAAACAAAACCTAGCGGTTAAAGTCTTTTATACACATTTGCTGTTGTTAAAATGCTGTCCGCTCTCCCAAATGAGCAGGGCAATAAAATGTAATGACTCATCTGTACACAACTACAAAGTTAATGTTGCAGAAATAATACTCCGTCATTGTTTGCTCTAAACCTCCCGATTTTGATTGCGATATTTTTTTTTTTTCAGTCTAAAACTGAAACGCCAAGACTTGGCTGAGCTTGTTTTGTCTCCGATCTTTGCAGATGCCTCCACCTCAGGGGATGCCAAGCCACGGGTGACTGACAGCTCCCAGTCGCCCAGCTACCGCATCAGGACAGAGTCAGAGCAGGTGTCTCTGTACTCCCCTGAGCAGTCCTCGCTCCATGAAAGTGAGGGTCTGTTTGCTTTATCTCCCATCTTCTACGGTTATTTTTTCTTAAACATCCCCCCTCCCCCCATTTCTCTTGCACAATTGTTTTCCAAACCTTTAACACAAAAGGTACAAACTCTAAACTCATTTCCATGTGTGTTGTATGTATACGTAAATACGCCAAATTGCCCTACGTATATACGTACATGTACTGCTCAAAAAAATAAAGGGAACACTTGAACAACACGATGTAACTCCAAGTCAATCACACTTCTGTGAAATCATAGTGTCCACTCAGGAAGCAACACAGATTCATTTTGACTTGTTTTAAGGACATTACATCAAAGTTGGATCAGCCTGGAGTTTGTTTTCACACTTTAATTTTGAGTGTGATTCCTAATCAGACCTCCATGGGTTGATACAATTGATTTCCATTGATCATTTTTGTGTGATTTTGTTGTCAGCACATTCAACTGTGTAAAGAGCAAAGTATTTTATAAGAATATTTCACTCATTTAGATCTAGGATGTGTTTTTTAAGTGTTCCCTTTATTTTTTTGAGCAGTGTACAAAATGTATGCATCATAGCTACAGTAGGTACACAACATTATATGAAATGCATAGTTATGGTACATACATGATTCTAGTCAAAAATGCAGGAAAGAAATGTGATTATATCGTTCAGTTTTTGCCTTAAATTGAAACCATAGAACATTATTAGCCCTCAAAATGTCTCGATTTTGAAAATAATCCAATTTTTTGATCACATAATAAAAAATGGACTTCCTGTGAAAAGAAATTTTCAGACGAATCCGTTGATGAAAAACCCATTTGTTTTTATTTATTCAAGTGGATTGGCTAACCTTAGGGTCACCAACAGGTCAAGGCTATTGCTTTCAGGAGGTCACATTTTAAATTACTTCCACGTCGTTATTTTACACTTTGTGGGACAATATTGTAAATGATTAATCATCGCAGCTTATCAAGGTTGAGTGATTTTCCAAGTGATGTACCTCATTAGTCACTCAACAGCTACGTCCCCGCTGTGCCATTTGTCATTAATGCCACTGTCAAGGCAAAGGGCATGTCAAATATGAAACCGCTAATATCTACCGCTCCTCTCCTTCCTTGTCGTCTTCTCTCCATTCATCTCCTCCGGTGCTCGTGTCTCCCAGGGTCCGCCGGGAACTCACGTAGCTCCACACAGATGAACTCTTACTCGGACAGCGGCTACCAGGATGCTAGCAGCACCTACCTCAGCAACCAGAACCTGGGCAAGGCTGAGCTGAGAATGCAGCACTCCTTCCCCGGAGCTGGCACAGGCACCCTGATGAGGAATGCCAGGGCTGAGGGCCAAACGTCAGCCCAGGTACCGCTAGCTTTAGCACACGCCACATATTGGTGCTATAAATCACACTCAAGGCTTCGGGGCGCTTAGCATCATGATGGACTCCAAGCGTTAAACAGGCGACAATGAATGAAACAAAACTGTTGCTCCGTGTTTTCTTGCAAAGATGTCAGTTTAATCTAAGGCGCAGAAGGCGCACGGTGCACCGAGCACGATATGGAAGTCATGCTTCATACGGCGACACGCACACAAACCACTGAGACGCCAAATGGCCCTGCCACATTGTGCTGTAGGGGGATGGTAAATAAAAAAATTAATTAGGCCGAGAGTAAAGTCATGCCCTGTTTATGTAATGCGGCGTTATTAAGCATGTCATCCTCCGCGCTGGAGTCCATTTATAGAAGACACGGCAACATGATCGGTAATGATTTTTATAGCTCCTTAAGGAAGTGATAACAAATGAATCGATATATTGTACTCCCGCTCTGCAGGCTCCCGGAGTCACAACAGCAGTGCCTGGCCGTGCAATGCGGAGGGTAAGCTCAGTGCCTTCTCGCTCTCACTCGCCAGCCTACGCCAGCAATATGTCCCCCTCCCGCGGCTCCCTGCGTGCCTCAGCTGGCAGTGCCTACGGCTCACCAATTGTAACCGAACCCAAACCCCTCTCCAGCATCTTCTCTACCACATTGCCCTCCGCTCAGCGCACCAGTTTGACAGGCGGCGGTGGCAGCGGTTCGCCGTTCTCCACCCAGAAGAACTCTCCCGCCGCACTGCGACGCATGGGCTCCACAAACTCACGATCTGGCAGCGCGAGTTGTTCCGCATCCCCTTATCAGGCCTCTGCGGGGTCATCGTCGGGCCGTATGGGCTCACCTCTGACAATGGTAGACAACATTAACAAGCAGCCGGGTCACTCATCGTCTCCAGTCAGAGCTAGTATGACCGCCGTTCCCCAGCACTACAGCTCCACTCTGCCTCGTTCCATGCTCCACAGCGCCGACCCCTATGGACCTCAGAGTTACGACATTTATGAGAGGATGACGCAACCTGACAGCCTCATAGGTGCTCAACTACACACACACACACACACATACACACACAAAGGCATAAGCGAGCATCATTTTTCCGCGTTGTGTATTATTCGAAGCATCATTATTTCGAAAGATGATCCGGGGGCTCGAGCGCGGGGAAAAATATCGAATGTCAAATCAGAAGTGATCGCTACTGGGTTGTTTGCCTTGCTGCTTTATTTCTTTTGCTCCGGCTTATAGCCGCTTTAATCACAGTGTCAATGTGTGTGCATCGGTGTGTGTGTCATGTGGACTCACAGCATGGTGTCTGACCACTGAAAGGAACAGAGGGATGTCATGGCATCCTGATTTGTTGGCTCACCTATGGATGCTCATTACTGGGGGAAAAAGAATTGATTAAAAAAGAAGGCTGACAATGAATTCAATAGGTTTTTAACATGAAAAATCCCGATCGTTACTTGTGTTGAGAAATAGCTGTGTTGGGTGTAATATTTGGACCGTGGTATGCTCTTCTTGGCTCTCTACTCTATACACTGAATGTGAAAGGAAGCCATGACTATGAGGTCAGTGGTTGTCCTGGAGTTTAGCCAAAGAATAGTTCCTGCAAGAGGACAAACATTTGCTCAAACAGTGTAGCAGGCTGCTTATCGCAGTGAATTTTACTCTTTGTTCAATAAGAATTTGAATCTAGCTTCTTTCTTTGTGCTCTGTGAAATTCTGAATGCATGGTAAATAGAGAATCTTAGTTGTGTTGCCATTGATGTTTTATCACAGAAAGACATGGATTAATGGTCCTGATGTTCTTTAAATGGGTTTATTTGCACCTTAAAATCTGACAAAGAGTGGTTAAAGCCAATACAATCACAATGTCAATAGCGTTAAGATGAATCTAGCATTGAATTCCTATAAAAATGATAGTTTGACTTTGCCCCCCCCCAAAAAACTATTCAATATTATTGCCATCGTCGCTTACCTCAAACTTGTCTTGATTCTATTCAAGAATGTTCGTGTTTCTGGAAGATAGTTGTACAGTTTTCACCCATTGAAGCAAGTAATATGACATAATAGATATTTCTCCCAAGTGTAATATTTAGGCTTATATCAGTAAAAGAGAAAATACAAAAAAAAATCCTTCATTTTAAATGTACAACTCCAATTTAGCCAATCATTGCTACAAGTTTAATCAACTGTTTTCTGCTTAACTTTATGCTGCCTGGGGAAATCCTTAGATGCCTTGGTTGATGACGACATTCAAGGTGAATATGTCTGGCTACCGGTTGTAACATTCGTCGTCGTCATCTGTGTTGTGAGTCTTGTTGCCACCGCATGTGGGCATGCCTCTTTTTATTTTGAGGGTTTGAGCGCAACTCGACAGTGACTGCCCATTCTTTTATACTTCTTTGTCCAAAGGTAAATTTTTCATTCCAGTAATGTGTCAGATGCTTGCATTCGTAACCAGACCAACCAACTATGAGATTAAAACATTGGATTCGGAGTAAAAAAACAAATAACGGAAAGTGGAACAATGGTGAAGCCTAATAGACCATGCAGATGATAATTTCAAAAGTAAAGGAACATATCATCTCAGGAATTACTGCAAATCCCACAATCAATTGAAATGTATGCTTTACTGAAATTCATCTAAAGGCAACAAAAACTCCTCTGTGCTCTTAGAAGTTACTCTTAAGGATTGTAGGTAATGTTGTACTCCATTAAATTGCAAATAGAACATGTTTTCTTGAAACGCGGTCGATATCATCGGTATTTGTGGTTTTCAGAGGAGCAGATAAGCAGTCTTTTATCCTTTGAAAAATCATTTGATTATCTCAGCCAGAACGTAACTTTTAAGCTCTATTGCCCGGAACAAACCATTTTGTCTCAAAACGGCATATTTGGGGAGCACGTCGTATTAGCGGTTGGTCCGATAATCCTCACGAATAGGTGGGGTGAAAAGACAGACCTTTACAGAGTGTGTGCGCGTCCTTGCGCGTTCCGTCGCATTTAGTCCTGCACACAAAAGAAGGAATTGTCTCACTCCGATTAAAACACTTAACTGGATTTTCTACCGACACACACCTGGCTGTATCAGGTTAAGAAGGTCGGCTGGTCTGTTCCTAGTCGTTATGAATTTGTCCGCTGCAGCCCTCCTAATCTCGACGATGTGAAAGTGTGTTTGATTTCCGCAGCTGTTGGAGCGTATGACAGGTCCTGATGAAGCATACTGGTGCTCGTACGCCACCGCCTCTCCCCTTCTCCCCGTTTCCCCTTTATCTCCGATACACCTCAGCGCCAAAGCCAAGCCTCAAACACAATCAAGCCTCACCAATGCTTGATGAGCCATAGTAGGCGGAATTAGGGAAGCCACATGATCAGGCTTAATTTGGGTAACACCATCTGACACTAACCTTGATACGGGAGCTGCTGGTGGTTTCCTGTCACTATGTATTCGGGGGATGTTTTTCCTCCTGTCTTGAGCTCTGTCTAGATATAAAGCCCCTCTTCTTTTCTTGTGAGCACTCGGTCAAATGTTTCTCTAGAGCTCTGCTCTCCGTTCTTGTCCCTCATATTTCCCTTTCACCTAACTGGCAGCTCTCTCTACAGACGCAGAGACAGGAAGTCACACCTTTCCTCTGCTTTGGGGAAATGGAAACTGGACCATATCCGTCTACATGGAATATGTTCTCACTGTGACCGAGTTTGTTCGTTTTTTTTTTTTTGTTTTGTTTCTGACGGATTTAACGACGCGCAATGTCACTTTCAACATCCAGACAGTAAATGGCTCATAGAAATGGTGATTATTGGCATAAAGAAAAGATTGCATACAGTAGTTAGGCCAGGAATTCCCTTAAAACGTAGATTACGGAACGCGGCACTAAATGTGAGTAGAACTAATGCACCTCTCTATATGGTGATTATGATTATTGATTCATTCCTTATACCATTTATCCTGCAGTCAGAGGAGCTGGAGGCAGTCCCTGCTGCCTCTGGCTGAGATGCAGACTAAAACCCTGGTGGGGTTGCCAGTCAGTTGCATAGCTGCATACAAAGACCCAACAGTAGTATTAGTAGTAGTAATGGCAGTAATGATGTTAAACATTCTTGGAAATATGTTGATATGATGCCATATTCCCTTATTATTAGCTTGTTACACTCAATTTGCAGTAAAAACAGGGCAAGAGGTGCAAGCATTTGTCACGCTTCCAAGCAAACTTCCACAACTTTGTGATTCAGTGTGAAATAGCTATAATGAATTTTTTTTTTTTTTTTCAGAGACAATTCAACATTCAGTTCTGTCCGTTCTCAGTTCTTACATGTATTTTTATCGTGGAATGCACTCAAATGCATTCATTCAAGTGTTTGTTTCTTCAGACAGAGCATGCGCCAAGCCACCACCGCCCTTCATCCAGCCTGTGCCAAGTGTAATCTGTTAAAGCCACTGCGAGAGGGCTGAGGGGGAGAATTAAATGACTATAACGCACAAGGAATGTGGGCCATTCATCCTCAAAAGACAGCGGTATATTATTTCTCCCTGACAATTTGCAGATGCTTTTAGAAGTGACTGCAAGCCTTCTACTGGAGGAAAGGAGTAAAGAGGGCAGACGGATTAGTCACTTCTGAGATTGTTAGGACGCCGGCGTCCCGGAGAACCTGTCCCTCTGCTTTGGTTGGGACAAGGAGCCTCTGGTGGTCCTGGATGCCCTCATTAAACCCCTTTTCATTTCCTTCTCCCCATCCTCCCCTGCTTATATTCACTCTTGCTTTGTTGGCAGTTGTTGTTGTTCTGGAGCATTTTCTCATGTCGTCTCGTTACCTTTTCACTCTCATTTCCTCACCCACTTTAAACCTTTTGAATGAGGAAAGCTGAACTGATTTCCTGTCAGGCTGCCGCTTGTGGCTTTTGTAAGCATTGCCGCAGGTTGAATGGCGTCCTGTGCTATTGAGTCTACCATTACAATACACAAAAGTAACATTTTGTTTTTCTCTTTCCCCCCCGCGCTAAAATGCGCCGTGTTATTTCAGAACGCAGCGGTATGGTTTAACCCTTTTCCACCCTCGAAGTTATTTAACATTGTATCCGAAGATGTATTTCGAATCAAGGAGACGAGAACCGATTGAAAAGAAATTGCCACCGAAGGGCCTTAACAACCCCATGGTTTCGTTAATATTGTCTCAAAAATGAGTATTTACCGACCAAGGATTTTAATAGAGGACAACAACCTGGTAGCAGGTGTGAAGTGGGACTGAAATACAGCTCGGGAATTAAAACGTGTCGATGGTAGAGAGGAAGAGGCTAGATGCAAGGCGGGGGAAGCTCTTAATACAGTAATCGTTTTGTTTCTGTGTGAAGGGAAAGCATTGGCCTTTCGCAATGCTAATAAAAATAGAGCCTCTTCAGAAACCTTAAGGAAAAATGCAAATGCATTAGAACACTGAAAAAAGTCGTAAGGACAAAAGCTGATCTCCTGGGCCTTCAAGACCATGGATGACCGCAATGTCTGTCATCGACGCGGTTATTAAAATTCATCCCGACAACGGCTTTAAGTCCACTTAGTCCTACTGCTCTACTTTGTTTTCTGAATGTTCTTTTTCGACAAAATATTCCAAGGCTGAAATGATCATCTGAAAACCAAACTCGATATCTTCATAGACCTGTCTTTTTTGTTAAAATATTCAAAGCAACACGAGGGGAAGGTTTAAGAGGAGGAGATATAACTTGGCGGTGGGTCGAGGTATGTTGTTGACCCTGGCTGCCATTGTGTACATTTCAGTGTACTTGTGGCAAAAGAAATTAGCGCAGAGCTGCAACTCTTTCGATCCATGCTGGACTTAATTCAAGTAGTGGCATGGTGGTAGCACAATAGATGTGTCAACTAATCAATGGCAGACATTGATATGTGAGTGCCATCTTTAACTCTGGTCCAAAAATAAGGATATAATAAATGATAGGTCAATGAGATCGGGGCACATCTTAGTGCAAATTGAAGCCACCAGGATGTAACATTTTCAGATACAGTACATCTGCATTCACACTGAGGCAGACTTTGATCCATTCAATATGGCCATTGGGAGTGTTCTCTTAAAAGCCACAAAATACCAAATCCAGAATAGAATGATTGCCATCTGCTGCGAACCATCTGCAAATAAGTTGGTGAGAGCCACACAAAGTTGTATTAGGCTGAGAGAACTTTAAATGAACCATCAGCAGTGCAGACAACGCAGCTAGGCTTAAAACACGTTCCTCTCAGCAGCTGTAAACATACAGTGTACGGGAAGGAAAAAAGAGCTACATTTTTCTCATACGGTACCGACCCCATAAAGAATATCTGAAAACATTCATGTCAAGCCCTACTGGACGGTTCAGGAAAGGAGTGTTCTTTTGTTAACACGCAGGCAAACAGACATTATCAGCGGTGACGTGTTTGCATGAGGAGGCAGCTCTATCAGCTCAGGCGGCTCCGGTTAAAGCGAGTTAACATAGATTTATTCGCCTTTCAAGGGGAATTCCCCCCAGTCCCCTCATTTCCACAAAACCATTAGTTGTGCTTTCATCCAGTATATTTTAAAACAATATTGATTAGACATTCTGCAAAGCAATAGCAGCTAGGTTCAACCACGTGTCTGAAAATGAATCATTCTCGCGAAAATGCTAATTCATTAGTTCTCATTCATATATTAGCAGGTAGCAGCCGTCTTACACCACCTAGAGCGAGACAAAAGTTTTCTGAACTCCTTGCCTTTCTGGGGTCGGCGTCAGTTTAGCCCGATGTCGGGTTGCTCGCTTTGCCCCCAGAGCCCCCCCCCCCCCATCTCCCAAATGCACTTATTAGTTATTAATGTTCTCTCCTTAAACCGAGAAGAATCCCTCATTTAGCTCGTTCCGGGTGGCAGAATCGTGCTCGTGCAGGCGTCCTTGCATCAGCTCGTGCAGCTGGAATGGACCCAAGTGACGTCTGGTGGCTCACGGAATGTGCAATGAGCAGTTAGTTTCCAACTGTATAGCAATCCGCCGGGGTTCACAGTTTGGTGAGCCTCACTGATGTGAGCTTCAACCAAAACACAAAGACACACATGCAGATCACCTAAAATGTGTGGGCTGTTGGGCAATGAAAGAAAAGCAGAACGCTATAATTATCTTGGTCTCTTTCCATTTATGAATCAATGGGTTTTCTACTTTTTTTTTTTTTTTTTCCAGCTCTAAGAACAAAAACATCCACTTGTGCTGTCCTCAGTACTCGGCAATTACAAGCGATTGTTATTTTGGCTCTTATCCACGGGTGGGATTAAATTTAGAAATTATTCGTTGAATCCTGGGCATCTGAGGTCATTGTCGACGCATTTCAAAAAGACTGAAGATAATCTAATGTAAGCACTGTTATGAAGTACCCTATTTGTTGCTAAATATTTATTGAAATTCTAAAGGTTATCTTGTTTGCTACTATGTGCCATGGCGTTTTATCTGAACACTGTAATCCTCAGTTACATCCCATTTCCCTTAATTATTGCCTGTTTCCATTATTTGTAGCGAAAGGAAACGGGAGAGACGTGAGGAAAGAGTAAAACAAGGAAACATGTTTTCACAGAAATGAAATCCCTTTTGTTCCGACACAACATCAGTTTCTTCGGCCACGTGATCTCCAACTCTTTGTAACAGTGTTGTATTACAAACTTTACATGCACAGCAAGTTCTATTATCTGCATTTGCATGTATTGATTCTCTGTTTAGGTGATTCTGATAATCACACATATCACTGTAATGTCTCAAACAGCCTTGTTGAACAATAAGACCGTATTAATATTCATCTATTAATTTTTCATGCAAGAAAGCACACATTACCTCAGTTTGAAGTTAACCCGTCTCATAAGCTTATGTTGCTAGGTTACTTTTAATCTACTTCCAACACTACTGCATCCCTTCCTTGAGAATGTCAAGTCTCACTAATTAGAAATATGACTAACAAAAGACTCCGACATCACTCCACCTTCTTGTTTTTCACTTTTGATGTTGCTAGCAGTCGAGTCATAAATCACCTGGTTGTTATTGGCGGTTTATTTTATCTCTGCTCATGTTGATATCAAAAGGTTTTGGATATAAACCTGTTTGATGGACCCTAATTTCCCAACTATTGAGTGCACCTGAATATAATTCGTACCAGTTGAATATAACTAAATAAATAGGTGTGTACATATTTAGGCCGCACTTGTCTTAGATACATTAAAAAAATACCGCTAACATTCGCAAATACGCTTTGGAAATGCTTTTTTCCAAACAGTGCCTGTAACACAGCTGATAAAAAAAGATTAATAATAAATAACACTTGGAAAAGTCCATCCATTTTCTATCTCCGCTTTGTCCTCCTCCAGGTCATCGCTATCTTCGTCTTCAACCATTAATGTTGTCTTTTTCCATGTCGGAATTGAACGGCCTCAGAATTACACTGGCCCGATGTGACCGGGCTAAATGTTTTGTGCGGCGTGAAGCTCTTAAGCCCCCAAAAATCCATAAATTAGTCGCATCATTCTTTAAGCCGCAGTGTTGAAAGCATGTGAAAAAGGTAGCGGCTTGTAGTCCGGAAATGACGGTAGCCTCTCCTGCCTTCATCTTTATAAGCACATAAGAGTGCTGTCCTTTTTTAGAAGTGTGTGTGCATGTGTTTTTTGTTTTTTTTTTTTGTGGCATGTTCATGTAAGGGAATGTAAGATGACGTTCTTGGCAATTCTCCAGAGGCTGAATAATTTTTAACATAGGCCCGCTAGGCCACACTCTTGAACCCATTTGTTTCTGTTTCTCTCAATGGTGTATGCAAATCAGATGGCACAGCTTAACTTGATTGGAATTGTTGACTAATTGTCCCGCTCGGGGGCTAACGGAGTGACATTTGTTTCTTTGTGATACAATAAAATAGAGAGGTCCCTGTCCTCCAAGAGTCCGAGTCTAAAATCAAGAGGCCCGTACCTTTAATAACGGTTATGTAGGTGTAAAATCACCAGAAATCACCTCTCGGCATTGCTAATTTTGATCGGCAACATCCGGATTCGGTTGAATGAGTTGCATTAAAAATGTCTCCGGCTAATGACGTTTCCGCTGTGAGTCTGCTTTCTGCCGTTGTTATTAATTCACTCATCCTGCATCTCCAGGCATTCGGACCTCATATGCTAGTCAACACAGCCAGCTGGGCCAGGACCTCAGGTCAGCCATGTCCCCGGATCGCCACATCGCGCCCATCTATGAGGATCAGACGTTTCAGGGTCCGTTGTACCGCAGCCCCAGCCACACCCAGCAGGCAACCATCTACAGGAGCACCTCAGGTGTGTTTATGCGACTTAAAAACGAATAACAAAGAAAGGATGTATCATTTTTAAAATGCTGCATTGTACTTATGCTAGCAGTGAATGAGAATGCATCGCTCTTTCACTCTTATGGTTATGGTTGGTCCATCTAGCTTGGTGTAGGAGGTCCAATGAAAGCAACATTGTCTCGAAATTATCTAGAAATTCCAGGTTAATTGATGACGCTGCGCAACAGCAGGTCACCGGGCAATGAAGTATATTGGATAATTATCATCATTTATTGCTATATTATAGACAAGAACTTGGTATTTCTGATTTCACGATAATTAAAAAAACTGAAAGAGCCAGAGGCAGTGAAGAACTTCAAAAATGGCAGTGTCCCATTATTTAGTATTCAGAAGCCTTTTAACTTGAACTTATTCTGCTCATACTGGACAACTTCCATTCGCATTTCACCTTCTCCATGAGATATTGAGGTTTTGGCCACCGCCAGCTGAGCAGCTCCCTTTAAGCACAGAGACGCCTCAGATGAATAACATAAGACACGCCCACCTCTGCGAATTGTCTTACATTCCTCAGAAGTGATGGTCCCGCTGGGGTTCTTTCTTTCCATCTGACTCTGTATCAAAACATGCTGCAGCCCTAACCTGAACCCTCTAACCCAAACTTTTAACAAGTCCGCACAATCATCTTATATTACGCGGAAAACTTTTTTTTTTTTAAGGTTGATCAGTCTTGCAGCTTCTGCGTTCTCTGCTCCACTTCTCCCAGCTGTGAATTAAGGTGAGCTTTTTGAGGTTTGTTTGCATTCAGGCAACATTGTTACTCGGCGGATTAATCCGGCCGCCCGCCGTTGCAGCTGCTGTGTGTTGGGCCCGCTGAGGTGACGTGGGAACGCCATTAATGGACTGAATGCCTTGACAGGAAGCCTTAATTCAAGGTCCTTTTATCCCACAATAATTTACTCCCTCTTTTTTGTTTCTCTTTTAACTTCTCTACATTTGGCATAATTAAAAAAATGGCCATTTTGTCGATTCTTGAAACAACTCGCGAAATGTCTGTTAAATATGAAGCAGGAACCAAACTGCGGCTACTAAGTGATTGTCTGGATCTCTGGCTCATGACAAGAATTGAAAATAAAATCACTGTATGTACTGTCTGCTTTTAGCCTTGGTTAGCATTAAGTGGAGCCGCGCTCAGTATGCCGCACATTCCCTCATGGTCAAATTCAGCCCGTGAAAATGAAAGGGTTATCAAGGAGCCTTTCAGGAAAATGCATTCCTCTGAGGTTCGACTTCCGTTTCCAGTCAATCAGAAGCAAAGGCGATAACGCCAGTAACCTGAGGGGCCTTTGCGTTTTGTGATTCTGAACTTGAGTATTATCAATTTGACTTATTCATGTGTTTTTGTGGTAACAACTTGCCTTCATTTTCTCTTCCTTTTTAAAGCGCAGTGTCTTTTTCATACAATGGCATCGTGGAGGTCAATAGAAGTATCAGATCCTCAATAATTACATTTCAGCAGGCAATTTATTTACTATCTTGTGCAAATGTACAGTATGTGTGTGTGTGTGTATGTGTACGTTTGTGTACGTCTTTGTCAAAAAAAAAAAAAAAACCTCACTAACCCAAGCTTACTGTTCTGTATATTTCCTGTGCATCTTGTATTCTCAAGTGTTATTTGCAGTCCTTATGTCCTCTATTGTAGGTCGCTTTGGATAAAAGCGTCTGCCAAATGTAATGTAATGTAATCGAACACAAACCTACTAGCAGTACCTTTTGCTCGCTCTAAGCGATCTCAGGCAAAACTGTCCTCAGTTCTACTATCTCAGTGGTGGAACAAACTTCCGGAAGCAACAAGACTAGCATCATCTCTCTCAACCTTCAAGAAACAGTTAAAAACTGTTCTCTTTCAGGACTATTTACTGCGCTGATGCCCCAGATCAGGTTAGGCAGCAAGTTAGGCTATGCAGTGTGTGTGTGTGTGTGTACGTTTGTGTATGTCTTTGTCAAAAAAAAAAAAAAAAAAAAAAAAAACTCACTAACCCAAGCTTACTGTTCTGTATATTTCCTGTGCATCGTGTATTTGCAAGTGTATTTGCAGTCCCTATGTCCTCTATTGTAAGTCACTTTGGATAAAAGTGTCTGCCAAATGTAATGTAATGTAAAATGTTTCTTAACTCTTTGTATATCCGTCTCCTTCATTTAATCCAACGCCAGTCGAATAGTGTATTTTTACCCTTTAGGAGTGTCATTTCTCCATCCCTCAGCTATTTAGCACCACAAATATTGTGCTTTTCTATTTCTCACTCTCTCTCTGCCCGTATTTCTTTCTTTTCGTCACCCTCCTCTCTCCTGCCACTCCTCCAGTACCAAGCAGACAAGGCGAGACATGAGTGACCAGGCGGGGAGCATTATGCCGACCTGCCACAAAGAAGTTCATTACCCCTGTGTCGCACTGAGAATAAGAAGAGGGATGCAGAGGCCGGGGGGGGGGGAGGCTTGATTACCCACATCCTTGCTCTACGCCAGTTCCTGTGATGATGGAATTCTTCTCTCGTCATCACTCCTCCTTCCTACATGCTTAGTTTGCACAAAAAAATACCGTTCGGCTCAGCCCACGGCCCACTCTGGAACATTGGAGATCTGATTAGAGTGATAAGTCCAGTATTATTAGCTATCGATGGAGTGAAGAAACCCCGCGGACGAGCCAAAACGAAGCGTCTCCGCCGGCTATATTGGAATAGGCAAATGGAACGGAACTGTAAGAGGCATTCAATAGACTCCACCTCATTAGGAAAATCCAATTGGAGTTCTTCTTTACGTTCTGAAAATTGAATTTGAACCGGCAGGCACTTTTTGTTTGGGCTGCTTGCAGTGATATTTGTACCCGAACTCTAATGTGAAATCCACATAGTTTAAGCGGGAATTGCTAATGTGCACCGTGCTCGTAATTTGTCATTTTGAAAAAACGGCCGCGCATCTTAGACGCTCAAGCCAAGAGGGAAAAACCAAGTTAATCCCTGGTTTTCTGGTCCGAGAGACTCCCAGTCTAAGCGCATGAAGGGAGATCTGATCTGAGGCTCATCCTGTGGCTGCGGAGAGAAGGAGGTGTCCATTTAGTCGACGTCATCGTTCACCTCTAATATTTTTGACCTAATTTATATCTAAAAAAAAAAAACAGGTCATGAAAACACTTTAAGGGAAAGAAAAAAGTGAATAGTGGATGAATGCTAGTTGGTATTTTCTGATGTCCTTTCTCCTTTACATTTGTGTATCTCATGTATGATTACATTGTGGATGTTTTGGGGTTAGTATGTCCACTGTGCTGTGTGTGTGTGTTCAATGAAGTGCTGCAAGGGAGGGAGACGGCGCGGAGGAAAGGATTTTCGGATCATCAAGCAGGTTAAATTTTCCTAAACACTTTGAGAGCCGGCGGTATCCCCTTGGCTTAACACAATCTTGTAAAAACAAAGCAACAAGCAAACGGGCCTTTGAAAGAGAAGACTTCTGTTTTGTAAAACCATGGGAACGTGGTTTTATCCTGTACATTAATTGGTTCCAGATTTGAGAATTTGCCGAGTCTGTCGAAGCGGCCGCACGTTTGTGTATTCGGCCGGTATTTAAGTTCTCTGCGACCGACGTCCGGGACTCTGGGTTTAAACCCAAAACGACTAATCGTCCACCTGCCTTGTCACTTTGCATGTGTCTAACTTGTTTCCTGTTTATTTCTGTTCTGCCTTCTTCGCGCCTCAGGTGTAGGCACTCTCCAGCGGACATCCAGCCAGCGCAGTGCTATGACCTACCAAAGAAACAACTATGCTCTTAACACGTCAGCCACCTACGCCGACCCGTATCGCTCAGCCCAGTACCGGCCCTCCGATCCCAACTACTTTCGCCAGGGTGTCATCGTGGACGACGGCGCCACCCGCTCTCCCTCCATAGACAGCATCCAGAAGGATCCCAGGTGGGTTCCGGTCACATCGCCGTCGGTCCCGCGCGCATCAAAATTCAGTGCGGCGTCGCAAGATTTGTATCGCGTCGACTCAAAGCCGGCGGTGTCTCTTTACTAGCGCACTCAGTCAAGCCATTAAGCTGCCTGTGCTCTACCTGGCCACCTAACAACTCACACGCAATAAAGTGCTAAATCTGTACTTGTAGCACAGCTGCGCTTGAGCGTAAAGAGAGGGTCGCGCTCTTTTGTAAGCCCCTGACGTTGCACATTTGAAGTGTCGTCTCCACCTGTCCGTCACCGCCGCGTGTCGATCGGCTTCTCTCGGGGGAGAACATCGGGGGAAACGTTTCTCTGATAACATTGTTTAACAGGATTTAACAAGTTTGGATTTTTTTTTCTCGCCTGGGCTCCGACTTTGTTCCGATACAATCAAGATAAGAGGACTTTAACCCGCCCGGGGTTCCTTCGCCACATTATTTTCATTCAAAGGCCAAAGCTCTTTGTTTCCAACGTAAAATAGCCTCTAATACGTGTCCTAACATCTATATTTTCCTCAATTGAATCCATCCCAACAAAGTATTTAGAGATGATAGATATTTGTATTGTAAGAAATATAAGAATATGTAAGAAAATTAAAAGTCTAACCAGGTTGTCCTGCAGAACCCGATGTGAATTCCCCAGTCTTCTCAGACCTGCCCCGAAATTTCAAACTGTTTTAATTTGGAAAGAAATCCCGCCCCGAGGTTTTAGATTTGCGTCTCTGTTGTGATGCTGATACCTTTGTGGCTCCGCCGCTCACCTGTGTTTCCAGAGAGTTTGCATGGCGTGACCCGGAGCTGACAGAAGTGATTCACATGCTGCAGCACCACTTCCCTTCGGTGCAGGCCAACGCGGCTGCCTACCTGCAGCACCTGTGCTTCGGTGATAACAGAATTAAGGCTGAGGTATGGACATCACTGCAGATCCCGCTCTGTGACTGGTCACAGTGAATCTGATTATTATTATGCATTAGTCACACCGTGCATTATCAATGCGTACCGGGTCATTTCCAAAGCAAAAAGGGCGATATTTGATAAAACTCCACCTGGTTAAATCGGGAACAAGCACCCGTACAGGCCGTCAGGTAAAGAATAAAGAAATCCCTCATTTTTGTCAAAGTAAAAGCAAATACTAAAATTACACCAGACAATATTGTGATAATTCCCCATATCCTGTCTTGTTTTTATTGTCTTCATTATTATTATCATTATCATTATTATTATTATTAGTAGTAGTAGTAGTAGTATTAGTATTATTGTTGTTGTTGTTGTTATTATTATAATTATAATTATTATTATTAGTATTTTTATAATTATTGTTATTATCAGCAGCATTTTTTTCCATCTCACTTTTTTCCTGCTACAAACTCCGTTTGCGGTTCTTAGCTCGTGCATGTAACTTTAGAGTTTGGCTGAATCCATCTGGCGGCACGGTGGCGCTGTGGTCGGCGCTCTCGCCTCGCTCCAAAGAAGCCCGCGTGGTTTGATTCTGACAGGTGGCATTTTTGTGCGGAGTTTGCATGTTCTCTCCACGTCTGCGTCACTGTCAGCGCTCATGGTTTCCTCCGAGTTCCCGCACACACACAAACACACACACACACACACACACACACACACACACACACAAAAGTCCAAAAACATGCATTAGGCTCATAGGAGAACCTAAATTTTCTCCAGCCCCACCAGCAGCCCTGACTGCAGGATAAGCGGTATAGAAAATGAGTCAATGAATGAATGAATGAATGAATGAATGAACAGTCAGATCATTCTGTATAGTTTTCCTGGATATTCTCTGTTTGGCTGGAAACTAGTGGACCAAAACTGAATAGAACGCGAGGGCTCTATTAGTTTGCATTCTTCCATCGAATAACTCAGATACATTTAACTATAAAAGAACCTTAAAAGTGCCATTGAAGTGAGATTTTTTTTCCTCTTTGATATCAAAGGTCAAGTTTTCCCTTTCTCACCTTAATGCATTTTGGATAAGATAAATGTTTTTTTGATAATGCACAGGAAGACGAATAAGATATTTATTTTTCCACTCTCACTTGCCAAGTATCAGTGTTTTGCAAATATTCCAGACCATGTAACAAACAGCACAAACACTTTTTAATGCACTTTTTTTTTTTTTTTTTGAAAATGAAAAAATGAAAATGTAAATGTGTTCCTTCTCCCTCCTGCGGTGAAAGTGATTTTTATGGTCACGGATTAGCATAACATCCCAGAATAATGCATGCTGTTTGGTACTGTACGTATGATGTGGTCCGTTTTATCTTTCCCAATGACGACGCTCTATTATTCACCTTCTCTGCGTCCATCACAGGTGTGCAGACTTGGCGGAATCAAACACCTTGTGGACTTATTAGATCACAAAGTCCTCGAGGTGCAGAGGAACTCCTGCGGAGCCCTGAGGAATCTCGTCTACGGGAAAGCTGTGGACGACAACAAGATCGCCGTGAGGAACGCGGGAGGCATCCCGGCTCTCCTGCGTCTGCTGAGGAAGACCGTCGATGCAGAAATCCGCGAGCTTGTCACAGGTGAGGCGCGAGCTGAGAGCATTTTACAGTTTGGAAAGTTCTCATCTAAACAGGCACATCCGCGTAAAGAACATGCTGTAAATGTATTTATTAACTCCTCATGAGAACCTTTTAAACAAACAAAAGCCGCGTTCCTTGAACTCGTGCTGCTCTTACAGATAATTCAATGAACAAATTGTTTTTGACAGAATCTATCACTTGGAGATCAATATAGTGTTGGTGGTTATAAAAACCCTCAATGACATTATTTTATATTTACATGATCTTCCTTCCCCCTTCATACTCCGTTTAGACGTTCGAATGAATGGCTTTTGACACCCAACTGGTTCTTGCACACCATGCGAATGTTTATGTCAACATAGGACATTTAAATCTTGCGTTATTCGTCCCTTTAAATCATAAATACTTATGATCAATAAGCAGTCAGTTTAAGTTTTAACATTTTAAACTAATGTCGTGGGTTTCTGCCAAACTGTGCCGATCCTTTTGATGAGCTGCGAGTTGAAATTCTGACTTCACAATGAAACTTATTGGTCTTTGTTCAGATTGAGACGGACTCGCTGAGGCTTTATCCCAGTCCCAGCATATTCTGATATAGGTTTGGAAACCGAAGTTCATTTCCACCCGGATTTATATTCTTTTATGACCTCGGCTTCCAGAGATTTCGTTTCATTCTCCGTCTGGAAACGGCTCCCCTCGTCGGTTCTGCTCGACAATTTCCTCTTCCCCGCGCCGGATCGTGTGTGGCTTTCTTTCTCGTGTCGTCTGAGCTCCGCAAACTGAGTTTTAAATCCATGTTGTTTCAGATCAGGGCGGAGTAGGACAGAAATAAGCAAGCCAAAACATTTGGCTTCCAGGTGGCTGACTCAGCTGTTTTTGCTCAACTTCAGCCTTTGCTCCAACAAAGTCTCGGGTTACAGTCCGGCGGCGGAAAAAAAAAACAAAAAAAAAAAAAAACAAGACATACCGAACACAAAACCAGAAATCTACATCGTCGCTATCCTCTTTCTATCCGCTTTGCATAACAAAAGCCCAGGGAGGAAAATGATCAACATTTATAAGAAATCCAGATTAACATTTTCTTCTGCTTGGATGGACCCACAGTTGGATAGACTGGGGGCTTCAATTAACAGTCACTGAATGTTATTTCTTCACTCCCTTCATGTGGACCGCTGACATAATGAGAGCTCTGTTGAAGCTTCCCTTTTTCATCCACCGCTCACAGGACCTGCTGTGTGTAATTGGAAGTACATGTCCCAAAATGGGGGGGGCGCAATTAGAATAGGTCAGCAGCAGTGCAGCACCTCTGGTTATGTATGACTGACAAGCACAATCCACACAAAGAGCTCGCCGCTTGTTAAAAAAGGCCGCGTCTCATCCCGGCTATGAGTGGAGCTGATGGAAATCGACGGGGAGATCCGTCCGACTTGGAAAATTCGGATGATTTTTTTACAGTTTCTTAGACAGCGGCAACTATTTTAAGAGGTACGCGTGACCCCCGACCCCTTTTGACAGAAATTAGCCCCGGGAGCTCGGGGGGGGGGGGTAATGTCATCGGCTCCTTCCCGGCTCCCGCGGGAGGTCCGTGCGCCGCAAGAATAGGTGGTCACCCCCGGCACCGGGGCAAGGGTCGTGTTGTCGGGTTGTCAGAAAGTAATCTCAGCCCCGAACCTCGCCGCTCTGCCAGCAGCTGTTTTGGTTATTGCTTGCAGGCCCTCAGATCAAAGAGCAGAGGCTCACAGCACCGTCATTAGTCGTAATGACACCGATGACTGGAACTGCGCACACACACACACACACACAAACACACACATGCAAGCTAGCATGCCCGATGGCTCATTACCCATAGTTACAGTACCTATTTCTCTGAATCTGCCCTTATTATGCGGCTAAAATCTCGTTTATTAGTTTATCACGGTTTATTACTTTTAAAATAGGCAAGTGAATTTGAAGATGATGTCTATTTTTATAACATTTGATAAGCACTTGAAGTCTAAATCATGCCTTTTGTATTTTTGTTGGTCTTAATTGCTTAGCATGTTCCTTAGTCACTCTCCTTCACTAAGCTCCACACACTTTGTACGTCTCTCAAAACTGTAATTTATCGTGTGTGTGTGTGTGTGTGTGTGTGTGTGTGTTTGAGAGAGAGAGAGTTGTACAGTGGAGATAGTCGTCTCTAAATGAAATGATTCAAATTCAAAGCAATTGAAAATGAATTTGCAGATTGTTTGTGGGATTAGAAAGATTCGCTTTGAAGGGTTAAATGTGAACCCACATGAAAAAATAATTCAAAAAAGACTCCATTTCATGATTATGTTTTGATGTGAATCAGCTGTTTGAAATAAAACACCCCCGTACACACATTTTTTGATAATGATAAGCATAGAAAGTTATCACGGAAAGCTGTTAGAAGATTTCCACATTCCTATAATGCGTGTATACATCAGGATTTCACATTTGCATTTATAGAAAATGTAAAATATGTTAAAAGCCTGGAAGATAAATGAAAAATATAACAACACACGGGTACTTTTCCCGATAATGGGGCGTGAACAAAGATCGACGACGCAGGGGTAATGATACCAGATAAAAGAAAAAGAAAATAAAGGTACAAAGTGACTCTTGGTTAAGGAGCTGAGAAACATTTGAATTAGTATATTTAAACTACGTCTCGGGGTCTAAATCTTGCTTCAAATAAAGTCAATCCTAAAGTGAGATTATGATTGTGATCGAGGAAAAACAGTTTTCCATTAAAAGGTCTGATAATAGTTTATCTTCATGAAATCAAAGCTGGGGTTGGTTGAACTGTGCCTTTGTTAGGAAAGGAAACCGCAAAACCACCATTACATGAAATTTTAATGAAATTACCGATAGGAGGAGGAGACGCTTTGGATTAGAATAGACGTCGGCCGTTTTCATCCGCTTCTTTGTGTCACGCTGAAGCGCCACCTGCGATGCGACCGCAACATCTGGATCGACGCCGGGTCTCAGTTCGCTGTGTGACTCCCAAAAGCAGAGTCAGCTAATCAGCGCCGTCTCATCTTCTCGCTGAACTCAAACGTCCCGGCCGGTTTCTCTTCCAGCATCTCTGCCTCCCTCATCCTTGCATTATTGGTGAGGACATGAATAAAGATATTGTCAAACCAGCAGTTTCGCCGTCTCTGCTACACATGAAAGCAGCAGACCGTTACATCCCGGTTACTTCCGGTTAAAAGAACATCTCACTCGGGAGATCACCCTTTTCTCGGATCAAACCTCCCAGCTGTTACTTGTTGCAACCACGTTCTCCCGTGCACCTCCTTCCTGATGTTGTCCAGAGTTTAGCTCTGAGAAGGCACTTGATTCCTACCTCATGACGTTTCTGTGCACTTCTGGTCTGCATTTCTAAGCCAGGCCGAGCCACCTGCGAGCATGCCACTTAGTAGAGGATCAGCTTTAAAACTTGCACACACACACATACACACACACATAAGTGCCTGGATTTGAATGTCAGCTCTGATATATGGGTAACGCTGGTGGTACTCGGTGGCTGACAGCGTTGTCAGTCACACCTTGGAGGCTTTGTCTCCCCGTTTCTCCGTTACGTCAGCCTTTCTACAGAGCAACTCTGGAAAGCCTCAAGATGCTCATCATGCAAATTGTTATCCAAGTGCGTGTGTGTTTGGAATGTGTGTGTGTGTGTGTGTTTAGGGGGGTGTAATGGGTCGAAGAGTTCAAAGGATCAAAATTGGGGGGTTTTATGAGTGTAAATTGGGTATCAACCGTATGACTGTTTCAACTATCACATGAAAAATGCCTTCTTTAAGGTCTTTTTGCAAACAGCAACTTTAAATACACACACACACACACACACACACACATATATATATATGTGTGTGTTTATATATATGTATATATATATATGTATATTTATATACACGTATGTATAGATATATATACGTATGTATGTATGTATATATATATATATATACGTATGTATATACGTACGTATGTATGTATGTATATATATATATATACGTATGTATATACGTATGTATGTATATATATATGTGTGTGTGTGTGTGTGGGTCTGTAATTTACAAAATTTACAAAAATAATCAGATTTTTTTGGTATTATTACTGACTGAAAATTACTAGCCAATTACTTTAATATTAGCGAGACATAACTTGCGACTTGTTTATAATACGCTTGAAAAATTGCCTCTAAATTCTTCTAAGTTAATAAAAAATGACCTGAAAGTCATGCACCATAAAATATCAATATTAATTACAATTATAATTTAATATTTGGAAATTATATGGGGGGGGGGGGGGGGGGGGGGGTGACAGACCATAGTTGTAGAAGAGAGAAATGTGCTTTTAGCTGTCGCACCAGCTGGATGGTTTCAGATAACATGACCCCTGGAGAGCAGTTGGAACTTTGTAGTTTTGTAAGAGAGCATAAACCGTGATGTCGAGATCTTACAAGCTCGGACAGCAAGTCATAATTTGACCTCTCAATTCAAGGCACAGGCTCAGACAGCTCAATATAACAACCCGCTATGGTCTGGTGGTCTTGTGCTGCGTTGTGTTTTCTCAAAGACGTGTTGACAAGTTGTAGCTCAAGAAACCCGCAAAATCAGACACAAACATCATGCATAAATCATGACATCGTAGCCCATTAACACTCATGGAGATCGTAAGTCTACTCTGGCGACGTCTTGCGTTTCAGCATCGCACATAGCCGTTGAGCGTAGCCGAAGTGGCGTCGGCCTCCTCGAAGGTTACCGGCGCCCTGCAGGAGTCAGACCTTGCCTTAGAATAAGCCGAGCAGCGAGAGCCGTCTAATTAGAGGAACATGCTACGTACTGGCTAATCCTTGACAGATGCTGCATCAAAGGCTGCCAGGACTGTGCAGGAGTATCAGCGGTTACCAACAGTATATTTGAATTGAGTGAAGAGATGGCACAATTTCTAAAGACTTGCATTATTTATATTTCATTTCGTACGACTGAGCCAGTGCCATATGGATCTCCACCCCGTCCTCCTTTCTCCAACCCAATTTCAGTCAAATAATCTTCACCCCCCCCCCCCCCCAGGATATTCTGACGAGATGAGATTTGATCTGAATATTATACCGGTGTTTCTACCGTGCGCGAGTGTGTTTGTCTTCCTATGTGTGTGTGTGTGTGTGTGTGCCAGCGTGTCTTCATCTGTTCACTGACCCATTTAAACTATTGAAAGCCAAGGTTGTTGTCTTGTATCCCTGTAGGTTTTCCATAACTGCGCTCGGCAACTGATATTACCGAAGGCTTTTCTGACTGTTTGGAATGACGATCTCCCCGCAGGGGTTCTGTGGAACTTGTCGTCGTGCGACTCGGTCAAGATGACAATCATTCGGGACGCCTTAACAACTCTGACCAACACTGTGATCATCCCTCACTCGGGATGGAGCAGCTCCACCTTCGACGATGACCACAAGCTGAAGTTCCACTCGTCGCTGGTGTTGAGGAACACCACGGGTTGTCTGAGGTGACCACCTGATGCACACGTTGAGCACTAGCGCCCCTGTGTGGACATTCATAGCTTTTCAAAATATTGCTCAAGGAAAATATTGGATACTAACAATACCAGACGGGTATTTCCCCATCAAACGTTACCCTTCTGGGTAACATCTGACTAATAATATCAAACTAATAATATCACAACAATATCACTTTCAACTTGGGCTTTACTTATTTTATTGCCTGGTTATATATTGTATAGTTATTCTATTGCCTATTTGGATATTTTATATATATTTTATATATATTTTATTGCCTATTTGGATATTTTATATATATCTTATATATATTTTATTGCCTATTTGGATATTTTATATATATTTTATTGCCTATTTGGATATTTTATACATATTTTATTGCCTATTTGGATATTTTATATATATTTTATTACCTATTTGGATATTTTATATATATTGTCTATTTGTGCAGTTTTATATTTGTATTGTCTTCCCAGGACTACTGATGGAAATTAGCTATGAGCTACAATCTGGTACAAACATCTCTGCCTCTGTGCTTAATGTAATTGTACACTGTCCTAATCAACTTTTTAAACTAAAACTAAACTAAACCAAACCCACACATTAAAAAAAAAAAAAAAAGAAAAAAAAAAGAAACAATTTCATCATATTTATGTATGTGCGTAGTTCGGCATACATAATTGTGTCAATGTAGCGATATTAAATAATTTGTGCTGGATTTATTTCAGCTGCCGTCATCCGGTAGAGTACTGCTGATTCAGTCTGACCACACACACACACACACACCCTTATTCATGACGGATGATGTATGTAGATGGCAAACGCCCACGTTTCACAATCAAGAGCGCAGAACCACACACACACAGACATCGTTTTTTTTTTTGTTTGTTTTGTTTTTTTCCCCCACGCTTGTTTCGCTGAAAGACACTTCTTAATCAAAGGCCTCGTTTGTGCGATTCTGTGTTTGTTTATAAGAAATCTGAGTTCAGCCGGCGAAGAGGCTCGAAAACAGATGCGTACTTGTGAAGGCCTGGTCGACTCACTGCTCTACGTCATCAAAGCCTGTGTAAACACCTCTGACTTCGACAGCAAGGTACACACAGTGAACCCACAAACGCACACACACACGCCTACACACACACTTAGCCGGGAGGAAAACATGCTGCTACATGATAAGGGGATATGGGGGGGGGATCCTTTTCCCTCTGAATCATTTTATTGCCTGTGTCTAAATGAACCTTTTCGCTGCCAGCGGGATTTTTACATGACTTTCCCCCACAAACTGTTGATATTCCGAGTCGGACGGACGCGGCGAGCGATCCGGGATACTCTGTTTATCACTTCTGCTGCGCGCTGGGTTCGATGCAGCAACATGGAGCATCAATTGGCTAATCTGCGAGGAAGCGGAGCCCCTCGTGCTATCGAGCACATGCTCATTGACATTCCGCGGCGCGGCATCCCCGCAAAACTCAAACAGTGTGGAATTAATCCATTTGCTTTGGTCTTAGTATTCTTTTTAACACCAGGCCCTTCGGTCCCATATCTAATTGATTTGCGATGCGGCAAAAAGCAGGCCTCCGTGCCACACACTGGCCGCGGCTACTGTAGAACGCTCCAGCTTATAGCGTATTGTGGTTTTCGTCACGGTGATTTAGAAAGTTGCCGCTCAGAAATTCCCACCCACGCTCCATCTCATTGTGCCCGCCATCAGATTGTGGAGAACTGTATTTGCACTCTGAGGAACCTGTCATACCGTCTGGAGTTGGAGTTGCCCCTGACCAAACTGATGGGCGAGCAGGAGGTGGACGGCGTCCTGGGCAGCGAGTCACCCAGTAAGGAAGTGGATTCCAGCTGCTGGGGCAGGAAGAAGAAGAAGAAAAAAAAGGGCTCGCAAGAAGACACGGTGAGTGCGGGAAGGGAATTCATCCTTCCGTCTTTACAGATAAAATACATTTTCAGTGTTAATGGAATGAAAAGGCGATTATGTTAAATCAGGGGTGGGCAAAATGTTTTGGCTCAGGGGCCGCATTGACTTTTAAAATTTGACAAACCGGCCGGGTCAGCACAACATACAACACATAGAAAAAAAGACGCATTTGTTAACAGTATATATCAGACTCGTCTGATATTTGCTCTGAAAATAAAACCAGCTTGGTTTTGCAGGCTCTGACGTTTGCTTGCATTTCATGCACAAACCAGTTTTTCCCCGGTAGCTTCACGTCCGGTTCATTCATGTGTGTCAGTTTGTCCACAGTAAAGGCTAAATCACAAAGCCAATCTGTGTTATTCAGCTCAGGAAAATTCTCAAGTGTTCTCATGTAGCTCCAAAAATGAAATAATCTCCTGTTTGAGCTCCCACATTCATTGATCCAATCATTCAATCATTCACATCAAGTATTAATTCTGTACCAATCTTTGGCGGGCCGGATTAAAAAGACCAACGGGCCGGATGTGGCCCGCGGGCCGTAGTTTGCCCACCCCTGTGTTAAATGATGTCACATGCGATTCTGGCCAAATGCTCTTCGTTCTAACAAAAAAAGGGGGGTATCTGTCTGCTCAGTGGGACGGCGTGGGACCCATCCCCGGCTTCTCCAAGTCTCCCAAGGGGGCCGAGATGCTTTGGCACCCCGCGGTGGTGAAGCCGTACCTGACGCTTCTAGCTGAGAGTTCAAATCCAGCCACTCTAGAAGGAGCCGCCGGGTCTCTGCAGAACCTGTCAGCTGGCAACTGGAAGGTACGAAATAACGGCATTCTCACGTTTTGTCGCTCCGATTACATTTAAAAAGTAACGTCACCGGAGAAAAGCTGCAATTCAAGTGGTTCATCATCGTCAGACCCGTGTCGGTTTGGCACTTTGCACCACACTCACTTAAATTCATACCTTCGGGGCTTTCATTTTACCGTGCGCCATCAAGTTTTATTGCCTTTTTTTTTTTTTTATCGGTTTGTGGACAGTTTGCCGCCTACATACGTGCAGCCGTGCGTAAAGAGAAAGGATTGCCCATCCTGGTGGAGCTGCTGCGGATGGATAATGACCGGGTGGTGTGTTCAGTCGCCACCGCACTGAGAAACATGGCGCTTGATGTCAGGAACAAAGAGCTTATAGGTGAGAAGTGAGGGAAACATTGATTTCTGATCCTTTCACTGAGTCTCCTTTTGCTTGATTTGATCAAATCCAACAATGCCTGCAAGAAATAAATGTTGTTAAAGTCAGTCCCTGCATCGGTTTTCAAAGAATAACAGGTTTTCCTTTTATGCTTGTATGCTTTTGTATACAATTTAAAGCCAACTTTTGCAAATTTGTAGGTCATTTCAGGTTAGTTAAGGGTTTCATATAAAGTAAGTTCTGCTAAGCAGACAAGAGGGAAAATTATCTCGGAATTTATGGACCGCAAAACCACATATCGGAGTTTTAATGTTCAAAATTAATGACACAAATTTAAGATTGACTTTATCTAGATAGATCGAAAAGACTGATATATCAACGTAACTGTTGTTCTGTGTTTGAAAGCCTTCAGCCGGTCTGCATGTTGTTCTTTCTTTGTTTTTTAATTCCTCTTCCCTCAGTCGCAGGGAATCTTCAAATCTTTGTACTTAAGACCTTAAAACACTTGATAGCCTTAACCTTGACAATTTATATTTTATTGTATGTCTTATTCTCCCTCCTTCCTACTATTATCTATTTATGTTTTTGCTTGAAACTCTGGCACAACAATTTCCTTCGGGATAAATAAAGTTGTTATCTTATCTTATCTTATGAGCCACCTGCTTCATGCTCCCTCCTCCTTTCAGGTAAATATGCGATGAGGGACCTGGTCAACCGCCTCCCAGGGGGGAACACCACCTTGCTGTCAGATGAGACGGTGGCAGCCATCTGTTGCACGCTGCACGAGGTCACTAGCAAAAACATGGAGAACGCCAAGGCGCTGGCTGACACCGGCGGCATCGAGAAGCTGGTCAACATCACCAAGGGCAGGGGAGACAGGTGTGTGTTCCAGCAGCGTGTTTTTTTTGTTCGGACGCCAATAAAGCAAAGGCGCATGCTGATTCAAACCTGACGTCACAAGCACATGATTAAATGAACTGTTAAAGGACACAAAGTCAGTGGCCATATGTGGACAGAGGGTCCTGGAGTTTGGACACAAACACAAACACACACACACACACACACACACACACACACACACACACACACACACACACACACACAGGTTATCTGACCTACAGGGATCACGGCCCCCGAATCGTCGGAGCATATTACATAACATTACATTACATTACATTACATTTGGCAGACGCTTTTATCCAAAGCGACTTACAATAGAGGACATAAGGACTGCAAATAACACTTGCAAATACAAGATGTACAGGAAATATACAGAACAGTAAGCTTGGGTTAGCGAGTTTTTTTTTTTTTTTTGACAAAGACGTACACAAACGTACACACACACTGTATAGCCTAACTTGGTGCCTAACCTGATCTGGGGCAGCTCAAGCATCAGCGCAGTAAATAGTCCTGAAAGAGAAAAGTTTTTATCTGTTTCTTGAAGGTTGAGAGAGATGATGCTAGTCTTGTTGCTTCCGGAAGTTTGTTCCACCACTGAGGTAGTAGAACTGAGAACAGTTTTGCCTGAGATCGCTTAGAGCGAGCAAAAGGTACTGCTAGTAGGTTTGTATTAGAGGAACGCAGCTCTCTGCCGGGAACATAAGGTCTTATCATTTCGTTCAGAATATTGGATGTCAGTCCCTCAATAAAGCATTTTTGGTGATTTGTTTTGCAGGTATTCTATGAAGGTAGTAAAGGCAGCTGCTCAGGTGCTGAACACGCTGTGGCAGTACCGAGATCTACGCGCTATTTATAAGAAGGTAAAGAAACTGTTGCTGCTCTGTGTGCAGAAACCTGCAACTTCTCATGGTTTAGGGCCACATCCTTGTCATCATCATAAAGATGTCAAGCAAATGATTTTGTCCTTCACGGCGATCGTATTGTTTAACTCTCCCGCAGCGCCCTCTAGAGACGCGAGTATCACACAACGATTAAGAAATCTTCTCCGATTCTTTTATTCGTTCACCCTCCATCCATGTTCTGATCAGGCATCATGGAGGGCATCATCTCCTCCTCCATCTCCTGTTTTGAGCCCTGGAACTCTTTTTTTTTTGTAATTATTCAATTGTATCAATTATGAAACTGTTTGCAAGAGGCATTTTATGGTTTTGAAATCATAAATTCTAGCTCTTAGTGAGGTTTGTGAACAATGGAGTTATAATTCCGCCTTCTAACACCCGGGTCCTTTTGTTCGCCTGTAACAGGACGGCTGGAACCAAACCCACTTCCTCACTCCCGTATCGACGCTTGAACGAGACCGGTTCAAGTCCCAGCCCGCCCTCCCCACCGGCACCCTTCAGGTGTCCCCAGTGAGCCACCCCGGTAGGTTCCACCGGCCATCGCTTCAGCAGACGCGTCGATATGACGGAGACTAAAATGTGTTTTTCCTCTCCGTCTCTCTCCAGCTGCCAGTGCCATGTCATCTCCTGCACTGCTGGGCATCAAGGAGCATAGAGACACTATCAGAGATTATCAGAGATCGCAGTCCACTATGCAATTTTATAATTACCAAGGGGACAACAGTATCCATAAAAAGCAGTACACAGGTACTCCAGAGTTGCCGCGGTGTACCCCGTCTTCTCCGGACTCTAATAATATTCTGGCCTTTGGTCTTTTCCGCTCGGGGCATTTATCCTCCGTAGATATTCCCCGTTTCCGACAGCAGAGCCTCACTCATCATCGCCGACGAAGACAATTTCGAGCACTTCAGAGCTGTTTTCTGATAGAGATGGTCGGCGCGACGGTTAATGGAGCTCGCCTGCTCGGGACGCCACAATGGCGCTATTGTTAGTGGCGCCCGAGTCTCGGGCTGCAGACGGGGCCGGCGAGTGGGTACCCAGACGCTCCGCAGCCAGACGAGAGCCCTTGCCAGCCTACGCCGATTGGCAGGAGAGCGAGGAGGGCAGAGTAAACAAAATAAGCTGCAGCCTCCATAGTTATTGCTCTACATTGTGAAGTGGAAATTGAGTTTCTGGATTCCGCTGTCAGATGAAGGGCCAACAGAATTGTCCATCCAGCGGATTATGTAAACAACGGAATAGCGGCGTCCAGCTCTATTCTTTGCCCTTCTGTCTCCCTCCGTCTCCGCATCGCCCCATTTGAACCCCGTCTCTCTCTAAACACACACATTAATCCTTTCGGGAGATCTCCCAAGATACGTAACGAATGGAATTCCAACTGACCTGCTATTTCTTTTTAATGCGGCGCCTTGTTTTTTCTCCCCCAGGGTCAGGAAAGCCTTCACCATATTACTACTCATCGCCCACAAGAGAGGAGCCCAGAAGAACGCAGGTGAATCCCGTCGGCAGAAACGTGCTCTGCTCTTATCTGCTCCGACTCAGCCGCTCTGCGAGAGGCCGAGCGGCTTATTTCCACAAAACAGAGTAACTCGTTTAGTGTGAAAATAAAACGTTTAGCTCGGACGTTTGCGAGGGAAAACAGTTATGCCTGTAATTATTTTGGGCGTACGGTTTTGTTTTTATTTTTGTTATTGCAAAGCGGCTTACAACGGGGACACGGAAAACTGCGGCCAGCCGTCCCCTCCTAGCGAATCGAGTAAACACACTGACTTGTCGGGAATATGTGATATGCAGAGTAAACAGGTCTTTCCTACTCTCATTTTTTTAATTTCACACATTTAGATGTTTTTCACACTTTGCGGTTTCAAAGCGCCTCACAATAGATGTGGACGATGTGGGATAATAGATTGCATTCGCACACACACACACACACACGCAACACCGTTGGCGGCAGAGCCCCCGTGCAAGGCGCTAACCGAGCAACTTGGGGTTCAGCGTCTTACCCGAGGACATGAGGAAGCCGATTGGTCGCCGCGGTCGCCGTTCGTCTGATTCGGAGTTGTTAAAGTGTAGCAACCTTTTTGGTTACCAGCTGCAAGCGGTTAGGATTGTGTCTTAATCATCACAATTCACATTAACCCTTGTGTTGTCTTGCGGGTCAAAAGTGGCTCACCACCATGTTTAGCTGTAGAAAAAAAACTATTTTTTTCCAACTTGAAATTTTATGACTTTTCCTAAAGAGACCCCATAATAAGAAAAAGTGATACTTCTTTTTTGTTTATGTTTCCATGTGGGCTGTGCACCACTAGGGTACAAAGATTGTCTTATGGGTCATTTTTGACCCGTAGGACAAGGGGAGTAAACACAATGTTAAGATCGCACCAGGGTTAAAAGCATTTGAGGGGGAACCAAAAGCACATTTCAAATTATGTTGTTTTCAAACAAAAAAAAAAAAAGGCCAAAGAATTCAAGGTGAGTTAATTTTTCTCTGACTTATTCTAATGATTTATCACGCCGGGCATAATTTTTCAAATTCAGAAAAAGCAGCGTGGTATTCAATGTTTTCTTTCCGGGAAGTGTTTGAAAACTTCGAGCGAGTCCTTAGTTTTAGATCCGTCCTCTGCTTCTCTGAATACACCTGGCGACGCCTGGCAGCTCATTCACCGCGCACCAACCGGTACAAAGGGGCCGACATTTTCCAGCGAGAATAAACGGCAGCGCTGGCGGCGGCGCCGCTCGTCAGCCATTGTCTGGCCGCGAGTTAATCTGACTGCCTGGATTGCGGCGGTCCGAGTTCATCTCAGGCACCTGTCATTGCGGGACACGTCCATGTGTGCCCACTCAGATAACGAACGCGGCGAGGCGGCCGGAGACGTTTCCACCGGTTATCGTCTGAGGACAGTCATTTCAGACGCGGGGGTCGTTCACGTAAATCACTCAAAGATGCATGATTTGATCTCGGTGTTATTAGATATGAAGCCGTTTAAATACACGTTTTGCACGAATGGAGAAAGCAGGTTATCCGCTGTACTCCATTAGATGTCCCTGCTAACTTGCAGTAGGCGGGGCTGCGAAGAGACGGCGTCCTCAGTCCGTTTCTGGATTCACGTCTGATTTTTGACACCAGGTTGAGGGATGGTGGAAAGGGTTTGATTTAACCCTCTTTCAAATGAGTAAAATAAGAATAGTTTGGATTCACCTGCTGATAATTTAGTGTTTTGTTCACATCAACGCGGTAAGAAATCAATTTTATTTCCGTTCCCTCACGGGAGATGAAAATATCCCACCTCCGTTCCAGTTTTTCTGTCGTCTTTTGCTAAGTCAGCTTCCGAGTGTGGACTTACCGTTAGAGGAGACCTTGGCTCCTGTTTTCTAGTGGAGTCCCAAACCCAAAATTCACCAACAAGCGAGCACTTGGCCTTGTTTTTCGCTCGGGCCCAGATCGGTGTGGGCGGCCTTCTGCCTCGACCGCTTGGGGTAGAAAGAGAGGAAGCCAGAGAAAAGGACAGAGACGGAAATTGAGAGTTTGAGAAAGACACAGGGGAGAGACGGGCACAAATGATCTCAATATGAAGAGTAGCGCAAACATATTAGTAAAAGAAACAACATTGGTGAGACGCCGCAATGGATCAAGCCCAGCCCCCCGGGAACCCATCAAATGTGACGGTGTTTAAATAGAGTCCGTCTTCTGATCTCTGCTTATTCATTATCAAAAAAAGTCAGGAAAATCTTATCAAATCATCAAAATAGTAACAGGAGTTAAATATGAGAAAAAGATGACGTGAGTCACGTTCAAGATGGGCACCCCGTTTTGAACGAGTTGCACTTTTCTGAGCGGCGGCCCAAAGACCCAAAATAAGTTCCTCATCATCTTCCCTTCTCTGTCCGACCTCCCCTCAGCCTATGTATTACGCAGAGGATACCGGCAGGAGGAACTACGATACATACCGAATGTATCTGCAGCATCCCCACGGTTACGAAGACCCCTACCTGGAGGAGGTGATCACCTACCCGCCCGCAGTGAACTACAGCTCCCAGCCTCACGGACTCAAGTCCAACACCAACTACGCGGACATTTATGCCAGCACGCGAAGGCCTTCCTACAGGGCCGAGCAGTACCCCGGCTCCCCCGACTCCTGGGTATAAGTGTGGATGTCGGTCGGGATAACAGCTCCGCGCACACACACACACATACATACACACACACACACATGCATACAGGAGTCAGCAAATGTTTCCATGAACTTGGCTTTATAAGTTTGTTTGTTTTACAGTGAATGTGTTCGTATGTAGGGGGAGTTCAGCTGAGGGACGACAGAAGGGAGGATGGGATGTGTGCCAAAGAGGGAAAACAAGGAATGTTTTTTTTTTTTTTTTTTTTATACATATATATGTATATTTCAGTAGAGAAAGATTAAAAACAATCATGCTGGGATACTGCTGGGGGATGAAACTGGACATTATCATGGGAGAGACGCGTGCCCTGCTCCGTCTAGATGTTAGTTTTATCTTCTCGAAGTAACTCTTAATCGTGAAAGCCCGGTGAAGGTTGAGTCACGTGAGCAAGGAAGTGCGGTAAAAGTCAAGATGGGGGGAATGTGTATGTGCCGAAGCCAAAATGGATCATGAACTCATATCTGTAATTTAAAAAAATAAAGAAGAGAAACAACTGCTTAACCGATGACGATGAATTGTACAGAGATTGTACAGAGGGATCAAATTATACCTTATTGTTGAAGCTGTGTAATGCCATGGAGTCGACATCTCTCATTTTATGTAAATACAGAAAAAAAAAAAAAAGAACATGTTACTTGGTTTACAATCGTCCGCACTGGTGAACAAAAATCAATGTGCCATATTAAAACTATAGATATATATGGAGAAAGTATGTGGAAAACAGTGGCATCCTAATACAACCATGCTGAAAACAATAAAAAGTCAGTTTTGTTTTTTAACCCTGCGTAGCTGTTTGTTTTTTTGTTTTTATTTTTCCTCACACCTGGCCTTTTCTTACCATCCGTCCTCTGCAAAAAAATGCGGGAACGGCGAGCGATCTCATGGATCAAATGTCTTTCCATCAACACTTTTTCCTTCTTTGCTTACATTTTGTTCATAAACGATCAATGACTTTTCCCTTTGGGCCGTTCCCCCTTCAGGGGTCGCCACGACAAATCGTTTTCCTCCATCTGCATCTTCTCCTCTCACACCAACTAACTTCCTGACATTCATACATTTCTTCTCTTCCTCCTCCAGGCCTCCTGCCTGCCAGTTGCACCCAAATCTTCTCCATCCCTCCACTGAACATGTCCAAACCATCTCAGTCTGACTTTATCTCCACGTGGATATGGAGAAAAAAAAATTGTGGTGGGAAAGTATAGAAAATATAAGATAGTACTTATTTTTGTTCCTGGAGGACAGTGCTATGATGTTGTGCATCGTGTAGTTTTATTTTGAAAAGAAACTACAAATCAATGCACGTCTGTCTAGAAGCCTCAGAGTAAAAATCTACGCGATTTATGTTTAAAGATAAATAAAATGCTGTCGTTCCAGCTCAGGTGAATGAATGAAATAAATGTAAACGTGCACGCCGCGTCGTCGCGTCACGTCGTGCGCGTCAGGGGGCAACTTCCGGTTTCACCGGAGCAAGAAGCGCTGAAAAGAGGCGTTCCTGCTTGCAGGAAATAGACGGGTCCGGATCCGCGGACGCAACCTGCGCTTTCCACCGCTCCACACAGAAACTTTTAACGATGGTGCAGCAACTGTCCAAGACCGGGGCCACCGAGGCCCCCGTCCTGAAGGCAGGACACCCTCCGGCAGGTAAAACACTTTATTTTGCAAACTACGAAGTTTATACTTTCGATCTTCCATGCGAACCCCCTCTCCTCCTCCGCCTCCTCTCTTTTGTTCTAACCGTTACATCTGCGGACAAAACCAAACCACAGCGGTGTGATTTAAATCTATTTTTTTTTAAAAAAACACGCATGTTTTACAACCGATCGCCGTTTGCAGCTTTTCCTTCCGCGCCCGGTTGTTTCCCACGCCGTCACGCTGCCGTCGAGCGAAAGGAACTCGGTGTTCGTTTCCCAGGCGGACGGCGAATCTGCAGGGCAACATGTTGCAGCCCCTCCTCCTCCTCCTCCTGACTGCTCTCCTCTCGGTTTCTGCACGTTTCCCCGTGTTTGCACGGTGTTAACACCGATTCTACGTTAAATTTTAATTACTGTAAAAGTCCCTTCAGTTCTGCACAAGTTGAATCCAAACAATGTCACCGATACCAAGTTTATGGAAGAATGATTATTCACAAAGCTTCAAGAGTTGAGATTTTCACTTCTCAACAGTAGCTTGAACTGGAGAGACACTAAACTTTACGCTGAATATAAATTCACGAGTTTTATGCTGTTCTGCGTGAGGGTGATGACCGTTCAACACTGAAACTGCCACTAAATTCCATGTGTGTTATGGAGATTTTCCATAATGTACATTCCAAAAGTTGGAAAGCGAGGCCTTTCGTGCAACTTCGTCCGTCTGCAATGTAGTATAAAGATGTGCGCTGTGTTCGCAGTGAAGGCTGGGGGTAAACGGGTGGCCAAGAAGAGCTTGGATGAACCCGGTGGCCACGGGAACCCAGAGAAGGAGACCAAGAGGAGTGATAAACTCAGGTGGGCCGGATCCAGTGCGGCCTTTCTGGCTGGGGTTGAGCTGCTCGCAGCAGGGAAACGCCGAACGATTTGTGTTCTGCGCACACAAAAACAGGAAGCCCCTGAAATTTGCATAAGTCAAGATCGGATCCTTTTTTTTTTTTTCTTTAACTGAATGTTGGATTGGTGTGTTCAGGGGGCGTCACTGTCTTCTAAGATGCTCATAGGAGCCAGAAGCAGGAAGATCTGTGATCTGACGTTTACACTAAATTCAGTCCTGCTGCTGCAACACATATGAGGCCATTTGACCCTGCAGCTTTTTTTTTTTTCTTTCTTTTCCAAATGCCGATCCTGTAGCCTCGACCCCTCGGGCTTCGGTGTTGGGAGCGATTCCGTGTTCGGTGGAATGTATCCATCTTCCCGTAAACACACCCTCCCCGCAAGCGCTTGGTCACGGGCTGAGCTCTCAAGTCACACTCGTACCTGCGGGAACCCTCTCCCTTCGGCCGCAGGAGGGAGAGCTAAGCTGCGGGACAAACATCCACATTCTTAGGCAGAAAAATAATGTTGGCGTGAGCACGGCAGATACTCATCGACGTGTTGACGCAGGGAGATGCACGACGGCAACTTCTGCTAAACTTGAGTCGGGTGCACGGCTCAGTTTCTAAGTCAGATTTCAGTGCAGCGGTTTAAGCAACTGCTTTACACTAAAACTCTGAATACATTCTCTTGACTTGTAACATTCTGGAGTTGTTGTGTTTTTGGACCAACAAGCCAACGGATCACTGTTTTCAGTACAGTGACGTCCGGCGTGCGATACAATAACGTCTTTATTTGAATCTTGTGACCTTACAGCCGATCGCTGGCCACTTCCAACAGGATGCAGCAGGTTAGCGTTCTCCTGGCCGGAACGCTCGACAAGGTAAACATTACATTTTGGGAAAAGCGCCGGCTTGTCTCTGTCATTCTAACGCCGGATTGGTGACAAAGCCTTTGTGAGTAACCGTCCCGTGATTGTCTCCGCAGCTGAGCCATGCCTTTCCGGAGACACCGGTGAGCGTGAGGCACAGCAGGTTGCGCCCTGCGGTGGAAAAGCCGCACTGGCCCCGCACCTTCATCATCCAGCAGCCCAAGAAGTTCTGAGGAGCGAGTTGGGAATTTGTCAGAATGGATCCCAGTTAAGTCATTTGTAAAAGGCGAAGGTGGGAAGGACGAGTGCAAGTGAAGAGTAGGAGCGGACAGCCTTCGGGAAGTGTTTGTCAGGCTCTTGTGTTTACATTTTAGCGGGAAAGTTCTTCTTTCAGCCTAAGCTTGTCTGCGAGAATCCGATAAAACCAGCATTTCTATGCCTTTCCCCGTGCGTGCTTAAAGCAGGTGGCGTTTGGATTAAGTTTTGTGTGATATCAGACTGTTTTCTAATGAATTACCTTCGTATTGCTTGGCACTTAATAGATTTTGACTAAAGCTTATAGTCATAGTGCAGCTTTGATTTCTGATCTTTTGCAATAGCTCAAAGCGACCAGTAGGTAGCAGCAAATAGCTGTTTTATATACTTCAGTTAAGAGGTCCAATATTTCTGTTTTTCACAAATAAAAGTTGTATGTGACCAATCACTTTGTCATCCCTTTCTTTCCATACATCTCACTGAAGTAAATACAGATGTGGACTCAGTAACTGCCTTAAGGTTGAAACTCTTTCAAATTACAGCCAGAAATGGACAAAATCCTGGCAACGTGTAATTCTATTTCTGAATTTATAGTGAAAGAAATTCTTGTTCAGAATGTAAAAGTGCTTGTGCAGACCCCTGAGGGTTTTACCACAAAATACAGATGGGATCAGCCTGTGGATCAGACTCAATTTACTTACTTTGATTGGGTTAACCTTTGCTCCCTTTTTTAAATATTAAGTCTTGCATTTTTATGAAACGTGTCCTGTACAAAGGCCACCTGCTTGTGCATGAAACAATGTTGGTTTGTGTTCTTTGGCAGGCATCTTAAAACTTATCATGTTATCCTGTCAGCACTTTCTTTATAAGTGACTCACTCTCAAAACACATCTGTGCAACCTCTCATTTCTATCATACCAGAAAATGCAAGAGACAGTATTGTATTGTTACTGCGCTGCAGCTCATCCTTGTGGACGAAACTCAAGGCAGCACAGTTTAATACTCCTGAGTAATTTATGAACATAACCATATCTCAAAATATGACAAATATTCTTTGATATAAGAGCGATCTGCAGCGGCCTATTGTAAATGAGATGGATGATTAGTTTCCCTGTTCCTGATTGCATTGCATGTTTTATTTCACTTTCATGAGAGAATAAACCGTCTAAAGGACGGCGAGTATCACTGCTAAAGGCTTAGTGGCTCAGAGCTCCTCAGATCAGCAGACGTGCTTTTTTAAAGCTGCTATCAAGTCGAATAGAAAAAAAACCCTGCGTGCTCTGCAGTCTTCTTTCACCTCATGGTCGGTGCAGACGAATTTTTGACTACACATAATATGGATGAAGTCTTTTGGACGTTGATATTTATGAACCTGAAAAACTGAAGAAAACAGCTGATTGTCTTACAAGTGTCCTTACATTTTAAAGTCTCAGTCCCAATTTGCTTTCAAACACAAACTTTGACACAGGATGTTAAGTAGTCAAAGGCCCTACTTCTGTGTAATAATACTGTACTCAGACAGCCAAGATAGCTGCTATGACAATCTGGCATCCACAACATGTTCACGTCTCTCTTTAAAGCAATCCATTTTTCATGTTGTGTGAAACAAAGTGCCTTCTGTTCTGTTTCATGTGTGTGTGTGTGTGTGCTATAAAAGTCTGTTCACTAATACGAATATGATGTCCAACTTTGAGTGTAGTTGTGGAAATACTACACATTGGTTCAACAACACTGACCTTTTTTTTTCTCCTGTGTAGATTACACTTTAACACCATTTCAGGCACAATTCAGGGAAAACCCTGCTGTCTGAAAAAATGTGCCTCATGTTGCCCTACATACCTCCAGGCCTTTGGTAATATTTACTCTGCGAGATGTACGATCATCTATACGCTGCTCTATGGAAATACCATGTGTTGCACTGTTTTTATGTTCCCATAGAAAACCCTCTAACAACAAATAGATGGAACCCGTCCCACCAGATGATTTCCGATATACGTGACCCTGACTGTGTCATGTATGTGCCGCTGAGCTTTCTGTTTGTCCCACACTGTCCACAACAATATCTGCAAGTTGGCCAAGAAAGTATTTGAGGACAAGAGTGTGTTGACCATAAATTCTCTGTGATGCCTTTGATACCATCTGCGTGTGAAGTTCAGAGACTAGCAGTGTTTGGGGAGCGGAGCCGTTGGTGGTCCAAAGACTTGGAGACATGATGCATTTCTCCGCCAGAGTCAGAACATTCCCAGCCGTCCGAGGAGCCTCTCTGACCCCGCGAGGGCAAAGACCATCAACTCCGCCTTACACGAGGAGGGGGTGGGAAGAGATGCGGATTTACTACGCAAACACTCGCATTCTGTGCTTAGTGATGCATGCGCTTTCTTCTTTTAAGTCTTTATATCAAATTTGATACACACTCAAAATAGCAGTGTTATAACGTGTTACCTCATGATGTCGCCGTAGACTAAGCTGCTCAGAGAGTCTTGCAGCATTTTTTTTTTTTTGTTCAATAATCCAGCAGCTAAAGCATTGGTATGCATCTTTGAAGCTCTGGTTTGATTAAAACGTAACTGAATACATTTCAATATCTAAACGGTGGATGTATTTTAGTTTCTCGATTTGGAGTCATTAATATTAAGCTCCAACCAAGGGTGTGGGGCTACAGAAGCTTATAAATGGACCTGAACGATACAGAAAAAGCAAAATATCAGCATAAACCTATATCACTGATCATAAGGAACAAGCACAATCCATTTGAAAACCATCCTGCTTAGAATGTATTAAGATATATGTTTTAACACACTCTGACAGAAAAGAGGCTTTGCACATAAAGAGATCAGTGACATTCGAAACAATACAAATTTTAAGGTTATCCTTTTCTTTGTTGCTTACGCTCTTCTTTAAAATTTTTGGGGATGTTGGAAAGAGAAGGAATGCACATAACTTTGAGAATAATAAATGTCCTTTTTAAGGCTAAATCTAAGGCTCAGCTTAAGACTTCAGATATTTTTAGACACAGCTTACCTGAAGAATCCCCCGGGGCCGGCGAAACGAATAAGGAACTCCTTTGCAGTAAAGCTGCAATGATTAATCGACCACTTTTCAAACTGTGGCCTCCCAACTACATCATTTGTTGTTAAGCATATTAATTACCTTTTAAGGAAACAAACTCATTCCAGCAAATCAAACATGAATATTTTCTCAGTCCTTCCATTTCTGTGATTGCATATTAAAACATGTGAGCCTTTGGGCTTTCGGCGTGATTGGCTTCTGGAGGGGCTGCTCAACATTCACCATTTTCTGAGTGACTGTCTTAGTTATTGATGAGGAAAATAATCTGCTTACTCATTAAAAAAATTACTGGTTGAGAGTTTAATTGGAAGGTTAGACTGGTCTTAAATTCAGCCTTTCAACTTGGGAAAACTAGTGCTTTCTGCAAAACCTTAATTGTACCTTTCTAATAATTTTCCTGGAAGTTTTCTGGGAATAAATATGTAACGTGGCAATAATTACAAGTAAAAACACACTCGTCTATTATTTGGTGTTGACAGTGTGGGCTGGGAGTTGCTTGGCAGAAAAAAAAACTGCAGAAGAAACTTATAAAAATAAAATAATTTGCAGAGGAGAAGAATGCGGAGGTTTAAAACTTGCAAAAGCGACGATGCACCCGCTGAGCTGCAGCCGCGCGTAACATGCATCTTTAACATCCTGTCGCGTCCATGTGGCATGCAAAGGGGGGAGAAGTGGTAGGAGGAAGAGGAGGAGGGGGTTTGTAGGAGGAAGAAGAGGGGGAGGTGATAGGAATGAGGAGAAGGTGGAGGTGGAGGGGGGAACCGGGGCTGCTCGACTGCCCTCTGCCTGTTGATGCGCCTCCCGTTCAGATGACCTCATGCGGGGGGGAGAAAGAGGAGGAGCCCAGCTTTCGGTAGCCTACCTTGGTGGATCAAGTGGAGAGTAGTTCGTGTGTGGAGATACGCGAGGGGAACCGGGGAAACTTCCTCCGACGCTTCACATCCATGACATTTTACAGGTGAGAATGTGGAGAAAAGACGGCTGGCGTTTCCACGGCGGGGCTAAAGTTAGCGTCACTTGTTGCGGGGACGGTAACGTTAGTTTACGGGGAGGGTAATGTCGGGACATGCCCATTGAGCAGCCGACAGCTCCAGGAGGAGGGGTGGGGGCTGACAGCAGCCGGGACGCCGCTGTAACAACTCTACTACTCGTTCAATTATTTCACTTGTTTTTCTGTGTGTCGCAGTTGTTGTTTTCTTTTTATTTACCCTGCTAGCTTGTTCGTTGGCTCGGCTAAAACTTTCTCCCTCCAGGTAGCGTTTCCGTCCGGCGTGCGCGCGAGGCTGGCGCTGACGTCACGTCAGGCTAGCCCGCTATCCTAGCTTAACACTAAAATCAAATCTCAGTAATTTTTTGGTTTGTTTTTTGTTCGTTTGTCTTGATTTTACACTGCAAAAAAAAAAAAAAAAAAAAAAAAAAAAACTGACTAAGTATTTAATTCCTTCTGATTCTCGTTTGGTAGAATTGACGCGATATTAGTGAATGGACTCGTTTAAGTTGTCAATTAAGGCTCAGCTAATTAGCTGTTGATAGGATCTCGCATCAGGCACGATTATTTTTAATAGAAACGTATATTTACGTCGATGGGGAAAAGTGGCATCAAAGTGCTTAATTTTCGGAGTAAATCTTCCAGTAGAAGAATATATGACATATGCTGCGTTGATAAATGAATCAAGGGGAGCCAAACAGCGTGAGTTTGTCTTGTCCAGTATGTCTTGTCAGTATGAACTAATGTCAATATTAGTTAGGAACTGGTGTTTGACTGAACTCAAACGGAAGAAGTCAACAAATGGAAGAAGTCAACATACCTGGAGGAAATTAAAGGCTATTACTCAACATTTTAGATAAGAATTTCTACAGGAAGTGTTAACTCACGCCACAGCATGGCAGCTTGGCCTCCATCACTTGTCGCTGTTTGTCTTCAAATCTCCCACAGACTCTTGCAGATGTGTAGCAGTCATGGTATAAGATACCACTTGCAGATGTTTTTCCCCCCAAAAAGTTTTTTTTTTTTCTTTTCTGAACTCAGTTTAAACTGTGTGGTGTTGTTTGATGCCAGTGTAAGTCTGTATTTTGCTCGTATGTATGTGGCACTTTTGAAACCGGAGTCCCATCCAGATATAGTTGTAGGCTTCGGACGAAACCAAAAGTCTGCTTACTTTTGTGTGCGTATGTTATGAAAAAAAACACGTAGCAATAACAAAAATAAAACCTAATAGTTACCTCTGGTTTTTAGGTCTAACATATTTGGTATTCAGAAGTAAGAGAAACTTGAACCAAAAAAAACAAAACAAAAACTAAACTTCATCTTTTCCTCCATCTGCATGGTGTAGTTGGTAGATCTGGATAACGTATTTGTGGTGCTATATCCGGAGCGAGTTGCCATGATGATTTTAAATTGCCAAATCATTAATCAGGGCTGCTCGTTGGTGCAGTGGTTAGTGCTTCAGCCTTGCAGCCCGGAGGACCTTGGTTCAATTCCGGTTAGTGAATGAGAGTGAATGGTTGTCTATATATGTAGCCTTGCGATTAACTGGCGACCAGTCCAGACTGAACTCTGCCCTACGGTAGAAGTGTTTGCCTCCAGCATCCCCTGAGACCGATGGTTTTTCTACTAAATTTTACCTATTTCTTTGAGAAAAGGAACTTAAAAAGCTGGTATCCTTGTTGAGGCAGTAGTGGGCTGTGGGAGAGACCATTTTGCAACCTATAGAGTGGTGTTTTGTCATCGCACATTTGTTTTTCATTGTAGCTTTTAATTGATGGAAATCATGTTGATGAGTGCAGCTCAATAGTACGCTTTTCACGTTGGTGCACCAAACAGTTGCTCTTGCATTTGAAATTCGTGAAATTGCTGCTTTTTACATCAGTTTAAGGCATTGGAATTGTCGATGTGGTCTCTGATGTTTGTGCATTTCATGCACAGTACTCTTGATATGTCGAGCACTATGGGAATTCTCTTGTTACACAGCCAGGTGCTTTGAAAATCAAAGCTCTATGAAATTGCTTGTAAATGTCAAGATGGGTCTTTGATCACTTTGACCTCATGAAGTCATTGTTCCAGCATGCTGGATAAACTTCTTTTCAAGATCTCATGCCTGCTTTGTCTTTCAAGATCATGCCACAACATTTCCTGATCCTTATGTCAGGTTAAATATGATTCAGTCTTGTTTCAAGGGCAGTTCCACTTTATATATACAGTGTTACATTTCCAAGCAAAATACAACAGGTGGAACAGGCTTTGCCCCTGACAGTCAAGATAACTGCCAGTTAACCTGGAGATAGTCCATATTAAATTTCCAGCACAATTTCAGGCAATTTTACGCAGATTATGGAACCATTATATGGGATTTGCATGCTTTTTCTGCCAAGGCTATGGTTACTTCAATTGTCCTATCAACTGCAACAATACGAGATGTGTGTACGAGAGAGCATTCATTTTATTGGGAAAATCAGCAAGAGTCTGCCTTCCAGTCTGGACAGAGCGGGGTTCCCATGGTCGTCAGCCAGTTGGCCAGTAGCAGATGCTGGCACCGGAGTCACATTGTTATGGTGGAGGAGAGGACATTATTTGAGCCAGTGACCCGACAGACGGCACATATGGAGATGCTGCCGATGGGGATGTGGATCATGATTTGGTCCGAAAGCTTCAACTCATTGCAAAAGTGAACAGATCCAGGACTGTTGGATGGATTAAGCAAACCCAAGACTGTTTGTGAATGATGATTATAATGGCTCAAACTTTTGTGGATCTGGGATTCCAGCACATTTCATCCCACAAACCTAATGCACCTCAGTGTAAGAAGCTATGATATCTTACACATTCTTTGTGGTGGTAACTTTAGCGAGAAATAAAAATATTACAGTAAGTGAGGAATACCCTAAATTTGGCGGTCAAAATCAAGAGTCAAGGGCTTTCCACAATGTAATGCAACGTCAATCAAAATAGGTAAAATGCCGACCTTGATCATTCAGTGTCATTTGCATTGAAACTCAGCCAAACTAAGGACCTCTATGTTTGGGCCCGTAACCATATTTGGAGATAGTTAACATGATGGAAGTAATACCAGAATGTAACCTTTGCAGCACATGGCTCACAGTCAGTCCCATGAGTTTCATAGCTGAACCACCAAAGCCTCAAGCTTGGATGTTGTTAGGATTTAATCGTATTAACTACATCATAATAATGACAAAGTAAAAACTACACCTTGCCAATTTGTACAAAGTATGACTTCGTATTCACATGTCAGGTCACAAATTAGCAGCAAGGAATAATCAAAAAGCATGACTTTCTGAATAAAGGTACAAGCAGTAACCATATGTTTCACATGATGTTAACCTTATGATGGAATTTGTAGCCAATGTACAATTAAATTCATCTTTGAGTTGTTCATTGTTCTCTGTGATCACTTTATCAACTGCACATCATCTCCACAAATAAACAAATTTGAGAAAAATGAAGATGTTATTTTTCCTCCACAATTAATTTGAATGGTTAGATCTGCTCACATATGTTGTCACACGTTTCAACAGTTATGACATCTTGTTTAGTTTTTTTTTTTAACTTTTTTTTTCGTATTTTAGTGGTTTCTTATTGGTTAATAATGTTGCATGATATTCACACCTTTGTTATCATCTATAAGTGGCCCATTTCCCCTCAGGGGATCTAAAAAATGTTGTTGAATTGCAATCCTGTGTTCTGATTGGCCTTCTTTTTTAATTGTCATGCTGATTTTCTAGGTCAAGGCATGTATCTCAATAATACGCTACTGATTAAGTCACTGTATGGTATTCAATTATAAGTTCTGTTTCTATTTAGGCATTAAATAATGATGATTATACTCACAGAGCACTTTCCATCAAAGTGCTGTACAAATGAGAAGAAATAAGAATAGGACACAAATGAAGTAAAAAGCTCAATTGTATTTATTCTGCCTATCCTATAATGAGGAACATAATGGGACTAGAGTCTTCCAATTAACCTGCTACATGTTTTTGGACTAAATGCATACGTTTCCAAAGTTTTGCTCACAGATATGTGCAGTCACACACACTTGGATGTATTTAAAGTGTGTCTGTGTGTGTGTTTGAGGAAGAACTTCCCTGCAACAGCTGTTACTGATTTACATTTTTGTCCAGCCTTTAGAAAGCCTTGGAGACAGAAAGCGAAAGACAGGACACACAGGTGCTCAGATGGACCAGAGTGGGAGGATTCCATTGCGGGGCTATTCACATAGCTGAGCGATACTGGATAAATGAATAGCATTATCTCCCCGCTTTTATTCAGTCAAATGCCACTGAGACATTTCCTTTTTAATGTCCAGAGCGGATCTGTCCTCTCGTCCTGCATATATATTGACATCACTTGTGAGATCAGCACAAGCACTCGAGTGTGTGGCTCAAAACCCTGTGTGAGGAATGAAGCAGCACTGTGTGAAATCACTTTGGCTCAACACAGACATATTTGTGGCTTGGGGAATCAAAACAAAACACAAAAAGCTACCATAGGACACCACTAAGCCAAGCAGTCTTTGCTCGGATACATGTCAAAGATTGTGAATACAGAAGAACAGACATTGAAACTTGGTATGAGTCTATTTACATTCAGTTTGGTTTATTGATATCCAACAATTCAGAGACTGAAAACAAAATCTGAGTGAAAAAAAAAGTTTGATTTTGTCTCTTGAGTCAGATAAATAATCATTTGTTCTGCTGACAGTGTCTCCTTTCCCATCTGGAGGAAACATTGTGCATGGAGAAGACCAAGACGTAAAGATCTGAGTTTACATTCAATTCTTGCATGTTACCACAGTATGTGGCCTTTTTTAATGTTCAATAACAATATCTAATCTAAACTGGATGGAAACAACTCAGTGTTGTCAAAGTGGGAAAGGTTTAGAATGAACGTTACCACTGAAATTGCCAAATGATAATAATGTTAGGATTTTGATTATCTTAGATCCTGTTGACTGTGTCCTGGTGTAAACCCTGGCTCACTCTTTATGCTGTTTAGTAAATTATCTGTGGATTTCTGTCTGGTATATTTATGGAAACATTTACCCTAAAAACCTTTCCATTTCCTAAAAAGATGATGAATATTCCTGTCTGTAGATGGTTTGCGTTTATCCTAAAAATTCTCCTGTGTTGGGAGGAACTTCCAAGTTGCCTCATACCTGTTAATATTTAACACTTAATCAAACACCAGGCCTTCTGTGGGGCAAGTTTAGAATTATGTCCATAAAAAAGATTGCTAGGCTTTATTTATTATCATGTGGGATACTCATCGGCACTTAAAGGGTATAAACAGTCAGTGATATAGTACTTGAGTGTAATCAGTGGAAAAAGCAGCAGTTAGATTTGATATGACTATTGTAATTCCACATGCCCGTAAATCTTTGATTTTTATTTTATTTTTTTGGTGATTTTTAATCGGTGGACAGTGGTAGTGGTGTGAGGCGTGTCATGACTATGGAAAGAGATCTCTTTGAAACAACCTAAAACGCTGTGGGCTGATAAACTGAATTGTGATAGCTAGTAAAGCAGAAGCACTTAATATGTTTAACCATAAAACAGTTACACTGTGATCTGTCAGGCTAAATTTATATCAGTTAATAGCCCCTAGCAAGCCTGGTTTTGATTTGACTCAGTCTCGAGCAGGAAGGATCGTATTTATCTGAGCTAGATATGCAATGTCTTGTGTTACCCTGTCATTTTACCATCGCGCTTAGTTGGTTGTCAGAGATGAAGTGTATCAGTTACTACCAAGAAACGATTGTCCCACAAAAACATGTCTTGACACATCTTGGGAAACACTCTTTGAGTTTAAAAATACTGGCTTTTACATTGTCAGTCATGTGCCAACATGTAAACCTGGATTGAAAAATGTATAATGTTAGGAAGTATTAGGTGTTTTGTGACATTAGAAGGAAATTTATCATTTCCTCATTGTGGCTATAGTTTTATAGTTTTAGTTTCTGCAGTGATAATGAGACATAATAGGTTTGCTTAATAGTATTTAACTGTCAAAGAACAAAAAGATTATGTGTTTATGTGGACTTGGATGGGAGATGCATCTGTGAAGCCTTGAAGCCTGGTGACACAGACTTTAGAGGTGCAAAGTTGCTCTGTAAATTAAAAGCTTAAAGTAAGTTGATATCTTGGAGTTCTTCCAGAAAACAAATCGGGTGCCTTAAACAGTCTGTAAAGATGGAAATCATTGTCATAATGGAGTTCACTAATCATTGTTACTTTGGTGGTTAGAGTGGTTTCCTTGCAACCGAACATTCTTGTTTCCATTCCTGAACTCCTCTTAGCCTATTGAGGTGTTGTTAAGCAAAGATACTGAAGCCATTACTGTTCACCTGGTGCTGCTATGTGGCTGCCCAGCGCTCATGGTTTATCCATGATGGCTTAAATGCAGTAGACAAATTTTGCTGGCGTTCTACTGTATACATAACTAAATGTGAATATAAAGGGCCTTCTTATTTCTTCTTCCTCTTATTGTCATCCAGATGGTTGCATGCTCTGGTGTCCAGATGTATGGAATTATTTGACACATAATTGAACTTACTAGTTGCCTCTCAGATCAAAGCATGAATCCACAGATTAAAACAAAGAATGGCAGCGATCAGACAGTTTTTGTGCATGTTACTGTTTAAATGTTGTTTAAGTTTTTTTTTTATTTTTATTGTCTGATATATTATTTGGTATTTTTCAAAGTGCATGCCTCCTGTAGGTTAAATGGTAGAGCTGGGCCAAATGCACTTGAGTCATGACAGCAGACCAGTTCCATAGAAATGCCTGTCCTTTGTTATTTCCCTTCATCTTATGTTAGTGTGAATTCCAGCCTTTGTTTACAAAGGTTGGCATTGAGACTGTGCTGTCCTTCATACCTTCTTCCTTCACTTCCTCCTTCAAGGTCTTGTTAGCCTCCTTCCTATTGTTTATTGCCCACCCAGCCTTTTTCCTGCACTCAGGGAGTGAATCATGAAAGAATAAGTATGGTGCAGTGTTTAAAAGTAGTTGAGAATTTTCTTTTGGTGGAGGTCATCACATTGTGAGACCAGACCCGGTCTCAACCTCGCCGGGGCCTCGAGCAAGATCATCATGCGTCTCAGCGACTGAAAAACTTGGGCTAAGCAGCCTTTTCGTTCATTGTGAGACTTGAAAAATACGATTTGTCCTCTTAAAAACCATGATGCCCAGGGGATGGTGAGAATATACATTTTGATAGTATTGTAAAACCTGGACTGGTATCACTCAAAACATTTTACAATGAGCTGTTTTTTGAATTGCAACAGCCGTGTCAATTGGGTGGAAAATAATTGTTTGTTTAATTCTTGGAGGAGTGGAGAAGCTGTTTTGAGCTCAAGGGTTCTCCAGTGTATTGTCAGCCACCTTAAAAATCACAGACAGTTTTAACACACTTACCGCTGATGTATGTGAGATTCTTTCTCACCAGAGACAGACAATGCTATTTCTGTGATCTATATTGTTGCCCTCTCAAATAGCTTTTGTTTAGCTGGGTGGCCCCATTAACAACATGTCGCATCACCATTATGCAGGTGTCAGTCTGTTCTTTTTCACAATCTGTGTGGAATTAAACTCTATTGAGATGGGAATCGCCTGATAAAACATACATGGTGATAACCTGAGCCAGCCCGAAACCACCAAGGTATTTCATTCCCGCAGTCTGACGTGCACGATTCTGCTTCATACTACAAAGCAGAATGATCTGTTTGTTAACTTGAACTGCACCAAATTCCAGGGCTCCAGGGTTGAGAACTAGTTGCACCCATTTGACAACCAGTCTAAAATGCAGGCCAAATTTAGCTTTCATTTATGTGGATAAAATATTTCCTTTTTTTCATTATCATGGTGCAGCCAGTTTAAATTATCTAAATAGATTTACAATGTAAGAAAACCTTTCAATTCAACTGAACACATTCATTGGTAAAGGCTCAATCATCTTAAAGGGCATTCATGTGAGACCTCGACTTATGTGAGGCAAAAAAAAAAATCTGAACTCACATTTGAAGATTTCATTTGGTGTGCAATTCTGTTCTTTATTTTATATCATACTAGTTGCACCATACTCTTTAGAAGACAAAAGGGGGTCGTGAGATATTATTTCAAAGCACATGATAAGTTATAGAGGAGTAGTGAGCTGCAAGCTTTTAATGGAGTTATCACTCCCAAATTTAACTTTTAAAAAAAAAAAAAAAGAAATTCTCTTGTATTTTTGTCAGTCCAAAGACACTGAGAGATTCTTGATCTTAGGCCGTGTAAAACTATCAGTGGTGGGAGGACATCTTCAATATCTTTACTTTCGCGTATTTTACTGGAATACCTTATGGTTTCTCTTCAGACAGTTCTGTGACTTGTACTTTCTTTTGGTTCTTGTACAATGCATATGTGAATATTGAGAGACTCAAGCAGTATCTGTTCGCCCAGTGGGCCACTGTGGGATTATCACTGCTGTCTTGTACTATTAAGAGGCCCATCCAAAGGGCTGTGCTTTGCGAGTAATGTCCAAACACAGCCCAAATGCTTTGGGATGGACCTGAGGTTTAGGGCTTGAGAAATCTTGATGCCTGTCCTCTTGCATACCATGAAGTCATGACTACTCTATGGTGGTTGTCTAGAATGTCTTCCTATATCTATAGCTCTGACCTGCTAATACAGATTTTATCATAACTTGACCTGCCCTTTTTGTTAGAAATGTAACTGAATGTTTCCCAAAGCCTCAGCAACAGGTAGGTCTGGATTTGTGTAAATGCCCAACTTGAGTTAACTGTGTGGAACCAACACGAAAGCATGCACTTGGTTCTGTTCTTAATTGATGTGCTTGTTGTTTGAATAGAGCACAGACATCTATGTTGAAGAAATAGCTTTTCTTTCCCTGATATGATACTTAGAAATGGCTCCATCCTTCTCGTTCACGGCATGCCTTTTTGCCGATGAGAAGTGGAGATTCATAGCAGATGCTGAAAGAAATCGTACACTGCTGGTTACTTCAAAATTTAGATTAAAGTAATGGCTATACTGAATGTAAAAGGGATACAATACACCAAGTACATTTTCAATATCACTCCTTGTTTTCTCCATTACTCTGGATGTCATTTTTTTTCAAAGATAATAGATGATGAGTATGATTCACCAAAGGGATTAGAGACATCTGGACAGTTGCTGCACTTGTCCACATTGGCTCATCTGAGTGTAATTATGTTGTGACAGTATATTGAACCCAATATTTTGAGTGATGCTGTACTCCTCCTTTACATTGACTTAAAGTAGAATAAAATGCTGAAGGACTGTTGTAAGACACTTGGTAACTTGATCTTCTTGTTTATTTGATGGAAAGGATTGAAATTGGAGCAGCCAAGAAATGTCTTCTTTGGCAAGAATAAGTTAGACTTGTGCAAAGGAAATGGATTTGGACTGAATCAGGCACATGGAAAAGAATGAGCAAAGAGTTTTACTGTGCAAGCATGCTAAGTAAGCCTCTGGGTGGCCATTGAGTTCTTTCCCTCATGTACACATTTGTCACTGTGTATTTTTCAAAGGTTAATTCCGGAGATTTTCACCCTTGCCCCATTTTACCGCTGTTTTCCGAATTGTTTAATGTCCCGTCAGATGACCAACCCCAACAGGCTACAAAGTAAGTGCAATGTACATTTTGAATGTATTACATTTTGTAAGTACATTGGAAGAACATGCTTTTGATTGATTTTTACCATTCTGACAACACTATGGACAGGATCCCCAGAAAACAATTAGCTCCTTCTGGCTTAGTAACATAACTTATGATACAATCCTTGTTTTTGAATTTCTTGTCTTTAAGATGATGCTAACAGCATTTTGAAAATTTATATGACACTGTTATCAAAAAGCAATATATAATTCCTCCTCCCATTACACGGGCGTAAAAAGGAAGTCAAAACCATACAAGATAGGTTGCTAAGAATGTGCTCCCCCCCTTGTGAAATGTTTATTGTCGCTATAATTGGTTTTTTTTTCAACAAATTTTTCGGTATTATTGTGGTGTTTCTCTGTTTTTCAAGTGTTCATACAAATGAGCCAGTTTCTTAAAACTGTATTTTAAATGACATAAAATCTTCTCTTTACTATGTGCCACATTAAGTCTTCCTTTACATTCTTGGAACACTGGAATTTTGATTTGCACAGAGCCATTAGGGATTCCTTTTTTTTTTTTTTTTACCAGCCAAAGGTGAACTTAGATACAGACACTCACCAGGGATTCATCCCTGACACCTTCATGTCACATAATGGATTCAAGGGAGGTTCTGCTTCAGTGTTTCATCTTACATCAAGGATAAAATGGATGGCTCAAAAGGCTCTCTCCACAGCTACAATCACAGCAACCCCAGAGCGGTTGAGAAACACTGCAATTGCTTTGTTTGTTATAGGCATACCCTTATATGGTTGAAACCATTCTTTGCTCTTAACTGGAATGAATATTTTCCTGCTATTAATACATTGGGGTTCATTTTAGCAGTCTAAATTTTGCTCAGGGGAAAGAAACTAAGAAGTCCCTCATTGCAAATGCTGCTTTAGTAAGTTGAGTAGGTTTTTACCACTTGACTACTTTAGCAAAAGACTACAAATAACACCTCTGTAAACAAGCGGGAGTAGGCATATACGAGGTGGCCCTTTAGTTGATATCATGCCATTTGACCCTTTAAGATTAAAAAATGCACAGAAACCATTCTCGAAAGCAATGGCAAATACACAAGTTCAGTCAAATAGTTTCAATTTCATGTGGAATGCAGGGCATTTGAGTATTTTCCTGCACAACAAGATAGCAAAACTTGTCCTTTTCTGTATAAATATTAGAGCATTCTTTCCATCCACCCCTCCTCCGGTGACCTGCAGAACTAGGAATGCTGTGGGAAAACTACCAGGCTGGTGCCAGTTAAGCACAATGAAATGCGGATACACAATGTTTTCGTATTATGTTATGGCTCGTCTTGTTTGGTTCAGACACCACCATACAAAATGTTCTCCCATTTAGATCTAGAAAAAAAATATGGCATAATATGCATGGTTTTCTTTGAATGACAATGGGTGCATTTTTTCCAACAGGGGCTGTATAGAGAGGATTCCAAGAATCTTGCCATGTTCAAGGCAGTGCTGAAAAAGAACAGAGATGGAGGCAAGGGGAGCAAGAAGGAGTCAGGTATGTGGAATATTAGGATAAAAGACAAAAAAATGTTAAGAAAAAATAAACAATTGATTATTATTCATATGATTTTGGTGAGGCAAATCTGTGATTAATCCTAAATACGCGTTTTTATTTTTACATGTATTTGTATGCACAGTCTTTGTATGTCAAGAGAGACAAGCTGAGTCGATCATATAAGGAAATGCAAGCTCATAATTACCTGTCCCTTAGCGTTGGTGACTGGGAACTATAGCACACCTACTGCATAAAACAGCTATCTCAAGTGGAGACCCAAGACTTCGACCGAAAATGCATAAGAACATAAAAAAACGTATTCATTCACTTTTCATCATGCATTCGCCAAACTTAAAATGCCTTGCTCTACATTAATATTATACAAATTAATGCAAACCACAAAGGTCTGTGGAGTCAGAGCTACAGTAAATGAGGACGGATTTTCTACCAAATGGTGGGAGTTCAACAGTTCATGAAAACTTACATTATTTTCTTTGTTTATAAAAGATATCAAAAATTCAGTGGAATTTGCTGAAACATTTATTTGGATTGTATTATCTGCTTTGTTTACATGAATAAGTTATTGCTAATTGCTCAACATGGTGAAACACTTCTTTTAGCAACTACAGTAGCTGATCAGAATGTAGAACTTGAAGCCAAAGGCTAATCTAAATGATCTGTGTGATTGTTGCCACCAATGGCTCCGACAGCCTCATCTATCAAGTAACCGGTATTCATTCAGAGCAGGTTATCCTCATCTTTTCCACATTTGTAATTTAATTTTGACTGCAGAGACAGCCTGTCTCTTTTGTCCCAACAGATGTTTTTTTTCTCGCTTTTTTTTTTTTCCTCAGGAAATCTTTTTCCAACATGACTAAGCATGAGTCACTCTCTCAGCAATACATTGTTGACTAGTCTCTTGTTCATTTGAACCCCCCCCCCCCATTTGATGATCTGTCTTGGCAAAGCAAATTGACCATTTTTGCTTATTCTGCATTTGCCAGCCTAGGCTTGCTTTACCACGGGCTCTAGCATGCAGTCTATACACAGTAGTGTCCCACGGATCTGCTCTGTCTGCCTTTGTTAATGCTGCTGTGAGTTGTTTCACTCAGCAGTTTGTAAAGATTACAGGGGACACAGTTTGGGTTGATTTACACATCCACATCCAGTTCTGCATCTCCATAGTACATCTCTTGAATCAACACACTTAAGTCTTGTTTTTATTCTTTTAAATTGTTGCAACTTGTTGAGTCTTGTATGACACAATATTAATTTCATTTCCTGGAATCCACACACACATTTACATTCACACTTTGCGGGTGGCGTGGCGCAGGAGGTAGAGTAGTCATCTTTGGAACCCCAGCATTTACTGGTTCGATTCCTGGCTCTTCCTAGTGGGCCGAAGTGTTGTTGAGCAAGACACTGAACGCCAAACTGCTTCCCTGGGGCTGGTGGACGATAGCCTGCTGCTCATGGTTCATCCATGTAGTAAGTAATAGTTTGCATATTCTGAGCCGTATTTGTTGCACAGAAGTCCTTGAAAAGTTGACAATTTCTGCATATTTAGCTCCATCTTAGAACCTGAAATTTTGATACTAACGCACAACCCCTGACAGGGGCACTTATAATCAACTGTGACATACCCATCATCATCATCACACTATAGTCCAATTCATGAGAAATTCTATACCTATTAATTTCCCTGATATTTTATTTCAAAGAAACCTACTGTATCATAGAATAGTTCAGTTTGATTCGAACCACTTGTATGTTTGGTCTTTGCAGCTCTTTTTGTAAATGAATGATAATTTAGCAGCCCCATATTTTTGCTTTTGTTGACTGACCTGAAAGAGACAAATTTCCTGTAAAATTTCTCCTCAGCTAATATAATCAAAATCCGTGAAAAGAAAGGCCTTGATAATGGAATAATTGCTAGATATCTGAACATATGTTACTCATGACATGGTGGCTGTGGACTGGAGGCAACTTAAAAAGGAGTCAAGGAAACTTGGACCCCATGCCAGATACCACTATAGTCATTAGCTCTTTTTGGGATCTCTACATTGCCAAGACCACAAAAAACACACAGCTAGCTAATTTAGTCTCTCCATCATGTACTCCTCCTAGATTCGTCCTCCTCCAACTCTCTCCTCTAGACAGAATCTGTTTGGAATTGTTTTTTTTAAGTCCTATTTTGGTACTTTACTCCTTTTTTATGCTTTGCCATTGCGGAAGTGGGATGCTAGTGTGCTAGTGCCTGCTGGCTTTGATCAAACTTTCTGTGGAAGAAAATTCATTGCAGGGAAACAGGGACCAAAGTTTACAAAACTAAACACTTAATTCATTGAATATTATTGTGTTTATTTAGTTAAAAAAAAAAGAAAATCTATTTTCAAATTATGCATCACTGCATTATTTACTTTTCCTGAATCATAATGATTTTTTTTCCAAATTATTTACACAACAGAAACTTGATACTCAAAGGATAAATGAATGGTTATTTTTAAATGTATATATTTCCATATTTATGTCTTGCCACATTTCCTGGAATATACAATGTACCAGATGGAGAATTATGTATTTCTTTACATGGTCTGACTGGTGACTGTGGTTTTAACAGAAGTAGCAGGCACCAGACACACAGTGAAAGTGGATACCAAGGAGATGCTCAATTTCTTCTTTCCAATTGAATTTAAACATTCATTTTTAACTTCTGGTACTTATGATATAAAATGCACAGTACAAAGAATGAATTTGCTAAACAGATATATTCAATCTGACCAGTGTCTCTCTGTTCAGCTTTTGTATCACTTCTGGGCCTCTTTGCAGGAGCTGATAGAAACATGATGGGAAATGTTAATTAATATTTTTCTCTATATTGATCTCCAAGTTAAAATAGTCCTTATTAACATTGTAAATGGTAGATCCGTTGAGATGTACTTGACAATATTTGACTGTTCATGTGATCTGTCACAAACTTAATGCATCCTGTATAACCACATGCTTTTTCCAGCATTCAGTGCTCATATAGAGTTTTAAAAAATATGTGCAGCTTTACTGTCGCAACCCTGGCTGGATATTAGTTCCTTACCTTGTGATTTTATGTGATATAATCTTGAACTGCATTTTTTTCTCTTAGCCCATAGCATTACAACAACTGTGACTTGGTTTAAAAGGCACTATTATTATTATTATTATTATTAATAATAATACATATTTTATATATACATACACACATACACAACACAGTATTTTTCATCTTCCACATAATTATAGACAATAGAAAAGAAATACCTGTATAAAAATTGAAGATTAATGTGCAAGAATGGAACCCAGCACATTGAATGGGAAAATTAAATATATAATTTTTTTTTTTACAAATTGAACATTTTGTTTAAAATAGATTTTGAACATCACAATTGTATTAAAGTACTTTTATTACGACATTGATAAATTGACTTTGCATAATGAAGTTTTGTAGAAAAATAGTTTGGGTTATGACCATGGAGGTGCTACACCTTTAGCTTCCCGCTTCCCTCGAGTTTGGCTGCTTCATGCAGCTGCCAGAGGCTTATCTGTCTGCTGTGGACAACACCATGTTAATCACAGTAGCATGAATTGCTGTGTATTCTATGGGTCTGTGAATAGTTTCAGCTGTTTATCCCCCACCACACAGACAAACATGCACAGGCACACACAAACAGTCTGTTCTCACCAGTTGGCCAGGATTTACTGAGTTTGTTTGGCAGTATAGAGACAGAAGCGGCTCAAGCACCTGGCTGGACCTGAACAGCCCTTTTGTTGACCCCTCTGCCGCATAGAGGGGGGTCTACTAGCAGTGTTTCGAGTAGCATGGTAATCTCACTGTTTGGCACTATGACAATTGTGGCAATATTCTCTTTTAGATTGATCGTTACACCATTTTTTTTTGTTATTTCTAAGTGTCATCATGTTTGTTCACTTTAAATGCATTCTGTTGAACAACTATGCAACATTTGGCTACATTGCTTTAATCCTCAAGGTCTTTTGCCATAGGGGATGACTTCTCTGTCCAGACATAAAAATGTTATGAGATCCAACTAAGGACAAGTAGACTTAGAAAGGAATGTAATGTATTATTGGCTTATTGCCTTGCTGAAGGTTTTCTGTGTAATTTAATTATTTTAGGTGAGCCTTGTTTGTGACTTAGGATTAGGACGGTATATATGATGCAGACAAAACATGCAGACCTATTTAGCACGCATTTGTTTGTGTCTTGGAGTACTGCAACGTAATGCCTTAGCTGTGTGAGTAAACACTGATATGTATGTATGAATATTGATATTTTTTTCAAACAATTAGACAAATTGATAACAAAGCAAGTTGTTTTGTGGTGGAGACTGTTTTTAGGATTTTCTTTAATAGCTATAAAATTACCAATACATCAACATACTACTACATTGTTTTACCAACTAATCTTCATGTTAAAATAGCTGAGAGATTTTTTTTTTTTGAGTAGCTTTTGTTTTATTGACCACATACTGTGGTCTGGTCTGCCAACTTTGTTGGTGAGATTGTAGATACCACCGTGATTATTTCAGAAATTCTTGTTTTTGTTTTCAAAAACATAAATTCCCTGTATGGTGTTGAAGTTAAATGGAGCAGCTGACAGGGCAAATACTCTCTCCCTTTGTCTTTCCCTCTCAAATGCTCTGAGGGGTTTCTCGTCAGGAATTTATACTGTTATGGAAAGACTTCCTTCCATAAACAATAACCACAGGTGGCTGAGCAGTCATTACCCAAACAAAAGCAAAATTAGAATGAACAGTTTCACTTAAAACATGCTTGGGTCAAAATTAAATGCGAATTCTAAACGTTTGTTCTCGTAAATAATGTTATTTTATAATAATGTAATGCTTTTGAAAAGGTGTGTGTGTGTGTGTGTGTATCTTTGACTAAGAACCCAAAGCATGTGTCCACTGAAGAAATGTCTTCCCACACCACATGATTCTAACTTATAGTTATTTCTGTTTAGATTCTGAGCTCACAGTGAAACAATGAATGTTTTAGGTTTGAGCGCCTCCGAAATATAGTTTGTCGTCAGCTTAAAGTCATGCTTGACCATGATGAAGACGTGCAAATGAGAACATGTGTTGTCACTGATGCTGTTCAGACATTGTGCCAGACATGAACAAACACTGTTCGAGACAATGTCTGCTCACACGTTCTGATGTTAGACTGCCCCTGTTTGCATCGTTATTGTTAGAAAGGCTGGGTGGTAGCCTAGCTTCTTCTAGCACGTCCATTATGAGATACACTTCCTCTTTGTCTTGTCTTAAGAAAACTGATAAAATTACTTCATAATGCCTTACATGTTAGGAGGCAGGAGGTTTTACTATTTGGTGGCCCAGAAAACATTTTCTGCACCTGATGACTTGGCAATTCCTAATTCTGGCTGAATGTTTAGAGGCTAATGGGATGACATCATACACAAAGTGAACTATTCTACTATGTCATTGTCTGTCGTTCAAGAAGGAAACTTGGGACGTAACATTAACTGTCTGGTCTATGGCAGTGTATAATCATCTATATTTGTACCAGAGTCCCAGTTTATAATCCTAAAAATGGCCTTTTCCGTATCTCCTATAAACTACTACTTGCATCAAATAAGACATCTGCTTTAGGGTCTTATCACCCTGTCCGTTTTCTTTATCAGTACACATGATCAGGTATCTTAGAACTTAACATAGGGTGCAGATTTTCAAGGAATAGTTCACCAAATAACAAATATTCATGCTCCCTTGACCCCATGTAAAGGTAAGCTGTGGTGAAGTTTTTAAGTCCACACAATGTTCCTTGCTTCAGATCAAATGAAAAGGCTTATGACAGTTTTCATTCCTTGTGAGAAAACTGGGGAGAAAAAATACTGCACCCTGGTGGGTGTAATCCAAGGCTTCAAAAGATTGGAATATACAGCTAACAGCTCAAAGACGCTATGAGTTCTTGTGGTGAAACCCAGGTACACAATGTCACAAAAGCAACAGAAGGATAGATCTGGTTGTGACCTGATCAATGTAGCATTGCACACTCATCACTTTGTACATTTTCAGGAAGATAGAGATTGTAGTGCTGATTTTTTAATTTAGTTTTTGTAGTTAATTGTGCTCTTAAACTTTCAAATATTTGATTAGTTCTGACATGATGATAATCTATAGACAAATAAATCATCTAGTTTTTTCTTGACATAACTGAAAGAGAGAATCTTCATTTCATGCATGTTTTGAACCTAAAGAAAATACTTGAGTTGTGAAACTACTTTAACACCTGTGTAGTTCTGTTAAACTCTAATCACTTAAAAAGCCTCCTTCAGGGCTGAGCTGAGTTTACCTTCTAAGTGTCCTTGTTCCAACTTTGAAATGCCCTTTTGGCTCATGTTTGCTATTTTTGTGCTCAGAAATATTTGTCTAAATTTTCATAACCAGACAGTCATTTTAAGAGCTAAAATGGTGAAGAAAAGAATGCACCTGATTTACAAAGGGGACCATTGAGTGCACAGACCTACACGACTATCAAAGCACTGTGCAGCCAGCAGGCAACGATTAGCAGGGCGTAGCTCAAACCACATCTTTCACTTGTGCGCATGCGCACACACACTCTCTCTCTCTCACTCTCACACACACACACACATGGCCACAAACCTCAGGTGTATCCACAGTAGACACTCCCAGTCTCTCCATCTGTAAAGCAAAATAAGGGCTCTTGCACCAAACCTGGTCAGCCAGTCTCTATTTTCTTTTTGTGGACTATTTTACAACAAACATTTGCTCAATTCCCTTTCAAGCCATGTGATTTAAGACTCATCTGATGGTATGAATTATTCGGTCTAACTTGTCACACTAATTTTTTTTTTTTTGTTTTTTTTTTTGCTTACATGAGGCTGTGTTTCTTTTATTTTAACACAAATCAGTGATATTAAATGTATTGTCAGTTAAAGCTCACAATCATGATATTTCACTGAACCTAAAACCGCTTTTCACAGGACTTTTTATAAACTAAAGTCTAAAACAGGGTTCTTCATTGTTTTTCTGCCCAAGGACCCTCAAATTGATAGAGATATGGAGCAGGGACCCCCTACAACACATATTGTACAAAAATGTGCTTTATATCAAACTGGGCCTAGTGCCATATATAAATGTGACTTGTTATTGTGCATTCAGCAGAAATGTTTCAAATGATACAACGCTTCATATGTTCACAGTTTAACTTTAAAAATGTGCAAGGTACAGTAAGTGAGATTGCCGTGCTAATGCCAATTATCAACATTGCTTGTCAACAGATACCAAAGATCTAATCAGCAGATAACATCCTCTGTCTCCATTTATCCATAATCGACATTATTTTGGATTCATGTTAACGTGTATTCCAAATAATTCAAATCTGTGGGAAAAATAAGGGGGGAAAAACAGCAAAACAACAGTTTTAAGATGTTGTGAAATCAACCAACAATTAAATCTCCCTGCTCCTCAAGTGGGAGCCCCGAGGACCCAGTGTTCAAGACCTCTGGTCTTAAGGTCAAGCTGCTCTTGAGTTTGTGGTAATACTTCCATGGCCCATGGATACTCAGTGTTCACAAAAACAGCTTGTTAGCAATCTCCATGGACTGAGTTTGGCACAGAGACAATCAGAATTGTGTTGCTCATGACCTTGGAAGTTAATGTGCATCAGAGGACAAGAAAGCAAACAAATGGGGGACTCAGATGAAGCAGGGGTTAGGTCATCAATACTACCGCAACAAGCCAGTTGCATTTAGCCTCTATTCCCCCCCCCCCCCGTACTCATCCACGATCAAATGGAATCTTGTTTTCTTTCAAAGACAGAAAAAAAGAATTTATCAGTTAACATACCGTAGTGGTTTCAAGGATCTTTGAAAAGGTGATAGCGGCTGTCATGGCAGTTCATTGGGTAGAAAGGTCAACAGGTCACAAGCTTTTCTAATTACAGCATGACCTGCTCTGGCAGACACATTCCTCGTGCCTGATTTTACGTTTTCCTTTGTCTCATGGCTAAATAAGGGTAACACGTATCTTCATGGTAAAGAGAGTTTTAGTATCTCCCCTAAATTAACTGGCATACATTGATACTGATGACCCATTCTTGTCACTTATTACCATTGTTACCTACCAACACAAACCAATCTTGTATATTAGATTTTTTCTGTCTCTCTGTGATCCTGCGTTATTCAGTTACACCCCATTATCATTATTATCGCATGTAATGTAACTGCAAATGAATTTCTAGCTGTCCAACGCTCATGAATGTTGAACACAGGCTGAACTAATGACCTCAGCTCCTTTGTGCTCAATGGGATAGGGTTTGGTGCCTTTTGCAGAAGGAACAGATTGCAAAGAGTGCTTCCTCTTGATTTGTTTGTTCATCTTTTCATTCAGGTTTTACTTTAAGATTGTTATTGGTTTGAAGATACAAAAGCAAACGTTTAGATTTAGAGCATCATCTGAAAGTTTTCGGAGAGGTCTTTGTCAGAGTAGAAATTAAATGCCTAAGCTCGCAAAGAATTTACCATTAACCAAAATGCGCAAATCGTACCAACTTTCCAGATTGCAGCGGCTTATGTTTGCATATGGGATTATACCCTTTGCAAAGTTTGCAGGGACAGCTTTACTGACACATCCTTGTCTATTCATGGTTCTGAGCAGGCTGTTGTCCAGAGGCTAGTGGCGTTCTCATGACCTCACCTGGCCCCAGAAGAGGGTCTGCCTAATGATCTGTGCTAATGGCAAGTAAAAGCTGTTGTTAAACCAGATTTCCATGGCAACCTTGCACTCCAGACCACATTGCAATAATGCCAGGAAATATAGTCCACTCTGAACTGCTCTGCCCATATTACTGAAAGGTAGGAAAGGAAGAGAGGAATCTCTTTAAGGATTTGAAAAAATGGTGTAGCTAAATTGCACCACTTCAGCATTGTGAACCACTGTGTTTCCAACCTTTTAGGTGACCAATCATCATATGGACAAGTGTTCTTCATCTGTTTATCTTGATTCAACTGTCCCTGCTGCCTCATATACCTTGAGGAAAACATTGTTATAATTGAACTTTAAATATAGAAAGAGATTTTTACCGTGGAAGCTCTCCTGTTTCAAGAGCTTAAAAGCTATACAGTTGCGAATAAACAATCTTAATATTGCTTATTAAGTCTTGTAAAATTTCAGTGTAGTAAAAGACCACAGGAGTTGAGGGGACAGACATAATTCCATTACTGTGTAGAGATGAGTTGATACATGACTGCTGCTGTTAAAATCTATTGCAGAGCAAAATCTATTCTCACCCAACCAACTGAAATTTATTTTGACATTTCTGTCTTTTCAATAAGCGGGCCTGCAAATGTAACTTTTGAATTCAGCTGCCATTTATTCTCTATACGGTGATTAATGCCGATGCTGTTAGCTTTGGTGGTTCTATTCTTGAAAAAAGCTGCCCAATGTTTTCATCTTGGCTACATGATGGAATTTCCAAATCCAAGCTATCCTTCTCCATCATGGTGGTTCTTTGTGCCACAGGCTGCTGCTGGTTAACTCACAAGGCAATTCAAGAATTCACAAAATTTAAAAATATCCATCGAATTATGAGTAACAAGACATTTTGAATAGACTTTCACTCATCTTCAACCAACCCCCACTCCGTTATTAAGTTTCAATCTCTTCTTTATGAGTATAATCTGTTCGGAACCTTGAATCAAGGTGTAAATGCCTTGGAAAATTATTAGAAAATAAACAAATAAATAAATAAATAAAGTACACTGCTTTTTTTTTTTTTTTTTTTTTTTTTTACAATTAATTCTGACCAACTTTGCTAATTTCAGGAATTAAATGCCAAAGCTGTCATTAAAATGACAGTGCTGTAGTCTAATGTGACATCCCCTCAGCGGTCCTCACACCGTTTGCATCCTTCAGGATATGAGATGCTTGCAGTCAGATTTTCTCTAGACTTATAGCCAACAAAATGCAACGTTACATTGAAGTATGAGTCAGTTAGCCTACCTGACCACAAGTTGACCACAGTTACAGTTAAGTAGAACTTAGGCAAAGCCATTTCCACTTCAGCGCCACACTAGACACAGTTTAAAACTGTCTTAATATTTCTTTGATGGTAGCCAGTACCTCTTGTCTACTTACTGAATATTTTCCACAATCTCTCTTAACTTAATTTCTTGAATCTGTTAGAGGCTGCCAGATTGACCAGACTCAAATTTATACCCAGACTGCAGATCAAAATTGCTAGAGCAATCTGTAGGTCATCACATTTGGAACTGAATTATGAGCAGACTCCTAACAGACAGTATGATTTGACACACTCCAGAAAATATTTTTTTCTTTTAATGAAGTAGTAGCGTCCTACACACCATATAGGTACTGGATGATTTAAATGTTAAAACTTTGGTCACATTCACAGCCAAGGATAGACCCCCTTTGTTCAGTCCAATAGGATGAAACATGTGTGTGATCAGAGATTCAAAGATCAGATTTTCACTTAAATGTTTAAGTACACGTTATGTTGCTCGTCTTCTGAAAATATATATTCGACAGTGAACCTCATACGCCAGCTTCTAGTTTTAAAATGATCAGAAAAAGACAATCAAGTGTTGGCTGTGTACACATTTACCCAGACATCATAGCAATTCAGTGAGGCCATTCTAGATTTACACAAATGTATTTTGGAGTTTCAATTGAATTGATACTACAGACAGAACAGATCATTCATTCGCTATCTATACTCCTGCTCACTGGTGCCTTCCTTTCCGTGACACTGTGCCTTGGTGTAGAGCTTTTTCAGCATGTGAGCAACTTATAAAATGACCAAGTCAAAATGATCTACTCACAGCAAAAATGCAAAACATTCTTTGTATGTATAATGAATGTTGACGTACCATGCATAACCGCATAAGCCAATATTGCACAACACAAAATAATTATTTACATTTTTTTTGTCATTAGCCAAGTTCACTGATGACTTGCACTGAATTGAATCAGCCAGGGATGCACAGTCCGGACAGTAGCTGCATCCAGCCGGCCTTATTAGCGATGACGTGACTCAACCGGAACGATGCTTCGGTCGCGGCTTTCGCTTTTGAAGTATGTTGTGTGAAAAGTGACTGCCGTCCGGGCAACTGGGATTTTAATTCCTTCGGCTCTCTCTTTCTCAGCTCGCTTTTCGGCGGGATGTCCGTGTCGCATTTTCCACGCATTGTCCGAAAATGCCGCTCCACATTACCCTTCTTTGGTATTGAGATGTTAGACCGGCAGATGAGGCAAACGGACTTCCAAAATGTCATCGTGAAAAAAAAGTCCTCCTCCCATTTCGTATGAAAGTGATAGGTTTTTGTCTTCTTACTTGGTCCGGCTCCCACACTCCTTTTATACCCTTTCTTAAGTTCAAGAGGAAAAAACCAAGGGTTAAAAATTGGAGGTAACTTGCGGACTAGCTTGTTAGTTTTGCTGCACTTTGCGCCGTTGTTTGTGCACGTGCAGTGACCTCAGTGTCAGAAAAAAATCAGATGTCATCTGACTGGCCGCCCAGTATATCAATCAAGTGACAGGATGGATGACAGGCCGACGTCTATATTTTTTTAATGTCATGCCATCTACCGGTATTACCTTTTCGATCGACGTATTGAGCACCCCTGGTGTAGAGAATGAACGGATGAATAACTGACATTTTAGAAAAATATAACCCTTTACTCAAGCATACCTCACACTTTGAACCCACTGTTCAGTCCAAAGGCACCCAGCACTCTTGTTTAGTCACCAACTGTATTTCTGGTGTTCCTCATGCTTGGATCAGCCTATCTTTTGTAAACTTTCACACCGTTCACACATTAGACACCTACCTAATGGTCTTCAAGCAAGCCATCCCACCAAAACTAAGGTGGATGGTGGATCTGTCTGATCTTGAATTTGATCCAATGGATTTAACCCATCTAACCCCTTTTTACGTCACACTAGACAACAGAATTAAACTGTTGTAAGGTTTTTTTTTTTTTTCTGGAGGCCAAAGGTTACCACATCATTAGTGCTTTGCTGCAGTTATAGTCCATGTTGATATTGAGATCTGCAACTATTAGTTGCACTTTGTTGTTTATCCAGTGACAATGATGATGGCGATAGTTCTCTCCCCTCACAAGGCATTTTTGGGTTCAAGGCTGACTGGGACATTTCTATAGGGAGTTTCTATGGTCTCCATTGTCTGGCAGGGTTCTTTCTGAGTGGTCAAGCTTCCGCCCACACACCAAAACATGTAGAAGGTTAATTGCAGAATAACAGTATTTCATGGGTAAGTGTTTCTAAATGCTGTCCTTTGAGTGACCAGTTCATGGTGTGCTCTGCCTCTTTTTCACTGTCTACTGCACTTTTTTGTATATGCTTTTTGTCATGTTAATCAAAACTTGAAATCCTGCTTCAAAATTGACTTATGCAGACACAGAAGCAGTGATTCAAGGTTTTATTTTTTTATTTTTTCAATATTTCCATTGCTATCAGTTTCTTTCCCCTGTCCTTGCTTTCTGTTGGGCTGGGATGATAAACATGGGGAATCTTTTAAGGATCTCTTATTTTTCTTTTTTTCCCCCCATGACCACTTTAATCGCTGATTTATGGGGAGAAAAGGGAAATGTCGTGGAGACTGCCCTGCAACTCTCTTCCTCTGCATCTACTTCTGGTGCTCCTAGAACATTCTCACACACACACACACACACACACACACACACACACAAGCACGTATGCACGTATGCACGCACGTGTTCCCCTGGGGCCAGTGGGAAGCCATTCCAAAGCTCAGGCCACTTCAAACCCCGGCGTCAGGAGGAAACAGCGGCAGTCTCATTGATTTGAACCAGAAACCTTTTGTCATTGTGCCTTTATCATGTGTGTACACACCGAGGAAAATGTGTTCACGTTATCAAGGGCATATGAATTTAAATGGTTGGTTGTTGTACATATTAAGTTCAAATTGTTATTTATTTCTTTTCTTTTACCTTTTAATTGTCATTACAAGGACAAAACCACCAGGGTCAGCCAACATATGTTGCATATCTTTTTCTTTTACATAATTCCGTCCCATTAATTGTGTATGTGTGTGTGTTTGTGTGTGTGTGAGAGAGAGAGACAGAGAGAAAGAGAGAGTTTGTGATAATTTTTGTAATTTACATCAGATGATCATTTTCTAGAGTTATTTTTTTTTACTTGTTTGTTTTCTACAGCAATTTCTGCCGCAGCAATTTTACAACTTACAGCTTAAGCTGTATCAGTCGTGTAGGAGTTGGAGAAGGGTAGGATAGTTCTCCCAGGGTCAACAATAGAAAGAAAAGTTCTCAATGAGAAAAGAGGCGAGCTCAGTAATAAGAGCACTTGACTGTTCCTATGGCTACCACTTACCGAGTAAAGGGGTATTTAATAAAGAAGACACCCCTCATGGGAAGCGCACTGCTCAATGTTGTGACTTTCTGAAAGTGTTTTTTGTTGTTCTAGTCAGAAGTTTTTACATCTCAGCCACACATTAGATCTTATTTTTCTTTTATCATCATTGATGACTTGTGTTGTGGACCATCCCCCTCTCTGTATTGCTGCTGTCTGGCTCTCTCTGCTCGCTGTGGGCCGCTGTGTGTTAACCATGACAGCTTTTGTGAGACTGTCACTCGGGTCTCGGAAGTACACAGGGACTCTACATTGGCATGCAGTCTAGCGGGAGAATTACCCGCCTGGTGGAATGTCCTATGGTCATCGTGTTTTGTGTGTCGAATGAAAGAATTTGCATTAATTATCGCCCTTCTTCAACTTCTTTGTGGGCAATGTAATTGACTAGTGAGAAGCTAGTAGTGTATTTTTGTGCGCGTACAATCTGTGTATGGATAGATGAATTTATAGGCACTGTAGTTCATGGCGATTCACAAAGTAAAAAATGTTTAAATGTTCCTGTTTTTCAGCACATTATTCATTTATATCATCAGAGATCAGTACTGGCGTCAAGGTCTACCACGCTTGGTTCTTACTGCTCTCCGGATGAAGAAAGAGCGATATACCATCAGCTCCCTTTTATTTGAACATTGCAGTCTTTAAAATGGTGATTCACATTTTTTGAAAGTTTGATATTCCAGTATCATCACATAATCTCACTATTCCAATTCACATTAATCCAGCAGACTGACATTTGGCTTGATTTCCCTTGTGTGTCTAATCTTTTAAGCTTGAATTTGATGATCAACTCTTATCCGTGGTTCAGATGATGGTTGATGTCCGCAAGGTCCACTCATTGTATTGAAGTTTTAGGCCTCCAGAAGGCAAAGTAGAGCAGTGGTCACCAACCCCCGGGTCGCGGACCGGTACCGGTCCGTGGATCAGTTGGTACCGGGCCGCCCAAGAAATAATCAATTATTTCCTTTGGATTTATGATTTGAGTTTGAACAATATTTAGTTTGAAAAATTTTTGATTTTGAAAAATGACTTCAATCTCTCAGTTACATCTCAGTCACTTGAGCACCAGAAATGTAACCCACAAGCTAGCAAAATGAGTAAAAAAAGCAGACGTCAGACGGAAAGTTTCTTTTCAAAGGGGAAAGGTCTAGTGAAGAGACAGAAGAAGAGCCTGCAACTGCCAAGAAAAAGAAAGCTTTTAACAGACAATACCAGGAGTTCTACTTGAAAGGTGGATTTATCGTATCAGCTGATTCCCACAGACCAGGCCACGCTGCAGAATATGCAGCAATGAGGCAATGAAGCCTTCATTATACTCATGTTATGTTGTTGGCGCAATGTTATGAGGTAGCTGCTAATGAAGTTGCACACGAGTACACAGTGGATTCACGTTTATTATTATGGTCACAATTTAAACAATCTACGTGTAACCCCCCCCCCCCCCCCCCCGGTCAGCGGTAAAATTTTCAAGCGTTGACCGGTTTGCAGTGATAAAAAGGTTGGGGAGGTAGAGGATCCGTATGTGACCCTTTTCAGTTCCGGTTATAGATTTAGAATTACTGTGTGTAGTCTCAGAAAATGTGCTAACCAGACCTTCCACGCTAGCAAAGAAATAATAGAACCCTTTGTCTTTTTTTTTCTTTTCCTTTTTTTCTACAAAGGAATGATTTATTATGTGCATTTTTTTTAGAGAACAGTGTTTTAACGTGACAATATTAGCCAAACTGTTTTGACTAACTTACTTTGTTGCCATCAGAATAAGAGACAAATGAAGTTTTGTAACGCTCATACTCCAACTATGATCTGTTGTTTCATGAGAGCTCAGTTATTTTAAGTTTATATTTTCTTGTTCTGCAGTCTAAGGCTGAGTGAAGTTTGTCTCTATGGCATCACTGTACAGGAGACTGGGAGAACAAACTCAAGTTGGTTGGTTGACTTACATTGACCTGCTAGAATAATTGATTTATACTTTAATGCTTATTTTTCTCTCTGTTTTTATGGGCTGTGCATGTCCTTTTGGGTTCTGGCCATTCACTTTGATGAGGAGGAATGAGCATAGAAGGGACTGTAATCATTTTAGCATCATTTTGGGGCAGCACTGTATAATTAGAAAGGGTTGATTTCCTTGCCCACAGAAAGAGTTGAAATTGCAGGCCTTGCCCCAACCAGGGTTTAGGAAAGTGACTAAAATAGTACTGGCAAGTTTCTGTCCTTGTGTCCCTCTGTATAGTATCGGTCAGATGGCAGTGCAGTCACCATGACACACTCTAGCCTATACACCAGCACTTCGATGGCCACCTTTTATGTGGTGCCTCCTGCTTTCAGGACCAAATACCAAAATTACATCTTGTTCTTAATTTCTTTAGCATGCAGAATGGCTAAAAACCTGTAGCAGCCTGGACCTGCTCTGAGTGCAGCAAGTGAATATGCCACTGAATGTTTTTTCAGTATGCCGAAAGAGATGTAGCCTCAACACAGGTTCCTCCAGTATCACTAAACCGACTGTTATTTTGTCGTATAAATATCAGTCAAGCCAGGCTTTGCTGACCATCATAGCCAGTAATCTTGTCACAGTATCTATAATGATAAAAAGTATTATGGCCAAGCAATTTGGTAACCTTTCCTGTAATTTTATCCATCATTTAATCTGGAAATGTAATATAAAAACAATTTTCTACTTAAATATCATCATTATATTAAAAATATATCATTTTTGTTATCAGCGAATCCATCAGATTTTTACAATACATTTTGGTTTATTAAGGTAGAAACATATTCATTGCTTAGCAAGAAATAAATTCAAACAGTTTATTTAATTATTACAAAACTTTAATCATTACAGTGCCAAATCTGACAAATGCTACAGTGAAACTGTAACCAGTTAAATGTATCCACTTATGCTTGAGTTTGTGTTCATTTGTGCAAATTGACCTTTTTTCCGTCCGCCAATGAAATAATGAGCCAATTATGTCCTTAAACATTAGCTTAAATCTCTTTTTAATTTGAATATAAAATTACTGCTATTCAGCTCTACAGCAATGAAATGTACTAAATATATGTCAGATTGTAGGAAATTTAATCGCGGATAACAACTGCACAACCCCAAATTTTTAGATTTCACCTCCAAAGAAACACTCAGGTTTGCATTGAATGAATGCTTTTTGATTCCTAGTTGAATATGGGTGCTGAAAGTCCCGCTCAGATTGTGTCAAAGCCTGACAGTGGCAGAGTAACCTTTTGACTATCACAGGTTACTTCCAAGTCTGATGGCATGCAGAGGTGTCACTGCAATATTTCCGTATGCCGTGTCCTTGCCTTGTGAAGGAGCCGTTCAAAACTCCAGACAGCTTTGTGTCTCTTGTGACAAGGCAGAGGCCTGGAGAAAATGTGTCTGTTTGCGATTAGCCCGACAGACATACAACAAGGGGCTAGATGCTAATAATAGCTTGCATCTTGTATTTGAGTCTTCCCTGATTTTTTTTTTCTCCTTTTTTTTCTAAACCTCTGACTGAAGACAGGCATCACTGCTGATCTGCCATAGTATCCCCAAGCAACACAGTCCTGAAAACAGAACCAGAACTAATTGTCATTACTGTGGCTCACCACATCTGCAGTTATGATTCAACTGAGTCTGCTGACGTATTATTAGTAGAGTATTACATGCTGTCTTGAGGTTGATAATTCATGCATTTTAATTGTAGCCATGATGAGTAGGCAACTTGGACACCGCAGAATAGATTACTTAGCTTTTAGCTGGCTCCATGACTCGAATGGTCTCTCTATGCAGGATAAGTTCTTACTGAAGCAAACCTTTTTTCCATCCTGAACATTGACTCTACAGAACAACGTAATGACCAGGTAAAATCCATCGTGAATTTCGGGGTATCTTGATACATGATATAAGACAGGACTTCTGATTGTCTGCCTCTAGATGTAATTTTGAAAAGGGAAAATGACTTTCCAGAAAACAAATTACATGCAAAAGAGACACCACAGAAGAACTATTCAGAAATATATTGTCCAATAAGGATAGTTGCTTTGAGTGTAAAAACTATAGAGTTTTGTGTCATTTATTTATTTACTTATATTTTGTCTATGGAGAGTAACAAAACACATGTTTTACTGTTGTACTCAACAACAGTTATTGACCTGTTTTGTTGGATTGTGTGTTGTTATAGGTGAACGCGATCTAATAATCATACTCAGCCTTGAGTTTGACTAACTTTCGATGTGTTGGGGAAATTTCAGCTTGTGGCATTTGTTTTCAAAGTTCAGAGACAGTGACCATCAGCACACCGACTTCTTCAAAAAAAATTACAAAGCTGAAGATTTATAAATTAAAAGATTTTTTTTTGTGCCCCTCATTAATTAAGCAGCATGTGCTACCAGTTTATGGCCAAACAATTGAGAGTGTACATATTAATATTTGCTATCAATATGACCCTCCAAAGTTAGTATATAATGTCTTAATAAATGGGTAAATATATACTAATATTTAATCAATGAACAAATTCATGTTTCTCACAATACCGTCACACTGCTACATCCTTACAGATTCAAGGAAAGGCTGTTGTGTAAAGTTAACGCTTAAAATACAACAAGTGTACTTAATGAGTAACATGGTGGTTTAACTGGGTGGTCAATGAAACACAGTGTTATCATTTACCGTATTAGCATGAGGACCCTCCAGTGTGTTCAGTAGAATGAGAATTGTATAGAGGCCTCAACTCCATATTAAAATTAGCTGTATAAAAATGTGTCTTTTAACAGTTGCTCTTGTATGTGGACCTGGCAACCGCTGTTGTTTATTGTTTTAATTTTTAGATTAATTGTCATGATGGCCAAAACCCTGCATTCAAACATGTATGCTCAGTCTGCAAGATGTAGGTGGTCAGAGATATTTAGGACATGATTGCCCTTAGTAACCAGAAAAAATACCTAATTCCACAATTCCTCTTGAAATTAAATTATGTAAATACACAGAATGACCTATGTTGTTATTTGACATATATAATTTTCTCCATATTTATGCCTGCAATTAATAACAAAACTCAGAGAAATGATGCAGAGAATGTTTTACCCTCAGAAAAAAAAAAAAAACATTCAAGTTCATTCTAATATAGAGGTGGATTTGAAGTTGTAATGCTATTATTGAGTCGTAGTAGATGCAATTGTTTCTACAGGAAATATGAAACAGAACCTAGTGAAAAGGAAAAAGCTATGCTTCACAGAGGGCTGTGCCCAGCCTTATTGTGTAACTGCATGAACTGATATCAAAGATGTTTCAAAAAAAGTATCCTCCCATCTTCTCTACAGGTGATATTCACAGCCACAGCGTCCAAAGAAGATTCTCACCGGAGGGAATCGGCCAGCCAGGCCCAGACAGCGGTCACCCTAATGTTCCAGATGATGTGTTCAGACTCAGCCTCGCCAAGGGAGTGTCCATGTCCCTCCCTTCCTCACCTCTCCTGCCACGACAGTCTTACATGATGCCCCTGCGACCAAGCAAAAAATCACCAGGTAATCACCACAGTATCTGCATAGATTGGAGCTCTTTCTTTCATTACAGTTGTACTGGTTGTATCGATTGAATTTTGTCTGATGGACACCTATCGACATCAACTCAAATCAGCTAAATGTGTAGGGAGGATAAGTTACTTCAGACTTACCATAATTCAGTCCTCCTTAAGAGATCCGAATCCAAATCTGACTTTGTTAGTGCTTAGTAAGTTTCATCTTGTGTGTTCTTACCAAGTTCAGACAAACCATAATGGGACAATTTAGTAAATGAAGTGTTTTTTTTTACAATTACATGGGCATGGATTGTTAATTCAAAATTTGGATGAAATATGCAGAATTGTTAAACTGACCTCCTTTTGGCTTTATTGAATATTCTACATACCACACGCTTTGGCATTAAATGGCGTGCGCTTTCACTGCAAGAATCAGCGAAGCCACTCATTGGTCACTGTTGCATGTATATTACTAAAAGAATGCGTTCAAATGCAGCACAGCCTTTCTCAGAATGTGGTTGGAGGTACAAAAAAACGCTTCTGCGCCGAGAACATCCACCGATCACGTCAGTTAAAATGCATGCTCGTGCCAAGTGGTTCTCCCCAAAAAATATTATATATCAAGTCTCCCTTCAGGTGATCTTATGTATTATCTTGAGGCTCTCAAGACGTGACAGATCGCAACCTAAACCCTACCACAGCTGCTTTATTATGTTGGATATAATGAAATAATAATGCAGTAATTAAGGCCGGACCACTGTAGATGCCAACGGGTAGGCTGCATGCTCAGGCAGGGAAAATACCCTATTTCTCTTCATCCTTTTATTTGATCACCTTGTGTTGAAATCGCGGTCTCAACAACCACACTGCGTGTTTACACTTTACAGGCTGGTAATGGGTGTGTGTTTACACTGGATCCAACTGTCTGTCCTCCTTGACTCCTATCCACCATGTTAAGTACCTTCTTGTCAGCAGCTGTGTGAGGCATCAAAGGAAGAGATGTCTTTTGTACCCAAACTTGTTTCAACGTAGGTCTTTGTATCCAGTAGATTTGGAATAGAGGGTAGAAATCTTTAAAGTGGACAATGTGGCCCCACTCGCACGTGTCACTCCTCTGAGGCTACGTAAGCTTTTGTTTTGTGAGTGATTGTGGTGAACAACTGGACAATTATGTTTGGCTGCAACCCGCTTTACGCTTTTCTTTTAGGCAATTATTCAGCTGAGGAAAATGTTTAAAAAAAAAAAAAAATCAGTGGCTATTCTTAGATATCTAGCACTTTCTCAAGATGAGTTGTTCCTTCTCTCGCCTGATTTTTCCAAGCACACTTGCTGCAATTCAAATGTTGGATCAAAAGCTGATTTTGGTCTTATAGCCGTTAGGGTTTGATGGATGTAGGGAGAAAAAAAAATCACAGAAACTCTGAAAATAAAAGTACAACAATGAGCTATACATTGGAAAACCAATGTGAAATCCACTTTATGATAAGAAAGCATACACTAATATTTTGGGCTAATACACTCTTTTTTTTTTTACAGTTGATACAATTTCTTACTATTATTTATTATTGTTATGCTTTACTTGAAACTCTGCCACAACAATTTCCTTCGGGATAAATAAAGTTGTTCTTATTCTTAAACCAATTATATTAAACCCATATACTTTTGATGTAGGCTGAAACTAGTTGAAAAGTGAATGAAATATAAAACTGTGGAAATCAGATACTGAGTTTGTGAGGATGAGAAAGACAGTTGCGACAGGCAAGAAAGTACGTATAAAAGGCATTTAAAGACACTACTGGGTGCTCAACTGCACCGCAAAATATGGGATGTTAAGGAGGACTACCAGGAACAGAGGAAGGGGGGATGGTTTGAAGGTTCTCAGACGCCGTCCTCACAGTTAACTGTGAAAACCCATAGGAGGAGATTTCACACCTCTAGTTAATAAACACATACTTCAGGAAATGTCTCAGCTCTGTGATGAAAGCAAGATCGGTCATAATGCTGCATTTTTTTTTCCCCCTTTGTCTGTCTGGTAGAGCGGTAAAGGAGTTGTATACTATTCAAATGTACTCGATTATTCTGTCCGATACTATAAAAGGAAATGGCCTTGTGAAATTGGTCTATTCATTTTTTTTATGCAAGATTTGTGTAATCCTTGGTGCTATTTCAACAAATTCTGCAGGTCACATTCATGTCAGACTTCTCAGACCAGCCGCACGGACTGGTACAATAAAATCAAAGGCAGAATGTGTTAATCTCTTTGCACTAAACACGTGCTGACTAGATGTAAAAATTTGACCTCAACTTCTACATAAGTGTTGGATGATGTCAGATTTGGTAAGGGAAACAGGGTTAACATTAAATTCGGCATGAAAAAGACTTATTCGAATGTCGCATTTGCTGCAGATGCAGGCAATCGATCCGGTTCATTGAGTTTGAATCAATAAAGTTCGTAATTCTTCACAAATTGTGTCGCACGTGTATAGAATATAACCAATTATTTTTGATCACCATACTCATGAATGATGTTAATCTAAGTTTATAGAGATCGGGGTAAATCCATCAATAAATTCCTCTGTATGATGTTGTACTCTAGAGGAAATGGTTTCACGGTACTTGAGAGAATGTTGCGGCTTTGCATCCTTGTCACATTGGATAATCAATTGCTGTTTTAAAGGTTCTTTTCATGATAACATCACAGGGGACAACAGAGAAACATTTCGTTAATTAGGAGTGTGATGGATGTCTGAACTGCGAAGTCCACGGTGGTGTTGACTTCCACAACTTTGATCAGCGTAATCCCGAGCTTAACCATGAAACTCAGTTCCCTGACATATGTTGACCAGCACCCAGGGTTTTTGGCCTTAATGGTTTACAGGCTCCCTAAAGGTCTAGGAAAGAAAATTTACTACGAGAATGAGTCCCGAATGAACAAAAACCTTGCTCCGGGCCAATTGTGGGTCATGGATCGATTATCCGAAAAAACCTTGAGTGGGAAGAATTAAGTTGATGACACCGTAATTTATCTTTCAGATATTTTCCAGAATTTTAAACCGAACAGGACTTTTTCCTCTGATTCACCCCCTTTTGGGTATCTCCTCAGTAAACTGCAATGGCTTTAATAAGTTACTGTGACATCCAGAGATTATTAAAAGCATCTGACTCCCTCAGCATCTGCGCTAACAGAAAATGCATCTGAATAAGTACAAGTAGGACAGAATTTAAACCGTCTGCTAGTCCATCCTTCCGAAACAACCAACAACGTTTATGTTATGTTAAACCGTTGACTTGGTTTTTACCGTTTTTGTGAATGTTATTCTAGGATCGGATAAAGTGTGGAAGTAACAATAACGGTCACAGTGTCCACAAGATGTTGAAGAGTGGTAGAGACAGAGGTGTTAACTTTGAGAGTCCTCAAAAAGTGACTTATCTTTTGAATTGTATGCAAACAAACTGCAGGATACTGGTCTCTCATAGTAGCACACTGTTGCTCATATTGAAGCTAGAATTTTTTTAATCAAGCTGCAGGTCTTTGATTCATTCATTTTCAAATAACTATCAAGAGAGTTTACTCTTTCATCCTGCTCTCCTTATGAACTGTTGTCATGCATATTGTTCAGTTCATTTTGACGTGTCTCATGTTACAAATTGTAAAGGAGAGGTTGTCTTATCTTATTGCTGATTTAATTGTCTAAAATATGACTGGTGAGATGTGGCTGGTATTGCACACATTGCGTACTGCTTAAATTCAGTTTTACTACAATTCTGTATAGTAATAGATAGTTCAGTACACTTCTATGATATTTTTACATAGTTAATAATGATAAAATAGTCATTGAGTGTCAAGCCATTTGAGTTGTGCACTTATGACATCAACGTTCAAGTGTTGAGTAATCAGGCAGTCTTTCGGGATTATTGATGTCCCTTTTGAGAAGTGATTTTAAAATGTCTCGCGATGCTACGGCGACCCATTTGAAAGTGTCCTCTGATGGGCACACGGTGAAAACTTCTACTCACTTCTCTTCTCCACCTCACTTCACTTGCACCTCGGCTCCTGTTGACATGCAGTCCTCTTCAATGGTGAATCCACAGTGAAATCCCATTTCCCTTTTTTTTATGCCTGGGTAACTGAGTACGCTGTCATTGCCTCTTCGTTTCGTCAGGAGAACTGAAGGTTGAAGGTTTATTATATAAACTTGTAACTTGTGAGTGAACCGGAAATAATATTTGCCGCCGTTATTGGCATGAATAAATAAGATAAGATAAGACGTACTTTACTGATCCCCATAAGGGAAATTCTTATGTCACAGCAGCGCAACAATTACAATATCAATGAATATGGGTTTAAATATAAATAGAGAGACATGTTGGTATGTTCAGAAAATATGTTTAAAGTCAATAGTAGACTTAACAGCGGTATTGGTTGTAAATCACCTTAACCAGTGGTGATAATGGCAATACATCAGCCTGAAGAAAGAAATTGATTCATAAATCAAAATCTGTAGTTTAATTTTAAAAAAGCAATATGCCTGTAGTACTTCATCAGCTCTGCAACCATAATAAGTACAGCTATGACTTTGACAAAGCATATCAGCAGCTCTCCAGAAGACATTTAATATAACTGGTAGCTGAGTCTATCACGCCGCACTTTTAAGCCACAGAACATTTTTGCTGTTGCAGAATGACATTTTCGAACAAAAAACCAGCTGTCATGAGACTGTTTTTGTTCTTTTCGCCGGGCGATAGGATACACAGTCTCATTGAGTAGTTGAAATGTGAAAATGTCAAGAGTCCATCTTTGAGGAATGCTGGGATACTTACAAATGCTTGGTCATTTACAAAGCATGAACACCCCTTTCATTTACTAGTCTTAGTAAGTTGTCAGTTATTCCTATTTGTTGCGGCTGTCTGCATATCTCACAATGAATAATGCATAATTAATATTCCAAATAATGTATAGTGTCTCAGTACAAAGGGCCACGCTGACTGAAAAAAGTACAAACCGAACAAATAACGAATAATCTCTGCTTTTCCATCTATGTTTTCTCTTTAACATCCGCTCATCCTTTTGGGCTTAAACTTTTTCCGTTACACCTTTTCTACATATTGCTTTGGACTGGCAGAACTAATTGTCTCAGTCATTTGCCATTATAGTTCAGTTATTAATAAATAAGAAGCTGGTATGAAATTTTCACACATTGCAAATATATTCCGCTATCAGTTACCGCCTCTCCAATCTCGGCCCTCTAAATTGTGCTGTCCTCTGACTGTTAGTGGCATTTTTAGGCTATATAGAAAAGAATTTAGGACAAAAATAAAATCTCTTGACATTTATTAGTGGCAGGAACATTTTGTAAAACTATTGTAAATGTCGTGAGTTTTAAAGAATGTTGAAATTACTCTTTAAAAATCCGAACAGTCTACCACCTACCATCTTTATTGGATTCAATCTCATTCAAATTCATTAAGTGTGTGTATGTGTGTGCGTGTGTGTGTGTGTGAGCGTGTGCGTGAGCGTGTGCAGGTGCATGTTTTTTAAGCATGTCATAGTGACATATTTCCCATTTGTACTTGCTTCCTGGGGTGTGCCCAGACTTTAATATGTTTTAATTTATCATGTTCTGCACTCAGATGCCACAAAACTACTAGTGGGCTGTTTCCTGTTTTGAATGTCATTCCTATGACATTTCTTGTGATTTTCCTTTTGTAGAGTTGGGAACTATGTCTGGCAAAAATAAAAATCAATTATTAATGGCTGATGTACAAACATAATTTCTGGATTGTATGGTAGACTTAAAAAAAAAAGGCATTATTATTCAGATATGCTCATCTCATTGTAATTCAGATGTCGTATGAGTGACACTCCCGCTTCCAAAGACTTTTAATTCTCATTATAAAAAGCAATTGTTCATACTAATTGCTTCTATTGACATGGACACAGCAGTAATGGCACCGTTTCAAATCAGATATGACATTTCCAGTGAAAAATTGCCCTGTTCTTAATCTATATTGTACTAAATGTTAAATACTAGACCTGCTGAAAGTCTTTTTGTCTTTTTTCCTTTTTTGATATCATCAAAACAACCCTGGATAGGTATACATGTACATTATTTCACGTGTGAATATGTGTTCCACTTGACACTTTGTTCAAACCGAATTTCAATTTAATTCCTTTTTTTTTTGAATATCTTTACCTTTGAACCAATGCATTGTAGACGAATTACAGTCGATGCAACTTATTTGCTCATTAAGGTAAATAAATGTCTTGGACCCAAAGCATGGACCCTCTCACACACACAGCTCTCTCTGTCTCTGCTGTCCCACTTTAATTGGAGCTGTGTGACTTCTAGGTAATAGTTTGTGCCTGACCGTGCACAGATGGATGCTGGTTAAGGCTCCCGATTCTATTTATTGAGAATTCAACTCTTCGTGTCACGCTCAGATGTTTGAACTTCGCGGTGTAGACAGAGGTATGAGTAGAGGTAGCATTCGAAGTTTTTTGTCTCGTAATTAATACTTCAAATGTTGAATATTCAAATGATGTGAGGATACAATTTGTGGCACCACGAAAATTTTGGATGCTAATTCTGGAATAATAATCAGCGGACAAACGGATAATATGAAAACCTGAACCATGTGGCTCACAAACACAGAGAATGGTGTATAGATGAAAAACATATTTCTTCCGTCCAGATGTCAAACTCCTTTGGACATTTTGGAATTTGGTCATAGGGAATGATGACAAGGAAGCTTTGCACAGATGTAATGCAATCATGAGGTGTTTTTTGGCAGAGCAACCTATACTGTGTTTAGCAGCGTATTTGTCTGCCATATTTGCGGTGTAGAGTTTTACATGAACCATCACTTCCGTTAAATCTGTCAAGTTTGTCAGTCATCCATGACGGTACTATGTTGTGTTACTTAGTGTATATTCTTGCCATAATTGGACTTGTTTATCCAGTTGCTCATTGCTTCTGCTTCTCACTCATCACTTTTAATTTGTTTTTGTTTTTTACTCTTGAATTCCACCGAAAGCAAAGACCAGTGCACTCTATGCTTATTTATCAGATAACAAGATTTCTCTGTGGCCTTTTACTGTCATGTGACTAGCTGAATATCCACCTCCAGAACTAATAAGGAGTTTGCAGTGGCAGAAACTAAACCGGTCGGGTGCATCAAGTCGTCCCCACTATGCATTTCAAGATGCATGTCCATAGATGGCACTGTGCATCAAGTTTGCTTCAACATTTTGCTTGCTTGTTGGACTTCTTCATTTCTATAGTTCTTGAGTGGAATCGTTTTCTTTCATTCACTTTTATTAAACCACACCTCAAGAGTCCAGTCGTTATTCAAAAAAAATTTTTTTTTTTTTGTTTTTTTTTCCTAATTCAGAGGATTTGTTTTTCGTTCGTAGCGAATGGCATTACATGTGGTAGTAGGAAATGGTTATCTCTGCTTCACCATCTAATCTTCATGTTGTGTCTGGGCTTACATATACAGTCATCCGATATCAAGAGTTTGAAGGAGAATCATTAGTTCAAGCCTGGCTTGCAGTGAAAAGGCTCCAAAGTAAGACAGACTTGTGATTTTCGATAGCTTTGTCGCATTTTAAAATGATCTTGTGTTTTCAGAATATTCCTTGCTGTTTGATATTGCGCTCTTGTATCTGCAGTCTGGAACATGTTTTCTTTTTGCATAGGAATAAGCGGGCTAGAGGAGGAGTTGAAACGAACACAACCAGAGATTGTATTTAGTCGAGTGTCTACTTTGAATGTCCTGCTTGTATAATCATTTCAATCATCAGTCTTTGGGAAGATTTGCTACCGCTTAAAGAAAATGCTCTATTGTCCTTGCAGCTGGGTAGAATGAAATGTATTTCATAGAACATGCTCCAGACAAAGGGGAGTTTTTTTTTCTTCTTCTATATACACACACAATAATGTTAAAGTTGAACAAATGGAACTGTGTCTCTGGTTGTGGTTATTGTGAAATCCGGCATAGTGAGATAGCATTCTATGCTGAGCTGTGGGATTTTCTAATTTTGTCATGGTGTGAGCAGAGGGAACAGAGCAGCCAGCTAACCTTGACTCTTTCCTAAAGACAGTCCTCAAAGCCCTATACTGTTGTCCTAGATACATGCTTGGAGATAACTGGACTTCAGTCTCACCAAATGTCATCTTGCAGCTTGTAGAAGGTATTATATATTTAAAAGGCAAAAGTCACAGATCAGCATGCAGAGGCGCTTTCTGTCTGTTTTGTTGTTTCTTTGTCTCCCTTTGTCTTAAGCTGGCTAAAAGCCTAATTGTTGTGGTTTCCTGCTGTAGTGTCGTAGTTAAATTCCCACAACTGGCTAGCAGGCTTTTACTAGAAGCCTCCAGCCATGCAAACAATTTCTGTGCTGTTAGATAGACCAGAAAAGTTATCTGTATGGGGGGTGTCTTCAAGAGAGGGAGAGCGAGAGGGAAAAGAGAGAGAGAGAGGGAGTGAGAGAGTTTATGTTAGCTACAGAGTGCAGCCAAGCCTGTCCAACTAAGACACCACCACCTCTCATCCCAAGTCCCATCTGGAACATGTTAATCTAGCGAGAAGTCTTTCTCTTGCTGTCTCTGTTTCTCTCATTCTCTCTTATTTTTTATTTCTTTTCCTTTTTGACTGCCAGGCTCACAGTCTACCTCTCTCTCTCTCTCCCCCCCCCCTCTTCTCTGTATCATCGGTTGGTGTTGTCAGGTCCTATCAGAAAGCCTAAATATGTGGAGAGTCCTCGTGTTCCTTCTGATGCCATCGTCTCAGCACTGAGGAAGGTGGCCGATAACAAGGAGTCCCCCCACAATGGTGAGTTTTGTCTTTTCTTTTCTTCATTCGCCCATATGTGCCTTGTCTGCTTGTGTTTTGCGGATGCTGGAAAAAGTCAAATGTAGACATTTGAGCCAAAGAGTAGAAACGTATCTATTGTCAGCTGGATTCAACAATGTTGCAACACTTTTTTGGCACGCTTTAAATCATTATCATGGTGCCTGCTGGGTGAGGAATAGGTCTTCATTTTTAAGAGCAGCATCAGTTCCTTCATGAGATGCCCATGTAGGTCAGGAAGGCCCTGTTCCTTCTTGCAGCCCCTTATACAAACACACAACATTTCTGGGTTTATTTGAAAGTGTGCGCTTCCAGTGCGGATGAGTCCTTTTTCCACTGTGAAGGAATGTATTATCTGACCAAAGTACTGTTTTTTCATGGCAACCTAATGAGGCCAATGTCTTAAACTTCGAATTAAATGTGCTTGTATATGTGTTTTTGTTTCCACATTTTTGTGACGTGTATCTTCAGTGTTACCGCTGGCTGTCCCCTCCCGTGTTGGGTGCTGTGTGTTTGTAAGTGTAGGGGTAATGTTCCACTAAGTGCTCTGTTTTGATTTCCAGCAGAGCAGGGCAGGCTCAAATTCCTCCCATAGTCTTAAGTGGAGCTGCGTTATCTTTAGCAGAAGACTGCACAGAAAGTGGTGCCCTCTGATTGTATAGTTACCCAGCACCACATTGTCACTGGCGACTGTTACATACCGAGGCACGAGGGCTGTGTCTTGACATTCAGCTGGCACTGGGTTTCAAGGAGGCTACTGACAGAGAGCAGACACTGGATAAACTACCTCATGACAGCTGGTGCACTGGCGGCATTATTAAGCTAATGCATATGAGCTGTGTTTTCAGATAATATGCCAGTGAGCTGTTCTGAATTATTTAACAGAAATGTAAAAAAAAAAGAGGCAAATGTAGCCTCTGTTGTTCCTATCTGGGTCCTCTTCTACTCAGAAAGCTTTTGTCTTTCTTCCTTAATTTGACCGCAATTATCCACGATCTCTGGTTTTGAAAAACCATCGAAGAGGTTGGAATTATCTTTGCTCTTACCTCATTTTTTAACTTGATATACTGGATTACTAGATATAGAAGATGTTTGACACATAGTCTTGGGCTGGTATAAAACTTAAAATGGTCATTTAAGTGCCAAAAATTCCAAATGAAACCTTTTGCTATCACATGCATGAGAATCCGTGCACACAGACAAACACACACAGGCAAACGGTATCTAGGACAAAAGAATTAAGGATTACCTCATGTCACCTGTTTACTTAGCTCCCCATTATAGAGTAAATGGCTACAACTGTGATCAATTAATAATACATATCAAATGACATGCTTTTTCTATAGTTTGGGGCGTTCATTTAGGCCATAACAGTTCTGGAGTGCATAAGCAGCTTCAAAATCTGTTTTAGAACAATTTTGTAACTCCGTGACCTGGATAAACGTATTATTTTTTGGCAATTGGGAACAATATGTTATTTTAGCCTCCCCTGTGTGTTAATATACACATATAGAGTTTGTGTTTCCCTATGCTTATGAAGGCTTCTTGCATTCATGTTCATCACATCACATCACATGTCACCGTTATGCATTCAATAAAAAGAGAATCTTTCAGCTTTTCCCCTTGAAAGAGAAAACAATGCTGCCTTTCTTTTGAACTAGTGTGACAGGATAAGACAGTTGACATTGCAGCGTTTGTAACAAGGTCAGCACAGTACTGAAAGGAATTGTGTCGAAAAATCCATCGTCATTTGCAGCATGAAAACTGTGTGACATTCACTACCAAAATTAATGAATCACGGGTGATGTAGTGGGACTCTTTTCCAGTTTAGATCAATTGTCTTGTGAATGGCTTTTGTCAACACGTGTGTGTGTGTGTGTGTGTGTGTGTGTGTGTGTGTGTGTGTGTGTGTGTGCGTGTGCGTGTGCGTGTGTGTGTGTGTAAATTAATGCAGTTTAAATAAAGTAAAAGCTGAGATTATTAATGTGCTGGTGAAGTAGCTGCACTCAGTGTGTCACAGCATCTCAATGGTAACATATAGTTAAAATTAAACAACACACAACTACACAATGTACCCTGTGTTACCCAAGTGCTAGCAAAAAAAAACACTAAACACAACACATTATAGCTAGAATTGACTAAAGTTTTTTGGTACAGTTAGGTCTGTAAAATTTGTCCATTTTAATCCACATTTCTTGCCATTTCCAGACCCAAGGTTGCAGAATGTTTTTCTCTTTCAATTTCTTTTTTTTTTTTCAGAATAATGAGCTTTACCTTTTTCCAGAACATGCAGCATGACATGTGGTACCAATAGCAGCAAATTGTTTTTGCTGAAAAACAGCAACATTTTTGTTACACAAAAGTCTGCGCATTGATTAGATTCAATACTTTTTCTGAAACCTGAGGCAAAAATTCATTATCTGTACCAAATATTGCCATGAACATTGGATGTTTCTGCGTTGACTGAATGTGAATGTGTTTATTTTCTTCCCTGTTTTCAACATCTTTGCCATAATCTTTGTTTTACATGGGCTTGAAGGTTGGAAAGGACGATTGCATTATCTCTGCCACACTTGTTTCTGAGTCTTTGAGGAAGATTTACTTTCTCTGGACATGCACGGAAATGCCGGGTTTTGTGATTTGTAAAGGTATGTATGTTTGTTGAGCCATGTACATGTTTGTATGGATGAGTTGATTTGCAACAGGTGGTCAACTGTCCACCGGTGAAAATTGTTTCAGCTGTGGTCCCAGACTTCTGCCTCTGTCAATCAAAACTGAACCCAAGGTTTACATAAATCCCACCACCATGTCTTACAAGTGAAACCTTGCTTTATGGCTCTAGTGAGATCCAGGCCCCAGCACTTAACACCTGTTTGTTTATGCCCTGATTATCTGGAGCCATGGCCTAGTTTGTCCTGTGCGGAATTATGTGATTTTTCACCACATATAACTTCTAAAGGTTCTGTTGTGCCACTGTAGTGAATTTGGTCATTAATTTAGTTTCTTGCATTGGTTAGTTTTACGTGAATCTTGACAAAACTGCAAGGAGAGGAAGAAGCTACTTTTAATCTAAAATATCTCAATGTGAGGTGAGAAAATCATACCTGTTTAGATTTTTAGTGTTCCCTTAATTAACTAAACATGACTTTGAAAGGTGTCATTTAATCATTGAAGCATGCACAAGTTAACATGCTCAAACCTATGTTGACCGCAGATTGCATGAAGGGTGTGATCGTTTTTAAAATTTCCTTTGTCTGTCTCATTGAAGATGAGTAATCTGATGCAACATATTTCAGCCACAGCCAGGTTCTGACAGAATGCATGCGATAGATCTGGATTTTTGGGAACTCTATTGATCTAGTCGAGCACACAGTTGGAATGCATCATCCATAGGACCGTACAGATTACTGCTGAGGCTGTGTGGACTTGTTCTTAAAGCATTTACAAATGTTCTTGGAATTTTTGAGTATATTATTTCAAGATATGTAGTCATTTTGGGTCATTTATTGGCATTAGTTCATCATCTAAATTGTTTGTGATAAATTAAAATGTTGACTATTCATTGATTTTTAAAGTCATCATACATACCTGCGCTTTTATATGGCAATTTACCCACTTTTCATCAGCAAATTATCACCTCTAAGGAAGTCTTTGTCAAAACATGTGTATCTAATAAAATGTACAAAGTATGGTCATATCAATGGATCTCTGTGTCAGCACAGAATGACAATCGTAGACATTTTTTTTTTTTCCCCATTTCTTATCACTACCATGTGGTTACTATCACAGTTTCTAGACAGATATGGCAGACTCTTCATAATGTTCTTTTTTCTGGGAGAAAGAAAGCTTTTCCTTTCTTTTGTATAATGAACCTAATGAAACACTTGGAATAACGTGCAATCAAGAATCCTTTTGCCAGTTTGTAGAGCTTGTAATAATATTACAGCAGCCATCATTCACCATCTTTCAATGCAACAAGCAGAAATGACAAAGTATAGATGAATGGGTTCTAATTTACTCTCGGCTGCAATATCGGGATTATTTTATCTCTCTCTTTCGCACATGAAGTTCATTGTTAATTTCCTTGTTTAATTAACAGTTGAAGGCCAATCAGTGATATATATTTTGCATTTTTCTTACTTCATGATGAAGATTAATCTGCGCTCTTCATCCGAATGGACACTAAGGCCACTGTGTCCTAAATACCTTCATCATTTGTTGAAAATCACAGCTTGGCTCTCCGCTGATTGATGAGGTTGCCAATTGTATCTATCATTATAACAAAGGCAGCTTGTTAAGCGGAGCTGAGATGCTGGTCAAACTGTGATAATGATCATCTTGCCGTCCCCAAAGGCCAGACTTGATTTTTTCTGACGTACCATTTCGTCAAGAGCCTCATCTCAATATGCTCCAATGTCCCACTGGACCTTCGTGCATGAACGAGGGGACATACTGGAGGTTCAAACATTAGCATGTGTAGTAAGTGCCTAGAGGGGGAGGTGACACCTCGTACCTCGGAACTGGAATGGGGAAGCAGGATGCATGCTCTCATCGAGGGTTCATTAAACATGCTCCACTGTTGTGGTAATGAAACTCCAGCTGCTAATGAGCACCGGCTGGATTGTTTCCTCAGCAGGGAAAAAGCCAAGACAACTATGTGGAGCCAGTCTGTTCGTGGCGTTCCCCTCCTCCAACCTTCTCCTCCTCCTCCTTCATTCTTCCATCACAGCACCACAAGGCCACTATTTCACACCTGCTCATAAACTTCCACAGGCAGCAGATAACGATGTTGTTTTGTTTTTGCCTTATTTTCTACACAGGCACTTAAGTAACAAAACCTGTAGCTCTTGTAGCTGCAGGGTTGTTTAAGATATAATGCAATTGCATACACGGCAACAATGGATGTTGTGTTGGGACATAACATTGCTCAATTGCCTTTTGTTTAGATATATACTGTAATTTCACCTCCAGCGTACTTACCAACAAGCCACCATTTCATTATGCATACTAATGATAATGAAAATGTCAGCTCTGTTTTGATAGGTTAATGTCCATATGTGAATTCACAGAATATAATAAATCTGAAACCTTTTCAATGATTGATGACATTTGAGCCTATTTCCTCATCAAAAGACTTATCAGAACACTGGGGGATGAACAAAATTTTAACCTTTTAAGATTTGTACATGTTCAAACATAGAGCCAGCATTATTCGAGGGCGGCTTGGCGCAAGAGGCAGAGTGATCGTCTTTGTACATTCATTTAAACATTCAAAGTGTTGTTGAGCAAGACACCGAACCCCTAACTGCTCCCCTGGCGCTGGTGGACAACATGCCTTCTGCTCATGGCTCATCCATGATGGTTTCATTGCAGAGAATGAATTTCCCCATGGGGATTAATAAATTCTCATTATTCACAAACATTATTGAAGAGAACCACCAATTCGCAATGTAGAATAGAATTGTGTCGTGTTTATTTCACCGGTTGAGGCGTGTATCCACTCAGATGGGACCAATTAGTAAATGGTTTAATTTAGGGGAGAGCAGTAAATGGTAGTCATTGAAACAGTCATTCCAGTCATTTCGCTGCACTAAGTGTGCCTGGGTGGTTTGATCCGCTCTAAAACCACAGGGGTATGTCATCAATTGGCAATACTTTTTGCAGTGCTTACTAAATAATTTGTCCATAGTTGGTTGAGGAATAGTTCATTTTCTAAACTTACAGGACATGCCCTCATTGCATCTATTTGTTTTATTTGACTTATAATATTATCATTTGGGAGAATCAGATAAGTAACAGAGTTGACAGCTCACACTAAAAAGTGTGATCCTGTGAAGGGAGATACAAACAAACAAAAAAAAAACCTTTGCGCAAATATTTTTTGATGGTAAAGGGAAACTACTCTTTCTCTTTTTGTGGGGGGAAAAAAAAACGTCAGTAGCCTGTCTCTGCATGTTAGTTTTGTAATATCGGAATATCACATTAGAAGACTTCCATCAGTATAGCCGGTGACAAATCCTTTTGAGAGGGTTGGTTTATTTTCCCCAGTATTTTTCTAATAGTTGCAATTTGATATTGTATAAAAGTTTGTTCCTCAAAACTTCAAGGACCTCATCTTTTTCTCGTCATAATTGTGTAATCACATACCATGTGGTAATGAACACAAATTATATGCAGTGTGGCCCGTTTGCCAAAGCTTGTCTTCCTGTGCCGCTGACAAAGTCCATAGATCATTTCCTGTGACAACCAGATGCTCGTGCATGCTATTTGGATCTGGTGTGAGAATGATGGGCTTAACGATGCGGTTTGGTAGCATTATATGAGTAGATACCTTTTAGAGGTTACATAAGCATAAATGTCATGCATAGCACCAGTTATCGATGCACGGGTTATCAGTATGTATCAGGATAGGTCTTGCTGGGTGCAGTTGGTGTGTCTGCAAATAACATCAGTGATGGAGGCAGTAAACGTGAAAGAAGATTCATTCTTTGATTCATTATCTATTTTGCTTGTCCGGCTTTTTTTGGGTTGGTGGCGGACTAGACCATGGACCAGTTGCCAGTCAATCACAAAGATACATATGGAGACATACAACCATTCACTGCCTCATTTACACGTCTTAGCAACTTAGAGTCCTTAATGAACCTACTGCATGTAATCAGACTGTGCGAAGAAACCGGAGAACCCGGAGGAAACCCACGCAGACATGGGGAGAACAGAAAAACTCCACACAGAATGCCCTGTCGGACTGGAACCCGGGACCTTCTTGATGTAAGACACTGCACTTTGGTGAGGTCCTGAAAGAAGGTGGTTTCACAAGTTAAGATTCCACTCATTCAGCGATGCTTTAATTCAAACGTTTACAAAGCGAACGACTAAAATGTGCTTTGGGGCGCATTATTACGTTGTCTCCAAAACACCAAATGCCAGAAATGAAATGAGTAACTAAGATATCCAGCTGTCACTGCCTTCAACATGTCATGGCATGAGAAATGGTTGTCTCTGTATGAATGACATTAATAGCACAAACTGGAACCAATTTTGCTGTGCTAGACCATTACTCTCTTGTGTCATATGTATAAACAGAATGAATTGTGAGTCAAACAGTATGTGGTGTCCAAACCCATTCGAAAGTGGTTAATAGGCCTCAGCCACAATTATCTTTCCAACAAAGTCATCATTTTTCAAACAAACTACAACCATAAGCCAAACACAGATTTCCACCCAGTGTTGCTTTTTGCTAAAATAATAAAACAATTGAGAACACTGTAGACATAAACTTGGAAAAGTAGAAGGTATTCAGTCCTAAAATCAGTCTTTTACTCAAGACATTGTTCTTGATGTCCTGTTGATGGTCGGTTTAGGTTAGGAGGGGGCAAACTACGGCCTGCGGGCCACATGCGGCCCGTTGGTCCTTTTAATCCGGCCCGCCAAAGATTGGTACAGAATTCATACTTGATGTGAATGATTGGATCAAAGAATGCGGGAGCTCAAACAGGAAATTATTTTATTTTTTGGAGCAACTTGAGAACACTTTAGAATTTTCCAAAGCTGAATGACACAGATTGGCTTTTTTGATTTCGCCTTTACTGTGGACACACCGACACATGAATGAGCTGGACGTGAAGCTACGAGGGAAAAAAACGGTTTGTGCGTGAAATGCAAGCAAACGTCAGAGCCTTCAAAACCAAGCTGCTTTTATTTTGAAAGCAAATGTCAGACAACGTTCAGACAAATGTCGGACAAGTCTGATATTTGCTGTTTACAAATGCATTTTTTTTTTAATGTATCATATCTTGTGCTGACCCGCCCCGGCCCTTGTGAGAAAAAAATTTTGCCCACCCCTGGTTTAAGTAGTTAAAGGTGCCTGATCTGCTTTTCTGTATTGAATCATGTGCCTATGTTAACTTTAGAAGAGTTCCGGTCCTGCGTGCCGTGGGGTTGGATTTACTTTTCACAAACTTAAATAGAATTGGTTCTGTCCAGGCCCATAAAACACCTGCAGTTTGATGATTCTGTTATATTAACTCAAAAACAATCTCTGATAATTTTGGTACTCTCAGAACCACGAACGTGGAGCGCTATTTGATTAAGCAATTTCCGGAAAAAAAGGTGCTTTGAACGCAATAGAACCCATTTAACAACTGAAGCGTTGTTACTGAAACAAACTGTGCATGACTTTCAAACAAAGCTGTTGAAGTAGTGAAATAAAAGTCAAAGATATCATTATATTTATGATCGTGGGATTACATTTTTGGTCTTGCCAGAAGCCGCTGTGATCTGAAAACTGGATAACTGGAACACTCAGACAAGAAACAATCACTTACACCAGAGAGTCTTATTACATTTACGACAAAATGTGCCAAGTTGCACAATAAGTAGGAATCCATTATGTATTTAACTCATAAGCAGCAGTACATATTCTTTTTATATGCAGACACTATCTCGGATTACATTTGGTTTTAAATGCCAAACTTTTAGCATCTGAAACACTGATGTTGCACTGATACAACTGATGTCTTAACAAAGGTTTTTGTGCTTAAAATTGTGTATCTGCGGGTTAACATCTTGGTTGATTTTTGGATATTTAAGGAAAAAAGAGACAAGAATGAATTTTAAGAGGTCGTTGAATCGTCATTTTAACTCCTTCAGGGGGTCGATACAGCAAATCATCTGCCTCTATCATCTAATCTTCCCCTCTTCATCTGCTTCTCTCACAGCGACTCACTTCATGTCCTCTTTCACTTCATCCGTAAATCTCCGCTGGTCTCCCTTGAGGCCTCCTTCCTGGCATTTCTAACCCTCAGCATACTTCCAACCAGTTCTTCACTGTCCCTCTACATGTCCATACCATCTCAGTTTGGCCTCCGACTTTATCCTGGAAACATCTAACATGTGCTGTCCCTCTGTACTCTCTACTGATACTCATTCCTGATCCAATCTACTTTTGTCACTTCCAAAGAAACCCTCAACACGGCCATTTCTGCTGCCACTAGCTGTTCCTCCTGTATCGTCCTCATACTGTCATACTTCTGTCTCAAAATCGTACGGCATAGGTGTCAAACTTTGGCCAGCGGGCCAAATTTGGCCCGCACTGTAATTATATTTGGTCCACAAAGCCATACCAGATGACTATTAGAGCTGGCTATACTGGCGATATAGTAGACTATGGTAGACTATACTGGCGGTATAGTCTACAGTGCATGTACCGCTAATTCTACAAATCCCATAATTTTCTGCCGCTGTTTTGCCACGAAAATCACAACAGGACCCATAAACGCCCTCTCCTCTGTTGACAGTAGTCACAGCGACCATATGCTAATACTGGCACCCTGCTACTGAGGTAGAAAACAGGATTTTGCATGTGTGCAATATTATATATTGTGTAGTATTAAGCTATGCTTGTTCCATATTTAGGTTTTAAGCAAAACTTGTTTGGGTCCATATGAAAAGGTTCATTTTTTTATCTGGAGGAAGATTTTTTTTCAATAACTATCAATGTTGGCTTGCGACTTTGTCCCAGTTTTGAATTTTGGCCCACTGTGTATTTGAGTTTGACACCCCTGCCGTAGGGCATCGCTGGTCTCGCCTCCATTTCATACACCATTCCTTTATTTTTTGCTGGTGCTCTTATCACATTAAACCTTTTCTCTGCCCCTTCCAAGCTGCTAAATAAGGTTAAAGGGTTTTTGACAGTAGTAAACTTCTCATTGGGTTTCCAGTGTACCATTTTGATGGGCAATGGTTTTGTAGATGAACAGTTTAGGATCACAGTTTTTGTCAGATAACAACCTGCATCCCATCATATTTTACCTTTAAGTAACAATAATGAAAAGTAATATGTATATTTGTGAGTGTGCAAGTGTGCGAGCTTAGCTGTGCTAAAGTTACCATTACAAGAAAAAAAAAATGCCCATCATTAAACTCGATGACACCAGAAAATATTTCATTGATTTGATTTGTTTTTATTTTTCAAGAGCAAGTATTTAAACTAGTTTGACAGCCCCAAGTTCTGACAGGTGTAAGAAAGTTTCCTTTTTTTTTTTTTTTTTTTTTTTTCTCACTTTCATTGAAATGATTTGTCTGGTACTCATTTTATTTAAAATAGTTCAACAATAGAAAGAGACAGAAAGAGAGAAGCACTGGAAATACACTGCACTTTACCTGATGTTTTTGAAAAGTAGCTTTTAAGTCTTAAAAAGTTTTTGCTTGTCAATGATCGCTGCTCACGTTCCAGTACAAGTGTATACTGTACTTTTGTACTTTATATGTTTATGAATTGGGATACTTTGTCACTGGACTTGTTTTTGTTTTAAAAGGTTTGTTGCCAATAGTATGAATAGATGTGGAAAAAGTGGAGTAAAAAAGCAAGTAAATGACAAAAAGAAGAAAAGGTAATGATCGAGAACAATGTAAGTTTTTGTTTGGCGGTTTTCTCTCCATCCATCCTTCTCTCTATTGAGCTGGCTTTCTACTTTCTCCAGGGAATTGGGTTCATATCCGCATCGAACTTGCATGGTATTTGTGTTTATCATAATAGCTTGGATTTGAGCTTCATGCTGGAAGCACAATGTTGTACAAAGTGTCTTTTTTGTCTTAATTTTATTCTGTTTTTGATACATAGGTACTGGGTATACAAGAAGCTTGTTGTTTCTACCATATTTGTGGCAGCTTTATGTTAAATTTGTCCTCTAAAAATTCAAAATAGATGAGAGGAAAAAGGAAGTTTGTCGCAGTGGAGAAAGCTCATGTCCACTCATTGATATTCTGAGGTTTTATGAATGCTGTAAACAAGCAGAAAGACTGGAAATGACACTTGAGGCATTTTGCAAGAAGCATGCATGTATGTGCGCGCACACACACACACACACACACACACATGCATACACAGACTTGTTTTGTTCACAGTGGTAGACATTCACATGTATTCAGCTTCTTTGTAGAGCACACACTCATAAGCCATTTCAGACCCCCCCATACACACACACACACACACACACACACACACATACAGAAACCCCTCGCTCTTCATTCCTCCCCCTCCATGGTTCTGCAACACCTCAGCAGCAGCTGGAGAGTGCAGCAAAGCATTTCAGAGCAGCGCTCAGAAGAGCAGAGCAGGGCAGCCACAGTGGCCCTACGAGGGCCATCCGCTGGAGAGAGAGAGCGACTCTACCCGCCGGTATTAAACGCTTATTTCTCTCCACCTCTCTCTCTAATTTAGAGCCACAAGCAGAGAAACAGCGAAGCTCCTCCTCCCCTGCCACTCAGGAACTGATGACAAGACTGGGCTTCTTACTGGGAGAAGGGATCCCGGGTACGGCACGCATACCTATGGACGACAAGAGTGAAAAGAAGGTATTTGATTTTCTACCGCCCCCCGACCCTCTCCCTCCCCGAACAGCGGCTCATTCCACGGCTGCAGAGCGCCGATAGAGAGATAGCAGAGAGGGAAAGGATGAGAAGAGGAGGGAGTTGTGACAGAGTAACAAGAGGCACAGATTTTTTTTGATGCAGCCTGATGCATTTTTCCCCCGCTACATTATCTCTGGATGGGAATTTAAGAGGCACCTCTGGACTTTTTTCGCCACAACAGATAACGGTAACTGACAAAGATTTACGCCGAAGATGCTCAAGATCTATTTGAAGAATTTGTGTGCATCTTTCTAATTCACTCCATATCATTCATTTCAGGGCAAGCACGCAAATGTTTTGTGTGTGTGTGTGATTCCCAGTTAGTTGAGTGCAGTTCTATGGGTTCTTGAGTATGTAACAAGAGTGTCTGAGCCTCGGTCCAGAAATAGTTACGTTGGTAGTCATGAGCTTCAGTTTGTTTGGCTCTTCCAATTAAGCTGGAGCTGCATGAGTGCATGCAACACTTCCATCATTCGTCTCCTGTCTTGGACTTGTTTTGACACCGAACCAGCAATTTAAGGAACATGAAAGAGGCGTGCAGAGTATTGAATAAACCATCTTCATTAGGTGATGTCAAGGAAGGAAATGAGCGGCATAGGAGGATAAATGCTTGATACTTTGTATTTGTCAGTGCGTGCAGATGTGTGTCTTTTACATGGGGAGGAGCAAATTGTTATCATCTGCTTGCAGTTCCATTTTCTTTCATTCCGCTGTTTTATAAGAAGAGTTTTACTCAGCAAGGTAGTTTTGCCCTGCGGTGCAGTATTAAATGTCAGTAAGCTGCTCGGGTCTTGTTATATGTACTGTGTGTTAGGTGGCCTAAGGCTGGAAGTTTCTGGGCAAAAACTACTGGCATGCTGTCAAAAACAAACAGGTGGGATTAATAGGGGAAGTGGAAATATCATGTATGTTTGTGCCAGGGCTGCAAATAAAGAAGCTAAAGCCAGCTACAGTGCAGTTAATCACAATCAGACACACCTTATTGAACCCCGAAGGAGAAAGTTAGTTACTGAAAGTCGGAATGAGCATTCCACAAGTTGGAAGTGATGCTGGGATGTAAACCAATTTTACTGCATTGTACAAACATGTAAATAATAGGTGCATCAGAAAAGGAATTTCACCACCACCTCTGTTGAAATTTTCTATTCAGTCAGGTAAAAAGCCTTGCATGACAAACAACATAAGGCTGTATGAATTCCATTCCTTGCTTAAGACATGCTGAATGTCCTCATTTATTCCAAAGTCCTTACATTTGTACAATATCCAAATATCAGATTCAAAAAAAGGAAGTGAGGTCGATTTAATAAGTGGATTTTTCAACAAAATTACACAACTAGTCAAACAGATTAGTTAGAAACCAATAAGAAAATCCAAAGGCTTTGCGCGTAAGAGCTGTTATCAATTAAGAGATGGACCCATTGCAACTCCCATCCTTGCCATATTTTGACATAGCACTTAAAATTTGCAAGTAGTTGACATGACTAACAAAAAATATGCAAATATCTGTGTGTTTTTTATGAAATGGTTAACTATTGCAATGAAAAGCATACATACTGCCACATACTACAATTTTTCACTTTATTGGTGAACATTTTGGAAAAAAAAAAAAAAAAATTTAAATGATCAATTAACTTTCCCTATAAGAGTTTAGCCTAACCCTGCATGAATGCACATCATTGTAAATATTTTAGAATGGAAAACATTCTCACACAACACGTTATTACATACAATACAATGAAGTATCCCTTATATAGCTTTAAAATGTAACGATACTTAATCTACTGGGAGTGTGTGTACACACACACACACACACACACACACACACACATATACATATATATATATATATACACACACACACACCAACAAACCCATATGTTTTTCAAATCTGCAATCCATGTGCTTGATCTGAACCATCATGCTTGTAAATTGCAGTCACACATTCAGATATATTAAGACTGTTCTTTGGTCACGGCAAATAAAAAAAGAAATCTCTTTTCATTAGCTGATTCATCATCCATCTCTCTGAGATGAGGTCATTTGCAAGCATCTGATAAATTCTTGGAATGATAACTTGACCCAAAAAGTGGATTATTGTGACCTGATTTGTGTCTCTTTTTGTCCACTGTATTACTTGGAATAAATGAAAGATTTCCAAACTTCACTGTGAATGACCCGTGAATGGCTTGGAATTTGTTCTGACATTACTTCTTCTGAGTAAGTTTCTGTGTCATGGGGAAGTTTGAAAGTTTGGGACAAGGATGACCTCAATGCGAGACTACAGTATGTTATGTCGAGGAAAAATACAGTCGGGGAAACAGGACAAACCGGCTTAAATTTGGATTTTTATGCCTGTCATTTAGCGCAAACAAAGGTGCAGCTGCTATATGGTTGTCAGACAAGCTTGATGACTTGGGAAAGGTACTTAGTGTTTCACAAAGCAGACACTTTCTCCCTCTTGGAATTCTCTTTAGGCTTAGTTCGAGATACAAGTGTGTAATTTTCAAGCTTTGCCCCATTTACTCAGCTTATGCCCTTCAATGTTTGTCATCGTCATATGTGAAAGGCTTGTTTACTTGTAAATGAATGATCTGAATCCAGGTTGAATAGAAGCAAAAATGTTTCAAATTCTTCTTTGCAATTTTCTCAATTCGTCTAAAAGGCTATTTCCGTCGTATCGATCACTCCGGGGTCGGTTAGCGCCGAAGCATAGTGAGTTCATGAGTTTATTGACCTGTTCAATTCAGTGAATATACTTTATCGACCGCAATCTTTTATCTCTTCTAGTGCTCCGTGGCAAGTCAGGGCATCAGCCCCTGCTCAACGCTGACAAGCAGCACGGCATCTCCCAGCACTGACAGCCCATGTTCCACACTCAACAGCACCACCAGCCGCCCCCCTCTCAGCCGTTCCAGCCCCTGCGGGACCATCACCAGCCCGAGCTCCACCCTTGAGAGTAAAGACAGCGGAATCATCGGTACGCGTTAACTTCCTCCGGTTCCAAGTTCGTTCGGTCACAAGTCGGGTTCGATATAGATGCATAGATGTCGAACCGCATTTGTGTATGATGCGGCATCCAACAACAATGACAAACTGAATAATTCAACTCACATTAATATCACAAAACACACACATCCTACTCTGAAATGACTTGGCACAAGACAGAATCTCTTAAAAACTACACGTGGTGCTCTTGCAACAATAATTTGTATGAATGCCGTAAGCCCAAACATTTACCTACTGCAAGAGAAAAAGGGCTGCGGGTCTGTTTTTTACTTTTAGGTTTAGTTTCTCCAAAATAATCAATAAGCGTGCTCAGAATGCCAATGTGCGGCTAAATTATCTGTAGATCCGGTGGGAAACAGAGCCCCAGCAATCATTTGCAGTAGTGAGTGTATGAAGCCTGCTTTTTAGCAGTGAAAAAATTCCCCTGCCAGCCTTTCATTCACCAATGCCAGCTTACCAGTTGCCACATCAGTTAGCTGTTTGATAAGAACTTTAAAGCTCTGTTGGCTTTTCAATAATCTTTTTATTTCTGGCATTTACGCTGCACTACACAACTATCAGCCCAGACCCCTCAGTAACAGGGTTGGGTATTGTTTGAATTTTAATGTTTCTTGTTATGCTTATTAAAGAGAGTGGGAAAAAAAAGAAAGGAAAACTGAATATTTGAATGAATATTGTTTATTTGTTGAACATATTATTAAGTGTTTGTTTTCCTTGCGAAAGGAAAATAAAAAAGGGAAGTAAAAAATGTTCTATGATACATTGGTGCCGCCATGATAAAAAGCAACACACAACTCTTTGAGACTCAAACAAGCCGCACATTGCTTTATAATGCTGGTGTTCAAATAACTGACGACCAATCATTTTTATTTTATTTTTTTTCAAAAAACATTAAACCATGATGGATATCACTGGTTCATATTCATCCAAAAAGTTACCCGCCCTTGTCCAAACAGTAGCTATCATGGTAAATTGTGCCACTGCTCTCGGACTGCCGTATCCAGGAGCACCCTTTGCCACAGCTTGCTGTGAGTGATATAACATTCAAGAATGATTGGAGTAATTTTGGAAAAACTCCCAGCAGATATTTAGCCTTCAGTATTAAGGGGTTTTTGTGGTTAATAATAACTATTCAGAATTGAAATTCACATTTTTTTAATGTCGATTAATGTTATATGTGTCAGTTTGCATATAGAACACGTCTGTGAACAAACTTTATATGCAACTCGTTTGGCAACAATGAGTATCGAGGTCAGTGATTTCTTTTTTTTTTTTTTTTAAACAAGCTGATTGGAGGATTAAACCTGATGAATTATGCCACCTGTCATTCATTCTTAGAATCATCCCAGCGGTTGTCTAAATATAATTAATTATGTACAAAATCAGTCGTAGTTTTTCGCTTTATACTCTTCTGCATGTATGTCAGTACTCGGGAAAACCACAACAATCTCAACCCTTTGGAATATATTTGTCATGTCAAAGGATTTTAGTTCAGTATAAAACTAAAGACAAATCACATTTTGATTTTATTTTGTCAACTCCAGCATGTGAAATAATTGTTTAGCTAATCATTGTTTAAGCAGACTCTATACACTTTCAATTATTATTTAAAAAAAATGTATTTCATTATTATCAATATTCTGTAATTCTGCGGTACAGCATCGTCACAGATAGGAGTAAAACGATTTACAAACGCTATTAATAAGCGTGTTACAATACTTATCACTCAACTACTACGCAAGACGAACACCATCATGAAGCATTTGACTTTACATTCCAGTGTATCTTATAGCTGCTGTTGTTGTGTTTAATCAAAAATAATTCTATAAGAGAGAATGATACAGTGCGGTATTGCTGGACAAAGTCTTACCTACCTCAGTGATTAGGCTGTGCAAACACGGAGAGGAAAAAAAAAAAACAAAGGTATGTTGGGTCCAGAAGTCAGATTCTTGCCTGTGATTAATATTCCTTCTTCTTTGAAGTTTGACTCCAACTCTGGTTTCAAAAAGCACATTAATCTGGCTCTGCTCTGCATTAAAAGCTTGGTGGAGCTGGGAAGCCTTTGCATTATAATGTGTGCTGTAAGAGGTGTTTCAGCAAGTTGTGACTAACGAAAGATATTTAATAGTCCCACGGTATACCACGAGCCGGGCTTCTGCTTAAATGATAAGCACAAAATAGTTTTCAACGAATAATGTCTTCTTTGCTTTGAGCTGCGTTTCGACCAAGTTGGCAGTCATGGTAACCTCTTTGACTCTTTTAACTACCCCTGCTACATTGCCGAGAGCACGGATGGATAAAACAAAATGCCAATATATATATGCCCAGGTGACCGAAGTCCAGGGTTTGGTTTTAAATATTAGCGATGATGCAACATGTTGGGATACAATGAAATCCAGATTAGTGGTGTGTGTGTGTGTGTGTGTGTGTGTGTGTGTGTGTGTGTGTGTGTGTGTGTGTGTGTGTTGGGACGACAGACAGATGGCTTGTCAGTTCCAGCCGTCTGACTGTACTGATGTTCCTGCGTCCAGGTGCCTGTCATTGTGCAGCTTTCACACGTCACTCAAATTTTAGGATGGCGTTAATCTTGGCCTTCAAGAGGATTAAAGGGTTTATCCTCATTTAAGTGAAACACCTGTCTGATCCTTAGTCTATTTACAACACTGGTTTGGCACTCTATTTATTTATTTTTTTTTTTGATAGGATAAAGTGCAGTTTTTTATGCTAAAACTGCAAATGTTTTCTGTTTCTTCCTATTGTTGGACGCCTCGAATGACAACCTTGAAAAGAACAAAAACAGTAGAAATTGACTCGTGGTTCATAGTTTCCTGGTTTTCCGTAGCTGAAGCAGGCAGAGACTGCCATTAAGGGCGTAGAGTAAAAACAGTAAAGCTCTGTTACAACTTAATATTGTACATTAGCTAAAAGCAGCTCAAAAAAACTATTTTTTCCATCGATGTTGCCTCTTTCCCACCTCCTGCTTTCCTCGCATGCTCATTTTTCAGCTTTGTTGTCATTCCAGCCACCATCACCAGCTCCTCAGAGAATGACGACCGCAGCGGCTCCAGCCTGGAGTGGAGCAAAGATGGGAGCCTAAGGGGCAGCGGGCGCCATGGCCTGGCACAGAGTGCTCGGGCTGATACTTGCTCTCCTGTGGCAGAGGAAGACCACAGCAGTTCTGTCGCCCTCCCGGTCGACGCCGCCTCCAAAGCAGACCAACAACAACAACACTTGAGTGGTTCAGGGGCCGGGGCTCTTGGACCACCGCAGTTATCATGTCACACACCTGAAGGACCGCTTCCATACTCTCAACAGACAACCTCTCTCCTCATGATGCCGAGACCCAACTCAGTTGCAGGTAAAATAAAGTCTCGGTTTTAGTAAAGCTGATTTGTGATTTATGTCTTTGCCAGAAGGTTGAAAGGAATCCGTCATCGTCAAATCTTATTGTGGCAACTGGACTCTTGTTTAGTGTCTCGAGGACATGACGAACCCCATTCAACCTCGATCGTTACCCAACCCCAGCGCTGACAGTGTAAACTGGAATCTCCCCACGGTGTGTTACAACCGAAGAAGCCTCTTGAATGAAAAGGGGAAACATCTTTAAGAAAATAAACAAAGTATGGTCGCCACGATGAGATTCATCTAAAAAAAAAAAAAAAACGTGACCGTAATGGCCGAGAACCTTCATCGACACATCGAAAGGAATCGTTTAATTTCTCTGCGACTTTACATTCTACAAGTCCTATGTCTTGCTTGCAGTCGTGGGATATTTCTCATATTGACAATAATGTGGTGCTTGGTCTTCTTGGTTGCATTGCCACTCAATTCAAAAGTGAAATCGTGATGTGATTGGTGCCTGAAGCTCAGCTAATTGGCATTTCTAGCTCAGGCAAGTGACAGCTACAGACAGAAGAAAACATGTGTAGTCATCATAAAGGTAGGAATATCAAGCAAAAGTTAGGGATTAAGCATCTGTTGCGGGTTGTGCCTTGGCTCCGGCTGCCAAGCTGGATATTCGCACAAGCCACTATATGAATGATCTGTTCTGCATTCCTGCCCTGGAACTCCCCTGTTATGGCTCAGCACGCCAGATCCACACAGCTGCCGCAGTTGTTGATATCCCATGTCCCCCTTACCCCCACCTTTACCCTTTTCCCAGGTGTCTCTCACACTGCTTCCCTCTGTGCCTGCTTTTGACCTTGGCCCTGTTATTTTAGAATATTTTAACACACAACATGCTGGAATTTCCAAAAGCAAAAGAGTCAAATCTTAACTGCGAGTGATGGGATAATTAATTACTCATATACTGTATTTCACAAAAATTGGAAAGAGTGCCCGTGTTAGAGTTGTTTTTTCTCAGTTCTGTTTTGATGCAAAGATTCATGTCGGGTCGTCGAATGAATCGACAGCAATATAGTCAAGAGTTAAACAGAATGCCGGTAATGCCGGCCATGACAAGAATGTGCTTGTTTGTTACAGTGGCTGCTAATTGAGAAAATTGAGAAAAGCGGCACTGAAAAATAGATGAAAATAAAAAAACACCACTGCAGGGAATGTTGATCTTTGTCCAGAGATGAGGGCAACCCAGATGTACAAATATTGCAAACAGATTAACTGTTTTTTTTTTTTTTTTTGTTGTTGTTGTTGAGCAGATTAGCAGCACATCACCCTACTTTATAGAAGCATACAATCCCATTTGGAGAACAAAATCATGCGAAACATTCTGGCCACAAGTGCAGACAGTATCATGTATTCATAAATGAACTCATTACAGATCAATGGTCAAGAGGAAGACAGTCTGCAGAGTGTTGCTGAGTAGAGCTTCTTCCCTTACAATGGTGTTTGGCCGAGTACCAGCAACAGATTACACACACTCATTGCATTTTACCCTGCATCGAGTTACTCATATTGTAAGCAGCAGCCGATATGATGATAGGTTTTGTGTTTAGTACACTATTAGTCTTTACTGTTTGTCAATGAGATGGAATTAAAATTGAAGTTTAGCTAATCAGTATATTTTAACAAACATGAAACCAGAATGCATATCGTTCATGTTCATGTTCTCAAATAATCCTACACCTTCACACTTTATTATAATTCCTATAATTCAGAAAATGTTGCGATGTAGAATTGCAGCTCTCTGTATTTCCAGTGTTGAACGATCAGGAGATTTATTGGCATGTATCCACTTCCGGATCACTAAACATTCTTTTCCCATCAGTCGGCAATTCCTTGATCCCATTCATTCGCGCCTGTGAATAATTTATCAGTGTGGGAGCCACAAATTACATTTAGAGGCGGGTGACGTACACCAATGACATGATCACCTCCAGATCTCACACATTCAGCGTAAAGTGAACAGATGCAGTGTGCTCTCTCTCCAGGGTGGCCATGGCTGTGTTTGCAATGTGTTCTTCAAACTAATTATGTCTGCCCCTGGGCTGGAATTCTCACTACAGTTGTAAATTATGGCTCGCCCAATTATTAGGACCGGATCAGGACCACCGTTTTTTCATTATACCGCTAATGGACCGGGTTTCCTAATTTGATAGAGTCAATATCGCAGTACTTTAAAAATGCATTCTCTCTAACAGCCTGTTGGGAGCAACTTCTGTGGCTTATAAAATGAAGTTGCATCCAGGACCCGGAGGATTTGATGCTGCGTTTACTTTGGAAATGAGTAGCTATCCTCAGTTTGCGCTCACACTGGTGCTGTTTGGTCCCCTTGAAACAAACCCCCGGTGCGTCTTCTTGGACGGCACGGTCCCGCTGGTTCGGTGTGAACGCTCAAAAAGACTCGTGTGGATCAAAGAAATCACCTTTGGTGTGCTTGAAATGATGAAATTCATTGGAACTCTGGTGTGGCTTCCGATCAAACTCTGGTGCCATTCGTTTTTGGTAAGAAAGCAAACCAACTGGGTCTAGCCCGAAGAGCCGAAGCAAAGCAAAATTCAGTGCAACATGGGCATCAGGAAGATAATCAAATGATTTCTTATGTTCAGTGAGTGAACGATGGCAGTGTTTTTTAATCGCACAGTTGAACATTGTCGCCTTGAGGGTCACTATGTATCCTGCACATTGAGTAATCTGGCAGAAGGCGATTTCTGTTCCTTGTTGTATCCAATAGACAAACGGTTTTCTTCTTCTCTTGTGTTTATCAACGGGTGGTAATCCAGCTGGAAAATGCATTGCGACTACCGTCAAGTGATTGTCACAACTACATTAGCATTGTTTGAATCATCCGTTTGACAAAGTGTCGTGTTAAAGCAAAGCAAACCAAAGAAAAACCTGAAAAAGACCTTCGTTTCTAATCCTGCAAATATATAGTTCAGCCAATACTCGGGAGTCCTCATACAAATATTTCATGTCACTCTTACTCCATCCCCTCAACCGGTGCTCAGAACATCTCCATGCTCTCGCTTTGTAGAGGATTTTTTTTTGAAGTCCAAAGTTGGAGCTGTGCTGAAATTACAAATCTCAAGTCATGCATGACACAACTCCTATGTAGTCTTTCTTTGTTCTGCGAGTCGATAACTTCTTTTCATCCCATCATTATTTTGTAACAAACAGCACAGACGTACACTGGCTCATATAGTAGACCCGTAGACACGTGTGTGGTATTCTCTGTCTTCACATCATGGTGCTTCTCTTGCTTTGTGCTCAAAAGAGTTATTAGGCTGATGTCATAGTTATGCAGCTTTGCCCTTAGGGAGCTTTTAGAATTCAACACCTCAGATTTTATGCTGTGACAAACACATAAAAGAGAACATCAAGGACACTATCATACGGTTCTGTTCGCACGTGTTACGTGTTATCAAGATGTGCCCAATGTTCCTTTCGAGTTGATTCTCATGGAAAGTGTGTTCGAGAAGAGCTGAAAGAGTAAGAAATTTGAAAACGCAACAATGGAAGAACGAGGCAAAATCTAGGGGATGAATTAAACCAAAAATTGGAGATGCATTTATCGTTGTGCAACAATTGCAAAGTACTCAGTGTGCCAATCTTAGTGTGTCCAGTAAGCATATCGATAGACTTTAAAAATCAAAAGGGAAATGGAGATCCAACCCAAAAAAGTAGTGTATAATGCAGATAATATTATATATTGAGACAAAATAAACCGATCGATACATTTCAGTGGTACTTTTTTGAAAATGTTTGTCATGCAGACGTTGCCGTAAAGGTTTATAACGGAGCGGGATTTGGCGCACGAGGGAAAGATTTATTTTCATTAGTTCTACTCCCATGGTCATGGACATTTGGCTTGGTTTTAGAATAGAAACGTTAAACAAAGAGTACAATACTGCAACACAATCAGAATACTTTCAATAGTAAATCCAGTGATGGCTTATATGTCCCCTGAAATGCAGTAACCCAAGAACTACCTTTTCTCGGCAACCTAAACCCACTGATACCCAAACCGAAAACCGAATTTGACTACATTTAACTACATGCTCTAGTTTTGCAATTCAAAGACCACCAGTTATGACTATCTGTCCCATGCCAGTCAGCTGATATAATATCGGGCCTCTGCATGTATTGAGAAAGAATGTGCACGTATGCAGGGAAGTGTCATTTTCACTTTCATGTGGAGCACACGCTATAACACTGTGGCTGGCATGTTTCTGGGTTGCAGTTGAAACTCGAAGACTCTGTGTGGAACCTGCGTCGCTTTTGCAAGATGCATAAACGCCGGCATGTTTCAGCTGTCACGGCTCACAGAGCAGAATTGAAATACTCCTTCTGAAGCGGTAATTCTATCATTAGTTGATAGTCTAAAGAGCTTTTGTTTTTTTTTTGGTTCGTTCCTTTCACCCTTTTTTTGTATTTTATTTTATTTTTTCAGCAAATATTTGTTATGTGGTTTTGTCTTTCAAGGGGTAATATCTGTGAACCACAGATATTTAACAATTTTGTATGAAATCCATGTTTCAGATATAAAGGCTTAGCATACTGTGTGATATCAATAGAGAGCCAAAGAAATATGGTTTGCAGGAATTCCAGTGCTTCCCAGTGTCTGTGTCTCAGAAATACTTGTGGGGGAAAAAACAGTTAACTTTTACTTCTGTCAGCAAACAATTGCAAACCCTCAACACCCTCCTCTTCCAGCTGATTCAAATTTTCTCGGTGTTGAAAATGACACATTAGTTTTTATTGTTTGACAAACCCTTTCACCCTCAGGAATTTGGCACAGAGATGCCGCTTATTGAATTTTAAATTTAGATTAAATAGACATTTTTCTGTTTATTTTTCTGCTTTTGTCTTTGTCTGGTCTTTGGCAATCATGTCAGCACTTACTTACTGTCTTCACCAACACTAAATGCCATGTTTCAGAACTGATATATTTTAGATATTGTAATTTTGTTAGCTATGATGATGTATTTTGGACAAAATTTAAACCAGGCTTGACATGCATGGAAACGTATTACCTGTTGAAATAGATAGCAACCTCTTTGACGGTAGCACATAGCCCAGTGGCTGAATTTCTTAAAAACACAGTACGCTTTGAAAAGCGGTTGATAGATAATTACCCATTCCCTAAATTATGCTCTCTGAGAATTACTGAGAATTCAATGTTTGAGTCATTTGAGTTAAGCTTTTTAAAAAAGGCTTAAAGAGTCAAAGAGCGATATTAGTTTTGGCCACCGGAATTCTATGCTTTTGAAATCTTTAGCTGCTTGCTGTTGGGTAGATTGAGTTGGGGTCATTTGTGCCGAGGAATGGTGTTACAGTGCATTGAGCTTCTCAGCTGAGCTTTGTGTTCTAAGTCAGAATGAATTACAACACATACTGTTTGTGCTCTGACGTTTTTCCTCTCCATTCACGTCGATGGATCAAGGATTGTTTGTCCGGACATACGTCACGGGGCTTTTGCAAGTTGAGAGTGTTCAATGTTTCCCACTTTGGGAACCAGTTGTTTTTATTTGAATCAGTTCAACTTGGTGTATGAAGTGTGCAAAACGAAACACGATTGCAATGTTGCCAGTTATCTCTCACATCTTAACAGCCTGCTCTTCAAACTAAGTTATAGCTTGTAATTCAGTTTGTTTTTTTTTCAATGCGTCATGCAATCTATTTTGCATGTAGATCATGAATTCTGTCACCATAATTTGGGCAATATCGGCTTGTTTGCATCTTCCCGGTGTGGCAATGTATTAAGGTTGCCACGCAACCGTCTGTTTCTGGCTTTGTTGAGACGATGCTCTTTTGCAGTCCAGACACTGAAAATACAGCAAAAACTAAATGACAACCAATTCAACTCTCACTAAAGGTCATGGTGACATCTGGTAAAATGTCTATTCTTGGACTATTCTCGTTGTTTGTGTGTGTGTGACAGCAGGGGCAAGATATAAAAGAGACATTTCAGAGATGAATCTGCTTTTGATTAGAAGTGTCGTTTAAAATTCAGCTCAGTGCACGCCACCGACAGAGCAGAACTTGCCATAATGCTCATGCCCAATCTTAAAGTGGCAGTTTGTCAACTAACTCCTCTGTCAGCGCAGAGCCATCTGGTTAGTTTTGATAGACAGCACCCCTCTGTTGAACATTATGTAATGGCTGTAAATGATTTTTCGCAACAGATCCGATGCTCCACGGATCCTATTGTGCAATCGTCTTTGTCAAACGGCTTGGTTTCAAATACGCAAATGAGACGACGTGGCAATTTAATAAACAGTGAGCACGTTTTGCACATGAAATTAAGATGGTGAGCATGAAACCGCACGTTGGGGCTGATGTGAGGTCTTTGCACGAAAAGCTCCTGAAGACACTGAGGAGACTCACAGGTTAGATTCTCCGCAGCTTTAGGGTTTTCTGAATGGTCACGGTCAGGGTTGACAACCCAAGGACTCTAAGCTTAACTGTTTTGGACTAAACACAACATATGAAGTACTTGGGGAAAACCTGAAAAAAATCCAAGGCAATCCATCCAAATGGAAAATAATAGGTTCATATTTTTCAGTGGGTTAAAAAGATCTCGTTTCATTTTTCCCTCATTTTGCAGTTGCATCACGGAGGACCGACACAGTTGCAGCCAGACAAATTCTAAACTTTCCCTTGTAAAGGCAAATTTCAATTTTCATTTCACTTAAGGACTTAAACTACAGATGATGCTCAAGCATTTGGTTCAGTTATATCATCCCAACTGTCTCCAACCCAGTCAACCACTGATAGAAAGCTCACTCGTAGCTTAACTATAATAAATCCTCATTTCTCATGCAAAAATACTGGCATTTATTTACAAATGAAGATGTCAAGAAATGCACTCATATTCAAGCTGTCTAAGTTGCACAGTAAGCTAGCAGGTGTATTGAAGCACTGATTTTAACTCCTGATAACAAGGAATGGGGAGTCAAGTGAAGCCGACAGGAAGGGATTTCACTAAAGCAGAGAAGATGAGCTATTTTACTTTTCTGTCACCGGAAACAATAGAAATGTTCAGAGCGCTGACCTGCTTGGAGGAGAAAAAAAAAGCACTTTTCTTCTAAGTACATAAGTACAGCCTAATGCATTTATACAGCTTTCATGGGTGATTATAAGAATAGATTTTAGGGAATCGAATGAGACCGTTATCATAGAGATGCATAAGAAGAGGAGAGAACAGATTAAAATAAATGAAATGGGGGTTTGAGGCATGTGTCATTTTTCACGACTGTACATTTTAATTAAGTTTACTCTGTTACCAAAAATCACCAAAAATAAACAAGGTGTGCATTTATTTAAAGGTAATACTCATTCAAGGTGAGTATTACCTTTGCTCATTATATCCAGTGGCAAAAGGTTCTTTGTATCGTCCACTTGGGAAATGTCAGAGATTGCAAGAAGACGAAGCCTCTCCTCTCGCTCTGCTGACGTCAATTCTTGGCTTTTGTCTTTGTTTGGCGAGTCGGAGGTTTTATTTTTTGCCTATCGTCTCTCTCTTCCTCTCTCCCTCTGGCTCACACACCCACTAACCCCAACTCCACACAGTATCTGTGCCATTTACTTTTATGTTCTCATCCATTATTTTCCCGCTATTTCTCCGCGTTCGCCCTTCTCGAGCACCAGCCAGCACCGCTGATTAATACTGTACAGCCGCTCATTACCAATGTAATCAGGCAGCGCAGATGAGAGCCGTTGGTTTTCTGTTGCGATACCCTATGATTCGCCGTCCGCTCCCCTAAGGCTAAATTGTGTATGGATGCGAATCCTTGCAGGACAGAGGTGGGGATGTGTGTGTAGGGAGGATGAGTCTCTGTTGGAAAAGCATTCATTTAGAAGGTGCCTAATGCCGTGGATGCAGTGACTGGCTGACAGTGAAGAAGAGAGAGAGAGCGGGCAAGCCCTCTGCCCAGCATCTGAATGCTGTCAGTGTGCTTGTATGGAGGCACTGGGGCAGAGGAATTGCTTTTCTGGCCTCAGTGAGCTCATCCACTGGGAGCTCTCTCCAGAGATTTAGTTAAGGGTCTGCACCCTGCTTGCTTGTATGCCTGCCTAAGTATGTTCCATGCTGGGAATAAGAGGAAGGTTGCATGAATTCTCACTGTCCTTCCTGATTCTGCTGTTGGATGTAAGTAGTTGTTCAGATTAGATTCAAGGATCACATTTTTTTTTTTTTTTTTTCCAAATGTTGCTTTTCTTTGGCTCACTCAGATATTCCATCTACATAAATTGTTTTTTGTTTTGTGCGGGGGGGGGGGGGGGTTAGCCGTTATGTAGCGTTTTATGTTATCCATTACTTATCGGTTTAATCAAAATGATTATCATTTTGAGGAAAAGCAATGGAAATGGCCGTGTTTTGTCCTGGGGTTTTTATTCGTTTATTTCAACATTGTTTTGTGTATTTTTTTTTTTAAATGCATAGACTGTAGCTCCCATGGTTATTCTCTTGTAAGCAGATAGGTTTTTAATTAATTGGGCATTCCAGAGACAAAATAAGGGAGAGAGAGAGCGAGCAGAGAGAAGAGTTGAGTGTTTGTGACAGTCTCTCTCAGCACAGGCTGATAAAGAAGAATTCTTGAGGGCTTTGATTATGTTCTTCAACAGGGCAGAGAGCGTGAATCACCATGGAGATTGCATTGTACAACGGCGGACAGCAATCGGCGGAGAGACCTTGTGGCTCTAAAGCACATCGTTATGATTTTACAGGCCATTCTGCAGACCTCAAAAAGTGTATCCACTTACTCATCGGTGGTTCACCTGTAGAGTTATAAGTGTCAGACATCTTCCATTTGTTGTTGGAGATGTTCTCCTGCGTTCATTTTCAATCAACAAAACAAATATGGATTTCACAAAACTATTCTGCAATTTGACATACAGTAAATTTGATGACCTTTTCAGTGTTATTGACTTGGTTTGCGTGCAGATATTGTGATTCATTTTCTTATTTCAGTGTTCTACAAGTATCCTGTATACTGCGCTATTCACCTTAACGTTATGGTGCTGCATGTACTCGGAAACCACGTCAGAGTTTTGAGACGTTTGTCATTCTATGAAAATGTTGTGATATTGCAAGTTTTCCTCAATGGATTTCCTTCTGAGTTTTAGGAGGTAAAGCTATTTACACCCTCTCTGCAGCCCAGTGGGGCTGTAGGTTTATGGATGGGTGAAAAATAGCTAACGAAACAGACGTCAGGCGGAAGGCAAGACTTAGCTGTTTGTGTAAAGAAGGCCACTATAACTCAAATCAATGACAAATGTAACCTTCAGTGTTAGATTCTGTAAAATCACAGGCAGAAAGGCAGACCCAGAGAGACTGGCTGGTTTTATCAAGGTTAAAATTGGTTACTTTACTACTAACAATTTTTTTACTTTTAATCAGAGATAGAAAAGAAATGAAGCTACGCTGCTGAGGTTTGGTGGGATGAGTTACAACTGAAGTCAGACTTTACTGAGGCCTAAAGTGAACTGTTATTCAGTATACCACACTATTTTTCTTCAAGCCTAGCTCCCTGGAGTTTATATTTAAAATCACACCCCGCTATCTTAATGAAATGTACTAAAAGGAATGTTTATGGGACACTTAAAGGAAATTTATTTTTTGACATAGGAAAACCCTTTTTTTGATCGGAGGATTTGCTTCATTCGACATTCTCCTTGAAGTGAATAAAAGATCATTTCAACACTACCGGTGCCAGTATTTATGGGATCATTTGAAGATACGCTAAAACTGATGACCTGAAAACTTTGCCATGCGGAGCTTAGAGGAAGTTTTTTTCACCTCAGATGTCAAATAATCCAATAGGCAATTTGAGGAATGTTGGAAAATGTATAAACATAAAATTTTTATTTTGATTACTTTTTTGCCTTGCTATCTCCTGTCTTCTATTTATATTTATATTCATATTTATTACCTTTTTTTTTTGACTTTTTATAACTGCTATGCTGCTATGACAAAGGAATTTCCCCTCTGAGGATCAATAAAGTTTATCTTATCTTATACCAAATATATCTGTCTTCACTTATAGAAAATACATTGTCATGTTTACATCCCTTAATTCATCCTTACTTTATACTTTTTATTGTCTCCACCTGTCAAATCCAAGAAGAAAGAGTATTTTTGTCCTGACTTAGGGACACTGCTGTTCTTTCCGCTGCAGTTTACCAATTCTAAGCACAGCGCCTCAAGCAAACTCCAAATGTCAGAGTTACTTTTCCTCTTCTTAACTTATCCTCTTGCGCTACCAAAGTTCGGTCTCATATGCGTTTTCCCTTCGTCTTTTCCGTCCGTCTAACAAACTGCAGATGCACCAGAATCTGTACTTCACAATGTTTATATATCAGTTTGTTTCTTTTTCTATAGCTACCAGCTCCACAAAACTGGAAGACCTCAGCTATCTTGATGAACAACGCAACGCTCCCCTGCGGACTTCCATTCGCCTACCCTGGCATAACACGGGAGGCAGGCCGGCGCAGGAGTCTAAAGGTGACTGCCGTAGCAATTTTTGCCGTGAATTCAAACAAGGCCAACAAACTGTGTCCGGCTCATAAACGCATCAGGCTTCTCGGTTATTTTAGGACTGTTAAACTGTAAGTATGAACTTAGCTGCAAGCGTTTACATATTTGTGCGTCCCAGACAGCAGAGTGCTTAATGACAAGAATCGATGTCTGATGCATGTCAAGTAATATGAATTTATTCTTTAGTTGGACAGGGGTTTGTTGGAATATTGTGCAGTGTTGAAGATTAAATGAAAGATTGTTGTCTGTATTTCAACATCACCATGTCAGCTCTTATTAATTCTGGTGTCACCCAAAGTCGGACTACGTGTTTACAGTAAACACTACAGCACAAATTCTGTACTGTCACATCCCATTCTGGAAGAATTAGTTTGATTTTGACGCTGAAGTGAAATTGTACAGTTATTTTTCCGTTCATAGAGCTTCATCTGTGTTATATGTTTTGAAGCCCGAGTCCCACTCAGAGAAATCCCAGAGAATAAATATTTAAAGAGACTATGAATAATTGAAATAGAAATCATTAGAGACTCAAAATATTTAACCATCTTTCTAAAAATCTTTTTCCCCACACCTCCACAAAGCTGAGCTTTAATCGGAAGTTCCGTGTATTGTAATTATTTTCTTTATCCAATGTAGATAATTAACCTTTATACAGTTTGCACCATAGCGTTAGTTATGATTTCCTTTATTCCAAACCTTTTTTTAGTCAGCTCTAAAAGGTCTCATTAAATGAAAAATCTGGCTTGGAAAGGTACGTGAGTTAGCATTACAAGTGCAGGTTTTGCTTTGCTATGGGGAATAACTTGTCGCTGTCATCAAGAACTGATACGTCCACTTTGTTAGAGCGTGGTTTAGAAAATTATATCCGTTTAATATATTTCAAAAATATGCAAGATGTGGTTCCATTAGTGAAATTCTTCAAATTTTAATCTTGGCCATTTTTTTTTTTTTAACGTAATTACTTCCTGATATTTCAATCTTTAAATTCCGTATTTTTCAACCCGAGAGAATTTAATGGGTAAAATAGTAGATATAAAATCATTGTTAAAAGTCTTCATAGGAGTCAATATGTTTAAACTGTTTTTGTCTTTTTTTCCAAAGAATCCAAAAATATGATTTATGGATTGCAAATAATTAAAAGTGATGACAATGAAGCATGGTGCATTTTATCTCTTCAGTCTGTGGTTTGTTTATCTCAGACAGTGTGTGTGTGTGTGCGTGTGTGTGTGAGAGCTATCATTGTAACCAGTCTCCTTACTCTGTCCTTTCAGCTCGTTTTTCCCCCTACAAACCCGTGGACATCATGCTCAAGCCGTTGTTGTTTGAGGTCCCCAGTATCACCATGGATTCGGTCTTTGTGGGCCGGGACTGGCTCTTTCAGCAGCTTGAAGATGTCCTGAGGGCCACAGAGTCCACAGTGAACCACGGCGCCGTGGTGGTCGGCAGCGTGGGTTACGGGAAGACGGCCATTATCTCCCGGCTCGTAGCGCTGAGCTGCCACGGAGGCCGGATGCGACAGATCGCGTCCAACAGTCCGAGTGCCTCCCCGAAAAGTAATTATTTGATCTCTCTCTTTTGGTTAAGCGCCCTGAATGAGGTGTGCAATTGCAGTCCATTGCAGTTATTTTAAAAATGTGCTGTGTGGCAATGAACAATTGTGATGTTGTGTGGTGTGCGGTAGTTTGCATTGACAATATTGACAAAAAAAAAAATCCTACTAAAATTAATTAGCTGATTTCATAAATTCCAGTTTTATCTGCTCTGATGATATAAAAAAATGCAGTTGAGAAGTGCAAAAAAAAAAAAAAATTTTTTTTTTACTCACAAAAGCATTTCTGTAATCATTTCATTTGTAAGTGTTTTAGAAAAGAAACAAATATGATAAAGGTTTTTTTGTTTTTTTTCCCTTTGTGTATGTGAACTCTTGTGTCTCTTTCCTCCAGGTGGAGGGTTGGCGAGCTCAGAGCTTCCGCTCAGCCAGCCTCCGCAGCCCACTCCACCCTCCAGTGCTGCTAATACATTGAGGACCAACAGTTGCCCAGGAACGCCTGAAATCCAGAGACGCAGGGAGGAGGCCGTGAAACGCCTAGCAGCAAGGGTACGTTTTCAGTCTGATATTTTTATTTTTCAGTCAACCACATGGTTAAAAGCGAAAAGCTGAAGATAAATGGTTATTTTTATTTCAATTTGCTCCATTATTAATTGCACATAAAATGATCACAGTAAACTGGCTCAAACCCCACCCACCCACCCTGGACCAGTGGCATCAGAGGCTTAAGGATGTAAACTGCATGGAACGCATAACAGCAAACTTACGACTTCAGACAGACCTATATCTTGACAAATGGGCACCCATTAAAAAATATTTGGAGAGTTGAAGATATTATCTCTATTTGACTGAGTTAGATGTTTTTTTTTTGTTTGTTTTTGTGTTTTTTTTTTTTAAATTTTATTTTATTTTCGCTTGCTAGTGAGGAAATAAATGACCTATAAAGAATATTGTATAATGTGTATCTTGTTATTAGGTTTTGTAAGAATGTGTGTGACTGTTGAGGAACCTGTTCTAATAAATGTTCAAAAAAATAATAATAATTTGCTCCATTAAAGCGCTCATCCACCTCATGCTGTACTTGTAAATTAGAAGTAATTTCAAACAAATGCTTTGCGTATGAATCCATCTTTATAAACTGTCAGCATTCTACCCTGCTCTTCCTGCTGTTGATAGTCTCCAGTATAGTTGTTAACATGTTACAGAATGACTTTTAGTGTGTCATAAGTTGACTGCTGAAAATTGATTTTGTTACTACTTCAAATTGATTTAATCGAGTGAATGCACTTCAAAAAAATCCACAGTTCTGCTTTCTTTCCAAAGAGTAAACTGTCTGGGGTAAGGGATGTCTTTATGGGATGTTTAAACAAAAGGAAAACTGCTCTTATCAACACGTGGACTGGCTTCATCATCTTAAAACTCTGAATTTGTCTGTCTAAAAAAAAAAAAAAAAAAAAAAAATTCCTTCCTCAGGAATATATTGTTATATGAAACAAGATGTTTCATGTTAATGTTCCAAAGGAGCCTAATTTGTAGTATTTGAAGTCTTCGAATGAATCCTCCAATTTTTCGTTTCTACTCCGTCTTGTTCTTTCCCTTTCACTTTTGCTGACATTCTTTTGACGCAGGGAATTTTTCAGACGAATATGACTGACATTCTGAGGTAGTCTTTTGTACTTGATGCTAAAGATCGCTGTGTTTCTGGTTAATTGAACCACAGTTTTCCCCCTCACTCATTGCCTTTTTATTTCTGCAGTTGAATAGCTATTTCTGGTATGTATGAAACTCCTTCCTTAATCTGAATCAAGAACCGGCATGATTATCACTTGATGAACAGCTCAGATATTAGCACTTCTAAGACCAACAAGAGTATCTCCAGGTTGTGTCCCAAAGCTGTTAGGCCATAATGTTCTATGTCAGATGGATGAGGATTTGGCTGTTAATGCATCTCCAGATGGCTGCCGTGATTCAAGAAACTAATATCCGACTTTAAACCCAGTCTCGTGTTGTCATCTCGAAAAACAAATCAATACATCGCCCTGTGTGTCAGTACATGTAAAATGAGGACGTTATTGTTTATTTGAGAACAAAATGGCAAAGCTCAGTTCAGGCTCTGTCCCGTAACATCCCCACGGTGATGGAGACTGGCTTGGTTATCGATTCCTCTGGGAAGTATTGGGTTTCTACAGACCTTCTCTATAAAATACTTACTAGCAAGCGCGTGAAATAAGTAGCTAAAATGTTTTTGGATTTTTGCGCGTATCTCTGTCTATCACGAACCGATACGCTTTTATTCCCTTTGTTAACTCACTCTGTCACTGACAGTAATATCCCTTCCACGCTATTATAAAGTCTCTTATGTGCCTTAAATCAAGGGGTAGGAATTTGCCGTTTTGCTTTCCTCAACTCATCCGACAACGGCTCGCACTCATCAAGCAATGCTTGATTTGCTAATTCACACATTAGCACTTAAAAGTTAACACAAGATCCTATCTTCTGCCCACCAACTACTCCTGCAGGCAGCCACAGGATATTACTTCATCCTTTCATTTTGTCTCTGCATGCTTTCTTGCAGCAAATTCATCTTTCTGCGTTTAAACTTTTCTTCTACTGTTTCTTTTTGGCCCTGATAAGACCTTGTGTCAACATTTATCTATTCAGTGACCACCCATGATCAGATCACATTTCCTCTTCTCTGTAGAAAAACAAACACGCATACCTTATATCTGTTTTCTAAGACCGCGAATGAATGACTGTCTAAATTTTGGCTAGTACAGATATTTTTGGCATCACAATTTCGCAGGTCATTATAAATTAATGAAACTATTATATATGGCTTGTTGACCACGGTTAACATCCGCGTGGCATAAGAATGCCACCGAATCTCACCGATGCCTACAGAGTAAAAGGTCCAAAAATGAGTGTCTGCGTTCACAGACCACATCGGTTCAATGTGTGGTTAAAGATTATGACCACATGTGGCCCAGAGCAGCTCTGAATGCATGTGGAGTTCCTGGATCCCAATGCGTCCCAGGTGCTTTGACACTTAAAATGAGCTCTCCGCTTTTCATTCGGTCACCCAGGAGGAACACCAAGTCCAGGTCCAAACAGAACGTCTAATGAATCATCACTCATCTCTGTGATTCAAGCTACGGACTCGCTATTTCGCCCATTCCTTCAGATTTAAAGAAACAAACATAGCGTCTCGACAAATGCTACATCAAAAGATTTCATCTCCCTTTCTTCCTTTCCATCTGTGAGTGAGTCAGCAAATTGAGGCTTTTCAGAAGAAAGACTCAAAAGTATTTCATCTCGAAGAGATTCCACCTACAGCTTTAAAACCACAAGATCACAGCATCGCACATCATTTTATGGCCGAAGACTAAACAAACTCACCCGCCGATCTAATCCCGTAACTTGCTTTTAATTCTACTTGAGTAATCTTATTTGTCTTCCTTTACTTTGTGTTGCAGGTGGTGGCCTACCACTACTGCCAAGCAGATAACACTTATACATGTTTGGTACCGGAGTTTGTGCACAGCATCGCTGCCCTGCTGTGCAGAGCGCACCAACTTAATGCGTACCGGGAGCTGTTGCTGAAAGAGCCCCACCTCCAGAGCATGCTCAGCCTGAGATCCTGCGTCCAGGACCCGACGGCTGCTTTCCGGAGAGGGGTTCTCGAACCCTTAGCCAACCTTCGTAAAGGTAAAACATCGTTATACATTTGGATATCTTCTGCTTTGCCTGTTCGCATGACAGCTGATCAAGTATTCTCTTGTGTGAATCGGAAACAGCACGTCTCTGATTTATTTGGTTATTGTTTGCGGTATTGTGTTTCCAGAGCGCAAGATTCCAGAGGAGGACCTCATCATCTTGATAGACGGGCTGAATGAAGCCGAATTTCATAAACCAGATTACGGGGACACCATTGCCTCTTTTATTTCCAAGATTATTGGGAAATTTCCCTCCTGGCTGAAACTGGTGGTCACCGTCCGGGTCACATTGCTGGTGAGGAGGAACTCATTATTTAGCATGCAAGCAGTTGCGACGAATCACTTGTTACTATTTGTTACTCGGGTATTTGCTCAAAAAATTACCGATTTCACAACTGAATTTTGAGCGGATGACTAAAATCTGAACCTTTAAGTAGAGCAAGAGAAATAGAAAGAGGTCTACCGAAGCCATTTGAACACTGAATCAAAGAACCTTGAATAGTTGTATAGCTGCACTGTATTTTACTGGATGCAGAGGAAATTTGATCTGCTGGCACTGATAGAAAAAGAGGATTGGCAAAGTCAACAGAGTTCATCTTCTAAGCACCACAAACATTAAAAAAAATGTAATCTATTCATCTAGTTTCCCGGAGTACATGATGGTCAAATAGACGAGTTGCAATCCAAAGCCTCCGAGCCAAGTAAGCACATATTTGTAAGATTTTAACTTATGTCACAGGAGAAATGGTAAATGAATTGCAGCAGCTTAGTGCTCTTTAGCTGTAGTAGTTTATATATTTTTAGCTGCGTTAGCGGTCTTTTAATACAGTTGTCAATTATAAATGGAAAAAAAAAAGAAAGAAAGAAAATGTCCAAGCTGTATCTGCAGTCACCACTCCTCAAACCCTCTTGCAAAAGCTGAAAGTTTTCCCCAATTGTCTCGTCGTGGAGTCAGTTTGTCATTCATTAGAGCTAACATTCAGGAAGGAAATAAAGTATCACTGACCCAGCATTCAAGACTGCATTACGGGGACAGATTTTGCTCTTGAGCTTGCTGGCTTGGAAAGACAGACTATTAAAATGCATTGAACTGGACTTATCAACGCTGATAACATTCCTGCTATATGATATATTTCTGTACATCTTGCTGAGCATGAGACAACGTCTGTGTAATTATATACATATATGGAAATAATACAGCAATATGATCATATGAAACCGCAGTACTCAGTCACAATTCTGGTTATTTTACACTGGAAGGAGTAAAACTGCTGCTGATCTCATAATTGTTGCGCGTCATTGCGCTCCTACTGTAATTTTCATTTCCCCCAAACTCAATTGAAGCTTTAACTCTGATTCACACTTAAATTGAATTTTGAATGTGGGGGCTGTCATTGAAATGGAAACTTGACTTTATCAATCAGAAAGTGTATATACTTACAGGCTTCATACAAATGAATTCATAACGAAAGGTTTATTTTTGTTCCATGAATGCCTTTATATACATATCTATATATATTATATGGAAAATAACACAATGTGCCTCTCTGTTTCTGCAACTGCTCAAATGCAGTTTCAGGCATGTCTAGCCTGTTTTAATAATTGTTAAATTCATAAAGTGAATTTATGAAGAAATTTCTTTTCAATGACCTAATCAACTGCATCAGGTGAAATTTCTTTTGGTTTTGAATTAGAGGGACTTCTTAGAAAAACAGACTTTAGAACAGAACATCAGTTTAGTCACCACATCCAAGCAACTCAAAGAATAAATAAACAGTGATTCATATTTATGTCACTGGAGAGGCTAGATAATCATCTCTTTCCAAGGGAACAACATTATTTAGTTTGCCACGACAACACGGAAGAATCAGGAAAGTGTGATATTAGTTTTTTGTACTGTAAGAAAATACGATCAAAGCAAAAAAGTGCAAACAAGTTAAGAATATTGGTGCTTGCGAGACTAATGTCTACCGAAACAATAAGGCGTTCCCCGTCTTATGGATTATGACTTGTATGATTCAAGGAGCCTGTGCATGCAAGCGTATTTATTTCAAGGTCTCTGGGTGTGTGCTTGTGTTTGTGTGCATAGGTGAGGGAGTGTTACTGTATGGTTGTGTGTGTGTCCCTGCATGTTTGTGTGTGTGTGTGTGTGTGTGTGTTTCCCTTGACATGAGAGAAGTGTTATCATCATGGAGCAATGTTTCTCTAGCCTCAGACAGGCAGAGGATTGAAGGATTAAGGTACATTGATTTCTGCAACCCCCAGGACAGAAATTGAAATGTGAGCTCCAGCTTAAACCTTTGCTTGGTTGTTCATGGTGCTCCTCCTGCACCTCCTGCCATCCCATCTATCTCCTGCCTCTCCATACTTAGTTTCCCAGTCCCAATTTTCCTTATATTCATATTTACAACAGTAACAAGTGTCTGCTTCGGCCCGATAGCCCAGTACGATTACGTTTGCGCTGCTCAATGAGCCACCCCTAAAATAAAATTAAAAAAAAAAAGACTAAATTTGGGATGCACAAATGTTATTTCTCTTCATTCACTTGTTTATCTATTCTGGTCACATAAAATATCAATTATTTGTAGAAAGCAACTCGATGGACAGCTTATCATTGTTCATGAATCAAGTATCAAAAAGTAATTTTTTCAGCACGGAGAATTCTGAACATTGTCGTTACTGAAATAGAACTTCATTTCTTGAGTGAATCATATCTTTTTTTTTTTTTTTTTTTCATTTGTTCTTCAGGAGATCACCAGCCTTCTCCCCTTCTCCAAGATCTCTCTGGATGACTTCTCAGAGAACAAAGAGATTAGCAGCGACCTCAATGCCTATATCCAGTACCGCATCAACGGCAGCAAAGATATCATGAACAATATTAGCCTTAATGGTAAGGCCGACCCCGTCACTATCGGAAAGCTCAGCAGCCATCTGATCTCCCGCAGCCAGGGTTCCTACTTGTATCTCAAACTCACCCTGGATCTATTTGAGCGAGGCCACTTGGTGATCAAGAGTGCCAGCTACAAAGTTGTGCCCGTCTCTCTGGCTGAGCTCTACCAGTTGCAGTGTAACATGAAGTTCATGACCAATTCAGCTTTTGAGCGCTCGCTGCCCATCCTCAACGTGGCGCTGGCTTCGCTGCACCCCATGACCGATGACCAGCTGTTCCAGGCCATCAACGCCGGCTACATCCAGGGGCAGCTGCAGTGGGAGGACTTCCAACAACGCATGGAGTTGCTCTCTTGCTTCCTCATCAGAAGACGGGACAAGACTCGTATGTTTTGCCATCCGTCTTTCAGAGAATGGCTTGTATGGAGAGCCGATGGAGAGAGCGCCGACTTTCTCTGCGACCCCAGGTCAGTCCTACGTTGTACCAACAAGTAGTATCAGTCCTTTCTTTACAAACGTGTGCCATGCTCACATCATCAGAAAGCATTGTTTTAGTTCCTTACCGATGTATCTTACCACACCTGTTGGTGAAGTTACATTGAGACATAAAGATAACTTAACTGTGATTTAATTAGTTCAAAATGCACTTCTTCTTCTTCTTCTTCTTCTTTCGGCTTTTCCCTTCAGGGGTCGCCACAGGGAGTCAACTTTCTCCATCTAGCCATATTCTCTGTATCCTCCTCTCTCACACCAACTACCCTCATATCCTCTCTCACTACGTCCATAAATCTTCTCTTTGGTCTTCCTCGAGACCTCTTGCCTGGCAACTCTAATTCCAGCATCCGTCTACCAATATATTCTCCATCCCTCCTCTGTACGTGACCCAACCATCTCAGTCTGGCTTCTCTGACCTTCTCTCCAAAACATCTAACATGTGCTGTTCCTCTGATAGATTCATTCCTGATCCTCTCCTTCCTGGTCGCTCCCAAAGAGAACCTCAACATCTTCATCTCTGCAACCTCTAGTTCTGCCTGCTGTCTTTTGGTCATTGGAACAGTTTCTAGTCCAAACATCATCGCTGGTCTCACCACTGTCCTGTACACCTTTAGTTCAAAATGCGCTCATAATTTATAAATGATTATGTATTTTTGGCTCCGAAATATTCCAGTTATTTTTATTGAATTAAATGTCCATAAAGTCAAATTCCGTCGCCTCAAAGCCATACATTTAGTATGAAAACGTCTTGCCATTTCTCATATTGAGTACCGGTGTCACCATCCTAACGATAACAGAAAAGGACCATAAAAAAACAGGCCTTTGCAAAAATATGACCCCACAAATGGGGTTCCTTTTTACTCCCTGTTGGTTTTTCGAAATTACCTCTGCTCACAAAGTGACTCAAAGAGCAGCAGAGCTAAGCTTCATATTCTAGTATCTACAGCTGTCAAAGGCTCACAATGTGGCTGAGAAATTTGCTCAATAAAGTGATCTGCAGCCATCCATGTCTTTTTAATGATGCTCTACATTTATTAACACCGGGACTTCCAAGTTAAGATGGAAACGGGAACCTCGGGGTAAAAAAAACACACATCCCTCTTTTCTCACAGTAAAGTGCGGCCGGCATTTTTTGAAATTCACCCCAGCTCAGATTTTGCATGTTCCTCATGGCCAAGGCGAGGGGCTTCTTTCATGAAGACATCACTTTGGCTGTGGAAGATATGTTGGAATTATGCAACGTCAAGAGCTATTTTGTACCTAAAGAAATGGTGCTGCGCAATACTAGGCATGAAAATTATACATCAGATATATAACACAAGTGAATTAACTGTCTTCTTTATCATCAAGGGTTTAATACAGTCTCTTTTTTGTTGACTATTTGTCAAAAGCACAACATTTAGAACTCTTTCATCCAAGTGATCATTTAAGTTACTTACATTTTTTTCCGCACATATATGTCCATGGTCCTATTGTGGATTGACCAGTATTAAGTAATTTTGGTTATTTTCTTTTGCGAACGTCTTATTTATATGACATTGATATTTGCCTTCATTAGCATTTTTAATGGTGATTCAAGTAAAAAAAAAAAAAAAAACATAAACAAAACTCGGATTTGTATCAGACACCACTTCCTGTCTCAGGTAGTCAAAGTATAGATAGCAGAATCTGGGATGACAGAATATCTAGAGTATGTTCAGCACACAATGATGAATTGCACAGCTCTAAAAAGGATCAAAAATGACATTTTTGTGTCTCCTCTTGTTACTTCGTGGCCTCCTCTGTTATATCACTCAGCATCTCTTTGGTTTCTTACCCTAGAACGGGTCATGCTCTCATGGCTTTCATGCTGTCCCGTCAAGAAGGGAAACTGAATCGGCAGCAGACCATGGAACTCGGACATCACATACTCAAAGCTCATATCTTCAAGGTAGTGCCATGGAAAAAAAAAACCCTATATATTCCACATACGTCATATTCCATATCATGGATACATACCTACATATGGCAAATATGGTTCACCTGAGTATGATAATCCAAGGGATGTGAGCAGATTCACAGATGTGATGTATGCGTTCGTATTTTTGAACATTCGTGTGTGCTTGTTTTTTGTTTTTTTTGTTGTTTTTTTTTTTTTGTGGCAGGGTCTGAGTAAGAAAACAGGTGTGTCATCCAGTGTGCTGCAGGCTTTGTGGATCAGCTGCAGTGCCGATGGCCTCTCTGCAGCTTTGGCCTCCCTGAGGAACCTTTACACACCCAACGTGAAGGTGAGCCCTTCTGCCGCTCTCCTCTATTACTAAAACAATCAGCATTAACTGATGGTGCCATGAAAATTTAATTAAAGGGATGACCATCTTTGCATACAAAGTCACTATTAACTGTTCTCAGGTTTTAGACAATTCACAGTGAAGCAGGAATTTAGTATGAAGTAGAATTTGGTAGCAAATTGTGAAATTTAATGGCAGGAAGGGAATTTTACAAGTGTTTCTCATTACTGCAATCTATTTTATTTTATTTTATTTTTATTTCTTTTTTTTCAATATTGAGGCGCGGCTTATACAGATGAAAGGTAGGTGAAAGTGGATTTCTGCAGATGGCAATTTCTTGTATGTTCTTCAGGGGGAATGACTGAAGCTCAAGGAAACAGGAGCGTTCCACTCAAAAGTCCCATTATTTACAGAACACAAAAACTTTCTTTATCAGTATGAAATGACTTTGAGCTGCGAACCTCAGCTTAGCACTGATATACAGTGAAACCAGCATGAAAAGCTGCATAAAATTGCTCATAGGCCTGGATGAGATCAAGTTACATAATTCTACCAGATAAATATGCAAGAGTTTTGACTTTTCTCTTCCAGCATCAAACTGTCCAGCTTTCAATCTTAAACCACCTATTCATTTTCCATTAAACCCACAGAGCTCCCTGTGTTCTTCATATTTCCATTTTTCCTTATATTCTTTCATTTCTTCAAATTTTGTCTCTCAGATTTTTTTGGTCTTTCCTGCATCATCAGTGATTGACTCATATCCCAATTTCCTCCGAGCCTGTGGTCTCTCTTTTTTTAATATTACCCATTTTTGATTTTTAAGAGCAGGATTTCAGTTTTAAGGAGGCACCGATGGTTTGTTAGTGCGATAGTTAGGTTAAAGTAGTTTTAGTGACATACACCTAACATTTCTCCAATTGCTCCTTGGAGACAAATAACGTTTTTTCTGATTCTGACGTTCAGAACATGAAAGTTTTCTCGACTTGTTGCATGTACCTCTGCTTATCCCTGCTTATCCCACTGTGCTTTGCGAACTATCAACTTGGGCCTTAAATGCTCAAAACATCTTTTAACTAAAAAGAAGAAAAGGGTGTTTATAAGGGGAGATAAGAGCTCAGCATCGCGCTCGCTTCAAATCAAATCAAAATCTTTGATTCAGTTCGTTACTGATTCGTATCTGATAAAAAGGGGAGATACTTAAAATAAAAACATCAATAGACTAGTCTATTAACCTGATTCATATTTAATTACTTATTGACTCTTGTGAAAGGCTTTTAAAGGTTTCTTGATTTTGGAGTTTGCATATTGAGCAGAAACTCTTAACGAGTTGGAAGAATTATTTTGAACAAGTATTTGATCAAAACAAGGCCGCAGCTTATACGTTCAACCCTAACTCTTTATTTTGTAATTAATCATCGATTCACAGTAATTATGCTTCTTAAGAAAAGCTATTATCTTTTGATTATGTATTTGTCTGAAAAATAAATTAACTTATGACACCAGTACTGGGTAATTGTAACTATATATTTGTGAGTAATTATGCAAGTGTATCAACACACAGATTTTTCAGAATGTCCTTGCTTTATCCTCTGTGGGACCCGTAAGTCTTCCACAGTGGATCAAGCAAATTAACTCTTATTTCATTTGGAGTTGCATTTTACCAACCATTTATTATTGATTTTCTCATCACGGCAAAGAAAAACACACATAGTAATTGCTTTCGGTAGAATGTGTCCACTACATTTTGTGTCTGACCTTCACGAGAAGAAATGTTTTAGATGACCAAGCTGCAATGACTGATAGTGAATCTTAAACAGGTTGTTTATTCTATCCTTTTATCACGGAATCCAAAGAGCTCTCAGTTTACTCAGAAATAGAATTTATAATGTTTAAAAATTCAGATTGGTGAGTTTGAAGCACCTCAATATGAATCTTTTGAGTTTCTGTTCAAAACTCGCCCCCATGAATATGCCATACACCTAGAAGGATGATTTGTATACACCGCCACGTGTGTTTGTCAGTAAGATTAAGTGAGACTGCAGAGAGAAAGGAAAGTAGTGTGTCACAGAGGTAGTATTACTTCGGGGGCTAAATAGATTTGAAGATGAAAGTGCATGGCTATGGTGGTGGAGAGATTTTGTCAAAATCAGTGTAACTGGACTGATTTGGTGACTGAAAAGGTTACACATTTAATTCATGACATTTTTTTCTTTCTTTGTAAACAGAAGCATCTGTCTCTTTTTTCTCAAGTTTTACCAACGCAGATGTCATCCAGAACTCGCGTGTCTATAATTGCAGCCTCGCGCTCATTTCCGAAGACCCTTATTTGCATTTTTTGTGATTTCATAAAACGCCATTGTTCCGAGCCAGCTGTCTGTGTTTGTGTTGCGTGCCAGGTGAGTCGACTGCTGATGCTGGGCGGAGCCAACGTAAATTATCGCACGGAGGTGCTGAACAACGCGCCGGTGATTTGCGTCCAGTGTCACCTTGGCCACCAGGAAATCGCCTCCCTGCTGCTGGAGTTCGGGGCCAGCATAGACGTCGTTTCCGAAAGCGGCATGAATCCTCTCTGCTATTCGGCAGCTGCGGGACACTTGGGACTTGTCATGCTGCTCTGCAAGCGCGGAGCCAAGGTGAGGCTAGGCACGGTACCGGGCCGCTACGAATAAAGATGACTTACGACGACGTAATCGCAACCAGACGGTCATGACGGTGCAGAGTGCCTGTGCAGACCGTAGCAATGCAAACCTCACAGCTATTCGCTGAAAGCAAACGCCGTATTTACAGCGGCGCAAATATCCCCTCGGTGCAATACAACCAAACGGCTGCGTGTCCGCAGGTCGATCACGTAGATAAGAGCGGCCAGTGCGCCATGGTCCACGCCGCGCTCCGAGGACATCCAGAGATCATCCAGTTCCTGTTGGAGGTAGACTGGAGTGCCGAGGGGCAGCAGCAGGACTGCGCTCTGAAGAACAAAGCTCTGCAGCAGGCTCTGATCGCAGCCTCCAGCATGGGACACACACAGGTACGGCCGATACCGACGCTTAATTTTACACCGCCGACTGCACAGTATAAACAACTCATGTGCAAAAGACCGCGGATGCCATGGTTAGCACGGGGAAGAAACTTTTTGTCAGACGTTAAAATTAAACACGTTCCCTTCCCCGTGCGTTTTCAAAAGCGTCCCACGAACAAAGTGGCGATTTTCAAGGATCGGACGGAACTGAGCTCGACGAGACTTGAAGGTGTTTCTCTGCAGCGCGTGAATGACGGGCGCAGTCAGGGGAGCACAGTGTACCGAAGGCTGATAGCATTTTGAGTTTCTCATTAACTTGAACGGGATCCCCCGGCCCAGCTTAGAAAATCAAGGCTGAGCCGATATGAGCTGTGAAACCAAATGTAGAAGACCTTTGAATCCATCAATCGGAACTATCTGCTTTCTTGTAACCTCGTAGGAAAGCTGAGGAATCAACATATATTTTTTGACAGCACAAAGTTTGATTTTTCCGTTATCTCACTTTGTATTTGTCTTGATGTCTTAATGATTTTTGTTTTTTCGATAGCCTGTTCCGAAACCCGAGGCCATAAATCTGCATTTCTTTCCGGTAGGTTGTGAGGGGCTTGCTGGCCGTGAATAATGAGCACGCTGTGCAAATTGATAGCCATGACACACTGTGGGGAGAAACAGGTATGTTTTCATCCATCTCTGCATTATATTGCTTTGTTGCATTATCACCTGCAGTTTAATCATTCTGGACTGAAACACATGAATTGCATTTTACCGCGGTGGGTGCCAAATCCCCCCTCTGCTTAGTAATGTACCATTGCTGACGGAGATGGTGTTCCAGACAAATTAGAGTGCTTTTTTTTTTTTTTTTTTGTCTTTTGTACTGTTCCATTTTTGTCCATCCTGCACTTTCTGGAAGAAGCATCTAAGACTGTGGTCATGTGGCTTTCTACTTACTTTGGTCAACACATTGTTTCCTCATCACAATGATTTTCCAACATGCTGCTGTAATTCAGCTGCAGTATTCCCTCGGTGCTATTTGTTTACCGACTGACATCTTTTGCAATATTTTGAAGTACTCCACCATCTGGACCCAAAGAGCAAGTCAGATTAAGGGGGTTCAGTCTTTCTTTGTAGTTCTTCTGCATAATAAAATTGAGTTATGACAGAAAGTCAGTCTGCGAGTTAGAAGACAATGTTTTGGACTTTACGGTCTGTTTTATTTACGATGAAGGCATAGGTTTTCTCTCACAGACAGAAATGTAGTTAAATGTCCTTACTGTGGTAGACCTTATCAGAGCTTGTAATTGACTACATGAATTTATGGACATTTAGTGTAAGACTCTTCCATCGATTTTTTTTTTTTTTTTTTTTTTTTTCTTTTACTGAAGGACTGTCTATGGTACACTCATCAGTCATTTCTTTGAACACGCTGTCTTGCCCTTTTCAAAACTTTCACATCACCAAGGCAACCTCATCCCTGAATAAAACCTCTCTCCACATGACGGCTAATGGAAGCACTCGAATTCGAAAAAGAAATCCTGCTGAAATGCTGCTCGGTCTGAGCCGATATGCGAAAGGTGCATTTTGTGTGCCTGCTACTGAAAATGAAAAAGAAACACCTCAGAGGTACTTACAAAATTAATGGGTTTTGTTTTGACTCGTCAGCGATAAATATCTCGGATACTTAAAAATGTCAAACAAATGATCTTATTGGAAACATGGCTATTGCTCAAAGCTATTCGACATTGATAGAAAGAGCGGTGCAGAAAGCCATGTGAAGCAGCAGCGAGACGTATCGCTGGTGAAACCTCGACAAACTGTGACAGCGATACTCAGTAATGGCAGTTCATGAGACGCAGCTGAAGGGATCTGGACCATTTGAGATCAAGTGGGCCAATGATCTGCAATAATCAATACTTTAACCCTCATATTATGTTAAGGGTCAATTTGACCCATTTCACCCATTGACCCAATGGGTCAAATTGACCCTCAACATAATATGAGGGTTAAAAAGATTCAGATAAAGTCATTTTTCTTTTGGCTTTTCAAAATTTAGTTAAGAATATTTCAACATTTTACCTGTTTGAACTCAGACCTCCATTGCCTTTATCCAACTACGGATGTACAAGTTGTCCGAATGTTACCTGACGACACTAGTATTTTTTGCAGACAAATGGTAAAAAGGTGTCTTTTTTTATATATAATAATGGCTTTGAGTCTGCATTATTTGCAAGCCACTGGGATTAAGCACTTAAAGTGTGGGACAGGAATGTAGGTCAGCCTATTAGAAGAGAGGCTGTCCACATTGTGGTTAACTATTTCCTTTGCCCTGCTAAATGACTGTGGGACTTCAGACCTTATTACTTCTCTGGAACAAAAGAATGTGAAATATTCCTCTGTGTTTGGAGCCACATGGTACTGCAGTCCAGTAGGTATCTCTCAGCACCATTTACACCATGGTGTTAAATCACTGTGATTGCATCTCTTCGAAACAAGTGAAATTGCTTGGCACAGGGAACCGCGGAGAGACAAGGTTGCATCTCCGCAGACCCGAAATAAAGCGATGCCCAAAACCTTAACATCAACACATATATAAAGATCGTTTCCGGTAAATGACTTCTTTAAACAAGCCCGGGGCCCCTCGGTGTTTAAAGGACGTGTTAGTGATGACAGGTGCCCGATCACAGTTGCGCAGAATTTCCCGACAACCCTTTTTCACAGGCTTAAAGTGAACATTCAGGGGTGTATTACGAACCTCAAAACAAAGTAGTGGTGCTGACTGGCGGCAAACAGCTGAAATTATTTTCACTGAGAGAGATATGAAATTGTATCTTCCTCTGAATTCCCTTTTCAGCTGCAGGTGCAGATTTAATCATCTAACCTGGCAGCAGCCTAGGTTTAGATAGAGAAAATACCTAACTTGACAATGACTTCTCTAAAAGTGTCCAGCCAACATCGTCCCTCAATATTTCTGCGCTAACCGTCTCTGTACAAATCAAGTTCGCATTTCAAATGAAAAGGAATATCGCATCTCTATGCAAATAGGCCCGCTGTCTCGTGCGTTTAAATAGAAGATTGGATTGCACATCTGTGTAAGCTCCATCTTTTAAAAACCCTCTCCTGGGATGCAAAACACCTTTCCATTATGCAAAGAAAGGTAATTCAACCCTGCATAACCGTCCTCAAGGCTGCGCACTGCACTGGAGCCGCTTGAAGGCACAGCCCAGGTTGGCTGTTGTCCCAGAAGTGTAATTGTTTGTTTATTTCACGTAATATCATGATGTATTTTTTTTTTTTTTGTTTCCACTCCATGATATGCAGGTAAGTAAATGTCATTCTCGCAGGATTTTCAAAGAAAGAGTATAAGCATCCTTTGTGCGTTTATTCTTATCATTCATTTCGGTTCTTCCGTTTTTATGGATTTATAATCAATTAAGCACCAAGTGTGTTTGGTCTTCTTCCATTATTTACTCTTTTCATGCTGCTGCTGTTCCTCGTGGCCTGCAGGACATTGTCTTCTGCTCCAAGTAGCGAGGATAAATTTGATGCCAATAAATCACTTTTTCAGGGGGGACTACACCTTGCTTTTTCGGTGCGATGTTTTTGTTTTCTCCCACATGCACAAGAAATACACGAGCTCTTCTATCACGTCGATCAAAGCACAGCATGTCCTAACCTGTTCAAATAGGATTTTTTTTTTATCTTCTTCTTTCTCTTATCAAGTGACAACAGCTACACTTGTTGAAAATTTACGTTCCCCAATATGCATCTCAGTGTTGGTGTTAATGCCTCCCAGTCCATAAATTCCACAAAAGTTGACTATTTCTCATGCTCAGGTTGTGCCTCCCCATCGTTTTGGTTTTTTAAATCATGTTAATGCCAGTAGAAGTAATGCTGATAACTTAGATGTAGCTAAAATTCTTGTGTGTGTTGTGTTGTGACCCATTTTGTTATTTAATTTCTTTAAGCCATATACTTCTTTAAATCACACTCACTATGGAAGGCTCACCGCCTGCATTCTGCGCTTTCTGATGAGAAAAACTGTTCTTTAGCATTTTATTTTTGAACGTTCGCTATTAAATATTTACCATCCGAACGATAGTCCTCGTCCAGAAGGAACAAAACTTTTTTTTTTTTTGGTTTCCGTATGAATATATGCAAATCTGCTGTCGCTGGTTTTGTTTTTGCTTTTTTTGTTTGTTTAAAAATTCAAGGAGTTCAAAGGAATCTAAAACTTTGCACAGATCGCTTTTGCCCACCTGGTGGCTTCAAAGAAAAGTTATGGAGTCGGCTGTTGACTTGAAAACCGCGTGTGTTTTTATATCATTTATTGTCTGGAAATACAAATGACGTACATGACCATGTCAATACAAATTTAAATCTCACCCGCAACCGTATTCAATTGACATGAAGTCAATGATTGAATCATACATTCTGCAACAGTAAATCAGTAAGAAATAATCGGTCGGGAAACATTGAAAAATCGCAAATTATGGTTTGAACGTTATAAATGTATTTTGTGTCAAGCGGTGCCAGGTGTTTATCTCCTCTGATTTCAGGCTCTCAACGCAAAGCGGCAGTTAAAAGCCATGACGTGTTTTCATTTTTTTTGACGGTTTCTCATGTTTGGCAGAGAAACGGTCGTGGATGAGGTTATTTTTTTTTGTGTGTTTACTCTCTAAATCTGTTTTCGGGACGGCGACTTTGGAGTCTCACCCCTGGGAGACTGTGGAGGCTGCGCTGTAGGTGGGCCTGTGGAGGAGGCTTAGCTAGGACAAGAAAGTTAAATGGATTACAAACTTTGGATGAGATAAAGTAACATTAAACCTTAATGAGGAAGTAAATGATCAAAGTGAGTTCAGGATTGCTCTACTTTGGAGAAGAAAAATAGCTTTAGATGAAGACGTTGCACAAATGCGGTCACACCGGTAGGGGGATGAATGTCAATAGGTTTGACTTCTTCAAAGCAAAAAATATGTTAAATCAGGGTCAGCAAACATCAGCAGCTTAGACAACTCCCGATGTAACGTAGGATCAATGCCTCCTGAGCTTCAACAGAGCTCGGGTTGATCCTCTCAGCCACTGTTCGGTTTCGAGCAGTGAGAGGATATCCATATTTTGAGCAGATGGCAGGTGGGGAATATGATATCTTTCATCCACATGGATGATGTCAGTCTGATATTGGAAGCTCAGCAGCACCTTTTAATCTCTCAAAGGTCAATCCCAGAGAGAAGCTCTCGAACAAGCCGCGCTTGTATTGCAGTGTCTATCGGCAAACCGCAAACTTTGAAACGTCTGGAGAGTTTTCTGACGGTCACCGACCCGGATGCAAGCGTCAGTTGTGGCACGTCTTTGGTCATTTCAAACAAATTGCACACTTGATTCCAGTTTATCTGTCTTAAAGCCTTTTATAAAATATCAACCAAAAAGGGATATTAGCGGATTACCTCGACCGACCGAACTTCCATTTCTCTATATTGTTTGTTATTTCTTATACCGTATTTCTGCGCTCTCGTTCTATTATACAGTGAATTCATCTCAACGGGTTACTTATTTATTCACCGAGTAAAGAGAGATGGTCCGAGGCGCATCAGTCCTTACAGAGGTTTTGCGTGTGTTTTCTCCTCTAGCTCTGACGGCAGCAGCGGGCCGTGGGAAGGTGGAGGTGTGTAGCTTCTTGTTGGAGAAAGGCGCCGTGGTGCAGCAGGTGAACCGAAGGGGAGTGTCTCCGTTATTCTGCGCCGTCAGGCAGGGACACTGGCAGGTGAGACGCACGGAGGTCGTACGAGAATAAAAAAAAAAAAAAAAAAAAAAAGATCTCTCGATTCGAAGCTGTCCAATTAAAGTGCTTGTAAAACCCCTTTGCAACAGTTTAAGGAACAGGAGATGTCATCTACACGCTATACATCTATTTCTTTTTCCTAGATAGCGGAGCTGCTGCTGCAACACGGTGCCGACATCAACATCAGCGACAAGCAGGGCAGGACCTTACTAATGGTGGCTGCCTGCGAGGGTCACCTGAGCACTGTGGAGTTTCTACTTTCCAAAGGTGAGCAGAAACACAAGTGCTCCAGATTAATGTTTACCAATAGCAGCATTGAGGTACGGAACTGAAAATCAGAGAAGCACAAGCACATATTTTAAGCGCCCTGCAGAAATACATATTTTTTTACTTTGAAAGGCCTGTACGTTGTACGAAATTCTGCTCGAGAGCTGTTTTTTTTTTTTTTCCCCACGCGTTGTCCAAGAACTGTTGTATTATTGATCAGAAATTCAAAATGGTTAATGTGGAAAACCAGAGGTTTTGTCGTTCCTTCTTTTTGCCGGAAGGTCGTACGCATGAAAATCTATGTTACACATCAGGTAAGGCGTATAAAGACACGCAGATGGTTTGTAACTCTTGGAAAGCGGCGCCTGAATGTTGTGCAGAGTATCTTTTGCAAAAGATGGCGATACCCTCACGACAAATTGGCAAAGACCAAATAGTGAGTGCAGATAAAGAAGACCGGCGACTCTGGCAAGAACAAATCAATCTCAGCACCGTTCATTCTTGCATGTTTTGTGACGTATGAAGTGCCATGGCCAGAATGAACTTTTTTCTTTCCTTGCCAACTCAAGAAAACGAACATAGAAAACCTTTATTGTTATTGTAAAGTGCAATACGACACAATAAGGGCTTTCTTCCGGAGTACATACAGGCCTGCGTGTTTTTAAATCCTCCTATAAGGTCTAGTCGGGGGCTTCTTTGCTCCCTCAGTCTATGAGAGGCAATTTTATCACACGGACACTAAGCGTGGTTTCAAAAAATTACTGGATGGATATAAAATATTGCTTGTTTTTTTTGTCCCAAAGGTGCATCTTTGACCTCAATGGACAAGGAGGGCCTGATGCCCCTAAGCTGGGCTTGTTTAAAAGGACATAAGAATGTAGTGCAGTTTTTGGTGGAGAAAGGTGCAGTAATTGACCACACGGACAAAAACGGACGGACTCCGCTGGACCTCGCAGCCTTCTTCGGAGACGCAGAGATCGTACGTAACTGACAGAAATAAACCGTCTTGGGACAAAAAAAATCCCATGCATCCACCCTTCACTTAGCCCTATTTGAGAGCATTCCTGGGCCATTATTAAACACATAATGCTGGGCGTTAGCCGAGCCTCCGGTGCTCGAAACCGCGTTTGTGCGCGTCTTAACAATTGCGGGTCTCATGCAGGTCCAGTATCTGGTGGAAAGAGGAGCGGTGATAGAGCATGTGGACTACAGTGGGATGAGACCTCTGGATCGAGCCATCGGTTGCAGGAACACATCGGTGGTAGTGACTCTGCTGAAGAAAGGAGCCAAGCTTGGTATGTTTTTATCTTCGAACCAGTAGCCGTTTGTGTAGTTAGCCGCTTATTTTCCAAGAGAGCGGCTGTGGACGCCGTCGCTCCCCGCGCTGCTTCTCGCTCTCCAAATGCCGCGTTAAAACACGCCGACGGAAAAGTGCAGCGGTAGAATTTCTGTGACATCATTCGGCTCCAGGATGAATGGGAACAGCGTTTCAAATTGGCCGCTTGCTGTTTTTCAGCGCTCGCGTGGCTCCCAGACATGGAGAGAATCTGATTATGTTCAATTAAATTTGGAAAAAAAAAAAATCAAATAAGACAAAAATATTCGGGGACAGATTATTCTGACGTCACTGCAACCAGTAGAGATAGAGAAGGAAGCAGAGTAGATGGCGCACACAGTAGTGTGTGAGATGGATGGAAATACAGAAGTGTTGGGAACCAAACGCAGTCTTTGTTTTAAGAAAATGTTTGTTAAAAACCTCGCGGATTATAAGCGTTCATCAATAATAGCAGCTGAAATCAAGCTCCTGAATGACGCCATCAATTGAGTTTGCATTATCGCTCTGGTATCCACTGATACACGCCTCATTTTTCCAATGTATTTCAGACATTTTAATTTAGGTATGTCTTTTTCCCCCTCATAACATACACTGTGTAAATTCAATGTGGTCTTTTCTGTCCACATTGTCCCTATAACACAAATACCAAGACGAGCAGATGGCGGTCACGCGGCCTGTTGCGTTTGTTTGCTGGCTCCGGCGTGTGTGTTCTGACCAGAGCTCGTCGCATCTTGCCCCGAAAATGAAGTGTTAAAAGTCAACCCATCGTCTGCGTTTCGTTTCGCGTCTTTGCCCGGCTTGTTTCCATCGCCGCATCTCATGACTCAGTGAATAATCTCAGACAAATGCTGTGGAATGTTGCAGAAAGCCCCCTTTTTCCGTTCCCGCATTTAACTCGCTGTCGAGCGTGTGTGTGTTTATGTTCACATCTGGTGGTACGTCAGTGAACGTGTGTGTCCTTCCTTTTCATCCTAATGTGCTGCTTGGCTAATTTTAGAATGTGACTTATCACCTTAATGACATTCATAGAGCTATCTGGGTCCACGGCTTATCTGCAGCACATTCCGCCGTCACGCGAAAAAAAATTTGCAATAAGCCGAACCTTTTAACTTTGCTCCGGCGCAGCGAACGATCTGCATGCGCACAGTTCAGAGTCCGACCCGAATCCATGTGCAACACGTAATCGTACGCTGTCGTGCTTCGCATCGCATCTTTCCTTTCTCTATCAATGACTATTCCTGATTACGTGTGACATCTTTTCTCTTTACTCTCTCTCTCCTAACTATTGCCTTCTATAAACTAAGGCCACCGAACGTCTCCTTATGATCGATCAGGTACAATCTTTAGGTAACCTTAACCTTGTACCAGTTTCCTGTGAAAACACTGGCTATTCATTTACATCAACATCTGGCTAATACGTCCGTCCGCCTAATTTTTTTTTCCCTCCCCTTCCTAGGAAACGCCGCCTGGGCGATGGCCACGTCTAAGCCTGATATCCTTATCATTCTCCTTCAGAAGCTGATGGAGGAGGGGAACCTTCTGTACAAGGTAAAGTAACGTGCGCTAGTAATGTCCAGTCTGCCGTGAAGAGCAGCGCACCGTTATACGGACAGCATACCTGAAATGCTAATGATTCCTCCTTTCAATTGAAGAGGGGAAAAAAAAAAAGCGGTGCGAAAATATGTAGCTCATCTTCATGGAAGAATGAAGCATTATCTTTCCAAGCGCAGTGAATAGATGTAAATGTACGCCTTCATCAAAACTGCATAGCGAGCAACGGTTCGAGCCGGGCCGTGCGTGCGTGCGTGCGTGCGTGCGTGCGTGCGTGCGTGCGTGCGTGCGTGCGTGCGTGCGTGCGTGCGTGCGTGCGTGCGTGCGTGCGTGCGTGCGTGTTGTGTGTGTGTGTGTGTGCGTGTGTGAGTGTGCGTGTGTGAGCAGGAGACTAATGAGAAAGACGGGTTGGATCAGCTGGTCCCCGTTCCCCTCCTGGTTTTGTTCTCGTTCTTACCGCATGTTTGCCCTCCCCGTGTCCTCCAGAAAGGCAAGATGAAAGAAGCTGCTCAGAGGTACCAGTACGCCCTGAGGAAGTTCCCCAGAGAAGGCTTCGGCGACGACCTGAAGGCATTTAAAGACCTGAGGGTCTCTCTGTACCTCAATCTCTCCCGCTGTCGCAGAAAAACCAATGTGAGCCTTCCGTCACGTTTTTGTTGCGATCGCAAACATTTCCGTGTGATATCTTGAACTGGAAGAGAAAGCTCGCTGCGTCCGACGGTAACAGGAAGGAGGCCATTAATACGCTGAAGGCTTTAAGACTCCGTTTATCTTCCTTTCTCTTCCTGTTGGTTCAGCCGGGCTTTGTCACTCACTCGGTTTATGAAAATACATTACATTTGGCAGATGCTTTTATCCAAAGCGTCTTACAATAGAGGACATAAGGACTGCAAATAACACTTGCAAATACAAGATGCACAGGAGATATACAGAACAGTAAGCTTGGGTTAGTGAGTTTTGTTGTTTTTTTTTGACAAAGACATACACAAACGTACACACACACACACACACTGCATAGCCTAACTTGGTGCCTAACCTGATCTGGGGCATCAGCGCAGTTAAAGGTCCTGAAAGAGAAAAGTTTTTACCTGTTTCTTGAAGGTTGAGAGAGATGATGCTAGTCTTGTTGCTTCCGGAAGTTTGTTCCACCACTGAGGTAGTAGAACTGAGAACAGAAAATACTGATAAAGGAGGATTTGACTTACCACCAATTAAATTCTTGTTCTAAGAAAAATAGTTTGTTTTTGTATTAAACCGGTGATGTTCCGTTAAATGAAAATGTTGTTTCTTCTGTGAATAGCAGCGTTTGTGACTGTTTACAGGACTTTGGAATGGCCGAGGAGTTTGCAACGAAAGCACTGGAGCTGAAACCAAAGTCCTACGAGGCCTACTACGCCCGCGCAAGAGCTAAAAGGAGCAGCAGGTAAAGTGTGGACCGTCACCGCGGGTGTGGACCGTCACATCTAGCAAGCCAAGGACGGGTGAGTCCGGACTCGCTGACGCCGCCCGCGCTCTTGTGTCCACAGGCAGTTCACCGCGGCGCTGGCCGATCTGCACGAGGCGGCCAAGCTTTGCCCCAATAACCGGGAGATCCGCCGCTTGCTGGCCCGGGTTGAGGAAGAGTGTAGGCAAATGCAGCGCACTCAGACCAAAGGAGGCCTCGACGGAGCCGCCGCCGCCGCCGCCTCCTTCCAAGCGTCGTCGGGAGGCCACGAGTCTGACCCGGAGCAGGACGACGGGCAGGAGGATCCCTCGGAGTGCGGCCTGGCGAGGAGTGCGGAAGGCCAAAGAGACATCCTGGAGGAGGAGGAGGAGGAAGAGGAGGAGGCAACATCGCAGCACGACAGGGCGGCCGCCGCCAACTGGTCGCAGAACTCCTACTCCTTCAGTAGAGTCCCGCCCTCCGAGCTTGTCGGCAACAGTCTGGGCTCGCCTCCCGGCCCCGGCAGGCTCCCCCCTCACAGGTACCCCCGGGAGCACCGGGAGGCGCTGACCCAGCAGGCTCTGGTCCTGCAGCCCACCAAGCAAGCCCAGATAGTCAAGACCAACCAGCATCTGAGCTCCATGCAGGCCGGGGGCGGGGCCGCGGGCGGACGAGCGGGCGGCGCCAAATCCCAGTACGCGCCTTCCAGTCCGCTACCCAGCAGACACATGTCCAGCATGTTGAAGCCCGGTCCAGGCATCGACATCGGCCCTCTGCCCCCGCAAGCTGACGAGGCTGCGTACGGCAACCGCGCCTCCCTGGGTCACGGCTCTGAAAACTCCCAGGCCGCCTTCTCATCCGGCGGCGGTTCCAAGGTTCCGGCCCAAGACAGGTTGTCGGCCCACTCGGCGTCCTCTCTAGATGGGCTGGCGTGCCCCGGTCCTGGTCCGCAGGGGAACCACCACACCGAGCCGGGGAAGGAGGGGATGTTGTGTGGCGCGGCCGGATCTCAGGGAGGCGGCGGCGGCGGCGGAAGCAGCAGCAGCATGCGCGTGTCGAGTTCCACGAGCAGCCTGGCTTCCAGCAGCAGCCTGTCGGACAGCGGCAAGCTGGGACCGGACGTTCGTACCAAAACTAAACACGGCCAGCAGGCCGCTTCCACAGCAGAGTACAAACCCAGACCCTTCATGGGGATCACTGACAAGACTGCACGCTTTCAGCAGCAGCAGAGTCAGCAGCAGCAGCAGCAGCACCTCGGCCTGCAGTCCGCCGGCCGCAGCTGGATAACGCACTCGTCCGAGGGGCTTCTTTGTCATAACGTGCCACCGTCTGGCCTGCAGCCACCGGACTGCGATCTGCCCTACGCCAAAACCGTGAGCACTTACAATGAGCAGCACAAAACACCATCACCTCAGGGTGCTATGGCAATGAGTAGCTTACAAAATGGCATGCACGCCAAGGAATATACGGAGAAGTTCTGCCAAGCGTCCAACTGTTTCAAAGAGTCCAAGCCAGCGCTGGCGATTCAACACTCTTTCATGGACAGCAAGCCCAAACAGCCCGGCCTCGCCCGAGATAATCCTGCCGTTCACATAGCCTCTATGAAACCAAAGCGATCATTTATAGAGTCAAATGTGTAGATACATTTTATCTAATACAGTCCACAACGCACACACACACACACACTCACACACACATTAGCAAAACGTAATTTTAACTACTTTTTTTTTTTGTGGGGAAAAAAAAAAAATGTAAAAAAAAAAACCAAACAAACAAATCAGCCCCAGTCAGAAGCACAGCATCCATGCTGTCGGTGTAACTACAGACTGCAAGCAACATGTTGCTTCTGTTACGAGATGACGTGATTTCAGCCAAGCTGGAGACCTTGCACTGAAGGAAGTATCTGGGCACGCTCTGTACAGTCCTCATCAACCACACGGTGGCAACAAGCACTTTATGCACCAATCATAACATTATGACCACTGACAGGTGAGGTGAATAGCATTGAATTTCTCATTACAGTGGCACTTGTTGGAGATGGGGACAGCCACCCGTCAGCCATAACATTATGTCCACTGGTAGTCTGGTTACCACGACCCTAAGGGATGTAGTGAAAACCAATGTGTCATCACAGCTGATGTGAAATGGCCGGACGACCGGGTCCGAGCCTTTTCAGAAGCGCAGCTCCCGGCCGGACGCTCGCCATCTGCAGGGGTCCGTCCGAACCCAAAGAGTCTTGGGTAGCTAAGACTACGATTCGCAGAGATGAGCTACTGCGGGGCGAAGGACTGAAAAAGTCGGTTCCGATGCAGACGTGTCGGATGTCAGAACTGGACCGCGAAGCGAGGCGGTCATAATGTTATGGCTGATGGGTTGTACGCCATCATGCCATTTAAGTGCTCAACAGTCAGTACCAACATGTTAAGGCCAAACTGTTCCGAAAGAGGAAAATGGAATCGCGTGCCGTGAGAAACAAGGAAGACAAAGTTAGTCAGGCATTCCTGTGTTTTACGAAGGATGTTAAAAAGATACTTGTGCTGTGTATATTTTATAAATATGTACCTTTTCTTTCCATTGAAGATTAATGCTAAGAGTATTGACAAGTTCAGACTGGTTCATTTTGAGTTTTATGCACATTGTTGTTGAAATGGTATTATATGTTCTAAAAAAAAAAAAAAAAAAAGGAATATGTTAAATATGTTTGTACATGATATAAATCACCATTAGCGCAGACTTCAAGACCTCTCTGTATCTGCTTGTTGTTGCTGTTTAGTTTAATTTATTTACAGCGCCAATGGCTTAATTGTAAAAGCAATATATTTTATATAGTTATTTTTGCACAGCTACTAAGACATTTTATGATTCTCGATAATATTGATTTTAAGTGCATGCTACAATTGCAGTTTACAGTATATTTCAGAGTAACTATAAAAGCAAACGGTTTGGGGACACGGTGCCATTAACAATTTTAATAGGTATGTTAAATGCAATTGTTGACATGTCTTCAGTATTGTGAGCTTTTTTAGCTGTGATCACATACTGTAATAGATTATTGCTGCCATAGCCACCGTGGGAGAGAAATAAAGACCCACTCATGGGAACACAAACCTGTCTCTCTTCTCTTATTTCAATGTGGATTTAAAAAAAGAAAAAAAAAAAAAAAAAACACTTGCAATTTTGAAATTGAATTTTGTTCAATAACCACAGAATTAATGTTTCTTTTAATACCCGAATCAGCAGGTCATCATTAGAGAGAACAGAGCTTCCATATTTAGATGTTAATGCTTCGCTTCAACTTGAAAGCTTTTATTTTATTAGCACCCCCGACAGTTGCACTCAAACAAGAAGCTGAGAAATTTGTATTTTTCCATTTAAAGTTATTTTTACAGTGCCAGCAACAGTCAGTGCAAACTAATCATTTTTTACAGTTAATGCAATGGATGAAACACACTGGTCAATAAGAGAACTTCACTTATACGTGGGAAAAACAATTATTCCGGCTGCAAGTTTCTGGCAGAAAGAAGACGAGACATGTTTTAAAATCAAATTTAAAGATGGTGGTTGTGGTGGAACTGTACTTGTTGGACTTGCAGCAATACTGAGGACTCAGCGGTTAAGGGTTAAAAAGCAGTTGCCAACCACCAGCCCAACACTGACTGACTAGCAAGATCATTTTTTTGTGTTTTCTCTCTGCTCACCTGTAAACGTCCTGTTCTCATTTCTTCCGTTTAAGTGCCTGATAACAGCACAGCAATCTGCACCACTTCTATCTGCCCAAGTTAATTGTCCCGGAGCAGAAATTCAGAGATGGAGGACGGGTTGAGGGAGAGGTGTTTTTTTTTTTTTTTTTTGTTGTTTTTTTTTCCTTCCTCATCACTTTGGGGCTTTAAATCAAAATGGAAAAGTTAAAATGCTGTATAATGTTTCTGAAAGAGGACATTTAAAAGTTGTCTAAGAAGCCAGGATTTAAAGTAAGAATGCAATTTGCTGAACTGAGGGTAATTACAGGATCGTATCACATTGAATCTGCATTAATTCCTTCTGGCAGCTATTGAAGCAGCAGTGTTTGACTATCAGTCTTTAATTCGAGCTTTCATTTGGTTACACAGGGATGAATCCATTTGCATAAATCAGTAACGCTTTTTGAAACAGGCCTTAGCAAGTCTGAACAGAAGGGCTTTGTTTTCAAAATAGTAATATTTAACAGGTAAAATGACTTCCGATGAGAGCAATAAATTAAGATCGTATGATTCATCTCAATGTATCGATGGGCTTATAGATCAACAAAAGAGTTACCTTTCATTGATTTGAAAAAAAACAAGCAAATCAATCGGCCTTTAACGACCTCCATCTGGTTATTGCCATCTTCAGAGATCTGTTGGGGGTCAGGAGGCCGGTCGGCAGAGGCAGATTGGTCATGGGGCTGGTTCGGTTCTTGCCGCTGATCCAGCTCTGGATGGATTCTCTCTCATAGGAATATCCGTCTGCGGAGCGGCAGAGAAACACACTGACACGATGCTCGCTGAGAACACAGTTGTGAAAGAATGAATAGAGGTCAGTGTTTTCAGCGCCGGATAGTTTAACCTGCAGCAATGACTGGATCCTTCATCAGCTCTCTGGTGATGGGGCACAGAAACTCATCAGGGAACTCGGAGTCGCCCCGCTCTGCCTTCAGGGCCTCAATCTTCCTCAGGAGACGTCCGCGGAGGCCGACCGACTCTGAAAAAAAAAAAAAAAAACCCCGTACTTCAGTGAAGCTGGTAAATCACATCGCACGCGGCGGAATTGCTTTGTGACGCAGAGGTCGCTTGCATTCAAAATGCAACCGTTTATCACGCAACGTTGAGAAAGGAAAGCTGTCTGAGTCTCCAGTAGGTGAACGCAGGGATACACGGGAGCCCTTCCTCGCTCGTCGCTGGGAAACAAAACAAAAAATCCAGACTCGTTGACAGTGTAATGATGCGTCGCCACGCGGCGGCTAATTTCACTCCCAGCTAAACCTCCAATGTGACCTTATCAGATCACTGACAGCATCTCCGAGGTCTTACGATAATACTCATTTAGATTACCTGTCACAGCGCTGTAAATTAACCGCAAATGTTTTATCACGGTGGAAGATCGCATCTATTTTCCTTGTTTTGTCAAGTTTTATAATCGTCGAAAATAAGGTCATTCACTCAGACATAATTCACTGGCAAGTGCACATGAACGTCTGAGGAAGAATAAAAGATTAAAATCTATGTTATAGAACAAAGGATTCTTCGGTTCAATCATAATAAAGCATCTGGGGATCTGATGCAGATGCTGCTTTTTTTTTTTTTTTTAAATGAAATGTAGGGTTTTCAAACATTTACAATGCATAGATATTAAGCGTACAGGACTGTCTCAGAAAATTTGAATATTGTGATAAAGTTCTTTATCCTCTGTAATGCAATTACAAAAACAAAAATGTTATACATTCTGGATTCATTATAAATCAACTGAAACATTACAAGCCTTTTATTATTTTAATATCGCTGATTATGGCTTACATCTTAAGAAAAATCAAAAATGCTATCTCAAAATATTAGAATATCATGAAAAAGTAATTTTTGATTTTTTAATTGCATTACAGAAGATAAAGAACTTTATCACAATATTCTAATTTTATGAGTCAGTCCTGTACAGAAAACTTCTGTTAAAACTGTAAAGAGAAGGTTATCATTGAAAAAAAAAAAATCATTTAATTATAAAATAATTAAAACACGTGGATAAGGTAATAATGCATTATTATATGGAGAGGTAAGATAAACTGAAAATAATCGTCGAAATGATCAAGTCTGGTTCTTGTCTCATTGATATGCACATATTTCCTGATGTGCACGAGGTGGTGTTGATTTGAATGTGCAGAAAATGTGCACCATCTTTTGAGTTAATTGGGATTAACACAAAACTGAAGCCCGGTGGTGGGTTAAACATGTCCGATGAATTATATTTTGGGGACATGGGATACAAACTAAAGCCACGACAATGAAAAAACTTCAGTCAAATAATGATATTAATGATAAAAATAAATACAAGCAATTAAAGCGTGGATGATTACGATGCAATGAACACTGATTGGCAGAACGTCACACGTTTCCACCGTGAAAAAAAACAGAATTCCTTCTCAAAATGTGAGCACATTGTACTCTGCATACAACTGATTATTGATTATTGATTATAAATAGAGCTGCACAACAGCTGGCCTCCACACAGACAAAACAGATTCCGTGCACGGACGCGAGCAGCAACAAACAGAGAGCATAAAGAGGACACAGCTGTTGCAGAAACAAGCTTCATGAAATAATCGGCTTCACGAGTGAGAATTAACTGCAGGGTTAAAAAAAAAAAAAAAAAAAAAAGGCATTACCACGGCAACAAACATCTGCGTGAACAACATACTAAACACCGGATGCAGCGAACATGAAATCTGTGATCGGAGAAGTTAAAGTCACCCGAGACGCTTATTCCCTGTATTTTATGAGATTTATGAGCCAAATAAATAAAATGAAAAGGGTTTTAAAGGCATGTCTTGAACTCTAGCTTGAATAAGCATTTTCATTTTTCCCTCCATATTGTCAAGCGTTTCACCAGCAGTCGTGAGTTGTGACCGTCTGGATCCCGGCAGCAAACAAAGTACGACTGACTTGGATCCCCAACCTGTTCAATTTGGATCATTTAAATTGTAGCACACAAATGATTAATCTTGATGGCCTTTACAAGAATATTGGAAGTTTGATTTATGATGGCATAATACGGATCGGGCTGTTTTTTCATTTACGGATGACGAATCTAGAAAAAAAAAAGCTTGCGACGTGTCGTACTCTGGAAACCGAGTGCTGCAACTTGATGAGGAAAATACAACAAATGTCGAGTTTAAGCATAAAACTGAGTTATGTTCAACTTTCTCATGATGAGGTCGCATCGCCGTATAATTCGTTGCGTTGTTTTTCAAGGCCGGTAGTCATTTTACACCCGCCGTCTGCATTTTGACCGATTTGAACGATCATTTTGATTCAGACGTGGAGTGCGGAAAACGTCCTTTTTTTTTTTACAGAGTAAAAGGCGCTCCTTCAAAATCCCTCGGTGAAAGAAGCCGAACCTCTTATTCATCCGATTAACTTTTCCCGGATGGAGGAATTGCAAATAAAGCATCAGCCTATAGAGCTGTTCAGATTGCCATACATTTTTCATGATGGCAGCAGCCATTACTGCCCTTTACATTTAGATGGATAATTTGATGAGAAGCTACAATAAAACGGGAGGATGAGGCGGCGCCGCAGCGACACGGTAAATTATATCCCTGAGAAACTTTTTCTTCTTCTTATTCTAAAGATTCATGAATATTTCATCAACTAATTTGCTGTGTGTGTGTGTGTGTGTGTGTCTGCTGCATGTGAAAGTGAGTGTGCTCGTCCATCCTGTTATCCAAACAGCATGTGACCAAAAGAACAGTTGCTGATTTCACAAAGACAGAGAATACGCTGTTCGAGCTCTTGTTTGAAAGTAAAAGATGGGTAATAATGTGTAACTGGATCAAACTGGAATGACAGGCAACCAGTAACGTTTCATGTTGGTCCAAACTGGTAATATATTGCATGGAGTGCAGACTTTGCAGAATCTTAACTGTCTCTCTGGTGAACGTGACCTCATTATTCTCCCAGGGGAGCTGGTGAAATGGCAGCGACGAAAGGCCGGGGAAAGTGATTTGCAGAACATTTAAGATGCCGCGTTGAAGGTGACCTTTCACCTTTGAGGTGGAAAATGTCATCGGATCCTCAGTACGTCCTGGTGGACTTTACGAAATTTTCAATGAATCAGTTTTATGTGTATTTCCTACTTGGGTTTTGATTTATTCATCCGTTTAACTCGGGTATTTATCTATTGTTGAAATAGTTGGAAATTCACTTTTTTAAAAATATTGAAATTCAACATTTGGAACAACAGATTCGCCAAACTATAACGCAAAATAGGTGTCATTATTTTTAATTATTCTACTCAAATTGCTTTTCCAAAATTCAAATCAAAATTCAAATCCAAGTACTGTACATTAAGCCTAAAAACATTTTTGGTATTATTACTTGGGTTTTCATCATGGCGAGGTCCATCCCTGCAATTCATTAAATTTCATAGGCGACTCTTTTAAGGGAAAATTGAGAGAAGAGAAAAAAAAAAAAAATCAATCTATTATAAAGAAAATTCCAGCAACCCTAAAAGTTTCTTGTCCGTTCAGTGTGTGAAGTGTCTTTCTACGCCGAGACCTTAGACGACCTCGAATCTAACAATCTTATTTTCAGAGGGATTATCGTTGTTTGCGGCTAAAAAAAAAGAAAAAAAAGGTCATCCTTTGAGGTTCTGTCCTCAACGTGATGTGTGATAGTATAAGCAGTCTAAAAAAAATTCTGCAGCTTCTCATCCATAAACCAGATCGCTTGTAGTTTCATGTGTGTGTGTGTGCGCGTGTGTGTGTGTGTGTGTGTTTCTCCGATAAATCTGAGCATTGATAAAAGCGGATTATATTATGCTATCCAATTCAGGCTTGTCATGTTTCAGGATCAAACATTAAATCCCCGCAAAACCACTGAATCTCATAGCATCTGGTGGTATGTGTGTGTGTGTGTGTTGCGTGCGTACGTGCACGCGCACGCGTGTGTTTTGTATGCTCATCTGTTCTCACCAATTCCCAGCTCGGTCACAGTTTCCTTGTCCAGCTGGCTGAGCTCCGCTCCATCAATGTTGTTGGTTTTAAAGATGCCGACAAGCTCCTCCAGTCCTTCCTCAAACATCCAAGTCCGCACATCTTCCTCCGACCAATCGGCGAGCAGCGGCCTGGCGTGACCCGACAACTTACTTCCTGCAAAACATGCAACAGAAAGGGAGGAAGTGAGCTGCTATTGTGGCTCCTGCAAAATACGTCCTTCATCCTCCCAGCGAAGAAACACACACACACACACACACACATGCTCAACTGTGATTTAACTTTTTCCGCATTGAGCCAGAACACACGATTTGAATTTCTTTTCAACAAACAAACAGGCCAGTAGGAGGCCAGACCTTGGTGTTAAGGTATGTTTTATAAGGTGTTAAGGTATGTTTTATACCTCAGTGGTGGAACAAACTCCCAGAAGCAACAAGACTAGCATCATCTCTCTCAACCTTCAAGAAACAGGTAAAAACTGTTCTCTTTCAGGACTTTTTACTGCGCTGATGCCCCAGATCAGGTTGGCAGCAAGTTAGGCTATGCAGTGTGTGTGTGTTTGTGTGTACGTTTATGTGTCTGTGTCCAAAAAAAAAAAAAAAAAAACCCTCACTAACCCAAGCTTACTGTTCTGTATATTTCCTGTGCATCGTGTATTTGCAAGTGTATTTGCAGTCCTTATGTCCTCTATTGTAAGTCGCTTTGGATAAAAGCGTCTGCCAAATGCAATGTAATGTAATGTAATGTAAGATAGACACAGCGGAATCAGAGAAAGTGAAACAGAAACTGGCGAAGGTTTGCTTCAGTTTGCTTTTTTACGGCACCCTCGCGTTCAAATTGCATGAAAGGCCTTCATTTATCATACGAGGCTGAGATAAACGGCCCCGTTGTGTCCCGGCTCGGTTAATGACGCGTCATGGTCGCCTCGTGCTTCCCATCATCAGTCATGTGAGGCGGGGCCAGGTTGCCGATCGCCTCGCCCTCCTTCTATCTCGGCGAGCCTAAACAATTGTATAAACAGCGCATACTTTCCCGCTCGACAAAATAAAACCCGCAATTGCAAAAGTACGGTTTGAAAACTCCTTGAGAGCCCTCTTCTGCTCGAGACGGACAAAAACAACCTTGAATCAAACTGCACGCTGGCGTCCGTCTGTCTGCGACTTCTGCTCTGTCTGTTTGGTTTGAGTTATTTTCGCCTGAAATTTACCACCGGGTGACTGCGAATAAAGATTCATGATTAAGATCAGATACTGAAACCGGTAGTTTCCGCGGTTGCTGATAACGGAGGAGAAACGTGCGACGATCGACCTCCTTCGCGGCGACGACCGAAATATTCGCACGCTTTTTTTCTCATGACGGTAATCTGATGACGTGGAAAAGAAAATCAATTCATGCATGAAATTGCAATTTAAATTATCGATGTTTTTTTGGGGGGGTTGAAAAGGACCGGTCCCTGTATTTGATGAGCGTAGCAGAGCTGTGTCACTGCGTGAGCAGCTTTGCAGGTCTCAGCTGATCGGAGGAGCCTTGCAGTCTCGGAGCCTGAGTCATGGAAAGATTGTACACCAAGCAAAACAAAACACAGCTCCGCTACAGATGGCACACTTTAATTAGCCCGACAGACGCTATTCATCACCTCCTTTCATTCTGGGCTTCTTATTATCGGAGAAGTCCGCGATGTAACCTAAGTGATGCGTTGAGATGAAAACTGTCGAAGTACGTCGGTCGGCTGTTGATACGGTGAAGAAAGCGAGAAGACCAGTTTAATGTTTTTCAGTTGTTTGAGCCTCTGCTGCCCGAGGAGTCTCTTCCAGAACAATAATATTGATCTAAATTGTCGATGTCATTATTTTTCGTCGAACGAGGGCCACGACTTTGCCAACGTGCTTTTCCTTTTCTTGTTATCAATCTCCATATGATAATATCATATGCATTAAACATTAACCCTCATATTATGTTAAGGGTCAATTATGACCCATTTCACCCATTGACCCGATGGGTCAAATTGACCCTTAACATAATATGAGGGTTAAACACAAATAAAATCAGTGAATCATTGAGTTAGCCTGAAATGTTTTCTATTTCAAATTTTTTTTTTTTACCCTTAAAAAGTCGCATTCCAGAATTAAACCGCAAACTCGACTGAACCCTGACGTGATTGATTTCTTTCGCGTACAAAAATCTTCCCAGCGGACAGGAGATTAGATTAACGTACATAAATAATGGACTTCAGAAAATCTTGATAATCATTGATTTTTTTTTTTTTTTTGCAATATCCCAATTTAAGCACACAAGTGACCACATGGCTATTGAAAAGAAATTTCAGCTGACACAGATGTTGCTGCAAAACAGGTAAAAAAAACAAACAAAAGCAGTACACTGCTGGTACACATGAAACTCAAGCAGAAAACACTCTGCCATGACACATAGGAGGGACTTGGCATAATAACGTAAAAGACTGGAGATTTCTGAGGGGAAAGTGGAGAGATGTGGTTGTTTACCTTGGCTGATGCTGCTGCTGCTGCTGCTGCTGCTGCTTGGTTGAGCGGCTACAGAGAAAAAGAACATGGAAAACTTTATTGAGGAAAAAACAGCCGAGATTAGAAGGTAACCGGAGACAAACAGAAGAAGAGGAGATCATCAGCAGAGATGGAATTGTCAGGCTTAAGTCAAATAACGTCCGACAGGGAGCCGCCCCGATGAGGCTGCCAGATATCTGAGGATTATTGCTTTTCATTTAGTATTCTGAAGAATTTCTTTCATGTCAGAGATTCACCTCTAAAACAAATCTCTCAGAGGTTCTCTCGTAGTTTGCCCCGCTGATCCATTAAATATTAATCACAATTCCACCTCCAGGCATTGAAAGCCAGACAGCAACACACACAAACACAAACACACACACACACACACACAGCAACTCCTCCTGCTGCTGCTGCTGCTGCTTATCTCCCAAAACACCATTTTGGGAGACTTTGATGCTCCAAATGTTTGTTTTTTAACCACTTCTAACAGTCTGTTTTAAAAAAAAAGGGGGAGTGATCTGGTTTGTTTAGGAGGCAGTTAAGTATTACCAGCTCCGACGTCTCCGATGCTCCACACATTCACTGTTCGGTCCATGGAGCCGGACGCAATCCAGGGCATGGTGGGAGACGTGGCAACGGCAGTCACATACCTGCGGGGAAGAGGAGGAGGAGGATGCTGGGATGAAATATGAAGGGTGTGTATCGAGGATTGAAATTGGCACGGGAAAAAGATCAGCTTTTTGAAAAAAAAAAAAAAATCTTAGATGGTACAGTATCTTAAATCCTTTCAAGCGCTTCAAAGCACTCAGCTGGTCTCTACCTGCGGTGCCACTTCAATGACCGACTGAAGAGCAGAGGATATACAAGCGCATCGCTGCGGCTAATGCTTCGGGGAAAAACTAATCAAGGAAAAATCAGATGTTTTGATGTGAAACGCAGATAGCTGGCGGGATTGCATGCCGGCAGGAGGTCGGGGCGTTTACCTGTCGTGATGTTTCAGACTGTGCAGCAGAACTCCGAGGTTCTGTAAACAGACAGCAAGCGGGGGGTATCTGGAGAGGCCTGTTTAGAAATCCCCGCTACAAACTGGTTACACTGACGCCGTGATATATAGGAGTTACTCACCGAGTCATATACTGCCACACTTTTATCCACAGAGCTGGATGCATGCATTTAGAGACAGGAGAACGGCAACATTATTTTCCTTAAAACATACAGATGTGCAAAAGAAAGAGCTTTTGAGAATAAGAATAAGAACAACTTTATTTATCCCAAAGGAAATTGTTGTGCCAGTTACAAGAAAAATATAACAATAATAAATAATAGTAGAAAATTGTTTAAACGGTATTAAATAAAAAAAGAGAGAAAAAGCAAGAATAAGAAATGTACATAAACTATAAAGTGTCTTAAGTAACAAGTGAAATCTTTGTAGTTACTGCTAACAGCTAAGACAATTTATATTTCATATTTCTTATTCTTCCTCCTTTCCACTATTATCTATTACTGTTATGTTTTTACTTGAAACTCTGGCACAATAATTTCCCTTCAGGATTAATAAAGTTGTTCTCATCTCATTTCATCTCAAAGATAAGGAGTGCACAAGAGTATGAAAAAATATTGTACATGTAGCTGTTATGAAACATTGCACAGTTATGGACATATATACAGATAAATAATTACAATTTAAATTATTACAATCTACAATCTTTTTTTTTCTGAGATTTTAGCAAAAAAATGTTGGTTTTGCAAACAAATACGTGCAAATTTAAACAGATTTCATGAGTCCATTTTCTGAGACTTTTCAAGGACACGCTGAAGACCCGCCTTCTGGGGAAAAGCAAAACCTTCTGGCCAAACCACTTAACATTAGGTCATGTGCTTGAGGTTCAAGTAAACGACGTATAAATATTTTATGCCTACAACACAAGAGGGTGCTATAGCGTTCTCAGCACGCTTATCTTTATGCAGAGGACTTTACAGAAAAGGAAGACACAGTCTCCTTTTCAAGTCTCATGATTGAGGCCAGTCTGCATATATATATATATATATATATATGTGTGTGTGTGTGTGTGTGTGTGTGTGTGTGTGTAAATAAAGGGAAATACATATAAAATTGCCAGATATTTCAGAAATAAAGCAAAGACGAACTTATAAAGAAACATTTAAAAAAAATTTGTTAAAATCAGAAAAGTTTTTACTTTAATTTTGAAAAATAAAATCTGTTAGCAATTGTGATTAACTGTTTGAATATGGCGAGGAATTTAGCAATGACAGATAATCTCTGAAAATCAGAAAGAAAATTGTGAATTAAAATGTGGTATTTATTATTTATGGGATTAAAGGAAGTGAAATGCAAACTTCATCTTTGCATGAAACGGTTAATATTTTATTGAATTTGGTTGGTGATTTTATCCTGTTCTCACTCTCATACAAACTACTTTCATTATAAATGTATTTATTTGGATCTTTCCATCTGCATCAATCTTAGATCTTACAAGAGACTGATTCGTCCACATAGTGGACTTTCGATATTCCAGGTTTTCCTGGGAAACAGATGACAAATTTCTACCAGAGGAAGGAAAGGCAAAGAGACGTGTCTAAATCGCAACAAAACACACTCCTCCTGTGGACGACCAAGGGAACAGCAGCGCTCAGCGGCGGCATCTGCTGTTTAAAAATCATAAGAAAAGCATCTGAAACATTTCATCTTATTTTCCCAAATGGGTAAATGATTCCAGAGCAAATAAAGCAAACAACACTGCAGGATATTATCCAGATGGGTGCTAAAGTCAACATTTAGCCACAAACATGGAAGTTTTTCATCTTGATCCCAAGAAATGTGGAAATTGAGCGCGTATGTGTGTGTCTGCATGTTGTGAGTGTGTGAGGTAAGACTACCTCACCCTGAAACGACTCGCTCGCCGTCGGAAGAGAAGGCGCAAGACAGAACTGGAGCGGACTGGCCGGTGAGGGTGTGGAGAAGTTTCACAACACATGCTGCGGGGGCAACGACACACACACACACACACATATCCGGTGATGGGAAGATTAAGATTCAAAATAAAAGTTTTACTACCTACCTCCTGCAATCTGTTCAGAAACTGTCCGCAGAATTCTAACACTCGGTTGCAAACACACTCATGCATCACAGTATTTGTTCAGTTGGCTCCCTCCTGCAGCGAGAAAACTTTTCGCTCATATTGTTTCCTGGTGCTGACTCGGGGAAATAATGACTTGCAGCTGTGCCACCTGCTGACAGCTGCTCGGAAACAAAAGGTTTTTTTCTTTTAGGCAATAAACCTGTGTCAGCCGATGCCTGGTGTGCCGTGCAAAGACATGGGAGTGAAGAGATTTAATTTGTTGAGGGGGAAAGGGGGGACAGATCCACAACAGTGTTTAAATCATCAGCCTTATATTTAATCCATCTTTAACATCGGAGCACAATTTCAGCCTCTGCATGAAGCCAGATTCTAATTTATATCCACATTCATGATGTGATGTGAAACGCCAGCGTGTTTGATTTAGTGGGAATTTGATTGCATAGGTAATTGCCGTCTGAAAACCTGATCGAGTATCGCTGAGATCTACGTGTTGGATGAGTTTTCTGCAGCCAATTGAAGAGAAGTGACATCATTACGGACACGCCGCATCCACTGTATGAGTCTCCTGTTGCCATGGAAGCACATTTTCCAACTACAAACACAAAATCTACCAGTTGTACAATATGCAGCGTACACACTACCTCAATGTGATGTATGTCGCATCTGATAAATTATGAGACACACACACACTGACACAAGCCGCCTCCTCTGTATTACAGCAGTGTCTCAAAGAAATTCAAGATTGGCGGATCACCAACAACCGTTGATTCCGGGTACTATTTGTCGTCGGCAACCTTTCTTTTTCTCCATGTTTTCCTGAACGGTAAAGATCGCGGGCGAGGAGGAGGGACGGTCTGCCTACCTGCGCTTTCACGCTGAGAGACGATCCATATTTTCAGCAGGCTGTCCTGTCCACAGGAGGCCATTCGAAACTCCACACAACAGCCATCTGCAGAGCACGGACACACACTGCTTATGCATCAACTTGTCAACAATGATCTCAAACCATAATTATAAAGACTACCTAGACGTAAACTTCTTCTTTCTAATTCTTTTTGGTTTTTATGGAAGCTTGAAATCTTTGTCACTAAGTGTTAAAATACAACCAACGCCTCAAATCTAAGAAGATTTAAATGATGCTGCGTTCACTGGAGTCAAACTGGGGTGCAAAAAAATGAAACTGTAACATATTTAAATGTGCAAATGTTACATTACTTTTACACGAAATTGTTACAATTACTCCAATCACTCTTATACTAATTCTTAAAACATCAGATGCAGGATGTTTCTACACCTTGTTGGATTCGGTGCTGCAGTAAATGTAGCCGAGTGCAAATAATAATCCAAAAATAATGGAATAATTTATTATTATGATTATTATCATTATTATACTTAAAAATATATAATATGTAATATATTTTTATTATGTAGGATGTTTCTACACTGTGTTGGACACGGTGCAGCAGCAAAGGGATCTGAGTACAAATAATGATGATAATTTAATAATTTATAAATATTATTATTACTATATATAATATAATATAACATAATATAATATAATATAATATAAAAATAACAATAATTATTATTATCATTATATGGGATGTTTTTACACCTTGTTGTACTCTGTGCCGCAGCAAATATAGCCGAGTGTGAATAAAAATAATAGTAATGATAATTTAATGATTTGTTATTATTATTATTATTATTATCATGTAGGATGTTTCGACACCTTGTTGAACTCGGTGCAGCAGCAAAGGTAGCCAAGTACAAAAATATTAAAAAATCATAATTTATTTATACTATTATGACTGTAAATAATGTAATATAATGTAATATAATATATTATTATATTATTCTTATTATTACTATGTTTCTACACCTTGTTAGACTCGGTGCAGCAGCAAAGGTAACCAGGTACAAATAGCTGAAAAAGATTCAATCAATAAAACCTGGAAACCTATTGCATGCCTTGACAATGAAAATCGGTTCACACAACATACATTTTCAATAAAATGCGATGGGATTTAACTCAAACGACCCTTTAAAACTTACCCACTTGAAACTGGGGAGCAAAACAGCAGCATGTGACTCCCAGGTCGTGGGCGTCCTTTTCGGCGTGTACCGGGTTGATGTCCACATCCCATAGACGGAGGTCTCCCAGGGAGCAGCCGGTCACAAACATCTGGCTGCAGGGAGAGAAGCAGCAGGCGGTGACGCTGGCCTCGCTCACGGCCCTGCAGCTGGGAAACACATTAGCATTTACATCTCCACAATATCTGTTTGCATTATAATGAGCCTTCATTATAAAAACCCTGCCACAAATGAATTGTGATAAGTGATTAATGCAACAGTAGCGCCCGTTCTGCGCTGTACCTTTTTTAATCACCAACACAATTTATCAGAGTGATTGAACGAAACGAGGAAACTGACTTAGTAGCGATTCTCCTAATCATATTGTGACAATGGATTCCCAGACCAACTGAATGAAACCAGAAGTAGACCTCATTACTGGGAAACACCCAGGTTCTAAGGGCTTCAAGAAAAAGAAGCAAAAGACACATAACGATGGAAAAGTAAAGCAAAACATACAAATTAAATGCCGTTGATTTTATGTCATGCTGTTTCCCCGTACATTCAAAGATGCCACAATGAGTAATTTCAGTAAAATCACTTTTCTGGCTGGAGGAGCTCAACATTTACAAGCTGATGTGGCTCCTCCCTGCAAAGTTATACATGATGCAGCGAGTTAAACAAATATCTGTTTATGAAATGAATTCAAACATTCATTCCAGATCTGGATCAGCCAAGTTTTTGTCAAATGAGCTTCATTGGGAAAAAGATTAAAACATGAAACATTTGTTTATCAGGAGGAATGTAATTATTGTAATACTTTTTCCAGTGCATTTTGCTTTGTTATGTTATTATGTACAAGTAATTGTGTAAAACAATTTATATTGATGATTCTTTTTCAAACAAATGTCTGTAAAGTGTATTCTTTAGAGTATAACTTCCGAGTCTCTTCAACCATCATGATAGAACCAGCTGAGGACACTTTTTTTTTTCAGTTAATTGTAAAACAAAAAAGGAAATAAAGCTTCACCCTGCAATTTTGAAAACCTACTGGCACTAACAAACATAGACTCTCATCAGGTTCATGTTTTCTATTACAAAAACAATTAGCTCGAAAAAGGGTTTTCCGGTCATTTTTAGCTTATTTGTGGGGGGGGGGAAAGAAAAACAAAAAAACTCCACCCTGCAACTTTGATAACTGCTTTCACGGCACCATCTACATAAATGCCAGGTTCTTGTTGTCGATTACAAAAACAATAAAAACAAATTAAACTACAGGACTGTCTCAGAAAATTAGAATATTGTGATAAAGTTCTTTATCTTCTGTAATGCAATTACAAAAACAAAAATGTCATACATTGTGGATTCATTACAAGTCAACTGAAATATTGCAAGCCTTTTATTATTTTAATATTGCTGATTATGGCTTACATCTTAAGACAAATCAAAAATCCTATCTCAAAATATTAGAATATCATGAAAAAGTAATTTTGGATTTTTTAATTGCATTACAGAAGATAAAGAACTTTATCACTATATTCCAATTTTCTGAGACAGTCCCGTATAAAAAAAAGTTGAACGGTGTACAAGACCCTGGTGAGCTCAGCGATGCCATATGGCCTGGAAACAGTTCCAATGACCAAAAGACAGAAGGAAGAGCTGGAGGTTGCAGAGGTGAAGATGCTGAGGTTCTCTTTGGGAGTGACCAGGATGGACAGGATCAGGAATGAGTCCATCAGAGGGACGGCACATGGTAGATGTTTCAGAAAGAAGGTCAGAGAAGCCAGACTGAGATGGTCGGGTCATGTAGAGAAGAGAGAGAATACATTGGTAGATGGATGCTGGAATTGGAAGTCTAGCGGAAGACCAAATAGAAGATCTGTGGACGTAATGAGAGAGGACATGAAGGTAGTTGGTGTGAGGGAGGAGGATACAGAGAATAGGGTTAGATGGAGGTCGAGTCACTGTGGCGACCTCTGAAGGGAAAAGCTGAAGGGGAAAAAAAAGAAATAATCTAAAAAGAACTGTGTGTGACTGCAAAAGAGCAAAGGTCAAGACTATGTCTGATACACACTCTTCCCTGCTCAGGTGGGGGCCTCACAGGAGGCCCTGGGTGACCCCTTGGTGACCCCTTGGTGACCCCTTGGTGACCCAAGCACCTCAGTACCTTTGCATCTCCCGGGAGGAGAAGTCCCACAGGGCAACGGTGCCGTCACTGGCCCCCGTCAGGATGAAGGAGGAGTCCGGCGCCAGCTCACACACCCTCAGCGGACTGCGGCCCGGGTGTTGCAGCTCTGCTTCGGCCTCGCCGGTGTCACAGCGCCACAGCACGGCGGATCCTTCCGCCGAGCAACTCAGCAGAAAGCGACCGCACGGGGTGAAGCGGCAGCAGCGGACGCCGTAGCCGTGACCCGACAGGGGCGAGCAGGGGAGCTCGGAGAAACCCGCCGTCTCGTAAATGCGGAGGGATTTGTCCGCGGAGCCGGAGGCCAGCAGGGCCGGGGAGAAGGCGCAGCAGCTCACCTCGTCCGTGTGATGCTGGAGGCTGCGAACTAGCGTCACCATTTTCAAGGGTAGTTGGCGCGAAAGGCACCGGGTGGCGCTAAAGCTCAAATATCCGTCCGTGAGAGGAGTTTTTTTTTTTTTTAAGTGGACTCTTGATGCGTTTCTGTATGTTGGCAGCGGTCTCGTTTCAAGAATTTTCAATTTTGAGGTTCAACCCGGCGACGGGAAAGCAGCATAACCTGGACTCCGACCTTCCGGCTGGAAAGTCGGATAACTTATCAGTGTCGTGACTCGAGTTACGAGTCATGTGACTCAAGTTACGAGTCACGTGATTCAAGTGTCAACAGTCCCTTCTGAAAGTTTCGTACTTTGCAGGAAGTCTGCAAGCAGCTACTCTTATCTAAACACTGATATATATGTTCATAAGAGCGACATGTACAATATTTTTTCATACTCTTGTGCACTCCTTATCTTTCACTTGGTACTTAAGACACTTTATAGTTTTCACTTGTTACTTTAGACACTTTACAGTTTATTTGTATTTCTTATTCTCCCTTTTTCTCTAATTTTTTACTGTTAATACAATTTTCTACTGTTATTTATTATTGTTATATTTTTCTTGTAACTCTGGCACAACAATTTCCTTCGGGATAAATATAGTTGTTCTTATCTTATCTTAGAAGTCACTTACATTTGTTGTTTAGGAAGTACACAGACAATAGGATGAACACTTGCTTTTCTACTTTTCATTGAACGATTAAATACTATCTTTCCAGAATTGTTGTCAACATCTTTTTTTTGTACTGTTTATACAATATTCTACTATTATTTATTATTGTTATATTTTTCTTGTATCTCTGGCACAACACTTTCCTAATTTAGATAAAGTTGTTCTTATTCTTATTCTGTACACTGACCCAAAGAGGCCTCGTGGTAAAAAATGTTACAGTCGTGTAATTGACCACTGGGATCCTATTTTTCTTTCGGCTTTTCCCTTCAATGGTCGTCACAGCAAATCAACCTTTTCCATTTAACCCTATTTTCTGTATCCTCCTCTCTCACAACAACTAACTTCATATCCTTTCAAACTACATCCGTAAATCTTCTAATTAAAACGGTATGATAAGAACCAGTAAAAATGACGCAAGTGAAATAGTGTCAATGTAGTTACAAGCGATCTGGTTTATTAATGGGCAAATTGAAATGTAATAGGCGGCCCAGTGACCGTGGTTCGATTACCGCAGTAAATTTCTGCTGTGTGTGTGGCGTTTGCATGTTCTCCCCATGTTTGCTCCAGGTTCAAACAGTCCAAAAAACAGACATTAGGTTAATTAGAGAAATTTGAGAGAGTGAATGGTTGTGTTTCTATATGTGACCCTGCAGTCACCCGGTCCAGAGGCAAACCCCACAGATCACCCAAAGACAGCTGGGCATCCCCATGAACCGAAGTGCAGGATAAGCGATAGATAATGAATCAAGAAAATTGATGAAAAAAAAAGCCAAAAAAATTACTGAGGAAAAAAAGATAAATTAAAAATCCCTGCACAGTTCTATGGCATGTTACTTCCATTTTGGCCTCGTCAGGCTAAAATCCAACAGCTTCTTGGCAAAGGTGACAATAATTCAAAGGGGAAAATGTTGCTTAACAATAATAATGATAATAATTGTCCCTGCTGGGTCTGTGGACCTGGAGCCTGTGGGTTTTATTGTTTGGCAGCGGACCGAGATGGATGGCTGAATAAAGTATCTGTGGCAGTCGCAGACAAATGGCCATGCTCAACTCTATAAATGGATGAAAATGATGTGCTAAATTTCAGACCCTGTGTATCACTCAAATGAAAAATGTGACAAATAGGGATGCAATAAACCATCTCAACTTTAAATAAATTACTTTGAGAGCTAAAAGATGTTTTCTTGAAAAAAAAAAAACAGGTTTATTTTTTTTCTCATCCGCACAACCACCACTTAGAAAACCGAACAAATGGCACCTGTGTATTTCACATAAACCACAAATGAATGTTCAACAATTCTGGGAGTCAGGAAGAGTCATGTTTTCATTTATGGCAGGCTTGTTCAATAGTCTGACAGATTATGCAATTTTTAGATATTTTGTATAGCCTCGTGTGCCATCTCTTAAAAATAGGCAAATACCTGACTGAACAGATACACTGAGATACAGCAGTGAATAAAAACAGTGGCTGACCTATGAATGGGGAAATCTTTGATTTCAAGTACAAATTCAGAAGGATGTGCATTATGACAAGAAAAAAAAAAAATTGCATTGTTTTGTACTCCTCTATAGGGCATGTTTAACAAAAACAAGTCCAGCCAGATAATTTACTCTTTCACATTGCACATTGCTGTTTTTAAAATTGTTTACTTCTTTAGTATCGCAGGCAGACAAGGCTCTTTAACATCTAACATGATCGTTGACGTGAAAAGTATGTGAAAATCCATAAACTACTTAAGCAACGCGGCCCGTTGTTTATCGAAGAATCTTCTCATGTTGTGACCGGCTCGTCCAATTTCTGAATCATCCTCGTTGAATTTTTCACAGTTATCAAATACCAGGTTCACATCGAGGATGAAACTCTCCCAATTTAAGTACCTGCAAACAATAAGACATTTTATATTTTGATCAGTTTGACACATCCAATTGAAATATAAGAAGTAGCAGCATTACAAAAAAAAAAAAAAAAATCACATACTGGTTGCTAAAGAGCTTCTCCCTGATAGTGGAGAAATCCATAGGCTTCTTGATGACCTTCCTGTAACCGGGGACGGCTCTGAGGTTGACTGGAGAGAGGAAGGGCCAGGCATCCTTGTGGGCCTCCAACTCCCCCAGCAGTCTGAGGAGCAAAATGGGCAGCAAATATGCTAAAAATATGGTTTGTGCAGTCGGTGCTTCTGACAAACCGTATGTGTACAGTTTCTGAGACTGAAAAACAAAATAACTTCCAGACCCCCTCCAACCAATTTAGCGTCTGTTATTATGAAGATATGGTTTACTAAAAACTTCTGGAAAATCATGTCTTTTTTGACCAGTTTGAAAACATGTAATACTTCAGTAACATCCTTTCACACACCACATTTTACCTAGGAAAATTAAGCTCAATTTTAAAATTAAGAAAAGCTCACAAATTATCTTCAAGAAATCGGTTGAAATATTCCAGATAAACATAAGTCACCTAAAAACGACCAAGAAAAAAACACATAGATGAACCTTTTTCCAAAGACAAAAATGTGCCGGCACGGTAAACGTTTACGATTCTTGGCAGCTGGTGCTGTGTACCCACCGACACATGGCCAGTTCGTTCGTCTTGTCGTCTCGGCCTGTTGTGACTTTTTTCACACAGGCTACGGTGGCGTCATGCTTGGTCTGAGTGCTGCTCGGGCTCTCGTCTCCCTTCCTCTTTTTTAAATCCTTGGTAAGTTTTGTCGGCGCAACGCGGCTGACAGGCTCCTCTTTGATTAGCTCTCCTTCCAGAGATGGTTTACAATTTCGTTTTAACTCACTACCTTTCTTCCCCCCTCCAGCTGTTCGACAGTGTTGCCTCCAGCTCTGAGGGGACTGACCACGTTCCTGAAATGACAGGCCACAGAAAAAGGCAACTATAGAGACAGACAAAACTGGTCGAATTAAAGGAGGCTTGATACCATGGCTTGAAAGTAGCAGTTAACTACTACATGAATCTGAAAATATTCTAACTCGTGTGAGATGACAGAGAGAAATCAAGTGACTCTTGCCCCTTTCATGATGGACTTTTCCCAGGCGATGAATTTCTGCAGGTGCTGAATGCAAAGTGACAGCTGAGCTGAGCTGCGGACTGAACAAAGAGCTTTACGCCACAACCTCATCCCAGAAGCCTCGTCCTCCTCACTGCTATAACATCACACAAAATGAGGCTGCAATATAATTGTAGCATTTACAGAACGGGTAGAACCTAATAACAGCTATCACAGAGATAAGTATAGAGGGAAAAGTCTACTGAGGCTTGCAAGGCAAGACCTGATGGGGTACCTTCGCTCAATGTTCTTCTCCAGCTCAGCAAGTCTGGTGACAGCGATATCAAGGGGATTGTTCGGATGTCGAATCAACACTCCAGAATGCTCCTCCAGCCTGTCTTTTCTCTTGCCATCTGAAGCCAAGGGGGAGCAGGACTTGTGCTCATGATAAATCAGATCCTCACTCTCTGACTGGGGCTTTGGATGCATCCAACTCTGACAGAGGTATAAGTACAATGCATGATATTAATTTAAACAAAATCTGCAAGCCTACATCAGCATTAAGAGATGTTGGAAACTTCAAAAAAAAAAGGTCTGTGGCTGAGACTGAAGCCAACATTTGTTTTGGGGAGGTGAAAGTATAATCCCAGAACTATTTAAAGGCTGCACAATGTCTTGCTTTTTTCAGGAAACGTGTGCAAGAAAGTTGTACATGCCTTGACCTGCAGGCTGGCAGAAATAACTTTCCTCTCAAGCTCTTCAACCTGCTGCAGCAAACTTATATCCACTACCATGGCCTGTTCCTCAACACACCAGCTCCTAATCATCTCCTCAGTCACCTCCAGCTTCTTCAATTCTGCCATAACGATCACTGTCCACACATATACATGCAAAAAGTAGGCAATGTTAGAACCCAGGAATGTTAAAGGTAGTATTATATCCAGTAATGTTAAGAAAACTTATGTCTAAGTGTGGCTTTTAGGACAGGATTCATATGGAGCCGAGTCAACACGCACTTACCGTCTTTCTTACTAGCACAGAACTGGGTCATATACTCCATGTGTTTTTGGATCTGCTTCTGCAAAGCCTTTTCTCTGATGCCTCTGCGATGGAGGGCCCTGAGCAGACTCTGTAGCTCCTCTATGTCCGAAACTGTCCACCAACCATGAAGCATTTCTGCCAAAGCAAACGTGCACAGATCTTATTAACTATCACAACACATAAGTTTACCAGTTGATGAAAACTGTATAATTATATGACAATATTGTGTGTACCAGTGACGTCTCTTCTTCATATTTGAACGGTACATGTCAATTTTTTTTTCGCAATTTTGGAAAAAAAAAAAGATGAAGCTACGTGGAAAATAACTTTATAGTACAAATCACTGAATAAATATAACCATTTCATTTATTTTTTTCATTTTGCATTTTTTTCTTTCCGTGATGACAGGTGAGGCCTCGCCTGCCTCTACTGTACTATTCTTGCACATTTCACAATTGAAACCTGGCAGTGTACCAGTCTTACCCTCAGGGATGGGCTGAGGACAAGGGTAGTCTTGAGTCTTAGCCAGCACCCCGACAGGAACGGAGGAAGGACCGTCACCCAGGGGCTCACACTTCCCGACAGGGTTCGTATGGATCACCTCAGAGACCCCATTCCCATTGTCTTCTGCATGCTGGGAGGCACGAACAAGCATAGGTGCCAGAGATGTGACCGGGCCGGGCAAATCAGAATTCGTTTTAGTACTGGACCCAGCGCACATTGTCCGTCCCCTTTGGTGAATGCCAGGCAGTAACGGCTGAGAGGAAAAACACATATCAGTTAGAACGAGTCGTCATTTAATTTATTACATAATTAATTCATTCAAAAAAGGGCTGCAGGGGCGCTGGAGCCAATCGCTGCCACCACTGGGCAGGAGGTGTGTTGTAGCCACTCTTTTATTTACCCCAATAGATTATGACAGTCTTCACTTAATCTTATTGCATCTTTTGGAAAACCAAGAAACCTAGGAAAAACCCCATGCCGGCAGAGGGAGAACATGCAATCGTCACACGAAAAGGCTTTAGTCAGAATTAAACCAGGAAACTGTAAAGCTGCTGGACTAACCATAATGTATGGTATGTGTAAATAAAAGGAATATTATAAAAAGTTGCACATGCTTTTTTCACTGGAAGGATTATATATCCATGCTTTTCACATCCAAGACTGGTGGTGTTATTAAAATCGCAACGTGACAAACAATGCTGTGGCTGAGACGTAGACAGCAGCATTATTATCCACCAACCTGAAGGACAGATGATTGTGTTTTATTGATCCCAACAGAGCTGCTGTAGCTGGTTGAAGATAAGGGATTAGGGGAAAGGGAAGGGTGAGATTTGTTGTTGATAGTCTGTGGAGGAGACAAAGAGGCTGGAGGGTTGGAGCCAGAGGTTACAGAGTACTCATCACATGGAGAGCGAGGCAGGATGCTAAACCAACAGTCATTCTTTTCTGTCAATATCTTGCAGAGCTGGTCATCATGAAGGATAGCTTGAGGGATCCAGGTCACCAAGGGACTTCTTTTAGGGAGATACATGTTGAGCTCAGACTGTAGTGAAGTACCTTCCTTGTCTATCAGTTGAGTGATGTCCATCTGAGAAGTGGCGTGTGTGGAGTAGCAAGCAGAACGGTTGTTCTGAATTTTCTTTGATTTGACATCAGAGTCCTGGGACGCTTTGGAAATGTCAGTGAGTTCAGAGAAGAAGACGGGTTTCTGAGTTAAGAGATTGAGATTGTCTTTGGTTTGGTGGTTTTCAGATAAATATGGAACTTGGTCTTGACTCTTAGTTGAGCTGGAAACCACTGCTCTTCTCATGTCCTCGAGTAGCTCCTCCTTTACCTTCAGTACTTGAGTCTTAACTTCTATCTTCTCCATCTCCTCATAACCTGAGTTAAACATAGACATTTAACTGGGCGAAGAAAAAAAAAAAAAAGGCGGAATACAATTTAAATTTCGTCTCGCACCTTCATTACTCTCCATGCCTTCGACGAAGATGCCCCCGCACTGTGGAAGGACCCAGTAACATCTTTTGTATCGGTCCTGTCCGATCACCATGGAGCGCAAAGAGTAAGAGGAGTCAAAGATCTTCTGGCTGATTTGACACTGTTGCTTAAGGAACAAAAGAACAGCCAGGTGAACTCCAATGCACAAATTACAAAAATGAAATATATATATACCACAACACTTTTCAGCTTCTTTTTTAGGCTCAGGTTAAAAGACATGAAATATTTTGAATGAAATTCCGCTTAAGTCTCTGTCCTCCCCTTATTTGATATTACTGCTACATCTGAAACTATTGGTAATATTAACTAAAATGATCCTTTGAGCCAAAATCAGTGTCCGTTCAAATCAATCTACAGAATTAAAAGCATATACAAATTTGTATACTCACAGTATTGTATGGATTCCACAAAGTTTAATTGTACTGTATTGCAGGCCCTTATTAGCTGATATTATTCCGCACAATGTGGTTTCATATTATAAAGTGCCTCTGTATAGTGTATAGTCTCTGTTAAGTTAAATAATAAGTAACAATCTTTTATTGTCTGGGACCCTGGCTAAAATTTCAGTTTTCATATTCAATCAAATACAAAATGGGATTTCTACAACCCCTAAAATATGACAAGAATCAGATATGGGCACCATTTACGCAATCACAAGCGCATGGTCCAAGAACTATGGCACATTACTCTGAGATATGATCAATCAATTTTCGATTTAACTTATGATAATAAACAATACGGGTTTGAAATCTGGTACAAAAAATAAGGTGGTTACATGTCATTGTCTAATTAAATTGTTTATTTATGCAATGAATCATGAATGTTAGGAGTGTAATATGATTAAAACCAATTAAAGTGATCCAATTGTCTTTAAGTACTCCGAGCACCTGTATTCTGGAGGATTGCATTTAGAATGATGGACTTGCCAAGTAAGAGAGAAGGTTTTCTGATTCGGAAATAGGTTCTGGTTTTGCATCTCTGACAGAAGTGTGATTGAGGCTTGAAGCCAAAATATGTTAGGTTTTTTTTTTAATATTCTGTATGACCATGCCAAGTTAGAAAAACAATTTAGCTTGTGAAATAACATATTTCAGATGTGAAAGGCAATTTCTGTATTCAAGTTTACAGTATTACTACCGTATATTGTTTTCGGTTTTGCTGCTTGAAGGAATTTAGTGTATGGAGAGTCTAAAATGATTGAAAGCATCCCCTCTTATTTTCAACTGGAATTGTTGAATATAACAGTAATCTTCAGCGAGTATAATAGCAGAGAACAACCCCAAGTGAAGTCATTTTTAAAAATATAAACCTTGCTACATTTATCAAGATATACACAATTATCATTGATAGTATGATACATGTGTTTTGTTTATCTTCAAGTTGTTGTGCATACTTGCATTTGTGGCCAAATTGTAATTACAGCAGTGGAAAAGTTCAACCTTCTGTGGATTTATATTTCTAAACAAGGCAGAATATTTCCTAGAGTGAGAATGATTTTTAATGCAACCATTTTTATATTATAAACTGCATAGTTGATTGCGATGAGAAACCTTATATTAAAATCAGAGGGTTGTGGCATAGATCCCTAATCACCATAAATATCAAGGTAGTTAAATCATTTTCAATCCCAAAGCCGAATTATCATTCTGCAAAAAGGTACCTTATCCCATCTTTGGTTCCCCTCGTAATTAACATGAACTCCCTCACCTTGTATGTTTTCTCAATTTGTTTTTCCAGCTCCTCCACGCTGGCTAAGTTTACACCATTGTCCTGGATGAAAAGATCTGTGAGTGAAACCATTGGACCAACTGACATTTACAGCAAATAACACCGCTGTCACTGACCTCCTCTTCGCATGTATTGGCTTTCCTGGCTTTCTTCACCCCTGAGTCTTCCTCCTCCTCCTCATCATCATCACCACCTTGGTCATCACTCTCATCATCCTCATCCTCTTCATCTTCGCTGTCTCCTTCGTTTTTCTTGCATTTGTTTCTAGGATGAGGACTGACAGTAGCGTGGCTGTCCTCTCCTGCAACGCTGTTGTCTATCTTCCCTGTCTTTTTTGCATGGATGCTCCTCAGTCTTTGATGATACCGATGCACAAAGGAAACTTAAAAATCAGCTTTTTGACAGCAAAGCAGCTCTTCAGGTTAGTTAGGAAAAGAAATATTTCATATTCATGGTCACAGTTTTCAAAGTATATCATATACTCACTTTCGAAGTTTTCCTTCGATGACCCATTTATCTTTCCTAAGGTTTGTCATGCAGTCGATGTTTTTGTCGATCTCACTGCAAGGTATAAGACAATACTGAGGCTGATGTATTTTTATGCCCTTTTTGTTTAATAAAAAGCTCATGAGGCAGATTAAAGATTGATGACACGGTTTGATGCAACAATGTGAAAACTGTCCATCAGACCCTCATATTCCTTTTGTCATTCCATTAAAATTCAAGCTGCAGGAATCAAAGTAACTACTATGGCTTCACTGTCAGCTACACAGAGCAATTTACCAACTTCAAACACATCAAGAATACTTTCGCTTTTGTCATGCTCACAAACGAAGAACAACCTTCTTCGAGAAATATATCACAGTTTTAAAATGTTTTTGTAATTATTAAAGGTCACAATAACAATGCATGACATTATTGCCTTCAAACAAATGTAGACACATCAAAATTTGTCAAAAAAAAATTTGTTTGTTTCTGGTATAATGTTTTTAAAATGGCAGCTCCCCACTGTTTGTTAGAGCTTAAGAACCCCCATGGATGAGAAGTGAAACATTTTAAAGGCGAGAAGCTATTGCACAATTGTCAAGATAAGTCTTGACAACAGCCTAGATGACCGATAACATTCACCGATGAATCATAATTTGTCATCACCTATTCATCGATTGCAGAAAATATGACAGTCAGTTGGAGTCTGTATCTTTACCTGGCCACAGCCTTGTTGCAGCAGAGCTCATTAACCAGGAACGCCAGCATCGAGGCCTTTTGAGACGGCGTGTGAGCCTGAAAAGCCTTCGTCCTGAGACTTACAGCGAGAGCCGCCATCTCTGTCTGCTCACAGTGACCGTCCATGTAGATTTGCAGGATCTCAGACACGTTGTCTCGGTTTATGCCGACATTATTCAGGTGGTCCCCCAAGGCGGTCTTACACTGGTGGAAATAGTATGAAAGATTTTCAAAAATAAATGCTTACCCTTGAACGAGTTAATAAACATCCTATGTGCCTTGTTACAGGCTCTAAGGCAAAATCGTTTTTTTTCCAACGGGTAAATGCTGAAATGCCTCCAGAGATGTCTCGGTAGTCTTCCATGAAGATGTTCGGTAGTCCTACTATTACAATGAAATTTGTTTAAAGTTTTGGGGTATGTCATCGCATAGTTTATTACTGTCACTGTCAAAGTACCAAAGTAACCCCCGTGATACAAACACAGTAGCCTGAGGCAGCTTTTACAGAAACAAGATCACCTAAGGGCTTGATTATACTCTGCAGAATAGAAAATCTACCTAGGGGGGATACATTTCATTAACGCATGGGCTTCCAATTTGAGGATTTTTGAATCCTCCGAAAGAAAGACAGAGAGATAGGTGTCAGCATGCAGCTGTGAAGATTAAGAGCACTAATAAAACCCAGCATGTTTTCAAAGGCATGCTGGAGACACTAAGGTACGCAAAATTATAAGATAGGATAACCACTACCTTATTGTGTCAAAGTTAAAATCTTTTATTCAATGAAAACAAATAATGACAGCAAACATTTCCTCTGTTCAATGAATGCAAGAAATATAAGCGCTAGAGTGGGCGCATTGCAGTTTTTGTTGCCTTTGCAGATGTCTTGTTTTTGCATTTTCACATTTTTTGCTTTTATCAGAAAGTAAAAGTAAAAAATATGAGCAGAAATGGTAAGAAAGAAAGAAACCAATTGAAAAGGTACCTAAAAGACCCTAACAAAAAGTACCCAGCCACATTTGAACAGATATATATTGTCACTCCTAGTCCTTCACCGATTCCACAAGGGGGCACACCTTCTGGCAAGATCTATTTATACAATTCTTGTCCCAGAATCAGCTATGGTTTGATCACGGCAGCAGTCAGAAGCTTCATGTATTGTTGCGTCTTCAATCTATGCATGAGCATTCATGTTGAATTTATTATTTGTTTGTTAGAAAAGCAGTTTGAAAGTCATACTCTGTTGCCATGATAGACATACCTTGCAGCCAGGCGGTCTTCCAGGGTCACACACAGCGATAGAGATCAAGCTCACAAGCAGATCTTGCACTTTTCCCAATCCGGCACCAATGTTGAGCAACCCCTCTTGAAGGTCACTCAGGCTGAGAGTATTTGTGTGGCTGTCCAGACAAAGGACCTTTCCAAAGATGCGCAGAAACTGTAATACCATCAGGCAGTCAGAGAAGGCGCTTCCGGTTATGACCAGGCCCGGTATACAAGACAGCTGTGGAAGTGGCTGGAAACAAAAGGAAAAAACACAATGTTATTGTTGTGCTATGTTATGTTATTAGTTGTCAGACAAAGCAGCTATTAAGATAATAATCAAATCAAAATGGTAAAAAGATTGATTTCTAAAAAACGAACTTTTTTTTTGCCACACCTGATGCAACGTACTTCTGCAAAGAAAGTCATATAACAGCAACAAACTCCGCATCATGGGAATACCTGATGATCAGCCAAACACATGTCCTCATTGGGTTTCTTCAGCTCTTTTGCCTTTTCAATTTCCAACCTTCGGAGCTCCTGTTTTCTTTCCTTGTTCAACTGCTTTTGATCCTTCTTCTCTTTCTTCAAGCGCTCTTTCTCCTGGTCAGAGTACACACAAAGCCACATTTTATCATCAAGATGGATGACGACATTGTTTAAAACTGCAGCATGGAAGCAATGTCATTTACCATAAGACACAATATTGTTTTGTGGTAAACCTCAGCACAAACACTGCTGATTAAGATTTATGCCCGCGTACTGCCAATAACACAAATTTATGTGATTTTACATAATTGCATATTACTAAAAGATGAAACTCCAGTAGTAACTCACCTCTGCTTTCTTACGGGCCTGCACAGCCTTCATTAGTATTAAGTGCTGCCTGCGTCTTTCTCTCTCCTGGCAGAGCAGAGGTACATAGTTTATATGTGCTTCTCTTTTTTTTTATTCATTTATTTTCTTAAATTGATGTAACGCAGCATCAATCCAACAACATGCATTACAGAAAATGAAATACAGAGCACTATGTTAACACTAATGTCTATATTTTAACGAACGTCTAAGTGCAAAGATGATAGTCCAACCAAACAGGAAACAAGAATATGCAAAATGAGGGTAGTGAGTAAAACACATACACAAAGGTTGAGTACAGTGAAAGAAACAACCAGGAGTAGATTCTTGCATATTGACAAGCGGCAAGTTCAAAAATCGTGGTACTGATCATTTAACTATTAGAAACAGCAACAAGCATGCCACTGGTAATGGAGTTTTATGAAACTATTAAGGACTTACTGGATATTGGGACAGTTTTAATTATTATTTTTTAAACTATTCACTGTGAAAACTACTGACGCGGTGCTATATGTGTTTGCCGCGTTTTGCCAACTAAGAGCTTTTCATTCCTGTTTAATTTCTGCTTTGTCAAGGAATGTGAAATTGTATTTGCCAAATAAAAAATTAGGTCTCTGAAAGAAAAGAGATTCGCGTACTAGATTAGCCATGCATAGCGATGTAGTACAAATGATATATGACACAATCTCTGCGATGGCAACTATCACAACATGGTCATAATATGCTGTTAGAAGTACATGAACAACCCCATACCATATCTAGTCTATGTTTCTCCATCTCCTGGTAGAAAAAGTTGTGAAGATTTTAAGGAATAGAAGAATGACATAAAAGAAGTCAATGCAAATGTTTTGATGTTATAAGTACCAATTAAAAACAGAGAACTTCCAAGAGCCTAAAGCCAAATCTGATGGGATAAGTAAAAACATTAATATTAATATATATCTAAAAAAACAAACAAAAATGAACTGGGCAGAGCCTCAGGATAGAATACGTACCTGGTGCTTCAAAATAAAAGCTTGCATTCTTCTCATCTCCTTCTCCTTTTAAGAATATTACTACTTTAAATAGGTATCACAACACTTAGAGTCACATACTTTCATATTACATCATTTCAAATGCATATAAAATGGCTGATGTTTTCATCTGAATCACCAGGATCCAGTTTCTTATACAAAAGGCAATCGGTAAATGGAAACATCGCTTTCGCAAGCAAACAGTATACTGCAGTGAAATCATATCAAGGTGTAAATGTAAGGGGAAACAAGTCAGGTATATTGGGAACGTTTGCAGAACTCACCGAGGAGAAAAGAAAAAAACTATCTTACAGTGAAACTGGAAGAAACAGAAGTTCAAACAAGTTGGTTCTTCAATATCAAATTCCTTACCTTGTTTCGTTTCTCTGCTTCCACAATTTTAGCATTCGCAGCTGCTTCCTTTTTTTTTCTTTTTGCCTGTTCATGTAAAATAGGTCTTGTACTCAACAAAACAGAGGTATTTGACACATTCATCACAAACACATTAAGCTAATACAACTCACCCATATACTGCATTGCCAACTAAATTGTGATTGGAGTATTTCAAGTACCAATGGTAACAATGGGAAATCCAATGGGATTTTTATATTCAAAGGCATTATTGCAAAGGCATATGAATCACATGTACTTACCAGTTTTAACTGAAAGTAGGACCAAATCATTATCTAGTTCAGCTTTGTTTTTTTTGTTGTTTTGTTTGTTGTTTAATCCTATTAAATGTAGAGAGGGGGTGTTTTAAAATGTTTCAGCGGAAACTTTAGGGACCAACCTCTAGAATCTGCTGCGCACGGAGTTCTTTCTCCATACGATTTTGCTGAATGCGCTTGATCTTCTCCTGGTAAGAGGATGAGGGCAAGATCAAATAATTTAACTGTTAAGTCATGCATGTTATAGAGTGGTGGGGGTAAGTGGGATGAGAGACAAAGAATTGCATTAAGTCTATGTAGATGAGGATGGCGCAGAATTTTTAAGAACAGCAATGTCCTTGTAGAATTTCAACGTAATTCCATGGTGGTGAAAATATTTTCGGAGCACGTAAACTTGTGCTGCATGTTATTGTGCTACGCTATTGTTCATCTACTGAATTTCCGTACTTGTTGTTTAAGAATCTTCATCTGCTCCTTCTTTTTCCTCCTCTCCTCAGCAGCCATTAGCGCTGGAAAACATGAACAAACCAAGCATCAGAATTACCTGCTTATTTCTCTCGACTGTTTAACATGTCTGTACAAGTATGAGGGTTTTGCGTGATTGTTCCAGTTTGTTTAGAGCCACATGAAGTATGCTTGATGTCCTCTTGATTATTCTTATTTAAAATCATATGTGTTTAATTTTTTTTTAATCTTTATGCCAAATTTGCAGACAAAAGGATTAGAACAGTACAACGTTTCTCTCTTGGGGTGTTCTTACTAATACATCTTAAATTCATTCCTGTTTTTTATTTTCCTTTTTTTTTTGCTCAAAGGCTTTTCATCCTTTTTTTTTTTTACATCTTAATCAACCCCTGGCAGATGTAGGCCAATAATTCCAATAAACGTACGATCTTGTGTATGAGAGTGAACACTGCTATTTACCTTGTTGCCTCTTTGCCTCCTTGGCAGCCTGGGCTATGGCCTGCTTCTCAAGTTTGATCATCATTTTGATTTGTGCTGCCTGTCGAGCGATTTCTGCAACCAAATGAAATCTTATTCAAGTAATATGCCATGCCACAATATGATTAGTGAACGTTGTTAAAGCAATAGCTTCCACCTTTACAGACAGCATTAAGCCTCTGTTTTGTGTCAAAAAAGTTTTTAATATATCAGCGTACCTTGAGCTTTCAGTTTACGGAGCAACTTAGCATCTCTTAAGTTTGTTTCACCAGTCTTTAAGGTGTCAGACTTTGTTCCACGGCTGCGTCTCCCATCCATTGCTATAATAATGGCAGCAGTCTCCTCCTCAGTCAACATGACCCATTTTAAACCCTTTGAATTAAGATAGGAGAGAAAATATTCAATCAAAATAGGATTAAAACTAATTGCCCCCTGATCGTTTTCATTTCGGCTTTCACTTTATTAGAAGCTGCTTAAAGCCCTTTTAAACTTCAGAATGTTGTTTTTTTTTCCATTTTCTCAGATACTTTACAGATACAAAAGCAAAACTTGATGAGCAAAACCTGAAAAATTTCTCCAAACTATAAGTTCATTATATTTAGATTCCCTGACTTCTTCCATACTTAGAAAAGTGCACTCCTTATCTTTCATTTGTTACTTGTTCACTTTATAGTTTTCACTTGTTACTTAAGACACTTTATAGTTAATTTGTATTTTTTAGTCTCCCTTTTTCTCAAATTTTTTACTGTTAATACAATTTTCTACTATTATTTATTATTTTTATATTTTCTTGTAACTCTGGGACGACAATTTCCTTCGGGATAAATAAAGTTGCTCTTATCTTATCTTATCTTATCTTAAAAGTCACTTACATTTGTTTGGGAAGTAGACAGACAATAGGAAGAAAACTTGCTTTTCTACTTTTCATTGAATGATTAAATACTATCTTTCCAGAATTGTTGTCAACATCTTTCATTTTAGGAGCCAACATTGTAATTTAAAAATAAAATAAGATGCGATTTGGCACTCTTGGGCAGTGGGAGATACTTCAAATAAAAAACAAAAATAAAAGTCATTACCTCTGTGTCATCTCTAGCTTCATAGAAGTCACCAACTTTAATTTTTGTGCTAAAGCTGAAGTTATCTCGTGAGAGGTCAGTTATCCCATTCCTGAGCAAGTACTGAAGAGAAAGTAACAATGCATATGAATATAGAATAACACAAGAACATCCAAACATATGAACTTGTCAGTAATTCTTCCTGCCTGCGTTTCAATAACTTCTGAATAAAGAGTGAACAAGTACGATAGTTTGTGTTTAGAAAATTGAGTAACAACCTTAATTATATCTGGATATTGACGTAACCTTTTTCCACAAGGGGCAAAGTAGGACACCTCTCCTTGAAGACGACCTGCCACAGTCTTAATGTGTGTTTCCCTCTGCCATCTGGAATTGTTGGACACATAGTGAAGTAGAAACATGATTTTAATATGAAAAGGGTACCTCAGCATCATTGGTAAAAACCAAAACAAAAATAAAACATTTCTTTTTTTCACAGAATATAATGACAAAACGTTTTTTTTCCTGAAAAAACATTCATGTATTTGCATAAACAGCCTGGTCTCAACCACACATTATATATTGTTGACATTCTACCCAATAAAAGCAATATGGGTAACCCTATAAACTCCCTGAAATCCTGTTCAATAAATAGCTTGTTGACTGCTATTCTAAGGGCGCAGGGGCCGCAATCGTCTTTTAGCTTTGGTTTCCTGTGAAACTGCAGATGAAAAACATCCTTCGAAGATAAAACACACCCAGATTTAAAACTACAGAAGCTGTTTGGAGGGAGCTGCTAATGTTGCATCCCTGTGAGGCTGGATGCAATTAACCCCTTGTGTCTGAAGTCATGGGCCTCCAGTCATTTCCTGTGCCCTATAAGCTACTGATAAAGTTTTGGGGTTTTACAAGTCACGAAATGGATGAAAAGATATTTACTGAGCTCAACTCCTGCTCCTACATGTTACACACAAACAAGCAGGATTTACTTTAGCCAGCTGCTCTGGTATGACTGTGAGTTATGCTTACAGTTTCATATGAAAAAATAAAGGCTCGACCGTGCATTCAGAAAAGTTTCCGTCATATTTTCAGAAAAGATTATGGTTGTCTTATTTTTATTGACACCAAATCTGTCAGTGATGACTTAAATTCAATTCTGAAATGGCGGTCTTTTGCTTGTAACAAACACAATTATTTGTAACCCCTTTTTGCTACCAAATGATCTTTCTACATGGGTCACTTTCTGGACCGACATTTTACAGGAGCAGCAAATACTGTCATACCAATCATGCGGTAAGAGTAATAGCAAAACGGTTAAACATTCTCAATGTTGTGTCTCTTTTTAAATGGCGTCCATGAACAGCATCCTACCCCAGCTCTAGAGGGAATTGAAGAATTTTCTCATCGGTCACTCTTCTTCTTTTCCCTGAGACTAGAAAGAGGGGGAAAAAAATTACTTAATACACTTTCAATAAAGTTAAGGGCAATTGTAGAAATTTGTTTAGAGTGGTATTACGACACAGAAAAAGTGCATCTCGTCTAAAAGACTCCATACGAAACGGTCACAGCTTGTGTCCACTAACCTGGTCTCTGCGACCAAATATTACAGGACGTAAAATGATCAGATAAGTATTGCTGATTTCCAACAGTTTCTTTGCAATCAACTCAAGCATATAAAAGGATTCTGCTGTAAAAGTGTTTCAAAAATTGTCCCCTTACTCCAAAGATGTAAAAAGTTGAGCAAGGAAGGAATACTCCCTATATTCCAAGTATTCCAGTTGTGTAAGAAATCAGTGATTCAATCTCGATCAAATACCTAGAAAGTATTAATTATGTGCCTACATTAAAAACAACAGCCGACAAAGATGAACAAAACAGCGACAAAGCATTTCTTTCAAATAGCTAATTCTACTTTGGATAAGTTGGAAATGTACCCATTGTGTTGTCCATGTTTTCATCCAAGAAATGTAAGATTTTTCGCTGATTGAAAGTCCGAGTGAAGTTGGATTTCATGGGAGACAGGATAAATGCTTGGGCAACCAAGGATGATAAATCTATACCAAGCTGACATTGGCCATGACCTCCCCCCAACCAGTGTGGTAGCAAACATGACCCTATTCACATTTTTACAAAATTACTTTTGGTTCAAACTGAGAATTGAAACTGGTGCGCTCAAGCCACACTCAATTTTAGAGGCAACTGATACTTCAAACAATTTTCTACAGTTGATGTAGCAGCGAGATGTGGATGTATTATACATCGTCGAAGCAAAGCTGCAACAGTAGGTGGTTACCTGCGAGGGTTTCAAATGTCATGGATTTAGATGGCATGCTGGGGCTTCTGGATGTCCCTGAATTGGTCACTGCGTTGGCAGGAGGTAGAGTAGCATGCAGAGTCTGCGACTGTTGGTTATTCAGGGAAGAGCTTGCAGAGAGGCTCTGTGAAGACTTGAAAGAAGGCAAAGGTTCTTTGCAATTTGTCAGAGGCGTTGCCTCGACATCCCTTTTCAGCTCTGTTGTGCCGCACTCCTTCATGTCCCCCTCTGAGTCTTCAGTATCAGTCCCAAAATTGCTCTCCGACTCTGCCCAGGATTGAAGAACGATAAAAGACAAAAGCAGAGCTTAATTCTGACCTGAAAATTACACTTCACCAATCTGCGTGAATTCAAGGAGAAACTTCATTTCAAAATTCAAGCGACTATTCACCAATATGTGATATTAATCTGATTTAAAGACACTATTTTATAATCTAACCTGAACGGCTGCTTGTACAATCATCATCCTGATTGTTATCTTCATCTTCTTCTAAAGAGTCATCTGACACCTTGCAGTGTATATTAGATGCTTCCATGCTTCTGTCCAAAAGTTGAATCGGACTGGATGAGCTGACTTTCACGAGGCTCTTTTCTTCGTTGAGAGACATGTCAGTCTTCCCCATCCTATGAAGGAGGCTCATTGGTGGAGATGATTTAAGACCTGGCTCCTTGATACCGGTGCTCAAGTTGACCGGTTTAGAGTTTGGGGGGCCGGGGGCGAGGAAGAGTTTGCGACTTTGTCCGCGGGGCTTTGTGACGAGTGCCAAAGGGGCATCCTGAACTGCACTATGGATGGCTCTATTTTGGTGATGGCTGAAAACAAGACCGGTGTCATTGTTGTGTTGGAAAGACTGCAAATGACTGCTCAGCATATTTGATGTACATCTGGGTGTTATCGGCAAAGAGGAGGAAGTCGACATTTTGTGACTCTTAAACCAGTCTACTTCCTTAGGCTGCAGAGAGAGAGCATGCTTGAAGGCATCCTTGGAGTGGGAGGTCTACATGGAAATGAAAAAGGAAAAAAAGTAGGTAATTACACAAACTGTCACTCACATTGAATCTGTTTGTGCTGTGAATTAAGGAGTTTAAGGTGCAATGAGGCAAACAAACAATGACAAGCAGGCTTTAGCATGGCAACAAGAGGAGACCTATTTTTAAATTGTTTAGCTTTATAAGACATACTCATCTTGTATTCTCAATTTGTTATGGTGTGGCAATTAAAAGCACACATTCAATGGCACTACCACTAATTTCAACCTACTAGTGATAGAATGTGACCATTCCCCCCTGTCTAACAATGGTAAGAGTTTCAATAGCTGCTATTTTCATAATAATATGTACCCCTAAACATTGCTGAGCTGCGTGTATTTTTTTAAACATTACATACATCTATAGTTTTATTCATGTAGTGCATGCATAATAATAAAGACCATGATAATTGAGCTAAAGTAAAAATTGTATATTGTGGACGAAATCCTATCTATTTTTTGTCAAAAAACTGATACATCAAAATACAGCTCGGTCTTGAGGGGAGAAAAAAGAAAGTGATGTAAATAAATAACTCACCCGTCTCACATTGAAATCAGAATTGTTCATGAGAAAGAGGCTTTCATTTCGGGAGGTTTCATCGCTGTTGTTTAGGCGTGAAACAAATTGTGTGTGTTTCGGAGAGGGCATCAAAGGTTTTGGTTTCTGTGGGGAAATCTGAGAGACTAAGGTAGAAGAGGGAGGAGAGGAGGTCTTTGGTGAGGATACAGGTGAGGGCGTTAGACAAACAGATGCAGACCTCGAGAGGGGGCAGAGAGCATGAGGTTTGGGAGGAGTCAGTGCAGATATGTATTTTGTTGTGGATGAACAGGAGAAGTGCTTCGGTGAAGTGGAAGGAAGCGAGCGTTTAGGTGAGGCGGAGAAGGAAATTAAGTTAGGTGACGATATGGAGGGTAAGGGACTGTTTCCTGCTGCCAGTGTGGTGGCGTGGATCACACTAATATGCTGCTTTCCTTCCTCCCCTGCTTTCCTTTGCCTCTGGAGAGACATCGCTGAAGACTGGGACAGGCCAGCAGGATGAGGAGAGGGCTGGAGGCAGTGCAAAGATGTCAGGGAGACACTGTCATCCTGCCGCTGAACACTCTGATTCTCGAAAGCGGTCTTTCGATCCGCGGAGCAAGGCCTCCTCTTCTTCCTCACAGAAGTGCTCTGTGTCAGCAGCTGAGTAGGAGGATAACAGAGACAGCATGTCATGTTAGTTCCTGCCGAGAGAACCTCACAGCGGCAGCTCTACAATGGCAATTTGAATCACACAAAAAAAACCCTGCATCGCTTAAAAACAAAAAGGCATTTTAATGTTCTTTAGTCGATGTCTGTGCATGTGGATGGACGTGCAGTATAAATATGTAATATATAAAATAGTATGAAAGTGTGATTAAAAGAAAGGAGTATCTCCCGTGAGCATCGTACAATTTTATCTGCGAGATATATTGTCAATAGATGTCTTGAATACCGGAAGCAAACAAACAAAAAAAACAAAAAATGTAAAAATCACAACATGTGACAGTACTTACGCTGGCTTTTCGTTTTATTCCACGCTCTCTTTCTGACTCGGAGCCCTCACTGTTGCTGCTCTGGTCAACATTTTCATCAACATCCACCTCCATGTCATCAGGATCACTGCAGCTTTCCTCACCGTTACTAGAACTACCTGACAAGGACCCAGATTTGCTGCTGCTCATGGTTAAGGACTCTGCTGCTTTCATGGGGAGATTCTAAACAACAACAAATTACAAAACTTCTTATCGTCGACAAAAGGGTTCCAGGGACTGAAAACCAAATACTGGCTTTTCATGCAACATATTGTATTGAGCCCATGGGCAAATTCTTACCTTTTCGTTAGTGTTCTGAATTATGCTTGGGTGCAGATGGCCTGTGACCGGCTTGCTCTTTTGACTTGTATTACAGTGTGATTTGCATTTGCCTTTAATTCCCTTTGTTAAAAATGAACTGGCGCTCATATCCATATTCATAGACAGAGAACAAGTGTTTCCACCAATCACTGATCCATCCAGTCCTACAGAAACAGGCATGATTTACTGTTTATCTTTAGAGGGAAAGATCTTTTAAAAGTCCATTAGTACGATAATGAAAAAAGTAACAAAGATTAGCAAAGTGCTACAAAATATCAAATCGTTTTACAAAACTATGGGAATTGAATGATTCCTTTTCCGGTTAACACACCTGTGTTACAGGGAGAGATATAAAATAGCACTCTATTTAATCATATACCAAGTGATTTGTATTCCTGGAATACTTTGGTACATAAGAGCTCATAAAGAAAGCTAGTTTAGAGCCAAACTTCTTGTTGGACACTTTTCTTCCAAACTGCACATTTTTCTTCTTTTATACCTTTAATTTACTCATTTATGCACATTATAAATAGAGTTATGTGTTTACGTTGTTGTATAATGTATTCATTATACATTCATTGGCAAGCTATCTTCATGCCTAATTAGATTAGTGGTTCAAAGTTTATAGATTGAAGAAAGGAGGAAAAAATAGAGGCAGGAAAAAAAAAAAAACTTAATGTTGAGGAAACATTAAAGCACAAACTTTTTAACACGTTACATCTTCAAGAGCAATAAAAATGTGATAAAAAAAAAAAACAAATGTTAATTCCAGCATCTGTTATGTTTACCTTTGGTATTCGACTGTAATTTAACTGAATTACTGATTGCGGTATGTTCAGGAAGCACGTCCAGGGGATGAGGGCAGACAGATGCTTGTCCTCTGGTCTGTACGTCTGATACCTGCAATGACTCTGAAGAGACATTTAATGACCATTAATAACCTACTCTCTATATACATAGAGTCTAATCTGACTCATGCAGCAAAGGTAATTTAAATTAAAAGTGTCTTAAACCACATTTCTATTTCTTGTAGAGAGTCCAACAATTTAAGCACACAAAAATCCTCATCACTGACATTCTGGAGCTTCTTTCATTTTGAGAACCCACCATGTTGAATTCAATTTGTTTTTCTGTGCTTGTGAACTTAAAATAATCAGTTAGGTTGTGAGATGTTTTGATTTGTTTTGATGCCGTGCAATTCCAAAGCATGTACTTTTCCACAAATGGTATGTTTCACATCACAGAACTAACAATGAAATAAGTTAAATGATTTGGAAAAAAAATACAATGAAATTATGATATTAGTCATAGATATTAGTCATAGAAATAAAAAGCATATGGATCTTTAGCAGAAAATGACCCAAAATGAGGTTTAGTCCCCAGGGATGGAAATTTGTAGTACACAGTAATCATTAAATCATTTCAACTTGAAAATATTTCTTTATAGGTCTAGATTATATTCTATCATTCTATAATTGTGAACAAATTCCAACAGAAATATTTGTTTATTAATTTGATACATGTAATTATTAAATATATCAACGCATCCAATATGTGCTGTAGGTATAGCTAACATTTCCATGGGACTAAATTAACTAATTCTGTAAAAACAGAGTCTAAACTCTAATTAATTGATAACCTTGACCAGTGCAAGAGTCATACTTATAAAAGCAAATCCCAGATGGTATGTTCAATAATGTCAGAAGAGAGTCAGATTTACAATAAAGTTGAGTCCTTAAATAAATTATCTGGGAAAATTTCTGATGATTGTGAGTCTGTGAATGAATAATGTATGAGAAGCTCTCCGTGCATTTTTCATTGTGATGACATGACAAAAAAAATAACAAAAAAAAAAAAAAAATTGTAACGTATCATGAAGGGTAAAAAAATAATCACAAATCACAGTATGTAAATTTTCACATTATTCTGCAGCCAGGGACAATCTGACAGCTTATATGCATCACTGCTGCTCAATGCTTAATGGCTTTGACCACAATTAGTATTCACAGAAAACAAGATAACATTGGCGGCTCCATGCAGCGTGAGGCTGACAGACACGTCACATCACTGGCTAAACTGAAGCTAAAGGTTGTCAAAGGCATCCACAAGGGCGGACATGGCAATTTTAATTCAACCGCACTGCCAGGTTTAAAAGAAAAGGCTGCAATATACGAGGCAAATATTTTTTTAAGGACTAAAATTTTTCCTCCACAGACATTGAAAAAAACATTACATATTGCTTCAGATAATTTTGTTAAAAATCAGACAGGATAATTTACAATTCAGGTATGGTGATCGCAATGAAAACATGATTTATAACACAGATTAACAATATTCAATTTTACATTGATAGATTATTCGGTAGGGATATCAGTTGCATTATTTAATAGTTATATAATAGCTTGTTGTTCTCGTTCAGATGGAGTACCCTGCAAGCCACGATGTACCATTAAATTATCAACCCCACCCATGCTTTTTCAATTTGCCTACATGCCTCTGCTCCTATTATATTAAACTGTTATTAGTTGGAGAGGGGGAAACACTGAGATGGACAAAGGTAGCCTAAATGAGCTGATTAACAAGTCTAGCTGATTCACAAATTTTCCCTTTGACCCAGTGGAGGAGGTCGGACAAGTAGGATGCTGTACAAAGCCTTAATCCATCTTCATCAACCCAGTTCAACCACTGCACACTGTGTAAGCTTTGTGCTACGTTGGGGGGTTGGAGTGGAGGTTCCTCCCACCGGCAGTCAGACGATAAAACTACTGCAGTTCTCAATAATCGCTATAAAACTGACATCTTTGCAATAACTATAGTCCTTTTATATAATTAAAAAATCATTTGAAACTATGACAATTATTACTCATCATTTTTATAGTTATTTATCTCAGCAATTTATTCTTTCAAGGAAACTTTCAATGAAAATTGACTGTAAATGTATTCAAATAAATAACCCTCCTTAATATAATGTTCAACACTGCTGATGGTGTAACAACTGAATTTCCTCTAAGGAATAAAGTCATACCTTATCTTTTTGATTGGCAAAAATAAAAGCCATATGTATTGAAAACAGTGCTACCAGCTTTGAGTTGAATTTCATCTTGTGAAATGATTTTAGGCAAGTAGCATTCATGTGGAAGTATCAGATATTCCTTAGCTGCAACTTAAATCCCTTTACTCTGTCATTATGGGAGTTGTAGGAACTCCCCTGGGAATTATCCACGATTTCCCATGGGAATCATTTACTTTGAACATAAAGACCTTTGCAACAGTGAGGTCAGGTAAAGATTGTCTTAAAAGATTAGGCATGTAGTAATTCTAGTCTGAGTAAGTTTCTGCAGCGACTTTAGCATAATAATTAACTCATAGGTAACCGGAGGCAGATTATTCCAGCACCAAGCCAGCACTTTAGGTCCGCCTGGAAAAAGATAGTCAAAAGAGTGACAGAACAGAGACTAGACCCCTGACACTGAGTAAGATGTCGCAGCATTGTCTGACGAACATGGATGTATGCATGCACGCTGAACAAAACCATGTGGTAAAGCGGCATGAACCAGCACTGACTGGTTCAAGATAAAAAAGCAATTCATAAGACTTAATGGTAGGATCATTTTTAGGACAGCTACATGGAATGTCAAAGTATAAGACAACATAATACGCGTTTGTGTTGGATTGAATGTGTCTTGGTATGTCCATTGATGGGAAATTGTTTAACAGTTTTATAAAGCGCAGTGGGTTCCATCATTTTGAAAGACTAAGGGTGAGGACTTGGTGTTGGGGACAGCATAAGAATTAGAGCTGGTGTCAGCAGGAGTTTGAAATCCATTTAGCACATGTGGGAGATTATTTTATTTTTATCCTTGGAGTTCTCGGGAGTTTCAAGATTTGAATATAGAATAATCCGAACTACAAATGCTGTTTCCATTATCTGCCTTAGGTGATTTTTCTATCTTGATATTTAACATTGGGATTGTGGATCAGAATTGGGTTACATTTTTGTTAACATGTGATAGTACAAACATTTTTTGGTACGGCAGAAGTGCTGGCAACTCACATTGTGTGTGTATGCATGTGTGTACTTACTGCGTGCAGTGCTTGAATGAATAGGGGTCCCACTGCACCTGGAGGGCATCTGGGGTGCAGGGGGACAGCTGGCTGAGGAGGAAGTCACGTGAAGGGATGGGACTGATGTTAGTGATGCCAGATGCTGGGTCGATTCCATATCTGGAAATAATGAAAATAAAAAAAATAATAATTAAAAAAAAAAAAAAAATCAAGCCCTAGTTAGACACCCATGAAAGGGCAAAACATGATAAATGACATAAATGACGTACGACTAATGGATTTTCTCAAACTCATATGTGAGGAATAGCAGTTTTTGTTGGTTTCCAGGGATACAGGAAAAAAACATGGAAAAACAATAAACACGTGAATGGTATATGATGTAAACTCATAATCACAAACAACAAAATATTAAATATATATATATATTTTGATAATGTTGCCTAGATACACTGCAATTATCTTATGTCATGACATTGAAGCATATTTTGAAAGTATGGTATCCCAAGGTTCTCATTACATTTATATCATGGGTTTTCACAGCTCTTTAATGAGCAAATTGTGTTATTAAAGCTGTGATTTACTAAAAAAGAATGAAGAAGGGTCATTACACGCACACTAGAAAATGAAATCTTCAGCCGCTTAGGAATCATTTTAATTCTCCTTCTCTAACATTTCCATTAAAATTAACAGATGGCATCACAGCAATATACACCTTTTTCTCCCCTCAATCATACCACACTTGTTCTGTCCAATCACACTGGAGATTCTTTACCCCTTTATGACACATTGCCTGGATTTTCCACTCGGCATGCTACTGAAATCCCTGTGATCACAAAAGCCCACATGCATTCCAATTTTAACACACACTTCCAGATTGCATTTTATAGCCTGCCTTTTGTTAGAGTGTGTACATTAAAATTTCGAGATCTCCCGGGTGATTCTCATCTGCAAGGGGAAACAGGAGCATCTGATTAATGTGAGGAGACAAAGCTGCCCTCTGAATATCAAATATCATTCCTAACCAGAAACCACACTGATTACATGACGACATGAAAGCGGCTGCGCTTCACTTGAAAGGCTGTGGCGTCCTGCAATAGTGTGAGTGGGAGTTTGTGTAGAACAAAGAAAAAAGGTGATTTCATATTTATAATGCAATAGTTACAAGACGATCTCTTTTCTTTGAGACCTTGCTTACTCATCAGGCAAGCAATTTAAATTTCAATGGCAGAGCCCGGCAGCCATGAAAGAGCCAGATACAATCGAGACATGGACATTGTTATGGAAGTGAACCAATCTCAATTTTTTACTGCTCATTAATTCAATTTGTTACAGATACACACTGCAAGGGTCATTATTTTTTGGCCAAAAAAATCATAATAAATACTGTAATAAATGGCAACACAATGACATAAGCCAAAAATTGATTTGACTTTGACATGGTTCTGAGAAATTATTATTCAAACTAAATTGCTTGAACAAAGGGCAGTTTTGTACCTCCTCTTTTAAAACACTGACTAAATGACATATAACAGTTAAATAAGAATTCATTTCAAGTAAATAAAAAAGGAGACCTGTACTCCTGATACTAAATCACACACACACAGAACAGTTTTGAGCTAGACAATTTTGAGAGAAATTTACCTTAAAAAGGCAATGTATATATGACAATACCATGAGTCCAAATTATACAATAATTTCCGGCCAAAAACATCTCTATAATGCGCTAAAACCCCTACAGATTGCTTCAGAGAAAGTGATAGATTATGGGAGGGCTCAGTGTGACAAAAAACGTATTTGTCCTTCACAGCAGTTAGTAAAGTTTGCATCTGGATCACGTTCATGAAGAGTCAAATGGCTTTTAAATGTCCCACTTGTTCTGCAAAGGCTGACATCCATCATCAATATGTTGAGATTCTACCCACTGCTTCACTGCACCGTCAGCAGCGAGTATTATCCATACCCTAGTATTTTTTAATGAGACAGATACAGGGAGAAAGAAAGACAAAGGGAGGAAAGTATTTTCATAAATCTTCCAGCAAGGTGCTATTAATCTGTTGTTAGCTTTATAAACAGAAGCTGACAAAAAAAAAAAAAGAGTAGCTTCCAAATAGGACTAGCTTTGAATACAGATGCTGAGCTTGACATAAAGGTACCCATAACTGAGGAAAAAACAGCGACTGTGCATCTGTTCATACCTTAATATGCAGCCGGTGCCAAGTAATTGCAGATATTTTACAGGATAGAAAATGGAAAATAAATGTCCTACTTGTTCAACCACACAGACCAGTTTAACATGATCTACTGTATTATTAGTGCATTATATTATAAGTGCACAAGGCATACATTCTTACCACAATCATTTACCGCTTCATCCTTTCACCATGTTTATAGTGCACATTCTGACACACACGTTCTCAAGGCTTTCCCATCTTTGTGTCGGAAACATTCATGTATATCCCCATGGACCACGTCTTGCACAAAAATGTAGTCGTGGCAATGTCGATTCTCATGGTGGACATTATTCACCGGGAAGTATATTGACTTCTACACGTTCAGGTAGTCCGCAACAAAGAAAACAGGGAGCCTAACGAGGTTTATAACCATTTTCTCCCCGCTGTCAATGTCTGCGCAGATATAGTTTGGATATGGTGCCTTCCCTCCCTCCTCATCTCTCTTAGTCTAAGAGCACAGCATAAATCACATAGCAACCATAATGGCAAGTGGGACTGCAGCATGCCAAAGGAGGTGATAAAATACATCCCAAGTGTCGCTTTCAAGGCTTTTGTCACACAGTGTCCATATGTCCACTGCTTTATTGAGGCAGACAATAAGTTACACTCAAGCACCTGAATACATAATGAACATCCCAGATGAAGGTCACAAAATATATTAAAAAGTAAGTAAACAATACAAGTAAGTAAACAATCGGAAAATCTCCTTTTCTGCCCCACTGTTTGGTAATAGCCCTGCATGATTGCACACTAATGAGGAGAATCATGGGGATGGTACTTGCATGACAAATCCTGAAACAACTAAACCAACAAAGCCAACGACAAACAAGGACGTTCAGCGTGTCAGAACGACTTTGTCTGGACTTATTTTTAGAGAAATGATCTTCTAACACCCGTAAGTTGACTAAAGACTAACATCTGTCGAATAAAGACCGACATCTGTCCTTATTGTTATCTGCTCGGTAATCTTGCAATAACCCGCCAGCTGTAAGAGGACAGTGTGAGCTTGATACACAGATGCATCCAAAGGCCTCTTGATGGGACATTTCTTGTCCACTGACTGTTGATGAAATTTGACGAGCATTGCACTGAGTAACCTACCGTACATGTGACCAAGCTTGAAGGAAGAAAGGGAAGGTGCACAGCATGAGGTCTTAATGTCATCCTTCCCTACAGACTAAAACGACACATGACGGAATGTGTCGTAACGTCACAGCTTCTATGTGAGAACCCAGATTTATACATGCACAGTAAATTGAGAATTTTGCAGAATACATTTAAATGTCCAACATTCTGCTTAGTGAAACAAGTTTTTATTGTTCAAAGGGAAATGAAGAGTCACTCTATTTCCTTTTTTAAATGAACAGGGCGAAGATATTTTTCTTCTTATAAAAAAAATTCATATGTTATCTAAATATTGATAAATATCAGTGAATAATCTGAATCAGCAGTGGAAAGGCAAGACTATTATAAAGAGCACCTAAAATATAATCAGTTCTTTGTGAATAATGAGACAGCACAATATTCATTTCAAAGCAGGAAGACAGCCAGCACACATCAATGTTATCTGTTTTTTTAAAATCAACCATCAGCAAAGTACATTGACATTGATGAATCAGTATCATTTGCTTCGTACGGTTTTTTGTGCCTGTGCCTTTCTCCTGGACTTTCTTGTAAATAAATTTGTTCACGTTGAAGAGCGGTAATTTGTATCTCATGCCATGTTTGTCACGTTGGCAGTTCTGTTATCAATTTAAAAAAAAATGCCAAATGTCATCAAAACCCTTGTTAAAATGTAGACGTGGTGCATTTGAAATCACCGTTACAAAGTTCTTGTCAATGCAAACAAATATATGTACTAGTTTTATTGTGAGGGCTGCATTTATCTAAAGTTTGTACATGTAAGTAAAGAGAAAAGCAGATAAAACCTATTCCTAGTAGTGCACTTCAGTTGAATATGACTTGACCTTTAAAATTCAAGAAGATCCTTTAGTATTTTGGAAATCCAAATGGATGAGGGTTTTGAATACTCCTATTAGAAAAGTGGGGTACTGGTGTTGGCAAGGTTCTTCATTCTCTGGGTACATTCACGCTTTCTTGTGTTTTAAAGGTAAAATATTGTCTTACTCTCTTAAATATCTTGCTGATCACACAGTAGCATTACAATCCAGTTTCATCATTCTGCATGCACTTTTTCCATTTCAAAATGGCATGTAACTTCTTTTCTGCTGATTTACTAAATAATGGAGACTGGGATAATTGATTAGGGGGATCTCTGAACAGCAGAGGGTCACAGCCTGCCAGCAGAGCTGATAGGTAAAATGGCACAAACATTACAGCGCTGACGTGCTTTATCCCTGACAAAGACTCCATTTGACACTGAGCCATTGCACAGCTTCCAAATGGGACTGTCATTTTTCCAAACATTCCATAACTCAAATATCACCTTAGGGTTCCTTCTTCTCAATGTGATTACTGACACAACTGATTCTCTTGTACGCAGCCTCTAGGCTGCAAAAACAAAAAAAGCCTCCATGCAGGTTACGTGATTCTCCGAGGCACTGCACTACACCAATTATCAGTGAAGAGCCATTTGCTCGCCTCCACTAAGTAACTTAGAAGAATAAAAGAAAATCAGAAATGTGCGTCTCAATCATTTTTATCATGGATTTCAAAAACGCGACAGAGGGGGGAGAGAACAAAAATCAAACTAATGACTACAGTCTTTATGATTAACTATTGTGTGTGTGTCGGTGTCCGTGCCAGTGTGTTTTGTGAAATCGTGAAATCACCCTTTATCACTCATAAGGAAAATATTGATTTATATTGATTTACAATCTCAATACAGGATTGTAAACTTAACTATGCATCAAATTTTGGCAGCAAGAAAAATGTGTAATTGGGGGAATGTCAAGATGAATGCAAGCATAACTGATTTCAACATCGGCAATCAAAAAGTAGGACTTTTTAGAGCATGAGTTAGTTGTGACTTGTTCCCTGCTTAGAATTTGTCAAGATATTCTAAAAAAACTCATTTAAAACCTGTAATACATTTGGAAATCAGTCATATCGATATTTTGCTTTCATCTTCTCATTTTCCTTTATTTTTCTCGTTGAAGGCCCAAATACGATCTACTGAGTAAGTTCACTGTCTGGGGAAAATAGCTGTAAAAATCCCTAGGGAATGAATTCCTTCACGGTGAGGCATGTAATACTGAGAAACAGAAATGTGCGAGGAAACAAATTAACAGTAAAAATGTTCCCAGTCAGATAACAATCACACATCGCCGTTTCTTCTGCGCCCCTGTTCTCTGAGGGCATCACTTTGATATTTGAGATCAATAAAGCTACATCAACATAAGGGAACAACAGGGAGCAAGCCAAAGTAAATTTTCAATCAAACCCAAACAATAGTTCCAACTCCATCATTGCAATAATTTCAGTGAGCCCCACAGCCAAATGGGAATATATTGAGTAACTTACTGTGCAAGAATGACTATCTTCAGTTCTGGAATATCAGTGCTGCACCTGAAACACAAGCCATCTGTCAGAAACTTCTCAATTGCATCAATTAATCCAACGATCACTGTGAGCCCATCGCTTCAGAAAACACCTGCAAAGAATCCCTTTGTTCCATTGAAAAGAACAAACCAGCTCTAACATTGCTTGAAATCAATGTTGGTTTCAGTCAATGAAAAAAACAAATATCGGTCATTAAAGCTGTTTATGTTGTCATGTATTTCTAACTCTCTTGTTTGATTACTAGACTTTAAATGTTTTCCAATTATGTGTACTTTATGTATTGTGTTATTGAAACATTAAACACAGTTTTGTTTTCGGTAACAGGCACTCAAGACAGACCTTAAGTAGTAAAACAAATATTTTTACTCCACAGGTATCACCTCATTCATTATTGTTGCTACACTTCAATAAAAGACTAACCTCATCTTTGTACTTAAGACCTTAAGATATTTTATAGCCTTGACTTGTTACTTTGACACTTTATAGTTTTATTTGTATTTCTTACCCCCCCCCCTTTATTTATACTGTTTATACAATTTCCTACTATTATTTATAATTGTTATGTTTAAGTTGAAACTCTGGCACAACACTTTCCTTCGGGATAAATAAAGTTGTTCTTATTCTTATTCTTATTCTTATGCTTACTATGTTAGAACTAGCTTTTGATTAAATGTCTGGACACCATATGTCAAAACTATAGTTTTACTTTAATATTTTAATTTACTTTAATTTTCACAAGTACTAGAGACACAGTTATAAATATGCTTCAACAAGTCAGTGAATGAGTAGAAATGGATTTTTTTTAAATGAATCTCCTCTTATTTTATTTGATATTTCATTTTCATAAAAATAGACAACTTACAAACTTGAAGCCGTTCAAAAAATGTGTCGCGAAGTCATTGAAAAGTTCCTGCTACAGAGCACAATATTTTATTTTCATTTCTAATTACTTATTTTCATAATCGTTGGAGGCCAAACGTGCAACTGAATAAAGACTTCAGTTACTTGGCCAGCCCAAACTCAATGTCATCAACCTGGAGAAGCAGAACAAACTATACTCCAGTGGATTCACAGGCATATTGTTTGGAGGTACCTTTTGGAGATGAACTCTTGCTGCAAATATTTTGGGGCAATCCACTTCAGCCTTATTGAGGATAATTGTAACCCAATCAGGTAAACCATTGCAGAGCAATACTTTCATAAGGCATTAGCTCGGAGCTTGGCTAAAACATTCAGTGTCTCTATTGAACAAAAATTTGTGTTATATCTGAATAATGAATATGTAAAATTTTATTTAAATCCTTTCTCATCCATGAATATGTGTGAAAAGTTTTGTACTTCTGTATTGCAAGTTGAAAATACAGTTTCTGTTTCAATCACTTGCTGTATATACTGTACATGATTTTGTTCTCTGCACATTATTCATGCAGTCTTATATTTTAAGATCAATTAAAGTAAATGCAAATACTTTATATGTGGTTTATATATTTCATTCTTATTGTTCTTCTGTCTGATTTGAAAGATAGAGCTACAATATTCTAAACTGCAGGTGAGAATGTATTCACATTATGAACATCAATTTCACAATGCATTTCCGAAGAGTCTCTTGTTAGACCAAACTAGAAAGGAAAGATTAATAATCTAAAATTGGCAGCGGCAGCAGCAGCAGCAGCAGCAGCGGCAGCAGATGTAGCACACCTTGCACAATAAAATTGTTGTGGCAGTACTGACCAGATTTTAAATTCATGAGGATCAATAGATTAAGAGCTGCGGAGGCTCGCTGTTGGAGAGTGGAAAGTCACGATGGCTCATCAAATGTCTGACTGACTTATCTGACCCCAGCTTTTTTGACTGTCTTACAGCAAAAATTCCAGAACACACTAAAAAGCCAAGCAAAACAGATCACAGTGCTCACATTTTAGACATTAGCCCCATTAATGGTTACGCAATCTCAGAAAGCCATTTACTAAAAGAAAGCGCTTTGACAAGCCTCACCAAGTGAAGAGAAAATAGACCAGAAAGATGAGTGAAAAAGAATAATCTCCCTGACATATTCCTAATAATCCACCTCCCTCATGCTGCTCCCCCAGAGCTCACCCAATCATAAAGTGTCAACACTGACCTACAAAAAGGGAGTCTCGTCAAGCCTCACATGTTTAAAAACATCAATCATAGCAAGACAATGGGGGCACATTGAATTATGCAGTATTAACCTTCAGGCCGGGGCTTACATATTAGGACCATAGATTTATTTATGCTTGTGTAAAGAGCCTCTGCACTGTTTCTTAAATCAAGCTCACTGCAAAATTGATGATCCTGCTCATCCCACAGCAGGGATCCTGCATTACTGACTGAGTGCAAGTTTGCAGAAAAAGAAGGGACTGGATGAAAATGCAATTAACAGTATTTCCATTCAAAAAGGTTCAAGAACGCCTTGATGATGATGCACTGAAACCATCACTTTTGAACACAAATGACAGTTTCCTTCCTTTTAAGATGGGATTTCTGTAGAGAAACCATACCACAAATAGAAGTTATTTGCACCCACAAAGACCTAAAGGGTTCTTCTGGATCAGTAAGGCAAAGAAACATTTGCAAAGTCTGAGGACTGTGAATATGCAGGTAGGTCTTGACTATAATGCTGTCGAGTTGCTGAAGCACCATAGGGTGAGGTTTGCAGTTGACGGTCCCTTTTAAATACATATCAATCTTTGTATGCTTAAACAAAATGTTGTGATATTTTTTAGAACTTACGATTAACAAATTTGTTGTGATTTCTCAATGTAATAACTTCATTCTACAGTTCTTATAAAATGCACTTCAGAGGAAATGTGTACATCTCTTCACATGTTTTGATTAGTGGTTGATGGATTGATGGATAAAGCATCAAAACCGTTATCTATTAAATCTCCATGCTAATGCTCACTGGTAACTGAGTATCTAATCATTTTATTGCCTTTCCACAAAGACTGTGAAAGCTGAAAATTCGACAACCCAAATGCATATATTATTTGGTGGTAATAAGCCACTTTTCCAAACAGCGCAGATGATTTTTTTTTCCTCCTCAAAACAAATTGGAATATTGGGATTTTTGGTCATTTGCATCAATGTCGCTCAAGGACTCTGTGTGTAAACTACAATAGTCTTTTTTTCTGGAGAGTTTTAAAGCTGTTGGCATCCAAAGAGTGTCATTTGGATATTGTCACACTGCTGCTCTCAGTCATCTATAGATGGTCTTTTCAACCCACTTTGGCTTCCACACAGCTTGAAAAAAAACACACTATGGTGATATCAAATGCTACCAATTCTTCCTCTTCACTTCATTAGTCATTTTGTACACATCTTCATTTCCAGTGATGCCAGAGAGTGCAAGAACTCATAAGAACCCACCTGAGAGACCACTCTAGTTGTAAACCAGTACCGCAAAGAGTAGATCTCGTCGGCCCCTTGGACGTGCTCAACTTGTAAGTATTGACATAGAGTAACCACAGATGGATATGATGTAGAAAGCCTGTTTCCTGTATTCGAATGTATCCGTATGGCAAAGTAACTGCACAAACATTTCAACGATGAGGTGCTCCTTTGCCAAATGCCTCTCAAGAGCAAGAAACAACAACCGCCGCCACTATTTGAGGATCCTTAGATCCATCAGCAAAGATCTGTGTGCTGTCCTTGTAATGCTCTTTGTCGATAAGGTTTTACACCAGTTGACATCCATCACTTTATACTCTTGACTTCAACTGAATTTGTACTTTAATCACAGAATTCTTTTAGAATTCTGTGATGCAAGTCATAAATCCAGCAGTATTTTCAAATGCTGATGTCAGAATTCTGACTTTAATCAGAGAATTTTTCTTTTGGCCCCTAAATCTCTAACGTTAAAAAGAAAAGAGACATGACACAGGACAATGATAAACAAAACCAGTATCAACTGAAACTCGGACACTCTGATGTCAAAGGCCAGGATTATTGGCTCACAAGTAAACGCAACAGAAACGTTACAGATAAATATATCTGACTTTTTCAATTTCAATCACTGCATATTGAGAAATGTCAGAGGACTGATGCATTGGCGTCATACATTTCTTACTATGAGAAACCTATATTGTTACATGAGATATGCAACATATTCATGTTTTTTGGGAGGGTTATCAACACTGGTAAAGCTAAGGCACAAAGAAATAGTGGTTTGGGGTAAAGGAAACATTTTTTTGTACTTTTATAATATTGTTTTACCATTTAGATGTACGCTCTTTGTTTTTCTGGGGAGGACAATCACTTCCCAAGGACACACACACTAGTTCATTACCATCAATTATATCAATCTAGGACAAATTTCTTCTTCTCTGCAGCACGAAAAATCATAAGTGACCTCAATACAATTTGTCTCAGCAAAATTAGCCCCCTGTTGCATCACTTTATACTCCTCCTGAATCATAAGTGTTGCTGATGCTCTCTGAACCTTTCAAGGTGACTAATAGGAGCTCATTTCCAGAAAAAGAAAGGGATCTTTTCTACGTCTTAATTGTCCTTAGCCTTCACAAAAAAAAAAAAAAAAAAAAAAAACAATTTAATGTGCAAGAGCAGGAAAAGCAATGAATATCCTAATGTACTATACCAAAACCTAAAGAGACACCGGAGTGGAAAAGGACCCATGATTGTTACCTTTATCGCATTTGGTTTTCAAATCTAAATGACTGCCTTAATTCATTTTAAAAAGGTTGGTACTCTGCATTTTGTATAACAGTTGCTGTATTGTCGGTCTGTGTGCATGCACAGACATCAAATGACCTGACTGTGGTACAGTATATAATTCAAATGAATTTTATAATAGAATTCCTCTAATTTAGCAGAAGCTGAGCCAGCACTAAAAGAAAAACATGCTGCAGCGTGGAGAATAAAGGCCATGTTGAAATCCCACTGACATTGCTGTAATGTTGACAGTGCAAAGATTTGCAAGAGCTACCACAATCTTTAACCGCTGAATTTAGAAAAATAAAAAGTGAAAAAAAATACAAGAGATGATTGATACATCCAGTGCAAGGGTATGGAAGTGGGGCTTACAATTCAACATAGGCTTATCTGTGACTCACCTTAACCAGTTCTAAATTCGTTGTGTAACAGACTGCTGTTCTTTATGATTTTTTGCCACACAACTTTGCATCAGAATGGGAGAAAAAAAGCTCTAAATTAAATTCATCAAAATGGCGAATGCTTTACTGCTAATATGAGATGAGAAAAATGGAGGGTATTGTGATGATCTCAAAGGGGGTACATTGAGGCTCAGACCGCAGCTGCAGCATTTCGCTGCGCTCTCCTAGAAAGAAGCAACAGAGAAAGACAAGAGGGGGGAGTCTGGAGGTCTGCCACGCTTCCCCGTCACCCATTCACCAGGAGACCGCGCTGTGTCCACATGATGCACAAGTGAAGGACGATTAACTTTCACACGGGGTGCAAAACACTCTTTGAGCAGATACCAAAACAACCCCCAACAACCAGATAAACAAACAAGAGAAACGTGAGTTGCGATGAAATCCCGAATTATCCCGCAAAAGCACGCAACGCGCGTCCGTCCGTTGGATGAAGCAGCTGCTAAAAACAACACCATCATCAAAACGCAGCGGAACTGAGCGACGGGAGCAAACCTCAGTTACTCAAGTCGGTCGCCAACTTACAATTTCAACATTTTAACGGTTATGACCTGAAGAAACTTCTAACTGAACAACGGGCCATGAAAGCGTGCGCGTTGTTTTGCCATGAACTTTTTCCTTCATTTATTTTACGTCGCTGTCTTTAACTCCCCCGGGACGGCAGGTGTAAGGATGGATGCTACCGCTGCTCGGTTAGCAAACGAATGTTAGCCCTACTGTTAGCAACGGCGACTGTCATTTTTATTTTTTGTTTATAATTCTTTAATGTTATTATTACGCAGACGCTAAAATATAAAACGTCCGTCGCGGAAAAGGTGAGAGGAAATACTCACCACACGGTCCAAAAAAATTCACCCGGTGAGGCGAAAGTTCACTTCCAGGCTGGGCGGTGGAGCGGTGACCCGCCGGCACCGCGGCTGGACGGAGGCGCTTGGTTTCCGGTCGCAGATTGAGGTGCTCTCGCCGCTCCGCTCCGACCGACTCCGCGTACGTGACGTCACCCTGAGACTCGCCGCGGTGACAAGTTGACGTTACGAACCGACACAGTCAGCAGGAGCAGCTGCAGCAGCAGCAGCCACTGATCTCACGCCAGTTTGGCAAAGTACTAAACATGATGCACATCTCTTTTGATTTGTCATGCCATTTGGTTTTTTTTTTTCATTCTGCTTGACTCTGCTTGAAATTATATCCCGTTTTTACTTCCCCATTGACAGCTGTAGAAACTTATGAAATATCTGTGTGCAAAACATCTGTGGGCGATTTTAATGGGTTTTCATGACAACTCATCCAAAACACTTGAATAACTGGTTATAATACACAAAGAAAATGATCTGCTGATCTTCTTCTTCTCCTTTTGGCTTTTCCCTTCAGGGGTCGCCTCAGCGAATCCACCTTCTCCATCTAACCCTATGCTCTGTATCCTCCTCTCTCACACCAACTACCTTCGTATCCTCTCTCACTACGTCCATAAATCCTCTCCTTGGTCTTCCTCTAGACCTCCTGCCTGCAAGCTCCAATTCCGCAATCCGTCTACCAATGTATTCACTCTCCTTCCTCTTTGCATGACCCAACCACCTCAGTCTGGCTTCTCTGACCTTCTCTACGAAACATCTAACATGAGCCGTCCCTCTGATGGACTCATTCCTGATCCCATCCATCCTGGCCACTCCCAAAGAGAACCTTAGCATTTTCATCTCTGCAACCTCGAGGTCTGCCTCCTGTCTTTTTGTCATTGGCACTGTAAAGAAAATGATCTGCAGATGAATCCGTCTATTGCAAATAGTTATGAGATGGAATTCCACAGTGGCAGAGTAAGCTGGTTTTGACAAGACAGGCGTAATATACATCTGCAGAGGAAATCAATGTTGTTATTTTTTTTGGAATGATTGAAAAAAGAGAAGGATTAGCTATTACAGAATAATTCATCATTCTATTTTTTTGTGGGGAAAAGAAATTGGGTTTCAGTTTTCAAAGGAAATACTGGGTCCCAATGAAGATCACATTACACATGAACTAATGCAATTTGAAAAAATGGTTGAATTGCAGGTCTTTCTAGAAAAGAAAAAAAAAGATAAATAGAACATTTAAAGCAAGTATGTTGGTCTGTACGTCATCCCTTGTGCTCATTATATCATTCTATTTTGTTTTCACTGCTACAGACAAAGCTGCTGAATGGACTTAGAGGAACACATAAATAGAAACAGAAAGGGATACAAATATTTCATGAACTTGTCAGTCAACCGCTGAGATGGGTGGGCGTTCAGATGTCCCGCACAATTTTTCCCAAAGAAGAGCAATGGAAGAGATCAAACCTACAAGGAGCCTTTCCCGGGAAAGCACGAACAACGTGAAAGCGTACATCCGGATGTACGCTTTCACGTTGTTCGTGCTAAACGTCTGCCTACCTTGGTCAATTGTGACATAAGAAGTCAGAGTCGTCGGCTGTCGTGGAGGCAGTTTGCTGGGGGAAGGGCAAACAGCCTGTCCCCTTTAAAGAGATTTTTAAAGAGCCTTGATTAGAGAGTATAATGAGATGCCAAAGACGAAAAAAAGATGATCTCTCAAGAGACTGATGGAAAACAAATTAAGACAGTCCTTTTGTTTCTATCACTTCAATGAAAGCTCAGGAAATGCTTTAGGCACAGGAGTTCGCTCTGCTATCATTGATTTGATTTTTTTTTTTCTCCTTGACATATTTGAATAAACCAGATTTTAATCATGTCAGCACACAAAGCTCTGAACCTTTTTAAAACCCAAAACCCTCCAGCGGGGCATATGTGTTTGATTTAGAAAACAGTACAGTCCCTGAGCCAAAAATTGGACAAATACATCTCACGCTATTTAAATAGCAAATTCTTGACGACAGCTGCAAACATTGTATAGGGACTTGCTTTCCCTATTTTCACAAAAATCAATGAATAAAGAAGCAAAGTATAAAGTGTATTGTCTCACCCTATGTCCTTTTCTCCTTTACGCTGTCATCTGTTTGCTGAGGACAGAAAAAAAGAACAATCTTTCTTTTGTCAGTAACTGGAGGAAATCAAGAGTTACTTTGTTACAAGAAATACGGCTTGTGACTTTGAGCTGCTACAGTTTTGAAAAGTTATGTTCAGACGTTAAGGTTTTTACCCTGGTGAGTAGGGGCTGCATGATTATTTTCATTATGAATGAATCTGTCATATTCTGAATTCATCAGTTTGTTGACTGTTCTATAAAACATCAGGAAACAGTGATCACTGTCAAGTTTTCTGATGCAAGATCACATCCTCATATGTGCAAGGAAATTGCACACTGTCTTTGAAAGGTTCGGAAATAAATATTCACATTGTTGAGCCGGGATTAGAGAATATTGACTGTTGAAGTTTTAACCGAGCAAACGGTGAATAGAGAAGCTATCTTATAAAGGACAACCTAAATATCCACTTGTTTTTCTCTGTTAATTGGAGCACATTCTGGTGCAGTGAATGAGAAGTAAGACTTGCAGACCATGAGGAACAGATGCTCCGCACTTCTGACACCTTTCCTAGAAAAGATGGGGACAAACTGGGGAATGATTCTGGACAATGTTATCTGTGATCTGGAAGAGGACGCAATGAATGAATGTGCTACCTCTGGGAAGTCTCCAATGCAAGTTGTTTTTAAAGCCATGTATTTTGTGAATTACATACACAACATTTTTAAGCTGTTTCAGCGTGAGCATCTACAATGTAAGACTTTCAGTGTGAATATAGTGATATAAATTTGCAATTACTTAAACAAAGATAAGGCGTACTGACACAAGAGCCCCTCATTATTTATAATCTTTACACATCCCAGTTAACCAGAACTGACTGTTGACGGTTGATGATTGATGGTTACTCATAGATGAAATTAAGACCTGTTGTTTCAAAAAAAAACAAACAATGATATTTAAAGTTTATTATTTGTATGAGCAGATTCACCCGAAATTCCCCTTCTCAGCAGTCTGATGATACGATGTTGGTTTAATAGTCGGACTTAATGCATTTTGTTTTCAAATAATCTGTAAATGTTTTCCTTATTACTTTACATATTTGAACAAATACAATTTGAGAGGTTTGAAATATGCTCAAGAAAGGAACAATGGGGAAGTTCAGTTTGAAGATCAAATATCTGCATGCACTTACAAATCGTTGTTGGGATTCAGGGTGAGATACTCAACAGGAGTGAATTGTGAATGTTTGAAGGGACTGACAATTCGGGCATCTTTCACTCAATCAAGCTTCCTGTCAAAGATAAACAAATCAATATCAATATTCCTTTTTCCTGATTGTGAATATGTCATGACCCTGGGCTTGATCGATTGTTTCCAGTCGGCTGATCAGAATCAGCTGGCACATCTTAAACTCAATGACTCAAAAGCTTTAACTACTGTCTCCTACATTTTTGCATAATGAGACATCACTGCAGTTGTTGACACATTTGTGCTCCCTTCAAATACTATGCATCAATTTTCTTGATGGTTAGTTAAATCTTTTCCAGTCCAAGACCAAATTAATACACCAAGATTCATGATAATTGGATGACTGTCAATGAGTTGTGCCAAATTACCGTTTGTCAGGTCACGCTTTGCTGTAGAGAAAATTTCAACAGTCCAAGCATAAAATGTCAAATCAATTAAGATTTCAACCTTGTATCAATGTGAATTTCAGTGCCACCGTCTGTTTGATAACCGTCACTGATAGTTTTCTTATGCAGTATTTGCACAATGTTGCCAGATACCAAACCAAGTTTTACGTCTGTAACTCATTACAGCTTGTTGTAATTGAATTCTGGTGGGAGACAAGTAGTAACAGAACTGGCACAAACACAACAATGCTTACACCTTCAGGGTTTGAACCTCATCACTACAGGAAAAAAATGTTCTGTTTTCCTTTGTCAAATCCTTTTAAACAGTTGACATTTTTTTTTTTATTAATCGTGATCCTTTCATAATGGTATTCATCCCCTCAAGAGATATTACTTTTCTACAATGAAGAAACGTGAACGATATCTGACTCATCCCCATGTAGAACATAAGCACTTTCTTGCAATGACAAAGAACCCCGCTAGTTATTTGCTTCATTGTCCCACCCAGTGGCCAAATTCAGAAATTACAGGGAAGGGCTGAGAGGTAGCTACCGTTAGGATTCCGAGCCAGTCGAGTCTTTACTAAACCTCCAGGTGTTTAAATATTTTCCCCAAAGTCATGCGTCTACAGTTGATATTTTAAAAGAACTGGAGCATGCATATTGGTCCGTATCTGTCAGCATGAATGCAGTGGTGTTTCCTCTTGCAATACTAAGATGTCAACAGGACCGGTTACAATTTGGAGAGAAACACTGAAGATTTCAAGATATTTTGATATCCTACCAGATCTCATTAACTATCAATTTTGATGCCCTAATTAATCTCTTGCTAGACAATTATGAAGTGGCATATATTTAGCAGAAATGTTCCATTTAGATCCCTGCACTAAGTAGCTACATTTTTTAATCAACATTTTGATCACTGCTTGGCAATCTGAACCAAAGAAATGTAATATTTTAAGGGTGAGGAGAGCTCCATTGAAAGGAAAATCAATGCCTTCTTTCGATAAAACATTTTATTACGAAATAACACGCAACCTTGCGCCGCCAAGTGATTGATGAGTAAAACAATTGAAAATAAAAGCCAGAAAAAAAAAATTGAAAGTAATTATTTGGCGTTTGGCTCAAATCTCATCTTAATTGCTACATTTTTATTTTCAACAGCAACATAGCAAACATGTTTGAAATTTAACTATTTATAATGCCTCAATTCAATTCACAGGACCTGACGAGCAGAATTAACATGTTAAAAATGCTTCCCATATAAAAGTAGGCAAGATCTTGACAAAGCAACGATAGTCTATCACATTGTTGTAAATGAAAGTTGGAAAAATACTGCCATAACAATTTAGCCTTTAATAAGAATGACTCCAACAGTCTCTATTTTTCTCCAAAAACACATTTCCATGGCACAACATTTTTTTGTCTAGCATGACAGAATTCAAAACTCACAAGGGTGTCCCTGTGTCGGGATTGAATTAGGACAATTTTACATTTCACAGGATATAATACATGGAAAATAATCTGCTTCATGTTCTAAGTAACTCCTATTCATCTGCAACATTTACATGCCTGGGGTAATCTAGCTTTCCCTCATTAAGCTATTTACATGTGTTCTTTATAACGTGTGACAGAAAAGTCCTATTTACATCAATCCTACTAAAGGGCTGCAGTTCAACTGGCTTAAATACAAGGATAGTTTATTGTTAGATTCGACGGCTACAAGGGGAGCAGCATACATTCTGAGAAAACATTTCTGGTGATTTTCTCAAGGTTACCTTAGCCACAGATTCCCAATGTGGGACATTATGATAGATATATGGGGTGGTCAATCATTGCCAGAAATCAAATTCAACTCGAAGTGACAGGACATTGTCAATTTTAGAGGCATTTGTAAAATAAGACAGGGCAAAGGGATGAAGCCACACCTCTATTGACACAGGGATCTCTATGGGATTACATTCGAGAAGTTTGGGAAGACCTGATGTGAGTTCAGCTTGCATCTTATATGTCTAACAACTTATCTGAAAGGAAACTGACACACAATGGGGCCTTAAAAGTCCTCCCAGTGGTATTATGAAATAAGGTCTACGTCAGCACAGGGGAGTAGACTGCTTGTCCTTGGAACTGAACATTCCTGGTTCAATTCCCAGCTCCTTCTAGTGTGTCAAAGTGTTATTGAGCAAGACAATGAACTCCCAACTGCTGCCGTGGTGCTGCACGGTGGCTTAAATGCAGAGAAGGAATTATAAATTATAAGGACTTTGGATAAATATCTAGTTGTTATTGTTCATTTAATCACAAATGCCATGTTTACTGAACTATAGATGCTGATGAAAATCCAGTTAAACAGAAAATATACAGATGATTACATGAGAGCAGGTCACGCGGGTAATAAGTGGTGTGATGTTCCTGATGTGCATCAATAAGAGGTAACATTAGAGCAGTTCTAAGGCAGTGTTTCTCTCAGACAAAAGAGACCGTAAAATCAACATTATAATAACCTTTATGCCCATTTAATATGGTAATCTGACCATTGTTTCCGACTGCCTTCCCTTATGGCTCACTGTCAATTTCCTCATCTTCCACCAGGCAGGACTGGTCGGTCTGCAGGACTCGGAATGGAGGGTGATACTCAAATGCTGCAAGGATGGTGGAGCCAATATTGTGCTTCTGTTGCAGGAACCAAATGACTGCAGAGACTCCCATGATAGCTATCACACTGAGAATGACCAGGGCCGACACGAGTGCACTGGGCTCTAAGGAGAACAAGTGACAATGCAAGGAAGGCCCTTATTGTTAACACAAACTCATAGAGGTATTAGTAAAGGAGCAAAGAAAGAGCAAGAATGTTGACTTACTCTGCTTAACTTCCTCAGCTTCTGAAAGGCAAAAAAAAAAAAAAAAAAAAAACGTGCTGTGAAATAAGGGAAAAAACCAAACCCGCCCATTTTTTTTTCCAGTTTATCACTTTAGCTCAACTGTTCTTTATTTAGTCTTATGGGTCTCCCAATTTCACCCTCCAGTGAAACATTCAGAAAAATCAAAAAATCAATAAGTGAGTATGACTTTATGTTTGGTGCAAAGAACCATGTCTTACTCTGCGCCGTCTCACAGATCACTCCGTTCTCCACATCATCCTGGCAGCTGACATACTGCCACTTTCCAGTGATGCTATGCAGAGTACCACATATATCCATGGGCGCCAAGTCAGATGGGACAAAGCTGTCCTCCCAGTTAGTGAATCTCAATGGGTCCTGCCCCTCCCACTTCAAGTCATCACCTGACAGAATAAACCAGTCATGATGAATTTTAAACATTAGCATTCTGAAACTTTGCATGTAAAAATAACAATCACTGATGTGTGATTTCCTCTTGTTTAGTGCATTATCAATACGTTTTTTTCATGCCGCTACATGTGACTAACTTCATTCCCCTAACAACAGGATTTCCTGTTGTTGGGCAAGGATATACCGTACTGTGTGAAGGACACATCTATGATGTCATACATGCTTTTTGAAAAAAAGCTGTCCCTACGAGAAAATAAAGCTTAGACCTTAAATTATTTCTTTTTAGAAAAGCGAATTTAAGATAGTAAATTCACTCAGCTGTCATCCATCTAGAGCCCAAACGTTTCACTTAAATTAGAGGCATGTGTACTGAAATGTCTTAAAAGACAACCACATGAACCGCATTGCACAAGTTGTTAGCTCCAAAATAATTCAATAAACCTGTGTTTACCCCTTTTTGAAAGTTGCTGAGAATCTCATTTGATGTTGGAGGTTTGCCAGCCTTCTCTCTACTGGCCTCCGGTCACATGATACTTACTGTTTGTATCATAATAAGTTCCCAGCCACACATTGACGTTGCCTTTCCAGACTTCTGGGCTATATTTAATGACAAAGTCATTCTCTTCGGCGCTCTGAATGGTCACCAGATCTGAAAAACAAATGCATGTGATATGAGATAAAATAGCACACATTTAAAATATAATCTGTTTGCCATTTGTCTGTCACTCAGACTTACCAAAGCCTTGGCAGAAGGATTTTGCAGCTTCAAAAGTGTATTTTTTAATTTTGTCTTCTGTCCCATGGACAAAGTGGTAACACCGGTCATTGAACGGTACCCAGGTGCGTCCATCTGCTGGGCAGTCTGAGGAACATGGAAACACAGGGAGATGTTTCTTCAAGGATTCATGTAGAATGATTTACGAGAGAGGAACTGACAACATTGTGTGTGTGTGTGTGTGTGTGTGTGTGTGTGTGTGTGTGTGTGTGTGTGTGTGTGTGTGTGTGTGTGACAAATTGCACATCAGCCCTGATGAAATGAACCTTTGAGCTCAACATTAATGACTGACCAATAATTTGCTATTTAGAAGTGAACTTCTAAAAACTGGATCAATACAAAAAATAAAGATTTCAAATGTCCCGATGAGACAGTTAAATACATCAATATCGAGTTGTTTTTAATCCTTATAAAAAAGATAAAATATGAGTGCCATATTAACGGGTACTTTTTTTTTGTCGCGTTAGCATTAAACACGGTGTAAGCTAGCGCTAAAGTAGTACTTCGTCCGCACAACTATTTTCGACACAAGTGTTATAAATTTAATTAAATGTACTTAAAAATAGTTTTAAATAGCGCACAACTAAGTCGGTGAATGGAAACAGGACAGAAAGTCAGTAACACTGAGGTTGGAAGTACAGTAGAGTCAGATACAGCGGAGTCGTCGTTCCCGAATCTTACCCCCCGTTGAAGCTAACGGCAGCCGGAGGAGCAGCACGACAACGAAGCCGGACAGCACTCGATATCGGCGGGGTTCCATGACGACCAGTCCGGGCTGGAAGGGAGGAAGGAAGGAGACGAGCTGGAACTTAGTCTTCTCGTACTCGCTTGCAATGCCACAGGCGCCGTGGGTTTCAGTCCCCACCCACCGGAGCCCAAACACTGGGCGGACGTGCCTGGGACGAGCCGCCCTTTATCGAAAGTATGAAGTGACACCCGCTGTTCATGTGACTTATCCCAAGCAGCAGTTAAAAAGTAGCTAATTACTTTGACAACATTTTAAATAATCCTTTACGTGTCAGAGAACCTCTACCTTTTTTTTAATATAAACTGCAAATGGCTTTTACAAATGAGCGCTTTCGCAAAGTTCAGTAGATAACTACTGAATTCCGTGCAGAACTGCATGTCCGTGAACGCATCACGGGCATGGTCAGAACATTCACTCCAGAGCGAAGGGTAAAATGTTTTTCTTTGCAAAAGTACTTTTACTCGAGTAAAAATACTATAATTATCTTTGCTGTTTTGCTCTTCTGAACCGATCTTCGATTCCCGTCGGCAAGCGGCGCCATCCGTCCACTCACGCTGCTTTCACGTTACACTGAGAAAATGGAAGACAGGAGAACCAGTTGGGAAGCAAGAATCAGTGGACTTTTTTATTATTATTACTATAACAGTTGGAAAGTGGTGTTTTCACGAATTGTCGTTTGACCTGAATGCAACAGGAGTATCTTATTGTTTGCATTTTAGAATCAATGAAATGGTAGAATTTGTCAAATGAAGAGTTTGGTATGTCAGCATTTTTGTTGCAGTTCATAGTGATTATTTAAAATAAGGGCCCCTTTTTGCATAATAAATCCGATAAACGTACATATAGGCTTTGAGACAGTGCTATGACTATAAATCTGCACATACAGCACCATTGAAAAACAAATGGGAATCATTTTTATGTATTACGTTCATAATATAATCGGGTCTAACTAGAGACAACATTTGATAACCTACATGTTTTACTTTGCTGACAATACATCAATGACATCTTTCAACTGGGAACTTTTCCCTAAAAGAACTTTTGGAGTAAACTTTGTCCACATTTTTAAAAGAAATGACCACAAGTTGTTCTTCCATGCGTGAAAGGTTCACTATACCTCCTATCTGGCAGGTGTAGCAGGGAGGAGCAATAATCCGCCGTGAAGGGTAAGACAGTAGTTGTTGAGGGGGGAAGAAGGTCTTTTTAATTCCCTTGCCTGTGGACGCAGGTGGCACAAACACAGACAGCTGGAGCATGAGTTTTTGCTCCTCGTCTGGAGCTGGTGGCTTCCCGTAGGGTGGCACAACACCCGGCAGGAGACCGTGGAAGCCCATCTGTTGTGGCAAGGCCTGTGCACAGACTGCCACATCCAAGCTTCTAGAGTGGCCCCATCCACCCACGCTATGTCATGACTCCTGGTACTCACCGTGTCCTGGGCAATAATATTGTCAACCACAGTGTGTGACAGTGTTGATAATCTTTACTTTGTCATCAACCTCTTGAGTTCAAAGTGTGTTATTTCATGGATGTTGTTGTCCATCTCAAAAGTGTGGCAGCAAAACTGACACTTTACTCAAAAAGGAGGCAGAATGCTTCCACCCGTGTTGAGATGGGGACTGTGAATGCGGAATATCTTACCATATATTTGATTGCCCTTGCGCAGTGCAGTGGGGACAACACACTATGAAGTCGAGCATCACAAATGATGTACGGTAGCCTTTCGGTGAATGGCAAAATGCTTCCAGCCAGCTACGAGGAATAATATCCTGCTCATAACTGAATTGATACGTGAAGGACTTTTTACTGAGTTGTATGAGTGAGGCAGTGGATAGGTGCTGTCACATTAATTGAGCACGCAGTCTGGAGAAAACTGACAACTAAGTGACCTTTGTTATTTGTTGTTTTGCTGGGGGAACTAAACAGACGTTATTTTATCCTTACATTTTAGCCGTATGACTGACATTTTCTTTTTCCATTGTTTGATAGCTTCACAAAACAAACATGCCATGTGTGCCTTTGTTTGTTTTTTGTTTCTATCATATACTTTTATCCATTCTTATTGTAAATAGATATTTATGCAGTTTATTTATTTTCCAAAGTCCTTATTCCATTTTTTCTTATGAATTGTATATGTTCCAATAGTTTTAATAGGTGCAACAGCAAAATGATCAGTTTTCCTCTCAAGAGATAACTGCTTTTATTTCTGATTATCAAAGACTCACAGAGTGTGAGACACCTTTGCTTGCATTTAAGCTTTCTGGAGGTGCTGGCAGCTTCAATTAATAGCTGCACATCATAATTAAACATATCATCGGCGTGAAAACATTTTTAGTGGCAGGTTTCACAAGGTTCTTGTGAAGGATGAACCTTGTCACTACTCAATTCCAATCACAAAATTTGCCGTCGCAGCTGTACTTAGCGAGCAAGGAATTGGTGACACTATCACCAACTCTCCCATAAAAGCACAACATTGAAAGCAGAAGAAGTTGAAAAATCTCAAAGTTTTTATTCAAAAATTGTTCGAAGAAATGAACAGAATGAACCTTAGGCAACAATCCACTTAAAAACAAAATTCTTTGGCCTTACACTACGAAACAATAACACAGAGGAGAGATTCCTTAAACTGTACATACGAGTTACCACTGGCAGTTTTGTGGCACAAGTAAACAAAAATAAAAACAATCTTTCAATAGCTCTATGAAAAACTTGTATTTCTTCAAGCGGTCTGTACAAAAATCTTCATAAATTAGACACTTTTCATATAACTTAATTGAATGTTCAACAGGATGGTTACTTATGAGCGTTTTTTTTCCTTGATGCACCTCTGCAAATCTTGACCCAGATATGATGGCACTTGTTTCAGACACCAGTAGCAGCATAAACCTCACAAAACAGTATTACTTTCAGTTTCAGGCGTTACACAGAAATCTCAAGTATAATCTCAGTGACCTTTTATATTTGCACGACCTTGCTAACAACAGAGGAAATGCTGCTGCAAGTTTGTCTAGACCCAAGACAAAGCAACGAGCTGTTTGTTTAAAAGAGCACAGATTCAGTGAAGACCACAGTTTACTGTCATTCTTGGTGTTCAACAGCTTACACCAGTCTCTGGAATCTATCGACATTAAAGTAGCAGCTCTTTTTATTACTGAAACTGATTGTGTGAACGTGAGTAAAATCATTTGTTGCATCTCCTAGTGAATACGTTGAGAAAAAAAAAAAAAACTGGTTAGAAGAGGAGAGGGAAAAAAAAAAAAAAAAAATCAAAACAACCTGAAAGGATACGGCTGTGGCCGGCTACTGAGCATGGCGTTTGGTCTGGAAGAGCAGGCTGGACTTGCTAACCCAGCCTAAAACAGAGAGCAAAAATTCTGAGGTAGATATTTGGTCTGACTGACAACCAGGCCGAATTACAGGTAAATACCTTCGTCAAACAACCTGGTCCAATCTACTATGATAAGTTACTTTTATTTTATATATATAAGCACAATTTTGGTGCAGTTTCATCAGATATAATTTCAATTGCGATACTTCTACTTCTTCTTAGCTAAATCAAAATAGGAGCCCAAACAATACATCGCTCAGCCGATTGAATCTGCCTCTATCAGTCTACCAAGATAAAAGGGTGTCACCATACGCGTTTGTTACTGGGAAAACTTTCAAAAACAATAGTGTTTTTTTCTTTTATAAATTTGTCATGTTAAAAGTTGACAACTCTTTTTTCTGGTGTTAATCAATGTCCAAGACAGCTGAAATCGAGTGAAAATGGCGATACAATGGCTACATTTAAATGTCCGACTTATATCTGAACCATTGAACAGGGCTCTAATCAGAATTCCAATGCTGTGTTTTCCCCTGTTTCATCTGTGGCACGTATTGGGTCCTGGCCTTCTTGAGTTCCATGTGTCTATGTCTTTAATACCTACAAAAACTGAATGTAAATGTACAAAAAGGCACAAACTGCAATCTAATTTGCAGAGTTACTTATGTCCTGGTTAAAGACACAAATGCTATTTCCTCAGTACACTAGCTCATCATCTTTGGTGAAGGGAACCACGATAGAAAGTGCCAACTTGGTTTTCTTATCAAAAGTGAGGTACAATAAAATACACATTTTCATCTCTTATCATCCTCCGACTAAGTGAGTTCTGTCACAAGGCTTGATGTGTTTGAACAATCGGGAATCCGTGTGTCCCTCTTAGCTTGTAAATTTAAAGAGAAAAAAGACACACACTATAAAAATAACGATTAAGATCAGTGAAAACAAGACCAACAGATAAAGTATATTTAAGCTAAAGTTTTCCCCACCCAAATAGGTTTAGTTTGAGCTCCTTACCAATATCATGTAGTCTAAGAGTTAATAGTAAGGGTGATCTTTCAGCAGAGCAGAGCCTATGATCCAAAAACATGTGGGGTTTTGTTTCTGAATTAATATCACAACCGATAAAAAAAAAAAAAAAAAAAAAAAAAAAAAAACAATAAAAAAATGAACTGTAGGGTCGATACATTTAAAAATGGTCTCTCTAAATTTTCAACTACTATGCTATTAGTGGGGGAAAGCAAAAACACATTTCAAGTCCTAAACAGCTCATTTTTAAAACAAAAGCTCTCAACACGTTTTGCTCATTGCCAGTTTCTGTGATCCGCTCAATTACTGTACAGGAACTATTAAGGCAAATTTAATCAGATAGCAGAATCAATCTAAAGCACAAAGGAAATCACTTTACAAGAAAACTACACTTAACACTTCACCATAGCAACACTCACACAGCAACCACAAAACAAAATGTCTGGCTTAAAAAAATCTGGAAATTTTAACAAAAGACATTTATTACTATGATTCTTTTCTGTATCTGTTGGCAAGCTTTGGTAAAAAATAAACATTTTCTAGTATGAAAATAAAACCTCTGCTTAACTTGTTTTCAATATATATAATTAAACTCATTTGAGAAACTCAAAGAAAAAAAAAAAATTGTACTTGAAAATAGTCTCACTTAAACAATTGCAGAACCAGTGCAAAAAAGTGAAAGATCCTCAGCACTACTTGGTTTGTTGGTAGGAATATGGGGAATGATTGCCAGATGTGTCCGCTTGTGTTGCAACACCGTTTTCCTGGAAGAGAGAATGCGATAACCCTGATTCTCATCCGTTGCTGTTTAGCAACCAACACCAATACATTTGAATGTAGATTAGACCGATGATGATTATGATGATGTACTTACGTCCCCAGGAACAGATGCTGTCTGCATGTGTGCATACTGAGGGATAAATGCTCCTTGCATTGCTGAGTTGGTAGCCATGAACTGCATTGTAAATAAAAAAAAATATATATCTCAGTGTGAAAACATCCATGTTTTCTTTATGTTCTAAAGGTCAATCAAGAACCATGATTTTATCCTCAGATTTGGGGAAATCTCATCTCACCGTTCCTGCGTTGCCCAAAGAGAGGTGGCTCATTTGCTGTGTGAGTGGGCTGATCATGGAGGCAGGCTGCAGTGACAGAGATGGGTCCATAGATGGTGATATGACTGTTCCCTACAAGACAAGTGAGAGCTGGTGAGAGGAATGCAGACTGCATGTGCTGGAAAAAAACAACAACATATCTATCATTCTTAAAAACAGGCCTTCTGAGAAAAATAAATATCACTATATTTGCTGCGAAACGGAGAAGTCATATATAAGATAACATAAAAAGTGATTCAAACTTGTGTATTCAAAGTATTTGTAGTCGTTTTAATTCACTCTACTGGCCTTAATGTGCTTTAAAAACATGGCCACTCTGATCTGACCTTTTCATCTATTCTTGCTCACTTGCAATCACCAGGAGGACACTTTTCTAGCTACATCTGTTATGATCTATTTTGCATGAATATGCATGCTTACATCTACAAAGCAATTTGTTTGAAATTCAGATAAAATTTTAAGTAATGCATATCCTGAGGGATCAACATCATCTCATGTTTAACTCATCCATATTACACAGGTTCGTTTACAAACAAAAAAAACATCTAAAATGTGTAACAACCACAAACATGTTTTTACACAAATACTATGAAAGAAAGTAAAAAAGGCCGGCAAATATATCAGTAAAAAAAAGACGATAGTCTTACAGGGTGCTGCATGATGTAGGGTTGATGAGGCATCCAGGATGGGTTCTGGACCTAGAAGATCCAACATGTGTGCGCACACACACATACACAAACACACACGCACACACAGAAAAATGCGTGCACATTCATTTTCAGCACAGTTTGCTATTTACAGAGATCACATGAAAGTAAAAGTGGCAGAGCAGTGCGTATGAAAGGCCAATGTGCCTTTGGTTAAAAAAAAAACAGCAATTATGTGTCACAATTGGCAAAACAGGCAGATGCTTTGGTTATCAGCTGCCAAAGCTACATACTACAGACAGTGTATGTACATTATGTATGAAAGGTTTACAGACCTGGTATGCTGAAACTGGAGACATGTAAGGAGACATGGACGTTTGAGTAATCATCCTGTTCGAAATACTGTACGCTGGCGGGAAAAATCTGCTGACGCATAAAAGGTGTACAATATATTTTACAGAGTGAAAGTGTAATTAAATATATTGACCACACGACAGCAGCATATTCAGTCCCCTTATTACTTACCCATTTTGCATAGCAGCTGCATTGGGATCATAAGTGAATGTCATTCCAGTCTTGAAAAAAAAAAAAAAGAAAAGAAAGGTTTTACAGCTTGTAAACATCTGTTTTTGAATGAGAGTCAACTTTTTTGGTTCAAACGTTTAATACTGAAGTCCTCTGCTATTTATGTTTAGCGTACACTGGCTTTTGCCCAGGGTTCATGCAAAATGTCTGGGCCCAGATGTCAATTAGTCATTTGTATTTGTCATTGGAAATGAAGGAGGAACCCAAAGTCAGTGCTTTTCTGTGTCCTGTTTTAGCAGCAAAGCCACACTGTTGAACAGTTAGGCAAGTTTTGCATATCTGATAAAATGCTGAAAGAGGAACAAGAGTGAAAAAAATCAATTTTAAGTTTTTGGGAAGAAAATCCAATGCAGTTCGAGCTGAAAATGTCCTATCAAAATTATCAGTATAGGTTTCTAATTTGTAAAAATTTAGACCAATTGAGGGAATTTTACCATTGCAATTAGTAAAGCTCCCTTATTCTGACAAACTGTCCAGTTTCTGGAAGTAAGCATTGCCTACAAAAAATAGCTAGCTAGGATTCTTTGGGGCAAATGTCAATTCAGCTGCAAAATGTTGATGTCATATGACGTACTATAAATGCTGTACTGACACGTTGTACGTGTAATTACATGTTATAGATACTGTTACTTTATAACGTTCCTTTTTAGCAAGCGCATGACGGTGTCATGTTTTCATAATAAGGACATTGGGTTACTACAATGACCACCGTGGTGACAGCAGCGTATGCTGATATTCTACATGTTGCTTTTCAGAGCATTCACTTTTTCAATTTTTCTTTGCCTACCTGGAGTGTGTACCTTAGGAATTTATTTATGACAGCCAGTAGATCAAAAGCCTTGTAATTATCCGAGCAAAAGTATGAGTGGCAGGATCAGACTGTCAGTGGGCATGACTAAGACCTGCGGGCTTTTTCAGTACCCAGCCCCCTACTGGCTAATGTTAATGATAGACGAAATGAGATCATGCTTCCAGGTCTAGAAGAAACCAGACACTGTTGTCCGGGCTGCTCTGAACCCTAGGTAAGGCTGGGGTATTTAATGGGCAGGTTGTAGAGAAGACTGATAGAGCTCCGGAGCCAGATGGTGAACGGGAAAGCAGACTTTTGGTTTATTTCTGTGATGCTCTCGGTTCAAACTGCAGTCGAGATGAATGGAAAATGTTTACCAGATGTTGACCTCTTAGTGTTATGATGGCAACCATTTTATCTTCGCTGAAAATTTATCAGGGGGCGCGTTATTTGCCTTCAGCTATTAAAATAAAGTACAGTAGATTATTTGCTTCCATCTGGCATAAGATATGCTGAAGGCCTCCACCAGACTGCAAAGCTGCTTCTTTCTGTCCTCAGGCTTTGAGACTCCTTAATTCATCCTCCACACTCCAGAGTTAAGAATACTTTGTTTTCATGTTCTAATGATATGTGGCTTTCAGTTAACTCAGACTAAATTTAATTTGCAAAGCATTACATGGGCGGGTTCCAACTGGTACCGTGACCCTGACTAACCGATGGTCGTTATGATGTTTAGATCTATCGAATCTGTGGTTTGCTCTAAAAAACTCATCACGACAGTGGTGAATAGGGTGTGTATTGTGGAATTCAATTTGCTGTATGTGCTGCCTTGTCTGTAAGTTCACTCCCAAATAAATTGAACTTCTTGAACACTTCCTGGGGGTTTGGGAACCAGCTGCCTCTCCCACTTGCCCTCATCAACCATTTAAGCCTCCCCACCCTCTGACCGGGAAGGACCGGCCCACTTACCAGTCTAGAGTCACCATCCCTCGGCCACTGACGACCATTTTGAGCAAATTTATTTTGACTTTGTCTCTTCTTCTGCCCACCATCGGCAAATTTGCACAGCAAAGGTTCAGACGGAGCTAGGAAGAGAGATGGAAATATGTTTGATGAAGATTTTAGTCTCAGACGTCGCACGGCGCTCTCTGTCAATCCACTGACTGGAGCATGCATTCACTAACCAGCCTGGGAACATGGACATCTAATTTGGCAGCTGTGGAGCTGTAATCCCCACCCCTTCCTAAAGGAGGCAAGGCCAGTGGAGACTATTTCTGTCTAATAATCCAATTAAATAGCTTAGAATGGGAGTTCAGGCCACACAGAGCAGAGCCTCTTAAGGCTGAGTTTATATGAGCTCTTTAACAGCAGACTTACAGACTCCAGCTGAAAGCAGGAATCATTTGTCTGACAGCTTTATTCTGCTTAAACAACAATCAAAGATTTTGCACATTAGGGTCAGGAGTCATTCTGAAAAAAAATAAATAATCAAGCGTTCACTTCACACCTCCGATTGTAATGTTCGGACTAGCTATTTTTTTTAATCAATTTAAGTTCAGCATTGTGAAACAAATATTAAACAATGTGCTACCTGAAACACCAGCCGACGTCTTAATAAACTTTCCGTTGAAGTGAGAAATTACTGCATCACACTTTTCTGTTGACTCCATCCTGAAGTTACAAAACATGGAACAGCAACCATTAATGCAGGTATGATGAGAAATTGAAGATTCTTTATAGAGACATATAAAATCAAAGAATCATTTACAGTTTTTATAATATGCACCTTACAGAACTAAGAACACTTTCACAAAAAAATACTACAGGATCCCAAGGTATTGCCATCCTTGCAAGTTGAAAGATAACATTATTACTATAACTGCAACAGTCACCCAGTCATTGTGAAATTATTTCAGGGGAGTGTCTTTCTAATTAGTGGAGGACACTATGGTTGTATTCCTGGATGCTAATTTTATAAAGGAGCAATACATATTGTGGATAAATAGCTGTCCATTCTACGGTGCTTAATGCAGTATTTTAGTTTGCATTTCTTGTTGTATAACTCTAAATCTTCTGATGTTATAGATCCATTTCCAGAATAATTTGTTTGCTAAAGAGCTAAAAAGGACAGTATATGTACACACATTTATCCATGTATGTGAGACACTTTTCTTTAAAAGCACCTGGACATGGTTACAAATGATCTCATTTGAAAATCATCAATATATCAATTTCAGATTTAAAATGAATGAATATATAAAACATGGTGATCTCAAAAAAATCTCTTGGTTTATTTTTGTTTATGTTGCCTGTAAAATATATATATATAATTATCACACCTTGCAAAGCCCACTCCTCTGCTTGCTCCACTAGAGTCCCTCAAGATGCGTGTGGATATGACCTGGCCGAAGTGCTTTAACATGTTCTCCAGCTCCTGCTCGTCTATAGACAGAGGCAAGTTGGAGATATACAAGTTTGTCGGGTCTTGCTCTTGTTGCTGTTGGGTGAAATTTTGAGAGGAAACATAATTACACAAGAGGAAACGCTTGGAACACAGACACACACGCACACCACATATTTGTAAAACACTTTTATGACCTCAGTTAAATGAAGACTTGTGGATGACAGAGAGGAGAAAGAGCAATTTCTGTAAATGTACCCCTGGGAGCCTCATTATTAATGGGCATCAAATAGAAACTTTTTTGCATCCTTTTTTTTCTGCTTCATCCTGCCTGTTTATAGTTTGGGGTAATAAAGGGTCAGCATGAGCAGGGACAAATAAAGATGCATGCAGCCAGGGCAGGTTTATGGTTCACATCAGCACTTTTCATTCTGTATTTTAATAGTATCAGCAGAAACATAACACGCAACAAGTCCCGAGAGAGCAGCCTTTCCCCATTAATATTCAGCAGTTTTCTGTTGCATTCAGGGCCGGCCACGGGGTTACAGAGGATTACTTAAAGAACACACAAAGAGAAAAATCAACAATTCACAATTAGAGGATAACGAATGAGACAAAGCCTTCGGTGCGCCGAAGCCCCAGGGAAGGTATTCAATCAAAATAACAGGATCCTGGGCCAGATGAAACAGTAGAGAAGAGGAAGGGCTGAGGATGCAGGATTATGTGTCAGCACTTTAACTGTGTTCAGCCTTAATTACTCCAAAGAGGGCAGGAGACCTTCATTAATGCTCTTTGACCACACATACCTGTACGTAGTCCCTCTTATTCTCACAGACAGGCTAAAACTACTGCTTATCCAAAATATAAAGGAACCTCAAGTAAGGCAACTGATATGCTGCTGCACAAATAAGTTGATACAGGAAACATTTAGTCTCCTTTATAAGGCTATTTACTTAACGATCTGCACTGTGACTTGTTTAAAAGAGGTTAGAATTATAACTAATTTACACAATCTATTGATGGAGTAAGTTAATAGCTGCACAGTCTTTTCTCACGCCTGACTCTGCTCTCACCTGAGAAAAAAACGTCTGACTATATCATAGAATTATGTGTGACTTCCTCTGACTGACCCATGCTTGTGAGTTCGGTGCGCAGATGATGGATGAGTTTGCCTCCGCACAAAGCATGGGAGACCAGAAATATTGAAAAACCTGTTTACTGCAAAGATTCTGTCCTTTGTTCAGGATGTGCAAATGGAAGATGAATCGCAAATGAGTATGTCTTTTTAATCTAGAGGTTATTCGGTATACTTTCGGTGTAAAAGAAATAGTATAATCACTGTTTCCTTGAAACGTGCTACATCACATTTATAAAATTGCATACAATCAAACCAAACATGGGCCTAGTACAGAGTCATCTGGTGACCAGGGAGCAGCTCCACTGCTGTTCCTTTATCCAAATAAAGGAAATAAAAATGTCTGTGAAAGTTCTCCAAAAGGAGTGACAAACACCTACAGAATCTTTGCGTCACAACTTTTAATCTACTCACTTTCTACCCTATTCTTTGCTATCTTTTTTCCATTCGAAATGAGAAAGGGCTGCTAAGAAAGGGCAACTTCATATTATCAAGACATATTTATTTTATTAAGCTTGTTTAGTGGGGAGAGAATCGAGATATCTAAGCAAGCGCAAATAAGCAATACAACAAATATTTGGGAGCCACTTCACAGAAAATAACAACCCTGAAGTTGCTGAAAATAAGCAGACCTCCATAGAAGAAGTTGGGATTTCAGTAACTTCCTTTAAAGGAGGGGCAAATGCTGCTCTTTCCACTCCCCCAGATAGATTTATCCAAGCCTTTCCGGTCACAAAAATCAAGATTGAACAATGCTGGTCTTCAGTACTTTTCCACTCAGCCTGATTCAGTTCGACAAATTATGTAGAACACAACTGCGGTTCTATGAATAACCTGTTAAAAATGTGAATTTGGTGACTCATTTCAGATTTTAAGTGAAAAACACACTTTTGCCAAACACTCAATAAAAATGTGGTCAAAGCAAAACAGAACCAGAATCCCTTAATACGGCCACTTCCTGCCGGCAGCCTTTGAAATAATAAAGATAGCGAAGTGGTCAGGGTGAGCTCGAGGAGTGTTTTTTTTTTTTTTTTTTTACTAGAGGCAAAGGGACCTTTGTCAGAGAGTCCATTAAGACCAAACAATCTTTGGTAATAGCAAGAATAAAGCTGGACTGAAAAGCTCACACTTTACAATGGCATTGACCTTCTACAATACAAAGATTAAACTTGGGCATGCCCCTCAGAGCTGCTCTATTTTAATTAAAAAGTAAAATGGGTGCACAGAGGCATGTCAAGAAGCTCCACAGATCTGCAGACAGGAAAATGAGGCCAAGGGTCTTTTCTCATTGCTGTATGGGAAGTGATTTCCCCAACTGGTTCCGGTTACCATAACAACAGGAAAGTATTTACTTCCTTTTCTAAGTCGGAGTCAGTTTCATACAGTTTTAACTTAACACGCTCATCATGAAAATGTGCTCTGAGAACAATGAAGCTATATAGCGTATATGTCTAAGAGTATGACGATTCAGTATGATATTATTATGTGCTATATTGCAACGCTATTGGTATAACTACTGGGCAACTACTACAGCCCTTTTCCAAGTTTTTCCAAAAGTATTTCTTCCAAGGTTTTCCCAATATTTTCATTACATTTGCAGTACACCGCTTTACTTGACAGATTCAGTCAAACGATATTTTTCTCGGAAGTGTTCTATTTATCACAGATCCTTTGAACACATCTCAGTTGCAGTCTTAACTCCTAATCTGCAGTGGATGCCTTCAAACATGCATAAGTTTGCTATCGGCACTCTATCATTACCATCCAATACTCTGGTCCTTGGTTCTATTCATATCTGAAACCCCTCTTAAGCCTGGCCGGGAGCTATAGCTATTGTAGATCGCTGGTTGAAGTCATAACAGATGTCTCATATATACAGTATACATGCTAAAAAACCCTACCACGATGAATCCTACATGTTGGATGAACATGCCATTTATAAGGAAATGGTACAAATAATGCAAACGCATTTGGAACAGATTTTTCAGGAAAATAAACAAATGAGAGACAGAACCAAGCATGTGATCCTACCCACAACTGTACATGTATCTCAAAGCACAACAACAACAATAACAACATGTATAACACAGTTTTCCAAGGCCAGTCATGGATTGTGAGGTAGGCGATCTTTGTGTGAAATGTATAAAATTGATGTTTTATATGATCACTTTAATTACTCAGGAGAAATCATTAAATGTGACAAACTTAACTATATGCCCATACAGCATTCTGAGACAAAAATGTGAATACTGCTTTTAGGGGCCTGTCTGATTAATAAATGATGTGAATGCTATTAATAGAATTAAACATAATGCCAGCTGCTCTTGTGCTGTAGAAAACCTTGCTCCCAATGACATTGCACTTCTTTTTCAGGAGACTTACAGTTCATTTGCGTGTGCTGCCATACATTTATGGCTAATTATGTGGACTTAAATTACAAATAATAAACACGTGGAAAAAATTCCCATGCCAAATCCTCAATGATGATTCTGATTAGATTCATTCATTCATTCATTCATTCATTCATTCATTCATTGACTGCACTGCTTGCTAAGCCTGCTCATAAGATCATGGATGAAGGCTGGAACCAATCCAAGCTTTCAATGGGTGAGAAACTAGACAGGTTAGCAGGCAATCAGAAAGCTAAAGTAGGAAAAATACAACAATTTAACTGTCTCATTCACACCTGGGAACCAGAGAACCCGCAGAGAATCCACATAGGCACAGGGAGATCATGCAAACAACAAAGAAAGAAGCCGGTCAGAATTGAACCAGGAACCTTCTTGCCATGTGGTGGGAGAACTAACCACAGCACCGCCACACTTCTGGTATGAATAGGATGAGAGCAGAAAATTGTGCACACCGTTCAAGGCACGTATTTTAGAGTTCTGGGTGTGGTGAGTGGAAACGATGCTCAAATAAAAATTGGCTTGTAGACTTCGCTTTTCAGTGAACATCAAAGTCTACCGTGGTTTTATCCATTTGTAATTACAACATGGTTCGTTGCAGTTATTGTTTTCCTTTCCTTGATGATCATCTACGCTCCATCAACAAATTTCAGTAATATCTATTTGTCAACTGATGCAGCGCGGCTTTTGCTAGATGTGGAGACTCAGATCATTTGGTTTTTGTGTCAAATTGTACTTTCATGTCTTCAAGATCAGATCAGAACTTTTTGAACAAGGTAATCTGCCCCAGAGGTCTGCAAACAGCATGTTGCTGAGACAGAATTGATTACATTTTGCAAAAAAAAAACTCTCTCGAATTAGACTAATAGAGAACCCTCACCTTAGCCATCTGAGCTTGGACACCAGTGGTCTTCAGCGCTGCCACAGCTTTCTGAGCTGCAGCTGGACTGTCAAAGTCCACAAAGCCATATCCTGAGGACACAAGAAGACCAGTTCATTCACAGTGTGATGTATCCTCATCCTATCAGACGCAGCATATATATTTTGCAGGGCTGGTTTCCAAAAGTGATAGCCATAATGTGTTCACAAATATAAACAGTAATGAAAGGGTTAAAGTCTACTTTAGCCTAAATTGTAAAACCAAAGACCTGTATGTATAAGGTAAATGTCTTCCATTAAGCAAGTTAGTGTGGGGGTTGGTGCAGCTAAAGCTTGGGTGGGTGTAATAAAGTGCAACAAAAACAAAATACTGCAAACAAGGTACTAATAGGTAGTTGGATACAAACACTATGTTTTTATTTCATGCATACAAGGATGACTAATTAAAGGAGAAAACTAGTCGGGCCACAGTGCGCCGCCAAAGCGGTGAACGCCCTGTCATAGGTCATAGATTCTTTATTCTGTGGAACCCAACGGGAGCTGAGAATGGAATGACCAGAGGTATGGGCTCCAGTAATTTCAAAATCTCCAACTGAGAAGCATTACTTCATTATTTCTCCACAGTGATAAGAACCAGTGAAAGCTTTCTGTGAAAGCCAATATCACAATCCCACGGTATAAATAATCAAACAATTAAGTGACCAGTGACGGTGGCATCTGCGTTTTTAGACTAAATTATCCTGACTTTTTTTTTTGGATTTGTCAACCAACTAGTTATAAAATGTGTATGTGCTTTGGTGAGTGTAGAAGAAGAGGCAAAAAAGCGCTGACAATGCAGATACCACTGATGTTCATGGCTCAGGTCAGTTCTTTGTTCCGAGGGGCACAACAGGGTGAACTCCTCGTCCCTGGCCTCTACTGAGGCTACTATTTTTAGCCTATCATACTAAATAATGAGAAAGATGTCCAGCCTCTTTCAACTGTGAGGTCTCATAAGGATTTAACTTTCAGTATGACTCGTCTTGAAGTTGAAAAAGAAACAAAAAAAACGAAACCTAAAACAGACTATAGCTCTCGCTGATAAATTTGAGTGAAGTAGAGTGTCTCAGAAAGTTGTCATTTAAGCACCGATGTCTGCACGCTCAATTAGATTTTCAGTTAAGCTCTTTACCGAGAGCCTATGTTTACGTGTCATTTGGAAAATAGAGTGATAGTATTCTTTTTAGCGAGACAGGCGGTCGAGCGGAACTGAACCCAACCAAATGTCACTCAACAGAAAGAGGAGGAGTCGAGCATTTCTTCCCAGGAACCACCCATAGCAGTGACACACTAACAGACAAGGGCTTAACCTTAAAATAACATGAGCTGGGAGGCAGCTCTAAGCAGCCTGGCTGTCTCTCTCCTGACTTTCCTGGATCATCTGACACATCGGAGCATAGCTGAGGAATGACTCGAGGTTCAGACACTGGGCTTATGCTGTTTTTTGTGCATTTAATAGAAGTAGTTATTTCTCATAAGTTAAAATGATCATGATACTGAAGGGTACTTTGTGAGATTCCTCTGTACTTTAAGTGAGGGGAAAAAGAGGGAAGTGTGAGAAAGAAACTATGTGACATACCTTTGCATTTATTTGTAGTCTTGTCGAGTATGGCCTTTGTCGATACAATTTTGCCATACCTGAGGGAGAAGCAGAAAGGTGAGGTATTGTTTGCTGAATTACATACCACACAAAGCCAGTTAGAAAGCACACAAAGAGGGAGGGGTAAGCAACCAGTCTATGACATCACTGTAATGGTATTTTACAAAAGAAGTGGTTTCCACATGGTGCTGACATTCACCACCATATGAGAGGGAACTGAAACACTCTGTTTTTCCATCAAAGAATAAAACACGGTATCAAATGGAACGATTACTATCTTAGCAAAGAAAAAACAAAGAATCCCCTCTTTTTCATATCATGTAATATGAAAAAAAAATCATTTGCAGGTGTGACTCATTTTCCCCATTTAATACAGTATTTGGACCCATACCCGCGCAAAAATTGCAGGCAAAAGGGGTGAAGTGCCTCGCAAAACAAAAACCAGCAGGACTTTTAAATATGTCGTTTTTATTTTGTTGCAGATTGTACATTGAACATAATTCAATCAAAGCACACGTGCAAAAACGGAGCTATGAACAAAATTACACACTTAACAGTGTAAAAGTGCTTTTATACTTTTAAATTCATTAAACCAATGGACTGCACTATCAAGGTACTACCTCCACCAAGACAACAAGATTTTTTAGCCCTGTTTATCTGACTGTTGGCAGGATTACACAAAAACTACAAACATAGTATTGTGGTGGACCAGGGTCTAAGGTCCAAAGAAGAGCGTGGTACATTTTGAAGCGCAGACAAATTGTATGGTAGATACACAAAGCCCACAGTTAACAATTAATGAAGTATGGATTTATGTTAATCAAAACTCTGATTTCAAAACATCTACCCTCGATGCACAATTAATATTTTTTGACATAGAAATGTTGGCCCTGCACATAAAAATTGCATTTGCATAGTGCAGTGAATTGATTCAGAGGCAACATAAAATTAAGGCTTGGTAAATCCATGAAACTTAAGGTGCACATCACATCTAGGACCATATTCAATGTGAAGTGCAACACTTATCAAAATGTTATTCAGGGTCTTTGTGTTACTATCAAAAAAAATATCTAGCACCAAGAGAGATTCCCTCGGCAGATACACAGCAGATAATCAGCAGACAAAAAAAAGCTACTATAAGTCCAGTGTGATGACGACTGAAATATGTGCTACTGTCTCAATAATATGTATAGTTTTTACATGAGACAACAATCTAAATAATATTTGAAAAAATCTTGACTATGTAAGATCCAATATGGAAAGTGGAGATTTACGACATCCTTTTAAACCCTTATTTGCACTTAACCAATTGTGGGCAAATATATGAATGCAACTGCAGAGTGAAAATAGTCAATCAATAGCTGATCGATGGCAAATAACGATTAGAGGAAGTGTGGTACTCACGGCTGACAGAGTTTGACCAGGTCATGGTCTGTTGTTGAGGGGGACAACCCTCGGATGTAGAGGTTTGTTTTGCTGAGCTGCTCCCAGCCTGCAGTGCTGCTGCTGCTGCTGTTATTGGTGCTGCTGTTGGTACTTGGGCTTGGTGGAGCCATTGGGTGTGATGACAAAGTAACAGGTGGCTAATGTACAGAGAGAAAATCAGAACAAACAAAAGAAAAAAAAAAAGTTGTTAAAGCTAGAGTGAAATCATATTCAGAGTTCATTTTGCTCGCCAAATTTAACAATGATTTATATGTTTCAAATTATGTCAGAAATAGTTTTCTTTTTCCTACAGCTGGAACCACTCTCACCAATGATGTCACAATGAAACAACCTGAAGCACAAATCACTGTGGCAGCATGAACGCATTTCCACTGGTTGTGGGCTAAAAAGGTTGGTCAAACTTTGCAAAAGTTGAACTCTGAATACTATAAACACAGCACTCACATCACTTATAAAAGTTGACATGTGGAATTTTTTAAACATCCAATAAAAAGCCTTTATTTATAAACGTGTGGGCTCTACGTACTCTAGGGGAACGTATACGCCTGACAATAATTTCGCAAAATATCTGCTTTCTCTCAAACGCCAATGGAAATAGTCCGTGACAGGACCCGTCAACGTAGAAGGACCAAGAAACTAGAGGGGCAAGTTTGAGAGGTAAGATGTGATTCTCTTCCTAGTTCTGTAAATCTAATCAACCAGATTTGAATGTGTCTGAAACTTATTATTCTTCTTTTCCATCCTGGCAAGTTTGTATGACAGATGTATTTCTATGTGAGGTCAGAATAATTACTCTACTCAAATTTTCAATGCATGATTTCATAAAGAATGACTCAATGGCAATATACAGAAATTTTTAACAATTGAATTGTAAGCGTTGACAAATGATCGGTATTGATCATGGTCTTTGTATTACCAACCTACCAAATCCCATTTCTTACAATTACTTAAAATACACTGTAGCACAGTAAAGTAGCATCAGCACTGACATTGGATCTATCGTCACTGCACAAAAGTTTCAATAACATTAATGAAAGGACCTGAAAATTGACCCTCCCACTGGGATTTCCATGGTTTTACTCTAAACAACAAATGAATATTCATGTCATGTGTATGACCATTGCCTGCGTTTGAAGGGAACTTTTTGAGAAATGCCATAATTTATTTCATGTGGCCAGCATAAGGATTAATCTTTCACAGAGCGGTAATCTGCACTGGAGATTTGCAGTCAGCATAAATAAGGTCCACAGGGGCCTGTAACTCTGACACACGTGTCAGCCTGATGTCACATTGCTGCTAGGTGTCTAACAGGGCGTTTAGAGGTTAAAATAAATATTCCTCTCCAGTACAGGTACCACTAGCAGACAATTCGATGTTCATCAACTGTGTGATAAATGCAAATCTATTTGAAGAATAGCAGATTTCATTGTCTTTTCTAAGTCGTTCTAAATAAATGGCTTTGAAGTTTGGATATAAAACAACCTATTATATGCTATTCATGATTAGATACATTTAACATAATGTTCTCATGGGTTTGAAAATGGCCGGAGATTTAAATTGAGGCCTATGTGAATGTTTTTGTTTTGTGTATACAAAGATACAGATATTCTGGGCCACGGAGAGCTACCCCCTTAAGGGATTTGTCTTTTGCATCTGAAATTATCCCCACAACCCCCTTCTGAGGAATCTCAAGCTGAGAAGAAGCTAAAGGAATCCCAAGCATGAGGCGCAGACATTATTGAGCAACTGAAGTCTGGCATCCAGCATAGAAGAGAATCTTCTCTTGTGTCTCACATGTCTTTCCTGTGAAACTGTGCGCGTGCACGTTGACTGCCCAATTCATGGTGATTTATGTTACAAAGTCCAAACTGCTAATGTGGTTTTAATTGAGAGAGAATTACCAGATTATTCCACAAATGAAGGGAAATCTGAGACGTAAACTCGCTGAGGTGTTTTGTGAAGTAACGGATAGTAATACAAACACTGTGCAAAGAAGCGACAAGAGGAAGCCATGAAATGTTTAGTGTTAATTGAAGAATATAAAACATTATGCTGAAATTAATATGAACCAGTACTTATTTAGGTAAAAAAAGGTAAAGGTAAAAAATTCGGAGCTATGGCTAAGACATTGGTCAAAGATTGATGGGCGAAATACATGTGAAGGATTTCTTACAATGTCTACAGAAACAGTATGAAAAGGTACGCCGTTGTGCACAGATCACAATTGATACCCAATGTCAAGGATCTGCATGCAGGTTAAGCTAACTGGTTACTTTAAACTTAAGCATGAAAGCATGAATGGCTGTCACCCCTTTGCAACCGGTGTCTGCAACCTTCATAAGAACAGAACTGATGCATAACCTATGATTTGATAAGTAATAAATAAGGCAACAGAGCATGCAGACACATAGAATTGGGAGTGTCGGTCATTATTTTGTTGACTTAAGTGACCAAGTCTCTGGCACAGATTACATGTGAAAGCAGCGGGGATTAGAAACAGACAGTGTTAAACGTTCTTAGCTTCAGCCAGCCATTCTCAGTGAACGTCCGTCTGGTTGGTGCTGTTCAATCAGTCTGCACCGTTAACAGGAAAGGAAGGGACGGCTAGTCGTTTGGTAGGACATCAAGAAGCTGCCTGTTGCTCTGGTCTTTATACGGGTCAAACCATAGAGTGATATTAAATGACTGATATTAAGGTTTATTGTGTGTTTTAAATTGGTTTTAGGTTATCTTTTTTTTTTTTGGTACACTTTCTCAAGTTATGAGAAAACATTGCCTTGACCCTCCCATGGGGTCTGGTACCGTACATCTTTATCAACCTCAAAAATATTAAGTTAGAGACACAGTTGGCGATGTTGTCATTCGTGTTAGGAGCAATCGATTAACCCTTTTAAAGACACTGAACTTCCATAACGCAGAATCCCAAATTGATTTTTCCCTTTTAAATAAGCAGAAAACCAGTACAAGGACAAAAGACATGTATAACAAACAAACAAACAAACATTGTAGTTATTATCCATAATATCACTCAGCACAGGAGCCAGCAGCCATGGCCTCACCGTCCTGAGCTGTAGTTCGCCAAAGATGAATACAACCTTTCTAATTGTTGTTAACAGGGTTCTGAAAGTGGATTTTAGTTTCATTCATCGGTTCTACAGATGCAGGACAAGGAGAGTGATGGGGAGAGGACGGCATCTTATCAGCCAGCCGCAGACCAGCTGAGCCTGACATGTAACCTCCACACAGCTTCCAGTAACCGGCCTCGCCCATGGACTTCTCGCCACCGGATAACAGCCTGAGCATGAGTAAATACACTGAATGGACGCCTTCGGCAACTGGGACGAAGTGAAGGCATTTGTTCGGGCTGTAACGCGAAAGCGGTTGAAAATGGCAGTGAAACGTGAAGCTTGAAAACAGGACATGTATGTCCGATAATTTAGCCAATCTATATTTAGTTGATGGGATGAAACCACGGCGACATGTTGACCAAGACTGGAAGTGTTCAACAACGGTTTGTTCGGTTGGGTTTTCTCGTGTTAACGGTCGGATCATTTGCTAACTTTCCTTCATATCCATCATCGGTTACTTTGATGGCTATTTTTTCCGCGTTGTCAAAAAGCCAAACCCTTATGAAATAACTCCTGTCACAGGCCTGTGTCTCTTAAAAGACTGCCGCGACAGAAATTCTTATTTTCCAAAAGAGGTCCCTGAACACAACGCGGCTGTCTCAGAAGATACAAAGTTAAGCAAACAAAAGTAGTCTTTGTGACGGCTGCTAATACGGTGGCGGGGTGCTGACACGCCTTAGGGACACTTAAAACAGCTAACGTTGGTCGTTCTCGAATATCAGTTTACTTACCTGTTTGCGATACGGAGTCCTGAGCGGGTTTCCAGTATTAGCAAAAATCATCCTCAGTTCGAGAAGGGAGAGTCGCTTTCAGCAAAGGCTACTAGTTTCAGGAGGACTACACCAAACTCCTATTTTCAGTGAAAACACAACATAGGTTCCCGACTAACTCAACTAAAGGCCAGATAAATAGACTTCCTATACATGTTATATTTACACATAGCCTTGATATAGTCGACTGTCCCGGCAACAGAATCCCCCGCTCCAACTTAGGTCGCTGCCCAGCCTCGTTTGTTTGACTGACTTCATGATTTGCAGTCTGAGCGAAGCAGGGTGGACGCCGCCGTGGTGGAACAGACCATTCGACCTCCTGTGTAGGGGTGGTCTCTTAAAATTGATCAACAAAAATCCTTTTCATTTTATGTTTACTCACTACAGATGACAACAAACGCAGGGAATTTAACCAAGGAAAATATTGCTCAGTATTCGCAAACAAATGCAACGCGTAGGCCGTTGAACTTAAAATGCCAAGATTGGGTTGAAACCCGTCTTGTGTTTTAAAGGATGCATACCAAACATTCCACTGCGCGGTTGGTCCCAATAGCTGTAGTGTTATTGCATGTATTTATGAGTATGTTTATGTATGTATGTATTTATGTGTGTTTTCGTATACATAAAAACACTCACATATATCAATACGCCCCCTTCAACGCCACACATATATATGTATTCAAATACACACACATGCTGCTATCACTTTTCTTTCTTTTTTTCTTGCAACTGCACCTTAGCATTCCTGTCACTTTAAAAATCAAACATAACCATATCTACCGCAGCATAACTCGTCATTGTTCGTTCTTTTCTGTGACAATTTCTTCAGAATTATTTTGTACTTTTGCACCGTGGGTCTTAGAGTAATGCTGTTTCAGTGCTCTGTATGTGTGAATGTATGGCAGTATTGACAATAAAGTTGTCTTTGGCTTTGACATACATAGATATGTAAGGTGATTGTGAAAAGGAAACTGAAGCAAATCATACTTTATATAATGATAGAATGGAACAGGGATCATTTCCTATTGAAAAAAATCAAGTTATTATGCGGTCATGGATTTTGCAATGATACCTGTGACCCAATTTGTGATAAATAGAAAGGGGCTGCAAAATGTACTATATACAAAGGTGTGTCGTGACAATGTGTGCGGCTAATAAATACATTTCATTCACATCCTGTGCATGACATGTTAAGTCACACATACAGTGCAAGAGCCTTTCTGAAAAAAATCAATAAACATTTGAAATAAGGTGGCCCAACCAACAATTGTTCAAATTACATGTACGGCCTTAGGCCTAACTATTTTGGCAGGGAAATATGTGAAATCTGCAATATTTAAAAATGTTGTTGTCTCCGAAGTTGTCCAAAAATAAAAAATAAAAAAAAAGCCTGCTTCCTTGTTAATTATAATAACTCTCCACAAGGTAGGTGTCCATTAATTAACACATGCTAAAATAAACCTCACCTTCATAGTGTGGACTCCACATGATCACACCCCTGTGGCTCGTGGCCCTCTAAGCAAGGTATAAAAATGTATTCCAAAACACTTGTTCTGTATTTGTTGTCCTTAAAAAATTAATGCATTAGTTCTGCCAAATTTACAAAAGCAAAATAACTACATAAGTGTTAAAAAAAAAAATCCTGATGAAGAACATTTTCTATACACTAGCTCATCAAACCTTACAGATGTACACTGTGATAATTAAATGTTATACCGCAAGTATACTGAATATGTGGTCCCTTGATCTTTAATCAGGAAATTGCTTCCTGCGCTAAATTATTGGAACAGTGTGCATATATAGGTGTGATATGTAATATGTCTCCATCAAATGAACCCAAAGGTCACCAGTAGAGCATGCAGCTAAGTTCACCAGGCCAATAGAAGTCAATGGGTCAGCAGTGGAGGTGAGAGAGAAAGGTCCGATTCAGCACAATTCTTCTTGCGATACTACACGGAGGACAGAGAGAGCAGTGTCACAATTAAACTGGTACCTTATATGAAATAGTGAATGGAAAGAACTTCAATTCCTTTATTGGTGGAGAACCAAAATGTCACAGTATGTATTAATGTATAACCAATGTATCCTTTTAATCCGGTCGATAACTATAATTAGACATAATATTCTCGTATTCCCCGTTTTACTGAGCTGGAAAGTCTGTTATACGTACTTTTCCATTCGACGGACTCGAACAAGGCTGGTTAGATGCGAAATGGATATTTTCCCCAATAAGTTCAATAACGGATCAAGTCATATGCTGTTTTCAATCAGACATACGCAAAACAAGTACAATACCTCCAGGCCAAGCAGCTGGAGAGCTTATCCGGATATAAAGATTGCAAGATTGTCCAGAACCAGAGCATCATAGACAGACAGTGACACTTGTAAAAAAATGGGTATTTCCAAGGGAAATAAGATTTTGAGGTTACTACAGGACAATATATTACTTATTCTCTCTCTTCCATGAAGTAATGAAAACTGAAAATACCTTGAAGGGACCTATAGAAAGAAATGGTCTTTGATTTGTCATTGTTAAGTGTAACATCAAGTTAGTGATGGGAAACAGGGGAGAAAAAAAAAATCAATATCACAATAATAAGAGTACCTTTGTGAATATAAAGCATGACGTCTACTTACCAATGAAAATTTACTTGCAAGATACATGGCACAAATAAAGTAGCTCACTTTATCATTGGTGTACAGAGTGGTAAATTTTGCATGACTAACATGTTTGAAGAAGTTGAACAAAATAAATGTGATACAGCATCAGATACCTTACGTCCTAGATTTACAATTTCGAGGTTTGGGTAGTTTCTTTGAATTAAGAATAGAGTGTCACGAATGACCTTCTCTTCATCTATTACGACGTCAGGTGTATCTATGAAAGGCGAAGAGACATTTCCCTTCTTTCTCTCTCTACGATTCCTGAAATGTTTCATGCGCAGGAAACCTCAACTAACAGCCTCGTACCTTCCTGTCAGGAAATAAGGGATGGGTTTGGGGTGTGTAATTTCATTACGCAGCCGTAGTTGCATTTCCCATAAGTCTCGACTGTAAATTGGCCACAAAAGAGAGCTTTGCGTACTTATGTATGTTCGTTACATAGAAAAAAAGCCACTTTCAAAGCTAAGGGGAGCCAGTGCAGAAGGTAGAAAAATCTGCTCAGTTATCCAAATGAAGTCAGCCGTTCCTATCTAATATGAAGAATACACTCGTCCCTCACCTGTCACATGTGTTTTCACGAATGGAGAAAGTCCATGCGAGTATTTCTGTCAAATGTCACGGATAAGATATCATCCCATTACAAGACACAATACATTTTTGACATTTCACTTTTACTCCTTAACGTTGCTTTGTTTGAAATATGGGCAAATTCCTGCCTCACAGATAGAACACCTTGCACCCCTCTCCAAATCATCATATGGCATGTTGGCCAACAGTATTTGTCAATTATGTTTTTAAATTCGTTTTTGACATTTTTCTGGACACTCCAAAATGAATGAGAGGAAATAACTTGACAGCAGCGGGAAAGGTTTCGCTGTGTGCTTGGCCCTCATTCCGCTCATGTCGAACATCCAGAGAATGAGAGTCATTGTTCAGAATGGCAGTTCTTTCAGGCCTGACGCTGACATAAAGAGCAGCACCACTGAGCTTTTTCATTGTGTACATTCTGCTGCTGGGCAACTCTCCAAACTTTATTGTAAACATTGTGTATTGCCGTTTAGCCTCAGCATAATGGCATTGTGCAGTTGATGCATTCACCTTGACAATGATTTAAAGTCGACTTTGGTGAAGGCGCTTTGCTATTAACAAAATATTACAAAGTTATTACAACAGCCGCCGATATACGATTGCTGTTTTATTTTGTGTTCTCACCTTAGGCTTCTTTTAATGTTGCTAATTTTCATTCGTCACTGAACAACCTAGATTTGCGGCTGGACACAACAAACGCAAGAAATCGGCAGATACTCTCCTCCATACACCGGATTGACAGTCACACAAATTCACCTTATAATAAAGCCATCGTGAGAACATTAATAATGGGAATTCAAATACATTGTAAAATGACAAATATCAGTTCACACAATAATGGTCACATTACGAGAACTACCTAATAAGTTTTTATAGAGGCGTACATGGGCGTCATAAAAAACGATTTCAATGACTTTTACTGTGAATGACTGTTGGTTTTTCCTTTCCTGGTGAAATTGCAAATCTGGAGTCTGTTGATATTTCTATGAGGCAGCGTAGGAGGAAAACTATAGCTCCAGGTTAAATTTAGATTATTTCTAGACATTTCTGTTAACCTCACATGCACGTACAGTTTTTCACTTTTTCTCAGTGATATTAACAATTGCAGCCTCTCAAAACATGTAAACACTTGTAAGCTGCCCCGAAGGGCTGTTATGTGATAGCTTGTCGGTGTCATATTCTCAATTTTGGAACTCAGTTCAGGCATTTAAACAATAACCTACATGCTCTTGTTTCATTTTTGTCAGATCAAGATCGGAAAGGCTGAAATTCTGTTTCACATTGCGATGCAAATTATAGGGATAAAACCACTAAGGCATTCAAATGTGATCATTGCACACGTCACATCGGGTCCATCCGATTCCTGGAGAGGATGCAGATACACAGCGAGGACGGAAATGTATTTGATAACCACCAACTTTTCTATGAGGACTGAATTACTTTGAGGGGTCATTCAAACCGTTAGTGTCCTCGGACCCTTCAACCATAAGGAATAGCTCCAATGTTTCTTTTCCACATAACTATTGATTTTGTGTGTCTGTGCTGAATCGCACCATCTCTCGCTGACATATTAGAAATCAATGAATCTTCGGACAACTAGAAATATATCGCTTGGTCAGTTTTATGGGTGTTTCATAGGTGATATTTATCCAACAAAATGAGCAGAGATGCCTGTTACTGAAAGTTAGGTTTCAGGTAAACTGCATGGCAAATTCCTTTTGCTAACTAATAACTAATTATATGCAGATTGTAATTTGATTTTGCTTCGGTTATTCTGGGTAGCTCACTAATTTTAGTTGTTTGTTTGGTTTTCCTGTTTAGTTTGCTAAAAAAAAAAAAAAAAAAAAAAATCATTATCAGTTTCTATTGTGTCACTTCATTAAACCGCCACAGGAAAATGACAAATGTTTGACAGTTCCAGTCATTGTCTCAGTCTCACTGACTCATGGCTGTATGCATCCGCCCCAAATCCATATACCCTGTGTAGACTATTCAACCCAGTTTGGACCTTTGAATTTAAAAATACATACACATACAGGAGCCTAAACCCGGGTAAGAATGCGCGCAGCTCTCAAAAATGTTAAGAATATTGCTAAAATGAAAAAGAAATTTCCAGACCACTATAAAGAAAGAGAGTTAAAACAAATATGAACAGTATGCAATTTGCACGACTGAATCCCAGTTATATCCAATGAAAAACAGCTGAGTGAAACACATCAGTAGCAGAGTTCTCTACTTTGCCCTCAAAAGCGTTAAACTTTAGCCCCATACCCTTCATAATTAGCCCATGAATAGACCTTGTACTTCTCAAAAATACTCATCCTCTCTCCCTAATCTTCAAATAACAGGAAGCCTCTAAAGCCAGAGGCTCAACTTAAACAATACAGTATGCAGCCTTAACTCAACATCGTCTGCTCTAGTATCTCGAAGGCAGCTCTGCTGTACATATCCTGTTGTCTTACATTCCTGACAAATACAGCAACGACAGAGCAGTCTACGCCAGAGCAATATAGTCAATGCATTGTTGAAGAGGATACTTGAAACGACGAAAAAGAAAAGGCTCATATATTGATATTTTCCTTATAATTTTTCCTGTGTGGGATCTTTGTCAGTGGGGTTTCACACCATTCTTCTTAACCTCTCTTTAGGCTCCTGAAACCTGATCTTCGTGCCCCCCCCCTCCCACATTCCTTCCTATCTTCTCCTCCCCTGGCATGCCAGAGTTCTCAGCTTTGCCCTCTATCTGATCTCACATTTCTGCAGACCTACAACAGATTGTTTATTTTCCTAGACATTGAGGAAACATGGATGGGCCTTTCCGTGTTTCAAGATTTACTGCTGAGCTATACCCGGGCTCCAGCCTGAAGTGAATTTACAACAGGGCCTCCGACAACAGGAAGTGTCGGCTGCTTCAGTGACACATCACAAAAGACATGGTATTGTCTGGACAATACAACCTGAGATTGTTACAACTGCAGTTCCATGAACACAAATAATAAGCAAAAGTGTGGAAACTGAGGTCAAAGATCAGTCATTGGGGATCAATTATAGCAAAACCCAGAAACGACTATAACAGAGTTGTTTGCTGGGGTCAGCTGAGACACAGGGAATGGGAGACTCACATCTGAACACGAGCATTTTTCCACGCACAAATTGTTAACCGAAAAAGTGTTCCAGCTTTAGATGGCTTTCTGGAAGTAGTTGGTCACAGTGCAGGCGGAGCTGCTTCCCCATTAGGACACGTTCACTTTTTTTGGGCAATATACTGATGAGGGAGCTTTAGACCGTGACTATGTACAGAAAAAAAAAATTGAACAGAGGCATACAGTAGAACGATGCAAACTAGTACCAAAGCGTAGCAATCAAGTGTCCATACATAAAATCCTTCATTTTTAGCCGGAATGATCTATATATAAAGCTCGAGTTCAATAGAACTTCCTGTTAAAACAGCCTACTGCTCTATCCTTGATGAATAACTTGGAGGTTTTCTTTGAATTGAGGTTGTTTACAGTGATCTTGGACTGTGAGTGACTCTCAAAGTGAGAAAAGGTCAGGAGGTTTCACAGAGCTTTCGAGATAGTAGCAGAGCAAGATCATATACAAACCAACTACAACCGGAAGAATGATTGGTTATTTAAATCTAGTAACAAGTTCTTCTGAACGAGATTTGATGGTGATAAGGTGGAAAACAGAGTTGAACATTCAAATGAAACATTTAAGCGTCAAACTGCTACATTATCTAGTTCAAATAAGAATGTGAAGGGGCTACATATACCAACATGAAATTTATGGAAACTGCAATATCCTAACACATCATTGAACTGAATTGTGCAAATAGTCAATCTAACAGGCTCTAATGCACTGCAAGTGCTGGTTTGGCCTCTTGGTCTTGAGTTTGACGTCTGTCTATTACCCGTCCGAGTCCATAATGCAGGCGGGTAAATATCATCCATAAGAGTTTGACAAAAATAAAGCATTTTTACTCATTGGACATGTTGAAAAAAGTTGTAGCTATAGCCAAATAGCTAGCTATGTCCTTTCAAATTTGGAATCATTCACCCCAAAGATTTGTTGATAAAGCTTATCGCTGCAAGCTTATTAGCGAGTCCAATTAGCTTTACCTAGAAAACAGAAACATTGCTTATGTTGGTCTTTCTCTGTTAATAAAGATCATCTTCTGTGGATTATTGTAGATTTGATACAGATTCCAATTTACATTTTTGCACTTAAGTTTCAATAGATTAAGTCTATCTTTCAGGTTTGGTTCTTTTAAACCTTTGCTGACTAAGAATGTAATTTGCGTTGTATCTGTAAGCGTTGTTAAAATATATATATACATACATTTACCCTGAGTGCATCAGTTTTATTCAAAACTGTCAAAATGAATACAGTTGATGAAAATGGTCAGTCTCTCCACCTTCCTGCCAAGGCAGCTGTGTGTGAGACTTAAGCAATTAAATAGATATAATACACAATCACAATAAAATTGAGTGGATTCTGGAAATGTCTTTCCCATCGGCATTAAATCATGTCTGAAAATAGCAATTAATTATCAATGATAAAAAGGAAATACAATCACCTTGCTGTGTGCTCCTTATTGCTCAATAACAACACTGTGAAATAAGGCAATAAGAAGATATTTGATCCCTGAAAGTTACTCAGCTGCCATCTGCTGGTTGTCCTTGTTATGCAACTATTACTTTGCCCTCAGAGGACTCCAAAACACATTGGAGACAAAACCCAAGTTGTGTGTAACATTATATGTTTAGTTAAGGTGTAAATGCAAGCATGTAACTCATATGTGTGACAACAACATTGGAATTTTTTTTCACTGGACTGACTTAATTTGAATGTGTCATTATCTGAAATTCCTTTAAGAATTCCAGAGGATTTGAATATGTCACACAATTTGGAGTTTTCATGTGCTCGGTGGGGCTCGTAGGCCTGCCTCTTAAAATCTGACTTTAAACGTGCACATAAAATATAAACTTTCACGAGCGACAGTGTTGACAGTCTTCTTGTGCGGAAACTTCACAAAAGTCATTCTTGCACAGTGAAATCCGAAACTTTCATCTGTAGGAATGGGAAGAGACGTGTTTTAAGTGTAAGGGGAGTTTTACATTAATTAGGTCATTATGCCATTGAACAATTCCCTTGTTTTTTTTTGTTTGTTTGTTTTTGTTTTGTTTCTCTTTAAATTGAGGAGGGCCTCGATTGCATAACCCTGTGCTTTTTTGACCTCTTTGAATATCTACAATTTCATCAACTGGATGTTTGTGCAGTTAAATGTGAGTGTTGTCTGGAAACATCTACCTTTTTGATCCACATCTCATTTCTTTTCGTTTGTTTTTATCAATAACGACGACTTATGTGATGCTCTTTAGTTCATGTGCATTGTTTTAAGGTGACGCACAGACAAACTTACCTCCCAGGTTGCTACCTGCAGTACGCCGGTCTGAATCCCTCAACTGCAAGAGAGGAGAGAGTTAAAAGATGCACGTAGGATAGAAAAAAAGCAAGAGAAAAGCTGAAAAATGTAGCAGACCAGAGAGGAGCTTTCTGCTGGGGGCTGTTTGGCAGCGCAGACGCGGGGGCTGGAAGAACCCTCAACCGGCCTGCGCTGCAATGAGCTGCGCGCTGATTGGCTGCCGCGGAGTCAAAGCGGAAGTCTCTGAAGCGGGGGGATTCCCCGAGGGAAGTTCCCAACTCCACTAACTAGGCTATGTAAAACACTCTTAGCCCGGCTCGACGGTCGCGTTTCGTGACTTTTTTCGTGTGAACAACGACCGAACCAAAGTGGGGCGGCTTCGGCACGACGTGTCGGACTTTTACATGAAGGTAAGCGGATACCGACCGGCCGCGGAGGAGTACACGGGCCACGGGGAGTTGTCGTGAAGTCGTGTTGCCACCGGTTGAATGGGCTATGGCTAATCGAGCTATAGAATACGGAACTGTGTTTAGTCGCTTTTAACGACTCTCCAAATGCCAGCAAAATCCACCCCACGAAAGTTATTCATCATTACTTATTATTAATTATTCATTTCGTTATTTTTTAAAGGCCCCTTTCATAACAAAGAACCGACGCACCATGTTGTCTCCTTGAAAAATTCAATTGAAATATTCGATCAGCCCAATTTTTTTTGTCCACATCATCTCAGAGCTCCTATATAAAATAACGAGCTTTAAAGAAAAATAAAGGTAATAAATAGTAATAAAGTGTTGCTTCAAGCTGGCAGAGACTTTAAAAGCACATTTACAGTGTCTACTCTATTTACAAAAAACAAACCAACAACAACGGGGCATTTTCCATTTTTCATGCCTCCCAGGCCAATGTTAAACATCTGATCACTAAAATCACAATTACAATGTTTCACTGAAATTTTATAGAAGTGCCAAATGGCAAAAGTCAAAATTTAAATAGGCTATCAAGCCACCAGATTAAAGTGCTGGGCCGTCTTATAGACCACATGCGATTTACCCTCATATACAAATTAAGGAAAAGTAAAAACACAACATTTATATTCATTGAAATGGAATGCCACCAGGAACAACAAAAAGTAAATTGTTGACCTAAACCCGCATCAAGGGCCGATGAGAAGAAGTGATGAAAAAAGGTAGAAGCATATCTTTAGAGCATTACTGCCACTGCAAAATTAATTTGCAAAAACCTGGCAGCGATACACCATTTTTCAGTCTTATTTTAAAGCAAATTGGATGTGCAGAAAATGCTTGTCAAGAATATATTTTTAAATTCATGACTTAAACATTAGTATGTTCCTTGTCCCTGTGTGTCTTCTCACGCAGAGCTCATGTCAGCTCGGTCCGTGATGAACGTGGAGCACACGGAATGGAAAGGAACATTGGAGATCAGCTCAACAAAGCTTTTGAAGCTTATCGCCAGGTCTCCATTGAAAAGGACAATGCTAAAAAGGAGCTGCAGAAAATGGTAAGAGAGCTGCGTCTTTATAGCCGCATATTACAGAAACATGAGAAATGAGCATATTGTGTTATTTCAGTACCTTTTCTCGAATGTATTGGTAGGAAGTCTGTTTACCCTATTTTAATGACCGTCAAATGGCAACAAATCTGTTTTAAAACCAATAATTTAATGTTTGTGTGAAAATCTGACACACACAGATGTACAAAAACACTGAGCAGATTGCATATATCCTAACGAAACAAATAACAGAAACCTCATTTTGCAGACTGAACATTATGAGCGACACACTCAAAAACTTCAAAAGCAGATAGAGGATCAGCAGCAGTTGATTTCAGTACTTGAAGCCCAGTTGTTAGCAACAAGGAAACCTGCAGGTTAGTGAAATGTGCACATGTGAACTCTAAAAGATGTACAATATATTGTATATGGTGAAGTTTTGTCTTAAATTAGGTACTACCCCAAAACTTTCTCATCTTTCACTGTCATGTACATATTGTTAATTTGAACTCTTTTGGATTCCAAGGAGAGATGAAATGTGATCCTTGCAACCATCTCCTTGATGGGTCTGGTGCTTATAGGAAAAAACAATACCCGGTATGTTGACTGCTCTCTATGTCTACATTAGCTAGAGATAGCAATGTGATGGCCTTAGACCTATTAATTCATCACTCTCACAGTTTAAATAATGCATGTTCATACTTGGAGCTTCCTCTCTCACTCACACACATACACACGCACTCACAAACACGTGTGCAAAAAGACAAACACTCAGTAGCATTTCTGCAAGAACTAGCCAATGTGGTGTTAGCAGGGGTGTAGACTTAAGATATGTCAAAGGTGAAAAAGCTCAGCAGTTGTTATGAAGCTCAAGGCAGGGCCAGGTTGATCCATGTGATCCAACCAGAGAGTTTTCATCTGATTCTGAATTCAGTGTCATTCTTTAAAAGAGCCCCATCAAAATAGTGTTATGAGGATGATGATTATATTTCTCATTTAGTTTTGTTGAATAAAAAATGCTATTTGTTAAAACTATTAATGTGAGTGTAAATATGAGCACTGCAATGACAAACTGCAAATTTCCTTTTTTGTGTTCATCTCAAATTTCCCCAATGGGGATCAATTAAGTATTATCTTATGTATCTATATTGACAGGATAGGTTAATCCTTAATCAGTCCAGCAGAAAGGAAATGCAGTGTTGTCGCAGCATAGAGGACAATAATAGAAAGAATATCAATACAAATGAAACCCATTCATTACAAAGAAAACTGGGTAATCTGGATGCTGTATATATCTGGCTCATATCAGTTAGTTTGTGATGGCTCTTTTTAATTGACAAAAAGAAGTGAAAAAATATAAGACAAGACACGGTGTAAATGCAATTTATAACAATATTTTGCTACCACTGACATTCATGCTTTTCTTTATCAAGCTCACCCATTCCATCCTACACCCGCTGTCAGTGAACTACACATGTGTTCAACTCGTCATTTAAATCAACAGATTGTAAACACTTCTCAGAAAGCTACCAACGTATGTAATGTGATAAAAGTGAGAGGATAATCACTGCAGCACAAATAAGAGAAAAAAAGAGAGGTGGGGTTGTGCAGAGTGTGCCCATCAGCTTTCCTTGCCATTTACACATCTCACAGTGCATTTTAAATGCCTCTTTTTTTTCTACTGTTTTAATAGTTACACTGATCACTTGTTACAGCCAGTGGTTTCTAAATATGATGATCTGATTTAAGCAAGATGGATTAACACTGCTCAGCTCTTGTGTGCGTGAAATGTGTATGTGCATTGCAGCTAGTTCAGTGGAGCAAAAACAGGCTGACACGACTTCTGTTGGACCTTGTTTAGCATCTCTTAAAAGTTGCAAGAAGGGATTGTGTTTTGTTATCGTTTTATGTCGTGTATTCTATTTGCAAATGAAGAACGTGCGCTTTGCTCTGCTCTGTCAGTTGTATCAAGGCGCTCAGCAAAATTATGAGGGGAGGCCTGGAGTTGTATTGCTCCCTGCTGGACAAACTTTGCAAAAGCGACACAATTAACAGTTTAAACTATTACACTTTGATCCCTTCTACATTAATGGCATATAAAAAAACAGATAGTAATTTATCTATGACACACTAAATCAGACAATAATTTAAAAAAAACAAAACAAAACAGCAGCCTGATGATTTTTCAGTCAGGATCCAGTTATGAGAAAAAAGACATTTCTCATGCTCAAGCTAGCAGCATAAGCCTCAGTCTTTTCCAAGGATTTTGACACCTTTGTTTACACATTTCTAAGATGGGGGGATTTCGTGACAGTGGACAGATAATTTTCATTTGCGTTAATTTTCACTGATAATACGAACATCTCTGTATGTTTGCAGAAGTTTGACCTGATGAAATCTACATGTCCAGCCTTTTTTTTTGTTTTTGTGTCCTAGAAGGTGCATCCACTTTCACTGCACAAGGTGGTGCTAGAGCTTTACATAGCTGTATCCTCCAACACCTCAAGCCTCACTGTCATATCCTTGCAAACTGACATTTTCAATGCGCATGTCAAACTACAGATGCACTCACAGTATGGATTAGATTTATCTTTTCTCATTGCTATAAATGTGATGTGCTCTCTTTCAGGAGAATGTGGGCACTGTTGCCGTTGCTCCTATTATGCCTGTCAACATCAGCGTTGATTAGTATGTCTCTCTCCTTGCACAAATGCCTTTTTAAAATCATGCCCATTGCAGTTGACCTGTGCTTTCCCCCCGACACCTCAGACTTTATCTATCTTTTGTCAGCCAGGAAATGCTGGATGCATTTGAAGCAATTCAGGGAACATTCCGGCAGATCCGGTCTATAACTAGAAGACAAAAAGATCACCTGAAACGATTCCATGGAGGAAACGATTCATCAAATGGTAATATTAATAATTTTAAAATGTGCTACAACATAGCTCTACTTGTTTTTCAATTTTTGTGCATTGCATTTAATACCTTTACCATTTTCACTAAACTAATAATGTCTAATGCAAGGAGTTGGTCCAAGAGACCTGTTGTGAAATTACTACAATAGGCGGGATAATGTATTCCAAATCTCCCGTTACAAAAATGTTGTATGACATTAAATAATCATTCTGTATTGAATAATGTGACACATTGTTCTTTTATGTGTTACATTCAAACCATCAAGTTCGGATCAAATATATGGATATACATAAGACAATGGTTTTATGTGTTCAGCACTGAACGCATCACAAGCCAATTTTGTCAGAGAGAGAAAGTCTAACTCTTATAATAAAATGAGAATGAGGTCCTTTATAAGAGTTAAATACTGTTAGCCACTGCTCCTATTATTAGTATGTAAAATGAATGCAATCCTATTGGAGAAGTACTTCAGAAAAATACATATAGGTAACAACATCTAAAGATGTTGGGATCTTGTGTGAAAAAAGAATTGCCGATAAGTAATATTGTAATGAATAAAGTAAAATACATGGTGAGTTTAATTATCATAGAAAGTTTCTTTTCATTAATGTGTCACTTTATTAAGCTGTGCACCGAACACTCTATTTCCAATTATCTCATTTCGAATCACTTTATACACGTGGTAATATCTTTATTATTGTAGAAATACCCTTTTTGAATTGTTCAATAGAGGCAGCATAAAAGAATTTTTCTTGTGCGTCTCATTTGCCAGCATCAAATGTTCTTAAAACCTGCTCTGGAATGTATCAACGTGTTTACTGAGGTAGAAAAACTGTTTCTGCCATCTGACAGATCAGAGGTTCTCGATGCCGATCCAGTGCACAGACCGTACAGCAGAGGCAGAGACGCCCTTTCCCTCAGCGCTAAGGGCAGCAGTGGATATCCCACTCCCGCCTACGTCTCTGGCATCTCGTGGTGCCAGCCCCGAAGATAGGGACTTTGTAGACTCTCTCACCAAACTTAGTGTCAAATTCCCACCTTCTGCTGCCAGTGAATATGACTTCCTGAACAGCACCCCGGAGAGACACGCTGGGCTGACCATGCACATGGCCCAGCCTCTCGCCACTGTCCCCACTGCACTAACAGAGGTGAAGCCCTTGGAGCTGCCTGGTCCTTTTGTCTACAATACATTCCCCCCTCATTCAATATCGTCTTCGCTCTCCCAAGAGAGTGTACGGGGGCCCCAGCAGGTGAGAATCACAGGAAAAGGTCTGAGAAAAGTAGTAGCAAATTATCAGTTTCTGATTGGTCTTTGCTAATGGAGGAGTGAAAGCGTGTGAAGTCCAAAAAAATCCCCTTGGCTTATTTTGAAGCACATTACGGCGTAATGAGTGCTTATTCTTTAATTTTTTTTTTTTTTTTTTTTAACTTTAAGCATGGATGTTCTGGTTATATTTGGCATATTATTTGGTGGAAAGTGCTAGCCAGATGGAAGCACATCACGGTGTCAGAATTTGATGAAAAAGTATCAACGCTGGTGGGATTTAATGTGCTGGTTTATTTAAATGTCTGTAGAAATTGTAAAATGCTGACATGCTATAAAATTTTAAAGTTTGACCCCCCCCCCCCCCCCCCAACCAACGTGGACATTTCTTAATAAGCAGGACTGGTAACGGACACATTAATAAGAATAAAATAAAAAATAGTCATCACTGTGACTGTGTGTTCAAAATGTTAGGTCCATCACAAGTTCTCAGTATTCAAGACTAGACAATATAGGAATAATAATAACAATAACACGACATGCGGCAGCCTGTTTTTCACAGATTCTCGCCCTACACATTAATCATTTAAGATACACAACACAAATAAATAAATTGTTCTCCAAGCAAACAGAGGAAAATCCTCCATCATTAAAAAAAAAAAAAAAACCAGACACTACGGATCACACCTTTTGGTATCTGTGGTAACTTTCCTGTTTATTTTCTTTCATTTTTTTTCCTCGCTACTTTTTAGTTAGTATCTTTTTTAATTTTCGTCTGATTGCGTTTCTGATAGCTGCAGATTTCGCAGAATTTTTACTCATAGCCATTTCCAAGATTTTGAATACGTGAAACATGAATTCGTCGGTTAAAAGAATTCCCTCGGTTTGTCAAGATTTGTCAGAAATATAAATACAGATTATCAGATTATGTCTTTTTAAATTACACACGGACATTAAAATGATAATCGCAGTTTTGATGTTTAAAACCAATATCTCACAGAGACAATGTTGGCTACAGATATACTGCCCAGCCCTGCAACAGATACTCAGACCAACAAGAAAGTGGTTCGGCACGCTTCAACAGAGTGAGTGTAAAGGTTGTTTAGTGAATGATTAATACGTCTCTCTCTCTCTTTCTGGTTCCTTTCGCTCTGCAGCCTCTCTGGAGCCCGGAGCTACACGACGCAGCTAACACAGGGACAGAGCTGGCAACACATCAGAGCAGCAGTCCTGATAAATGTGCTTTCTGCCATGCTGTGGTTCCACACTACCAAATGAAAAGCCACCTCTACTCACATTTCTCTCCAACGAATGAAGCCGACAATTGACATCACAGGCAGAGACTGGAAGGCGAGGCCACAACTACTCCAAGAGTTACTGTATACGTGATCCAGTCCTGCCTGCCATGAAGTACATGCGCTGTACTGGATATTCAAAATGACACTTGAATCAATTTATTTAATACTGAAGAATTTAATGGTACAATTTCTTCACAATATTTTTCTAAAACCATGTTGAGATTTCACTCTTAAACTAAGTGACAGTGATGCATAAAAGGTATATATGGGCAAATAAAGCCAACATTTACTCCTACTTTTTTTATCTTTGAATCATTTTCAGCCTATTTATATATATAAAGCAAATAAGTATCTTTATTGAAGAGAACCACAATGAATTCATTTTTGTTGCCTGTTTTCAAAAATATTTTAAATATAACCTGCTTGAACAAATTGCTACCTTTTCAGCCACGGTCGTAATAAATTGAAAGCGGATAAAAATATCTTAGAAAAACAGGGCACTGCATTCACCCTCCGCTTTTTTAGCTCATTGTGTCCCTCCATATGTTGTGTCTTATAAATGCCAACAATATGGATCTAATCAGACAAGCATGCACTAATCATACAAGCATCATATTTACTAACACTATTTTTACATTAATTTTCCTCGCACTGTAGATGCCAGCACAATAATATAAAGCATCTGCATGTCCTTCTTGCAGCAGTTTAAAATATTTTCATTTTGGGAATCAGCTGAAAAGTTGCAGTGCCATATGTTCATCGAGCACCAAAATTGCTCTTAACAGAGACAAACACGAAGCACAGGGCGTGAAAACATTAGGCCCAATTAGGGCAATTACCTTACGATTCTACAATTCCTGGCTTATTTCTGCAATATAATTAGTTTTCTGCAGTTATTTATTTTAATATTTACTCCCTCATGAGCAAGTGGATTTACCTATGAGAATATCGACAACTTCACTATTCTTTGGAAGCAGAGCCATCATCTTCTGACTCGTGTATTTTTCACACCTTGGTGACACAATTGAACAGCAACTTCTAGCGTTCAGCCTGATGATGCTTGAGGAACTGGGGCGCCGTCTGGGTTGGAGCATTTTGTTATATAGATTAGACCTTTCAGATTAGATGAATTGGCATTAAGACTGCAAACAATCAACCTATTTTTTTTCTTACCTCTCTTCACAAGTGTTGAATATTATAAATCACTTGTTCTAATCAAATACTTTGTAGTAGACTGATTGATTTGTTATTTTAACCTAAACTGATATTTGGCTCTCAACCTTACGTTGTACTACAGAAATAGCTCAGAAGGGGGAGATATCAACTGTTCCCAACTAATGAGCAATTAAGGCACAATATATCTTTGTGACAGAAGCACATGATTATACAGTTGTTGCATTTACCGTGGCAAATATAACATCTCGGTCAAAGTCTCAGAGCAAAACAAAATACATGTTTATCTTCTGGCACCGACAAAAAAAGATAATTTTACAACTCACGGCACTGCGGACACCAAGGAATTATTCAGAGATGTCTGGCAAATGCATATCCCTCATGATCCTCTCTGGGTAATCTGTGAAGAGTTGAGCATTGTGCTGCCTACATGCTTTTCTCTCTGGGATCACGAACAGCTGCTTGCTCATAATTATTTTGTCATTTAATATGATTTGGAAGAGAAAACTTGTACTGACAGCTAATATTTCCGCGTGTTTTCTGCAGCTACTGAAGCTCAACACAATTCAGCAAAACAAATTTGAGAATAATTTAGAGTAGGTTCAAAACCGCCCCATCCCGTCCCCCCCTCCTTTTTGCAATTGGAACAATTGTGACCAAATGCGGCCGATTTGAAAGAGATTTGAGAAATAATATGATTGAGACGAGACAACAAAAAGGAGATGGATATAGATTGAGGCAGAGAAGTAGCAGGCTGATTACAAGGTGTCAAAATTGCCAGGAGCAAGAAGGTGAAAGCAATCAGGGGTGAGAAGAGTGCAGCATTCGTGAGGGGCAACTAATTATCCATCTCATTTGTGGAGGGAAGCATTTGAGGCTGCTCTTGCTCACTGACTGGTGACAGATTGGTGCGGAGGAGAAGGGGAGGTGTTAGAACAATGGAGCCCAGCTCACCATCATTACTACATGCTAATCAGCAGTGCTTCTGTACCGCCAGTCGGTGCTGCAGAGAGTTCGGGGAGACATGGAAGTCGCCGGCTTCAGGGGACCACAGTCGTTTCCAAGTAGAGAAGACAGGGAAGAAATGGACACGCGTTGTTGTCGCTGGCACGCTTCCATTGCCTGTTTCAGCTCACCGATTCCACTATAGAAAGACTATTAACTGAGGCATGTTATTCTGAGTTGATTGTGTTGGGGTGTTTGCTGGCAGTTGAATAATATCCTCATGTTTATGTCTTTAAAAGTTAGAATAGCAGCTTGCAAAATTGGTTTTGTGGCACAAAAAAAAAAAGCATAATTCCTAGTATATAAAAATGCATATTGCTCGGAATAGTAGATTATGCAATACAAAGTATGATACATGAACCCCTTCATGCATGACGGTCACTACAGTGGACAGCTATTAACATTTTTTTAACTCAGTATATCATGGGTCATGAATCAAAGGGTTAAGTTTCATAAATACATATGCTGTTGGAAATAAAGTGAAAAAGAAATATAATACTTCAAAAGCATAGCTTCAGATCAACACCAGGAAACAATTCAATCCATTATTAAGAACTGTAAAATTAAAAGATAAAATAAAACAGTAAACTATGAACCATTAACAACATGTCAGGTTGGAAATAACCTGTAGGTGTTGAGGGGCTATAAAGATGCAAATAGCATTCAGTAATGTCATTGATTTGTATAGAAAATTTTCTAGAGTGCGATTTAAATTTATCAGCTGATTTATTGTTTATGTCCAACGGTTTGACGAGTAAATGTCGGCCACATGTGGAGACTTGCCAGTGTATTGGCAAAAATACATTTCAGGATTTACATTCAGAAAATACGACGACGCATTCAAACCAAATCTTTCGCTCAGTTAAGGTTGGCCTGACGGTTGAGTTGTGCTCACCTAAATATGATTGAATATTACGACTAATATTCATCATTATTCATCGGCAGATTCTTGCTTGTTTCACTTCAGTACATTCAGACCGAAATTAAAACAGCGATTTTTTTACCTGCTCAAATTCATCTCATTCGCCTGTTACAGTGATGAACAATTTTTCATTTTAGGCATATTCAAAAAAAGATCCTGGAGTTGATATAAACCTTTAGAAGTCCGTAATGAAACAAGAAAAAAAACAATATAATTTTGCAAATAATTACCTTAGTTTATCTGGTGAAATAATGAACGTATTAACGGTTGTAATTTAGTGGAAGCAGTGATTGGGACACTCAATAACTTCTCAGGATGCCTGCAAATATCATTGTCTGCTCATAGTTAATTAGCTGTCTCTTTATCATCATTAACGCTGGTTGTTGTATCGTAACCGTCTGAAGAATTACCTTATTCATACGTGAAAGGTTTTCGTCAGAACGTGCCATTGTCAAAATGGTATAACACAAGTGAGGGGGAAAAAAAAAAGGGATCTAATGGAAACAAACAGAGCGATAGCAAGTGGATGAAGGTCACCTGGCTGGAATGGCCTCTTCACATCAATGTCATTTAGATAATTAACAACTTAGGAGAGAAGCATATTCAACTGTCTGTGCACTGGTCACTGTTGGCAGGAGAGACTGCCAACTCTCATGGCGATGTGAGCTGAGAGTATCACCTCACAGTTGTCTTGCCATGCGTTGGGCTCCTAATGCTCTCTGCGCATAAGTGGCGGAGCTGCCTTCGTGTTTCGATTAAATGTGTTGAAGCCACTGATGCCTGTCTAAAGTCTCAGAACAGCCCCGCTCTTTTGCATTTGTCTCGATGTAGGTCTGAGAGTCTGGATTTCTGGAGCGGGGATTTGGCAGCCCCAGCAAGTTATGACAGAGGCAGCGGTGCGATCGCACCCAGAACCCCAAAGGAGGCTCACATTTCAGGCAGGTGAGAGGGCCTGTTCAATATACAGAATGCAGAAGCAATGATCACCGGCGCTTTGACGACACCGCCGTTCGAAAAAATCACATCGCTCAGCAAAACCGGAAAAACCCATTTTATATCTGAACTTGGGGCGGGCGGGAGGCATTTAGTTTAACTTTTTCGGGACTCTCGGCCGCTTGAAATAAATGCGAGAGTGAACACCTGACTTTCAATAAGTTAGTGTTAAATTGGTTTAGGTTGTTTATCTTTTTTTTTTTTTTTTTTGTACAGTCGGGGGGCTATGATGGAACACGGGGCTGCTGCAGAATGATAACTTGTAATTCAAGGGTTAAGGCGGCATGAAAGAATCCATTCTCGGTTTAATGACCTAGCCTCGCTGGGCGAGGACGACAGGGAACAGGCTCTTGACTTGTACTAAATTTGCCAATTAACACCTCCAATAACAGGCTGCCTCTGAACATCAGCGACGAAGAGAAAGGAGGAACAATCCACATGCAATTTGTTTTTCAGCCTCTGATCCCGCAATGATAACGCCTGAGGTTTATCCGTCTCCGAATATCATTTAGCCATATAGAACGACTCGGTATCGCGTTTCATATTGATGATTTCATCGTTTTGGAATGGCGATAGCCGTCGGCGATGAAACCGTGACGTCGGAAATATTTCAATTTCACATACGGCTTGAATTCTTCTGTTCTTTGGCATTCTATTTTTTTCGCACGCGCCCATATGGCCGAGGCAGCCTCCGTCAGACACAGGATTGGTCTCTATGATACACCGAGTTTGATCAGCGTAGTCCCCTCCTATTGTTCTATGTGAAAATACAAAGCAGCAAAAAGCGGCGCAGCCCTCCTCTACTGACAGATAGCTCTGAGATGATCTGTCCTTTCAAATTAGGTCTCCGTTCCAATCACCTCTCTGGTTTCACACATGCTTATCAGACTCCCAAACAACACCTAGCACAGGTGTGAATATCAAAGTCCCCAGTGAAACTTACCCTGAGTACTCTTGTGGTCTCGTTGGAGTCCCCTTATGTGATGCGGAGGCTTTGCACTGGGGCTGGGAAGCTTCTGGCTAACAGCACCTGCAAAAACACCTTTGGCAAAGTGTAGGATGGACATCCTTTTACTAAATTAACTTAATGACTTTAAAAAAAAAAAAAAAAAAAAAACACCTCCGAGATGTAATTGAAAAAAAGGCGACTGAGTGTAAGAAATCTGTTTTTTGCCCGGTAAAATCACACCATAACACAATAATTTCACAATTCATTAGCAGCTACTTTGACAATATACAATAATTGATAGCAGCTCTTACCAAAAGGGAAGTGTGGTGAACCATCTAATTACAATAATAAAGTGTAGTGGGTCGGTACACAGAAGGTAGCGCTCGAGGTACGAGCTCTTTTCAGTTCAGACGACAAAGGCCTCGTCCTAACAGTCTGTCAACACAACAGATACAAACACTGCCAAAATGTTAGTCATATCCGTGTTTATGAGGCTGAGGAGACTCACGATGTACCTCTAGAGGGGGTTTTCATGTTGTCGTTCTCTCCTTCTCAGCCTGAGCACCTTGGTGTCACGTGGAGAAGAATACAAACCCCGTTAGACATTCTGCATACATTCGATTGTGTTATGCGGTATTGAGAAACCATCTGGCTTGATTAGAGCACCACTCATCCTGGCAGGCCAGTCTCCTGACTGACACCTCATAGAAATAGTGGGAGGACAGCTTCATTTTCTGTCTTCGCTCAGATGAGACGACACAGCTTCGAGGCTCAAATGCGAATTTTGGAGGCTTCTGTGAGATCCTGAAGTCTTTGTCACAGATTTGAACAGATCCGGCATATCTGGGTTGTTGTTTATTAGTCTTAGACAGTGAGATATATCACGTTTTGTGTTCTCTTTGTGGAAGCTGTGAAAATGGCACACCATATGTAATACACTTGCTTGCTAATGGTCTTGCCAATTCCCCCAAGATCAGTAATTCCTGTGCCAATGTTCACACTCTCTCTTTGTCCTCGCGATTTGATTGAGCTTGTTGGATCGGGCAGGTTTCTTTTGAGGCTTTGTCTGTTTTTTTTAAGTCGCTTCTTCTAGCGTGGCTGAAATCGCCATAATCAGAAACGGCGAAAGTGTCCGATGTCAACGGGAGCAAAGGCGTTAGAAGAATTAAAAAGAGGAATAAATTCGACGTGCCAAACGGACGACAAAAACAGCACATTTCTGTTTTTTTCTCCTCTCCTGCACAAAACAAATTGGCCGCATATTTTGTTCACACCTTGTGTAACTTGGGGATAGGGAGCGCAATTCTCCCTCGCCTCCCTTTGACAACAACCTGCAAAGTGCTCCCCGTGCCCTAATCTGCAAGGTAGGGACCTGCTGCTGCTGCCGCTGCTGCACATACATGTTGTTTTCCTCTTCCTTAGCCGCTTGTCCCCGCGGTTTTTTCCATTTACACACCCACAAGCATCACACCAGGTAAATGAGAATATGTGAGTACCATTAACCCCCCCAACCCCCCCCCCCACCTCCCAAACTAAAAATACACAAGCATCCAATAGAAAGCATTTAAGGCATACGGAGGGTGTTCGATTTGGAAACGGCAATGAAATTGTGGTTTCAGCATCAACAGATGGCCAGTAGATTGGTTTAAATGAGTAACACCACTGCCGGCTTTAGAGTTGGCTCACGGAGTAGAGTAGTATACTACTGTCTTATCATATCTCAGTGTGTGAATGATGATGTCACCGTGAGAGATGCGACTCAAGTGGGATCAGATCTACCCGGTGATGCCTGCAGAGACCAGCTCTGGGAGATCCCTGTCTGGCTGCATTATTCAACAATACTCCTTACCTCTCCTAAGCAAAAGGGACTGTTGAATATTTGAAAGATATATTTTTATTTTTTATTTACGGGTATATATGAAGAGGGAAAGAGAGCGGGGGAAAAAAAAAAAAAAAAAAAAAGAGATTGCGCCAGTCGGTGCATCCTGGATGGTCACCAAGGCAACTTGCCGAGTTTTTCTTACTGATCCACAGGACTTCTTGGCTGTCTCACTGGGGGACGTTTTGGAAAAGCAGGCATTTTCGAGCGCCTTTTCACTGCAACGACGAATTGATGGATCATTGATCATTTTTATTCTGATAATAATGACCAGTATTTACATTTTTTTTTTAACAGACGTATGGATACGCCGTGTAGTGTGCATTTTAATGCATTTGCCTAAAGAAACTTCATTCTCTTGATAATAATGATAATAATGACAAGTATTTACATTTTTTTTTTTTTTTTTACAGACGTGTGGATACGCCGTGTAGTGAGCATTTTAATGCATTTGCCTAAAAAAACTTCATTCTCTGGAGCCCGAAAACATCGAGTTTGTTTAAGAAAGTCAAGCATTCTGCGACACCCGCGTTGACAGTAACCGCACATGTCGATGCTTGGTTTGCAAAATAGAAAAGAAAATCCTGTCATTGATTACATACCAGGCGTCGAGGCAGACGGCGATATTTCGATACGAGCGGCATAAAAATCATGTGTGAAGGATCACTGCTCAGATCCTGACAAGCCTTACCGAGTATCGATCCATCTGGCTCTGAAGACACTGTCACGTCACCTTTGCATTTAAGTGTTATCTTGTCATCGTCAAATGATCTAGCTGTCAGACCTGGAAGAAGCAAATACAGGTGATGTCGCTTCGTGTCGAACGCCCGGCTGTTTCCACAACAGCGTGCGCCAGTAGGCCGCCCGAATGCAAACTGCGCGCGGTATCGCGCCGCTGCTTTTCAAAAATAGCCGTATCGTATAATTACAGATGTGTACTGTTACACTGTCTCTGAAGCTGTGTCAGCAAATATATAATACTTTGGGTGCATTGCTCTGACACCATCAACACATTTGTATTTGACAGTTGATCCTGAAGTTCACCATGTGTCCAGCCAGTTTTCTCCTCATTTTTACCTTTTTCTCTGGTGTCATCCACTCCCTTAGGTAATTAAAAAGAAGACTCGCAATCAATGTTGTCAGAAGCGCAGTAGTGGCACAAACTAAGTGCAAATTGCTTCAAAATGGATTCTTTCTTTAGAGCCCATGTAACCGATAGTTAAAGGGTGGGAATCCTGGCTTGTGGTGAAAGGCCCCAAACTCCTTCCACCAAGGTGTGGTAACAGGGTGAAAATTTGAAAGCAGATTCAACCCCCTCCCTGCAAGTGCAGCACAGCGACAACCCACCAACTGTTCACCCGCAGCACTCATCTTCATGTTTTCTGTCACTCTGCGAATGTTCTCACCTCTGTTTTCAAATTTGGTCTAATCGGATTTCCATTATTTAGGGCGTACGCATCGGTCCTGATTCTTATAGACTCCAGCCGGCCGGGACGGTCGCGTACGCATCGGAGAGACAGCGTTCGGACGGCAGCCTCTCTCGTTCACACTTGTTGGAGTTCGCTGGCGAGGTGGTGATGAAGAAAGAGCATTTTGTGAATAAACGCTAATGAGATTTCCCTCGTTTTGTTTTTTGGCCGTTGACTTCGAAATGCCAGATTAAATTTTTTTCGCGCGCGTCATTTAAGTCTTCACCGTAATTGCTTGTGGCACGAATTAAACATTAATTGTGTACCAAAAAAAAAAAAAAAAAAAAAAAAAAAAGTGACAGGATCTTATTTGTCTATCAGCATCCAACACTGTCAGAGGTTTTCAAGGAATAAACTGGTTTTCACGTGTTTGTTTGCGACAGCGCAGATGTGAGTGGCAGAGTCATAAATCGTGTCACATTTATTTTTCCTTTCAACTTGGAACATGGTTCTCTTCCCAGTAGAATTCAGAACTGATCATTAACCTTTCCTTTAGTTTCTTCCCTTGCCTGGTCACATTTCCTCTCCATTTGGTTCCTGGCCCCATATGCCACTTTCCTATTTCCTGCCTGTAGACAGCAGGGAGTAGCTCTATTATCACCTTCCCAGAGCTGTCTTTGAATGTGAGAGGCAATTCCATTTCACCCAGCCATGGGGAGGAGGAGGACTTGGTGGAGGAGGAAAAGGAGAAAAAAAAGAACACCATAGAGTGCACAGATACTGCTTAAGGATTACATCTTGTATTTGAATCTGTGACGATTTCCTTTATATTCCCCTTTCAAAGATTTTAGAATGCGCTTTGCAGAAAAGATATTCGTGGAGTTCTTCCAATTCAAAGACGAGGTTAAACGCAGTGTATCGTGGTAAATCGTACACTTTATCCTCAACTCCTTTTGGAAGTCGTCTTTTGAAATATTAACAATCTTAAAGCAGCTAGATTACACTGCTGTGAATCTGTGCTAAACACATTGAAGATGTCTCTAATGCTTTCACTCTCAAGTGTGTTCCCTGCATTTCGCGGCATTTTACTCGAAGCCTGTGTTATTTTTGGGTTTCCCCGCGTCTTTTTCCAGCTTTTATCAGCGTCTTGTTCTTTGGAATGGTAGGGCTCTTGACAATATTGCTCCGGGATAAATTAAACATGAGTTACGTAGAGTGATAATCTGTGGGCCTCTCTTTTCACACTGCATTCCCAATGAGCTGTGTGTTGGCCTGGTGTTGTTGCCTGTGATTTTAATGAAGATTATTCTTGTAACATGACAGTTGCCTGCTTACTCCTATTCTACCTAAAAAAAAAAAAAAAAAATGTAAAAAAAAAAAAAACAGAAAAAAATTGAGATTCAAAATCAGAGTGTGGATTATGATTATAAATGCGACTATTTATGGACTAAATTGTGAATGCCAATAATCGTCTTTCTCTGCTTCTGAGCTGACTCTCATATTTCCTTTTACAGATAAGACATTAATTATTTTATCAGCTCAGCTATTGATCGGCACTCCAGCAGACCCAGTTGTCATGTGGTAATTGGACCCTATTTGCATCTTGTCGAAGCGCAGACTCCCTTCAAAAAAGCTGAGCAAAGCTGGAGAATCTGTTGTTCGGATTTAGGGTGATAGCGCATGAGAAGTCTCAGAGGATCTTTAAAGGAGTAAGTGCACACTTCATAGCATGACTACTCTTAAAATGGAACTGATGTTTTATAAATAATTTCCAGGTTACAAACATCAGCCTCACAATCACAGCAATTCAATGATATTCATTTGGCGTAAGTCAGTTTCATTTCTGTGCTCTTTTCATCGGAAATGGCTTAAAAAGGAGAGTTAGTTTGAATTTTTTATGCCGTGGGCTTACTGGGGACAGTGGCCATGTTCTTCACTTGCAGACGTCTGACAGTGCATGGCAGCAGAAATAACAAAATGGTCACAAACCCCAACTGCACTCCCCAGGTCACACAGACTATTTAAATATTAAAGAGACCAGCAACAGTCCAAACAGTTGATAACAGGTCAGTAGAAGGTGATAAAAGAAGTTCTTGGAGATACAGTTATCCCAACACTAACTTTGTAGCCTCCCCGTTTAATCAGACAAATTCTGCACGAGAGCATTTATCAACACAGGGACTGTTGAACCAGTGGGATAATATTATTAAGCTACCAAAATGGCTTGAGACAAAATTTACAAAGTCATGTTTTCCTCATTGGGTACAAGAATCGCCTTTCTTTCTCCCACTCTCTTTCTTGTTTATTGGTTTCATACCAAAAATTAGAGGTATGGATTCCTTCTTACACAGAATTTTACTTTTGTCTCCTTGATATGACATCAAATCATCAGAACTGTGAGACGCAGACATTGCTATTAATAAAGTTATCTATCTATCTATCTATCTATCTATCTATCTATCTATCTATCTATCTATCTATCTATCTATCTATCTATCTATCTATCTATCTATCTATCTCTCTATCTCTCTATCTATCACAGACATTGAACATGATGCATATAATCAACGATATAAACCGCCATTAAATAGAATAATAATGAGAGTGTGAAGATTACAAAATGTGAAAGGGGGCATTAAATGTCTTAACTTGATTTCTGTGTTTTCTTGGCGTAGTTTATAGTGAAGGGTTCTAATAAGACCACAAAGCAATAAAACCCGAAAATATAAGTCGTCCAACTTATTTTTCTCCTCTTTTTTTATCCTTATGTTTTCTTCTTTATTAATCTTATTCTTGACTAAGTCGTAGGGACCTGCAAAAAAGTTAAATGAGGTATCGCTTTATTCAGGAATAGACCGAACGAATTTGGGAATTTTAATAACCGCGAGACGGCTTTTGTTTTTTTCTTTACTTCAAATAAAGGATAGCATCGCAAAATAGACGCCCATTCGGGTGAGCAGTCCAAGCAGCGCAGGTTCAGGTATGGTGTATTTCCACTCGGCACCGCAATCACCTGTCCTGAGGTTAATTTGTTGTGAGCTTTGTGGTAAATAATCTTCGTTGGATCTGGTCTAACTGGGTGAGCCCTTAAAGGACATCAATAATGAGCAGGTGTAGGAGTGCACTTCTGCGTAGACGCGTGTCTCGGTGTGTCCAGGGAGGACTGCTAATAAGGGTTTAAAAGCCACAACTGTCCACTCCGCCCCTTAGCAGGCCTCCAGCTGTCATTTCTGTCACAGAGCATCCTGATACCCTTTGACAGAGCAGATCACCGGTGGCAGAAAACCACAGGGGGCAATAGTTATGTTAGCTCCGCGCAAAGCCCGACTTGATCAGATTAGTCATACACCTTAATTAAAGACGTGTAAAAGGAAAAATACAGATCGTCTCTTCTGATCAAAGAGCCAGAAAAAATGGGGGGAAATACTTCACTTTGATTTATTGATGGAAATTGCGATGTGACATCTGGCAAACAACATATAAATAACTTAAGGGCCATCTTAAATGCATTCCCATGAAATTTTCAGTGCCACTGTAATATAAGCCACTACCTGTCATGAATTCCAAATAACCTTGGCTCTATCCTCTTAGTTGAGCCCCGTGTGCCTCATTCCTTATTACTGGGCTGACAAGGAAATGTTTACCCATCCGACAAGAGACAAGCCATTTCATAGTCGGAAAAAGCAATTTCACCTGACTAGAGTAGCACACTATGTCCCCATATCCTTGCTGGCTATAATTTTGTTGTCATTTTCTGTGCTGTGATCATATCATTGAAGTGACAGTGCTGGGCATTAGGTAAAGTCCCTTAGCTGGTGCTCACTTTCAGGCTTTTTCTCTCCTTGTCATTCACATTGATTAGATTAGACCCAGGTGGCGAGCAGATTCCTTTGGCACAACAATAATATGAAAAAAAAAAAAGATGCCGCTCTTGCGCTCTTGTTTTATGCTCTAATGAAAATGCCTGATTTCAACAGTTCCTGTGAAAAATATATCATATTATTAGATTATTGGATCGTTGATGCATTCTCATTTGTGATTATTCAAATACGCTTCTATTTGATAGGACACCGTGGTTCTCGTTAAAATACCCAGCAAAATTGTAAGAATTTGTTTTTGAGAATTTTTCTTTTGAAATCAAGAAACAAATCGCCATTACCAAGCTCGCAGGAAGCCCCGGATCTGCTCAGCTGGTCAGCGGTGGGGTTTTGGCAAAGCAATAGGCAGCTATCCTAACCTGCTTCCCCAGGGGACGAGGCCGGCTGAAGACACAACAAATCTCTCCTCTCTCCTCCCCCCGAATGGTTATGTCCACTCGCTCTCTGAGCCAATAGAATGAGAGGACTGGCAGCAGAACACCTGGGATAACAAGCTGAGTTACTGCATGGGTGATTCAACAATTGGTTTGTTAAGGGGAGTGGGGGGTGGGGTGGGATAGGGGTGGGGGGTGGGGGGGCAAGCCTGTTTTGCTGATTAAAGATCAGTGATGGAAATGAACCATAATCCTGTAATGAGGCGAGCAGAGTGGCCTCTTCTGCTTGGGCACAGACAAGCCCATGCTTGCATGTTTCACAGGAATAGATTGCTGGACCCTACAGCCCTACTGTAATGACCCCTCTTGTTAGCTTCAGAGATTCAGTTCATTAGAGACCGGTAGAGGTACCCATCATGAGAAAGGCCCGAAGCAGTCACTCACAATCTTGTATGATTCAAAAGGTGCAACTAAGGGACACGGCTAGGGTGGGGGTGGAACTAAAATCGCGATTGAATTCTACAAAAACTAATCCAGTCAGGTGGAAACGATGAGTGATCCAGTCCGGGGAGCTGAGCAGCGTTGGCTCAGCACAAGGTGGACGTGTATTTAAATCCCAGAAGTCCTTCCTTTCACCCCTCTGTAGTTCTTCAACAGAAAGACATTAGGGACACAGAAATTATAAACGCTTTGTAAAAACCCAACAATTTTCTCTCTGTGAAATCAAGTTTCATGAAATACAACTGTTGAACTAAAAACTCCCTGGCTCTTGACATTGTGGACAAAAACTTGTTGTATAAATGTTAAAAGATAATACAGTAGGCGATCGTTGAGATATGCTTGACATTTTTCAGAGGAGTAAATAAGCAGTATTGACAAATCGGCCAACGCCGTTGTTTGTTCCCAAGGGAATTGGACTCCGTAAAAACATCATTTAAGAGTTATTGCGGATTATAATAGCATTTAAAATGTGTTTATTATGTGTTCATTTCACCTAATCTTACCTTACATGTCATTGCCTCTGGAAGTGTATTTATAGTTTTACATTGATTCATTATTTGTCAAATACATATTTAGACTGTTGACCGTATCTGCTTTTTGCAGATATGGGATCAAATGCAGGAGCAAAGTTGGTTTAAAATAATACGAAATTCTTTAGGGCAATTTTAAAATGTGAAGCATGTACTATGCAACATTACAGTGTTTGGAAGTTGTAAAGAATTATTATACGGCACAATATTGGTCCGTTGGCAACATGCAAATAAACAATTTGTGATATTCCTTGAAATTGTGTCAACACTCAGGTTTCCAACTATTTGTGACGCTCCCATAAACACCTTGTAAACACCGCAATGTCAAAAAGCATCCTATCTATTTAGATGCTTTGAGGCCTTACTAAAGATGTATTACTCACTCGCCAACGCTTGTAGAAAGGGACTTAATATGAATGATTACCTAATCATGTCATTTAAAAAGGCCTCAGTACCACCGAAGGTTATCTGTCTGGACACTGCCCTCCCTGAGCTGCGGCATGTGTTAAGGTGGTAATAAGCCTGTTAGGCCGGTGCGAAGATGCTGAGCGGCGCATAGACGAGGGACTAATTCAAAGAATCGTTTTATTTCGACATCGTCCCCACGAATTTCATTATCCCTGAGGCTGAGAGCGTCTGGCCGAATTGATGAAAATTTCATGGTCATGTGTGCTAATTTTGATCGAAATGGCGTCAACTGTTTCTTCGTCATTCGTGCTGGCAACAAATGCATTGTGAATCTGAATGGGCTATTTGAAATAATAACAGCAAAAGCGAAAGGATGAATAGCATTTTATCAAAATGATAAAAGAAGGCAATTCCACTGTCTTAAAATAAATCAATATGGTCACTCCTTCAAGCATGCAATGCTTTAAGACTGCCCTTTTTTTTTCTCACAACAACCTTTGTTATTAGTGCACTGGCTCATAACTTTAGACCATAAAATATTAAGCAGCGCAGGGACTCATAAACACATCTTCAGTGGGACGCCATGATTTCACGCCATCACAAACATTTTAAGGGCATCGGATGCGCTGCCTGTCATGGACTGTCATTTTTGGCGTGTTAATAATATATCCTGGTTTTCCTGGGTCTACATACTTTGGCACTCATAGCGCATAAATAGGTAAATAACGTAGATAAATAGGTAAATAACGCAGCCGCTGTGACGGTGGGGGCAAAACAAACCTCTTTGGCCATTGGCTATCCTTTTTGATTATTCTTTTTTTTTTCTTCAAAATGATAAAGTAAATGGCCTGAGCGCAATATGTTTGAGTCAAACGCGGGTTTATGTGACAATACAAACACATGACGTCGCTGACGGTGCGCACAGATTGTCCTAATTAAGAGCCGCCTAATTCAATTACAGCCGCGCCTGAGCCAATAGGAACGCTCGTTTCATTAACGGAGTCGGACGATGGGAAGAAAAGTCATCTGTGATTGCTGGACGGTGTCGAGCGCTTAATTTTTTGCAGCATTCGGCGCCTCGGCGTTTTTTTTTTTTTTTTTTACCGTCGTGCGAGTTTGGGGGCAGCGTGCACGGAAGCCCGCGATATAGGTCGGAGCTCATAGAAGCTCCACATCGCGCTATGCAAGTCGAGAATTGCGTGTCGCCCGCCAGTGATCTCTCCAAGAAATTTCTCAATGTGGCCAGTGGGTTTGTGAGCGCGGACGCGTCGGAGCTGTCGTCGCAGGACCATCCCATAATATCCACGAGTGACAACCTGGAGAGAAGTTCACCCCTGAACTCTGGGGAGATGACGAATCAGTCAGAGGCAGACAATTTCCCCGACTCCAAGGACGCATCGGGGGACGTGCAGAGGGGCAAACTCTCTCCTGATCTCCACGGAGTCTCTGACATCCGTCACAATTTCGATGGATCTGCAGGAGAAAGGTGCATCTTCTCCGCGTCCGCCCAGTCAGTCTCAGCAGCTCCCGGTGCCATGTTCCCCTACCCGAGCCAACACGGACCGACGCACCCGGCTTTCTCCATCGGGAGCCCCAGCCGCTACATGGCCCACCATCCGGTCATAGCCAACGGAGCCTACAACAGCCTCCTCACCAACACCTCGCCGCAGGGCTACCCGGCCGCCGGCTACCCGTACGCGCAACAGTACGGACACACGTACCAGGGAGGGGCTTTTTACCAGTTCTCCTCGGCGCAAGCCGGGCTGGTACCCGGGAAGGCGCAGGTGTATCTGTGCAACAGGGCCCTGTGGCTCAAGTTCCACCGCCACCAGACGGAGATGATCATCACCAAACAGGGCCGGTGAGTCTTGGGCCACTGCACGATTTCCTTTTTTTTTTTTTTTAAATATACGCTTTTGTTAATTAAATAAAAACAACAAAGCACCTTCGCTGCGTGTTTTCTCAATTTTACGCAACCTTTTTTTTTTTTAAATTCCCCCGATTGGTTTATCACCCCCCCCACCCCCCCTCCTCAACACACAGGCGAATGTTCCCGTTTTTAAGCTTCAACATCTCAGGCCTCGACCCGACCGCCCACTACAACATCTTCGTGGACGTGATCCTGGCGGATCCGAATCACTGGAGATTCCAGGGCGGCAAGTGGGTGCCGTGTGGGAAAGCCGACACAAATGTCATAGGTACTCGCGGAAAATAATGCCGATTTTTTTTTTCCCATTTAATTCCACGCTAATGAGTGATTTTAAAAACGAAAAAGCCGTCTTAATATATATTTTCCGCTTTATTTAAAAATGGCAGGTAATAGAGTTTACATGCACCCGGACTCGCCGAACACCGGTGCGCACTGGATGCGCCAGGAGATCTCGTTTGGAAAACTGAAACTGACGAACAACAAGGGAGCGTCGAACAACACCGGGCAGGTAGGGAAGCAGACAGAGAATTCGGGATCATTCTGGCACAGCAAAACCGTTTCCATCTTAATTCTTGACCGCTCTTGAGAAGACCTAGGTCCACGCTTTTTGCGCAGCCGTCTGACTCTGTGACCCGCTCCAGATGGTGGTCCTGCAGTCCCTCCACAAGTACCAGCCCCGGCTCCACGTGGTGGAGGTGAACGAGGACGGGACGGAGGACAGCAGCCAGCCGGGCCGGGTCCAGACCTTCACCTTCACCGAGACGCAGTTCATCGCCGTCACGGCCTACCAGAACACCGACGTACGACCTGCACACCGCACACACACGCATATCCGACACCGCCTCGGGAGTTTGGGGGTTTACCAGCAACGTTTTCAGCGGTTTCTTATTTATTTTTATTTTGCACACTTCTTTCTGACCGGAAATAACGCGGTATTATGGGATTATACGGGATCGAAGAGGTTCACGTTTTGCAATTCCTGTCTTAATTTTCAACAAACGCAAACACAATTTCTGCTTTTTTTTAATTACAAAAATATTCCTAAAAATCTAACCATTCATGCGCTGTGTATATTTTTTACGACTTCCCATCAGATCACGCAGCTGAAAATCGACCACAATCCGTTCGCCAAAGGATTTCGGGACAACTATGACACGTAAGGCAGCCCTCTCCCTCCGATGCTGTAATAACTTTATGTTAATATTGTGTGTGTGTGTGTATTTTTTCTTGAATATGTACAACGAATTATCATCGTACACTATTATTCACTGAACACCGACCAAGCCTATTTTGAAATGAAATAAACACACACACACAGACACACACACACACACACACACACACAAACGTATAACTTGCTTGCATAATGACCGAAAAATAAACATCTGGAAGTTGGATTTCTTTTGACACCAACGCACTTGAATTGAAATCTGTGTGTGTGTGTGTGTGTGTGTGCCCGCTCGTTCCAATAACGACAAAGATTCTAACATTAAACTGAAAAAAAATAAATAAATGAATAAAATCAGACCCAAATAAACTGATCAAAGCAAATATTTAACGCGGCTGTTACTCCCCTTCACTCCTGTGTGTGTGTGTGTGTGTGTGTGTGTGAACCTGCAGGTTTGCATCATTTAGAGCCACTTTCCACGCAAAAATTAGGTTCCCCGCTCAATGCAGAAACGCACGTTTGTCTACATTTCTTGGATTATCCGTGCATTTTTCTGTCCATTGATTGTTTTTTTTTTTTAATGCGCCCCCCCACCCCCACCCCAGTGTCTACACAGGCTGCGACATCGACCGTCTAACTCCATCACCGGGTGACTCTCCGCGTTCACAGATCGTGCCGGGTGCGAGATACGCCATGCACAGCTCCTTCCTGCAGGACCAATTTGTCAGCACTTATGCCAAATCTCGCTTCCATGCTGGCGTGGGGACTGGTCCTGGCACGGAGCGCAGCGTCCCACTCGGCAACAGCTTGCTCTCCCCGCAGCAAAGCGAGGAGCCCACTGTTGCCTCCCCCCCGCAGCGATGGTTTGTCACCCCTGCCAACAACCGACTGGACTTCGCAGCCTCGGCATACGAGGCCGCGGATTTCGCCGGTAACGCGGCCACCTTGCTGTCCTACGCGGCGGCCGGAGTGAAGGCTCTCCCCCTGCCGGCTGCGGGCTGCTCCAACCGGCCTCTTGGCTATTACGCAGACCCGTCCGGCTGGGGAGGACGCACGCCGCCGCAGTACTGCGGCGTGAACGGCAAAGCCGGCCCGGTGTTTTCCTGCTGGCCCACAAACTCTCTCGGCGGCCGGGCGGCCACCAACTGTCTGGCGGAGGACGGGGGGGACTCCATCCCGACGGAGAGGTCGCCGATCGGGTCGGAGGAGGCCAAAGTCAAGGACATGACGTCGGAGTCGAGCTGGATAGAGACGCCCTCCTCCATCAAGTCTATCGACTCCAGCGACTCCGGGATCTTTGAACAGGTCAAGCGGAGGCGGATCTCGCCGTCCGCGACGCCGGTACCGGAGACCGTGTCCCCGTTAAAGTCGGAGCTGCTGCCGCAGAGAGAGTGCGAGAAGGCGTGCACGAAGGACATCGGATTTTACAGTTTCTACCCCCACAGTTAAAACATAACCGCTTTCTATCTATCTATCTATCTATCTATCTATCTATCTATCTATCTATCTATCTATCTATCTATCTATCTATCTATCTATCATGGACATTTTAAGACGGAATTATCAGCTGCACAGTGAAAATGGCCAAAGTGTAAATCCTCCACTGAGACTCGGTTCGTGTTTTTTTTTCTTTTTGCGCGCAGGAAAACTGTATAGAACATGTTGTATAGACTCATTTCCTGTGGTAGTGATTGGATGTAAACTTACAAATAAATAAGGAAAGACAGAAAATAGATGAAAAAAAAAATCAGTTCTTAGTAGTGATGAAGATGCAAGCCCTCCTCTGTTCTGTAGCCAAAAGTGTTAGTAAAATATGTATATTGGAGAGAAAAATGTACATGAAATGTTCTTGTGTAGCAGATACTGGCATAATAATGTTTGTCAGTGGAGGAAAAAAAAACATGTATTTTGTATTTTATCAAAATTGTAGGCTACCATAATATTGTTGCGTTCAGGGTCCCTTCATGAAACCTGTGGTAACAGAAGTACTGAATGTTGGTACCGTAGGCTTTTTATTTAATTTCATTTATTTCCGCCCGTTATTTTTCACAGCCTGTGTGCTATTGTGAATATATATCTGTTTCTGTTGTACTGTCTTTGAAACATAATAAATGATGTTATTATCAGGATACCCAAGATTATTAGCATCATTATTTTAATTGAATTATTTTAATCCGCCTTAAATAATTAGACAAATCGTCTCGTTGCAAATTATTCCGGATGACTTTTACTTTTGAGAACGCATCATGCCGTTTTTTTATTTTATTTTTTTAATCAAACACAACAGTTTAATCTAAAGGTCCAAGCGTAAATGAAAGTAAAGAGGACGCTCAGGCCCCACGCAAATCTGTCGCCCCACGGAATACTCAGACACTCGGCCAAAGAGCGGATGGGAAATAAAATCAGTGTAATAGGGAAAGAAACAACAACAAACAACTAAATAAATCCCGTAGCAACCGGTGAAGAGAATAGCCCCTCATGGTATTTCAGTTTCAAGATATTTTACATCACTTGCAATAATCCTGGTATTATCCAATTAAAAATAAAACATCGTATTACCCTCTGAGCAGCCTTATTAATGTTGCCTTATTCAGTCATTCATTACAATAATATCTTCTCCAAATTCATGAAACCAAGGAGAGCCATATTTGCTTTCCCATCAGCGGTAATTATCGAACAGTTGCGATGTAAATCAGGAGGTTTATATCTGGCATGGGGTGTATATAGCAGTAAATTCTTGATCGGGCGGGATTAAATTGCACAATTGCAGAAAAGACTTAAGCGGTTTAGTAAAATCTAAAACGTTGATAGAAATATGCAATAAAATGCCAAATAATATTTGCATAATATTGCAGAAGGCCTGGTGGAATTTCGGTGGGGAGAAGTGTGTGTGTGAGCAGTGTGTCGGTGAGAAGGCCTTCCCGGGGAAAGCCAGCAGATGGCGGTAGCTGATCATTCTGCCCTGGGAGTCCCGAGGACGAGGAGCTCCGCAGCTTCTTGACTTTCGTAAAAATTGTTGCCAATTTTTAGGTAACCTCTAACTGAATTTTTGGGATGACTTCGGCTATTTTCTTTGCAGGTGACGTCTTTCTACTTTCTTATTATATCTTGTGATTTCTTGGTGATTTTTTTCCTTTAATTTTAATGCCATTTCTTAATAATCTTCCAGCTCTTTTTGTCAAGTTTCACAGGGAACTTGAGGTGATTACTCAAAATTAGTCAGCTGAAAATTACTGGGAAAAATATGAGCTTGAGTAGTCATTGCATTTACGTATTGACCAAAAGTCTTGTTGCCAGTTGAAAAAAAAAATCTTGAAACAATTTTAGACGGAATAGAGTATTTTACATTACATTACATTTGGCAGACGCTTTTATCCAAAGCGACTTACAATAGAATTATTTCTAAAGTGTTTTTTTTTTTTTTTAATTGAGTTTATAAAAATGATCTCCAAACAGGGTCCAGTCTTTTACTTTTTAAATCTCTGATATGGAGTAGACACAGGTGTTGTTGTGATGGTTGGTCCCCTCGAAAAGTACTGAGATACAGCTCATGTTTGCACCTCTTAATTACAGTAAATATACATCCTTTTACACCTACAATGCTCATACACTCTCGGAGAGATGTGATCTTTATTTAGCCACCGATATTCTGAGCTATATGAGAAGTATAGTGAACTTGAGTCCGGTCCACATGAATTATAATCTACACCAGATGGCGATTCAACAATTAATGAAGGAATTTGTTCAGTCTGACAAAAATGTTTTCAGAGGCTTCCCCAGGCACCCAACTCTTCCTGACCGTGTTTATTATAGAAACTAGCTAAAAGTACTAGTAAAACTAACGCCTCTCCCTCAGATAGTTGGATTTGCCACAAGAGTCACCATCATTGGTGCCATTATGCAAATTAGATTTGAAACGATCTAATTTGAGAAATAACAATGGAAGATAATGAGCATAAATTGAGTCTGAGAAAAGTTAGACAAAGAGACACTGTAATACAGACGGCGTGGATGGAGGTAAAAGTGAAGCTGAACATTTAAAACATCAATTAAAGCAGTTTTGAGTTAGTTAGCAGCCTAGATTGTCCGTGTATTTTAGATATGTTAACGGCTATTTTGAGTTTCACCATGAAGTTTTTACTTCTGTGTCATACTATCTCTTCCTTTACTTGTTTCTGATTATCTGACTTACCCCCATGTTGTTTCCACCTCTCAGTCCCTATCACATTTTCTACCTGGTCCGACTGATCAGCATCGTTGCTCACATCAGAGTCTCTTATATGATTTATCAACTGGTATTTTAGTAATATGTTTTGCAGCTTACTATGTCGACGCCTCTGTTTTTAATCATTATATGCCCTTTGACTGATTACTTGCTTTAATTTTTTTATTCATTATTGTGTGTTGACCTTGTGTGATTAGTTAAGTGGGTTTTTCTTTATTTCTAACTTCAACTATCATCTATGCTTCAATTCTTGTTTTGGCTTTGCTGCAGAAACTGAAAATCTTTCATCCCTGCCTGCTGTATTTGGGCCCAACCGCCACTTGACATAGGGATTTTTAATCGGCCATGTTGGCCTGAGTGGTTAACCGACTGTCAGTTCAGAGTAACTGAGATAAAGAGAGTGCAAAGGAAGAAGAGAGGAAGATAAAAATGAAAATTGCAGATACTTTCCAGTTCAGACTGACCAGTTATTTGCTACACAGCTGTGTGCACATTTGCACGTCACTCAAAAAATCCATTCATTCAATTCTCTGTCATTTCTGATCTCTTTGAGAAACCTCATTAGTTGGTGAATTTGTTAGCATGAAGCAGCTAACTTGCGGTCTATATCCATCAATAAAATTGCTAATGATAAATGTGAAGGTCTTTTTTTTTGCACAGCAGAAAATAGTTGGGCCTTTACATCATCCACAAGGTACTGCAGTCCTAGCATGGAACAATGTTCATTTGTTCATTACACTGAAAGAAATGCAAGACAAACAAACAAAGCATAAATGACAACTTGATATGTGACTGACATGGTATTTGCAGACCAAAAAGGCAGTTTGAGAACAAACAGGCCAAGGGTGTCAAACTCCTTTTTCACGGCCACATCAGCATAATGGTTGCCCTCAAAGTGCCACATGTGACGGTAACAGTATAAATGCAATGTAAAATAAATGTAACTACTCCTTATTACTCATTCAAATTCAAAATGTTACATATGCATCTTTCTTGAGACAGCCTTCCATCTACATTAACCTTTCTTTTCCTGGACATTTGGGATCATTTGTACCTCTCAATTCCACTTGTAGAAAATCGCACTGATGTGGACACACTGCAATCTAATGGCGGGATATTGTCACTTCGCGGGTAACATGATCAGCATGTATGGTGGAAAATGTAGTTGATGGTTAATGCACACGTTTGACTTATTTAAGACAATCAGACCTTTTAAGACGTTCCTGTGGGTCACAAAAAATGACATGGCGGGCCACATACGGCCCGCGTGCCTTGAGTTTGACACATGTCGTATAGGCTGTCGGTTCTTTGTCGATGTGACCTAAATGTATCCTTCTGTCTTTCCTCGAGTTTGACAACTATGTACAGTGCTAAAAAAAAACAAAACAAAACAAGGGGAACACCTTAACGACACAATGTAACTCCAAGTAAATCACACTTCTGTGAAATCTAACTGTCCCCTTGGGAAGCAACACCGATTCATTTTGACTTGGTTTAAGGACATTACATCAAAGTGGGATCAGCACGTAGAGTGTTTGATTTTTTTTTTTTGATTTCCATTGATAATTTTTATGTGTTTTTGTTGTCAACACATTCAACGTTGTAAAGACCAAAGTATTCGATGATAATATTTCATTAATTCAGCTCAAGGATGTGTTATTTTAGTGTTTTCTAAACAGTGTATGTTGACAAACACTCAACCGGAAACGGCTCCACAACTTCCGGCTTGAGGTGGATTTATTTTTTGTTAAAAACAAACAAACAAACAAAGACATGGCGTCTCGCCAAGTGTCCACGGGGAGTTAATCTCATAACACACAGCCACGTTGTTATATAATCATTAAACAGCAGTCTCGTCTCCTCACCTCGAAAGACTACACGCTTGTCATGACGCCTATTTTTTTCTTTTTTCGCTTAATGAGTACATCCGGGACATCTGACCCCCCCCCCCCCCGGATGCTGGGAATAAGTGACGTAGACGCGCTCCGAGTTCCCGGTCCACCTGGAGCGGCTTCCTTCCACGGCGCGCCGCGGAGGGTCGAGCTTCGACCCCGGGACTCCGGAAAGGGGGGATGGACGCGAAGGAGCTCGGCGCCCAGACGGAGCCGCTGATGCAGCCGGTAAAGAGCGTAATCTTGTCGGGTCAAATATTTGTTTCACTAGTCCCTATATTCATCTAGACGGGTTAGTTTTAAACGTACCTTCAACTATCCCCGCCTCACATCACCAGATGTTGCAGAAGCTCCGAAAAGCAGGTCACTGGACAGAAAACATATAAAAAACAAAAACAGAGTAAAAACTGTGCTGCCTTAATAACGAGGACTGCAGCTTGGAAAGTTACTTTCTGAATTTAAAATGCATTTCATTTGTTTTCCTTTCATTTTTTCAGGGCAATGCTGTTTATGCTTTTTTGTAGCAGTATAATTTCCTATGACAAGTCTTAAAGGATGACCTGTTCTGTATATTGGTATATACTGAATGATTGTGTGCATTTTTTTTTTTTAAATTCTATTCAATGTGTAAAATTGAAATGTATAGCCTTACACCCTGTCACTGTTCTGATAAAAATCTGGGGAAAATGCCATGAGAAAACTGGTAAATCATCTCATTAAAAAAGCAGCAAAACACCACCTGTAAATCAACAAGTTATGGGGGGAAAAGGAAGAAATTTCTTAAAAACCTGCACGGGGTTACCCAAGACTCAGGGTCAATGATAATTTCCTAAAAATGACTGAAAAATGATCTGACAATTCGTAAGAATGAGCCCACATCAGTAAGAGCAATGAAAGCCATGATGAAGAAATAATCGTAAGAATATGAGTAAAATATTTGGAGGAACTTTAAATAATTTACATTTTTTTCAGAGGTAAAATTAGTGATGTGTCTAGAGTTTTTTTCTAATTTGACTATTTGTGAAAAAACAGACAGCTTGACGAACCTTCCCGTATTTAACTTAATTCATTTGTGCTATGTATCTAACGTGATTTTCCATACCTTGTCAGATACAATGTGCTACATATGTAATAAATCTTATTCAGACAAGTTAATACCACAATAGTTATTTTCTCTCCCCAAACTGGTGGGAAATATAGAATCAAGTCTTTATTCTCTTTATGTGACACATGACTACATATAACTTAATATAATAAATTTTGACTCATATGAAATCAATTTTGATATTGATAAAAAAAAAAAAAAAAAAAAAATCACACAAATAAACTATCAGTATTCCACAATCAAAACCAAATGGTGAATCTATAAAGGCTTGAATCTATAATAAGGCAACTTTGTGAAATGCAGTTCTTCACTAATCAAATTATTTCATAATTTATTTTGGATATATTGTACGGAACTTGTTCTGCAAGAAATGAGGAGCTTTTCTTTCGGTCCCGCCCATTTTGTGCTTGCTGATCATTTTGATACAGATTTGTTTTTGTCATCCATTTGGTGTGTATTATCAAAGCAGATTTTTCCATTTAGCCGAAGGTTTTAAACTAAAAGGCTTTGGCTAAGAGTGTCTGCACTCTGGCGCTACTTTCAGAGCAATGAGGCTTTGGTTTCAAAAACATCAGGTCACAACGTGACCTTAGAAGGCAGTTCAGAAATCTAAAAATAACACAAGATTTAATCTGTCATTTTATGCTAAGCAAAAATTTCAAAATGTGTTGCGTGGCTTATTTCTCAAGTTTTGAACCTTTTAAATGGCATATGGAAGCACTTTTTTTTAAACCTGTTTACATGTTAAAGTGATGTTTTTATTATCTTTCAGGTCAATCCTTGCTTTGGCTCATCGGTTAGGAATAGAGTTTCGGTGAGTTGGGTTTCCCGTTTAACTCCGTCTTACTGTCACATCATATCAACTTTGAGTCAGTTTCAATTAAATTTGATAAACATGTGGCCCATCATCCAAGGGAGGACCTGAATAACAGGATGGGAACCCATATTATTTTTCACTTTTATCGACATTGATAGATGGGCCATTGAATTGATTTACGTAGTCTCAGGTAAAAGCAATGCTAACAAAATATCGTTCCCAAATTTTGGTGACAAAAAAAATGTCATGACTCAATTTCAGTCATTGAGCGATAAGCCGGAGATTTGGATGCCTATCATTTGAATCCGTGTGTCGGCAAAAATTATGAGTGAGAATCACGAGTCTTTATAAGCCCAATCCAATCAATTTATCAGCCTCAATGATGTCTTTGACGGTCAAAAGTCTTTGCTGACATTTAAATTCCTCCAACTTTTGTTTAAGCTACTGTATTAGTTCATCTTGTCCAATTTTGAGTAATGGGATTATTCCCCAACTGAACATGTATGAACATGTTGCTGCACCCCCCCCCCCCCCCACATATAGATATATATATAATTATTGACATTAAACATGCGCATGGACACTTGGTAAACTTGATTTGGACATGCTGCTAGTGTAGACATCAGGGATGATGTCACTACTGTGATCCGGTGAGCCAGCGCTGATAGATACTCAATCACAAATTACAGTTGTGTAACAGAAGGGCATTGGTGTGTTTTGCAGTGAGCTCATCATCTCAAACGGTGTTAAAGTTTGAATAAATTGCCTTTGTGGCAGACGGAAAATCAGGAAAGCCAATGCAATATGAAAACTTGATTGTGCCGTGGCTGTTCACTGTTGCAACTTTAGGATGGATGTGCAGAGCTTGATGGTTGGAAAGTACCATTGTCAGCCTGTTGTGAGGTTAATAGAAATCTTGAAAATATGACAATTGTTATATTTAAAACACATATAACATTTGTTCTTCACATGCAATGAATGTAAAAGTTGACATAAAAAAAATAGCACTCGAAATAAACAGCTTTTTCCTGCTGACCACGACAGATTTTTATGTTGGCTTGGTGACGGATGCAGATATTAAGATGACTAAAATAAGGTCTGAAATCTGTCACACACCTCTAAAGTTATAGGAAAAACATTTGAGGATTAAAGTAAATTTTTCTGCAACACGAAAGCTTGTGCAGTTAATGACATTGCTGCCACTGATGACTCTAAAATTGCCACAGCCATCTGTAGGGATCAGGTCCAAGTGTTTGCCACATGCTATGACATCACTGAAATCGTGTGCTATGCCAGTGTTTTGACATGATTTTGAATCTTACTCTTCTTCAGTCTTCTTAGGATACAGTGCGTCCATATTGCCGAACGGGTTGTCTAAAAAATCCCCGTATCTCTTTGTTCAGTCAGACTTTAATAGCGCAGTCATATAAAGCTGGCATGTTTTCACATATAGCACTGGCTTTGGTTCCATATGACCCCTGCTTCCATATGATTTTAGAGATTTAGATAGTATTAATATAGTCTATTATACCTTTTTTGGATGTAGTTGCTCTTTCTGAGAGCAGCAAATTTTCCAACCTATCGTTAGGACAGTGGACACCAGCAGCTTTAAGAATCACAGCGGCTGTATGTGGCTCACTGCACGTTTAATACAAGCTAATGTGGTTGGTATTTTAGTAACAAATACCGGCAGTTTAATCTGAGCAGGATGCTGATCCAAGCAAAGAGTATTTGTAACCAGATTATGAACATCAATCTCGTGGCCTGGTCAGTCCATGTGGCACTACAGCTGTGAACAGAAGTGCCCTTCATTATTGTAATGCCTGGATAGTCAAATGGAGGTCAAGATGGCTAGGGGGAAAATCTGAAGTCAACCAAGCTTTCAGTATTAAAATACATGCTGTAGTGCTTTGCATTTGGAGGAAAAAACATTTAATGTCAACCCAGATTAAGTTATTCCAGTACTGGTTAAACGCTGCTGTGTTTGCTTGGTCTGTCTTAAGTAATTGACAAAGCGAAATTAGTTGTGCTTGTAATCCATATCATCTGTGTACTAATCAATCATCGTGCAGAACAACGTGGAAAAACTCGGAGTCCAGACAGTCACAGTTGTGTCCATCATCTTTGTATGACATGATTAAGTCAGACATGTTTACTGTAGGTGATGGGCTTTAATATATTTTAGTTAATTTGTTTAATTTGCGGAGACAAAGGACATTAACAAACATTCCTGTAAATTTGCTTAAGTAAGCCAAGAGGTTATTTATTCATGTCGTCCTTGAACACATGCAACTGTGTCTCCCTAGAAAAGGGAATATGAGTAGGGCTATGCATCATCAAATTCAAGATACTAGTAAAATTAAGTTAGTAAAAGGACCAGACTATAATACACCAATCATTTAAATCATACAACACTAATAATAAAAAAACACAGAAACAAAACAGAATCCTAATTAACTTCAAAAAAATGATAATAAAACATCTTACAGTCACATGAAATCATTCCTGGTGAAAGATGACAGTGATTGAGGAAAGTCAACAACTAAGAAGCATGATCTGCAGACTTAAGTTTTAATGCTGACAAATCCTAGTACTGATCAGGAGCTCTAAACACACAGTATGTGTCCACTTGTTTAATATTTGACGGAGTGGAGTTCCATTCTTGTGCTGCCTGAACAAATAATGGAGACTGCCCAAAGGCGGCTTCTCTAAGAGGGATGACACAGTGAACACACTAAGAAGGATGATACACTGAATACACTGAGCACTGCTGACAAACTCTGAGTAGAAGAGCAGTCAGGTTGTTGACGCTTTACTAAATGGTCTGTAATTACCCAAAAGAGAGAGGAAAGTAGGAAAGCCAATTTTGAACACTGGACCAAACACAGCCTGAACTCCAGATAGTGGGAAACTGTCCTTATGAAATGTATAAGTTATTATTTTGGTAATGGGACTGGTTGGTGTTGTACCATACAGTATACTGTATGCATCCCTTCTCAACCTCTCCTCTGCTTTTGGTTATTGAGGGCACAACTGTTCTTAAAACGCCTGACTCAGTGACGTTATTATGATAAGATGGATCAACGGTGTGAACGTCTTCTTCTTCTTTCGGCTTTTTCCTTTGGGGGTCACCACAGGGAAACAACCTTCTCCATCTAACCCTATTCTCAGTATCCTCCTCCCTCACACAAACTACCTTCATATCCTCTCTCAATATGTCCATAAATCTTCTCTTTGGTCTAACTTGAGACCTCCTGCTTGGCAGCTCCAATTCCAGCATCCTTCTACCAACATATTCACTCTCCCTCCTCTGTACATGACCGAACCATCTCAGTCTGGCTTCTCTGACTATCTCTCCAAAACATCTAACAGACGACAAAACATCTAACCTCTGATAGACTCATTCCCGATCCTCTCCATCCTGGTCACTCCCAAAGAGAACCTTAGCATTTTCATCACTGCAACCGATAGCTCTGCGTCCTGTCTTTTTGTCATTGGAACTGTAAAGAAAATGATCTGCGGAAGAATCTGTCTAATTGTATGAAGTGAACAAACTGTCAATTTTCCCAGGTGAAAAACACTTGACAATGATATACAGTATACAGAATCAGTGATTAAGCAGGGTTGTTTAAAGTCTCTCCATTTACTCCTTAATATATTGTTCCCATTGTTTTATTTTTGGCTCATTCTTAAATTTCCCTTTGCCATCTCTATTATAGTGAAAAAAAAAATCTAGCATGGCTTTCCTGACACATTTCTTAACTTTACAAATTGCTGTTTGCCATGACTACATTTTAGTTTTAATTGCAGTTTTTAGTTCCAGATCACATTCTTTTATTACCTCTGAAATGTCTGGTTTTATCCATAGGACAGTTTTTTTTTTTTTTTTGTTAATTTTTCCAACTGAAGTCTTGAATGGTGTTTTCTAATTGTTGTGAAAATGTGATACTGTACTCTTCGTGTTCAACTACCACCAATATATTAGTCCGGTCAATTTGCTGATTAGCACTTTTGAAGTTTTTTTTTTTTGTGAATTCTAAGATAATCATGATGCTTAATTGAGGTTGTAAATTGTTTTTGGTCAGCTTTCTTACGACCAGAGTGAGATTGTGACCAAAGACCTGACAGCATGTGAAAGGACTAGCTGAATCTCTCAGATCTATTGGTAATAATTAAATCAAGTTGTGTCTTGATGGTGTTATTTTGGGTGGCCCAATGATCATCTGCAGAAGGTCAAAGTTATCAGTGGTTTGTCCAAGATTCTCACTGCATGATTTGTCCTCCCTATTTGTATAAAAATCACCCACAATGATAACCCCTTTTGTTGACATTATCCTTTTTAAATTTTTTTTTCAAAGTTTCATGGAAACCAGAATTGGCAGAAGGTGGTTATTACATTGCAATCAGGACAAAGGACATCTGTGTTGATAACATAATACTTATACCAATGCACTCTGCATGGACCAGTAGACTAATCCGCGCAAGCCCTGGCCCCTGTGTTGGTTCTGAGGCGCACCTCCTGCGTTGGTGACACCATGTTGTGATGCTGCAGTTCTGTCCATTTTGGACCAGAACTGTAAACGATCCAATGTGTTCCCTTCCCTTCAACAACACTGACTCGAGAGAGACGAGATCTGAGTATTTACATTGTGATGTTGATCAAATAATCTGAACTGAGTACTGAGAAAATAGTAAAATGACTTTGGGAGGCCTTTATCTACATCAACAAACCATATACATCTGAGGGCATCTACTTAGTGAATGATGTGACTGCATATGACCACGAGCAGTCACCGGGACGTTCACAGCTGAATGTAAATCGATCAGGGGGAGATCTGGCACCCCACAAGTCAGATGCAGAGGTTGTTAGTGAGAAAATGATGGATTGCTCTCTCCTATTAGGAAGTGAGTGAAGAAGGTGTCCTGTTCATCGGTCAGGGTTTCAGTTTGGGGATGCCTGGTTCAGTTTTAGATTGATTATTCGAGGGAGCGATTACAAAAATGTTACATGGACAAGGCACACGTTCACATGAGGAAAAAAGTAATGAGGAGGTTAGCCAGGTAGAATCAGTTGTCGGCCTTATTTTATGGCTTGGAGAATGGTTCTTATTTGTTTAGACATAAGTGGGACATAAGTAGACATAGGTGCTGGTTAAAGGCTTTCCCGGGCCCAGTGACAACAGCTGAACCTCACTGGAAGTTGGTGATAAGGCTGGCCAGACAGCTGGCACCAGCACCAAGCTACAGTTGAAGGTTGGGGCAGTCTGTGGGATAAGTATCAGTTGGCTAGGACACAGAATTGTGGAAGCCAACAGCTGGAGTGATGAAACAAGCCAGAGTGCATCCTCAATATTGGCTCCCTGTGAACAATATGATGCTTTTTAACCACAGGAATTTAGGGTGGCATGTACCTTTGCACATGTCTAACTGCAAGATTTGTGTACTCTCCTCTAGGGCAGTTTTTTTCCAGTGAGAAATAATGATATACATTTTTGGCTAATTAATCTAATCAACCTGAGTGATGCTATGGGGGTCAATAGTTTTCCTTTTCACAGTGGCAACATGTCAGCAGTATGTCTCTGCTTGTAAATTATTTTTTGGGGCCATACAATTTACCTGTATGTTTTTAATGAAGTGTAAAACTGGTTGTAGTGTTTACATTCTTCTGTGTCAACATGTCCAGCAAGAAAAATACATTAAAAATGCTGAGAGATTTTTATAAAATAGGTAAAAGCATGGAACTAAGAATTTATTCTTGCCTGTGTAAAAATAACATTTACTGTTGGAGCGTTTTTCTCTTATTGTCTTTCCTGAATATTTTATCGATGGACTAACATTCACACCACCAAATGCTACCACACAACAAGATTCATGTGCAATGAGTCACATCCCTCTAAGCCACTGACGCTCTGTCCTCCGGTATCAGTCAAGTTGATCCGTCAAAACGTGTCTTCTGTCAAAACGTGTCTTGTGTCATCAACTTGTGTCATGTGGAGTGGACGTCCAGTATGCCTTGTGATGCTCTGAGAGAGTTCATTAGAAATCTCTCATGCTCATACAGCCTTAATGACATTTTCAACAGCCATTCAATATTCTCTCTTGTAATCTGACAAAAGCTCTTCAGTGAGGATTAAGTTCCCTCTGCTGTGTTTGCTGTCTGTCACTTCTGCCTGGTTTGCTTGAAAAGGAAAATACACCTCAGTGTTGAGCTGTATTGTACGTGAGTGTTGCTACAACAGAGTAAAATAATTTCAAACATGGTGTTTTAAAAAAAATGATCACTAAGGTGGATCCTAATGTTTATCAGGTTGTATATTCATTTTCAAGATAAATAACATGAGACTGGAAAAAAAAATTCGAAATAAATAAGCCTTAATGCTCCAGTTAATCCTTCACGCTGACCAGTGATATTGTGTTTTACTGTAATATTAAATGTGTTTAGTAGAATTCGACACTGTTCTTCTACAGATTAGGAGCAACCCCACAATGTAGTCTGATAATATACTGACTTCAAATACTTAGGGGAACACTAACAACTCAACAAACACATGGTCTTTTGAGGGGATTTGTGCTAACTGTGTTCACTGTACATTATCTGTATACATTCTAGACAAACATTATACATATCTACACTTTGTTTTTAACAGAGGAATGATGATGAGGCAGTGGTGGACAGAGGAGGAACACGGTCACAACAGTCAACCAACTTTGAGCAGGAAGATCTTGAAGGTACTTGAACGGTCTGCTAAAGTGGAATTTTCAGAGTACCAAAAAACAAGTATTAGGTATTTCATGCCTACAATATGGGGGGGGGGGGGGGGGGGTACTTTGGTTGAGATCAGGTTATTTCTACAACCTTTACTGATTATTCCATAAGGCATAAACGAAATATCATTTTTATATTGATTTCTCTGCACAGCCATAATGGCTGCTGCTATTTATGTTCACTGTTTACCTCCGGAGTCAATATTTGAGCTCAGCACTTTATTAAAAGGTAGTTAACTATGATCAGAGAAATTCTGATGATTTATAAAGCATCTGCAATCACACACACACACACACACACACACACACACTCACACACTCACACACTCACACACACACACATTCACACACTCACACACTCACACACTCACACACACACACACACACACACACACCTGTTGACTCTCACCCAACCCCTCTCAAACATGTCCCCAGGTCACAGGACTCTTTACATTGGAGTTCATGTCCCTCTGGGCAGCACCAGGCATCGCAGCCATCGCAGGCACCGTCACCATGGAAACAAACACAGGCGGAGGACCAAGGAACGGGCCCTCACCTTGGTGGAGGGGAGAGAGTCTCCTATTTATGGTACTGGTCATAATGCTCAAATTTTAAAGGCATGGATGTTCATGCATTAACAAGTTGAATCAGCCTATGTAGTCCAGTTAGGACCATTTATTTCTTGTGTTCCCAGACACCCCATCTCAAAGAGTTCAGTTCCTGCTTGGGACGGAGGACGATGATGAAGAGCATATCCCTCATGACCTTTTCACAGAAATGGATGAAATAATTGTGAGGGAAGGGGAGGATACCGAGTGGAGGGAAAGTGCCAGGTACTGTCGCTTGACATGTTATTAACGCAGCACCTATACAACGTGGCCTACATGTCATTACTCAGACCCATGATTGAATGAACCAGTCATGCTTGTGATCCCACTTATACTGATGAAAGATGTGCTTGCGTGTCTAGGGTTTGTGCTTCAATTACATTAGGTCATTTCTGTAAATGCTGTGGAATTAACTTTATGGTGTTATAATTGCTAGTGTTGATCAAGGTGAGGAATGTGTACATTTGATGACTCTGAGACAATGTGCTTGGGCATTGCCTTGGCGAATTGCACATTATTTGCCGTGATATTACATCACACAAAGAAGGGAGAGTAACACTATGTCCAAGGGAAATTCACTCCCTGCTTCTCCTGACTGAAGCCTAAACTATCTTTCCAGGTGGCTAAAATTTGAGGAGGATGTAGAGGATGGAGGGGAGCGATGGAGTAAACCCTATGTGGCAACTCTGTCTTTGCATAGCCTGTTCGAACTGCGCAGTTGCATTATCAATAGCACTGTTCTGCTGGACATGCGGGCCAACACCATTGAGGAGATTTCAGGTAAAATGACATATATGACAATCAACAGGGGAAAAGCAAAGTTATCAGATTTTACAAGAATCCACTCTTGACTTACATTTTATCTTTGAAGAGTGCCAAGTTTAAGTTTTATATTGTTATGAGTGAAGATGCGACAGACCAATCGTAGACATCGTTTCACCTTTCGAGCTTGTCTGCGTTCTTCATAGACATGGTCTTAGACCACCAGGAGTTATACGCTCCACTGGGAGATGATCTTAGACAGAGGGTTCGTGAAACACTGCTTAGGGAGCATCGCCACCAAAGCCAGAAGAAGCTGGCCAACCGCCTGCCGATTGTGCGGTCTATCGCCGATATGAGTCGACGGACATCAGAGCTCCATCTTGACAAGAACGGTGAGGGAACGACGACCGTGACTCCATTTCTCTTCCTCTCTTAGTGACTTTTTTTTTTCCCTTGGTGGGGTTTGGTGGATTACAAGATGCAAATGATTGGTGACCCTTTTTCACTGTACTTTGGACTAAACAGGTCAGATGTCATCATCCCAGCCTCATTTAGCTGATGGGAAAGGGGAGTCTACGAGAGAGAACAGTTCTGTGGACATTAGCAAGGTATAACCAGTTACACTACATTGCCAATTTGTAGTTTATTCATGTACAGACATGATTTTGTTGAAGGAATCCAACAAACGTTGGAGTAGCTGCAACACATAGCAAGTATTGCCTGTATTAAAATGACAATACATTTATCAGAATAATAAATACATATTTTATTTTGTTATTTGTTATTTTGTATTTTGTTTGTCAATAACAGAAGAAATGTTTTCATTCGAATAGTATGTTACATTATGTTTAAAAGCCAGGAGTAGAAAGCCATTTAGCTATATGTTGTGAGCAACTAATAGGAGGTCCTTGTTGGTATTTATAATGGAAAGTATATTTAGTAAGAGATTAGGATTATAACAATGTTAGGATAATAAATGTCATTCACCAGAGATGATGACCACATGACAACCTCACCAAAGACAAAATCCTGATTAAACCCCTTTTCATAATATATATAACTGAGCTTTAGTCCGGGTCAATATTTGAACTTGTGTTCAGTTATGCTGGAAAATATAGTGTATCTAAGAGATATGGAGTGTATATAAATTATTGACCGGAAAGAAATAATTTCAGTAAGTGTTTTTGTCCTAATGAAAATGGTACTTTATTTCCTCTTTATAAAGACAGAAATCAGTTTGGTCATTGTGCTAAGAACAGCTGCTCTTGAGAGATAGCAACTCAATAAAGGAACAAGCAACACTTCAGTCACCGCTTGTCAACATCACATAATTATCGCTGAAAAATCGACACCTCCGATATGCCAACATTTGCAACATAATGCCTTTCCAATGCATAAAAGACTAGAAAGCAGTCACACTGTAAGAGGATCACTTTCTTACTTTGGGTCAGCTTTTACGGGCTCAAGGGCCTCATAATTGTGCTCAATGAAAGGAACCCCCAGAGCCTTATAAATTGTTATGTAAAAAGGTCATCTATGTTTCAACAGCCTTTGATAATATTTCATGGTATTACAGCCTTTTATCGCTTTTGAGGTGAAGTGCCTCTCGGCTATATTCAGACAACATGGTAAACTATTTCATTTGATGAATGATTTGAGGAGCTTTTGTACATTATCTATTCTCAAAGTGTAGTTTTTGTCACTTATAGAAATACAAATAGGTGGGGGATTTTTTTTCTACTTATTGTTCTGTTTCAGGTGGATCTTCCTTTCATGAAGAAGATACCACCGGGCGCAGAGGCATGTAATGTGTTGGTAGGAGAACTGGAATTTCTTAACAAGCCAGTGGTGGCATTTGTTCGTCTCTCACCGGCGGTTCTACTGAGTGGACTAGCTGAGGTGCCCATCGCCACAAGGTTCAATAAACTTCTGGTGTTGTACTTCCTCAATAAAACTTTACAAAACAGGACCCCTTTTGTTAATATACAGGCAATATTTTTTGTATATTCTATCATTCAGGTTTCTATTTATTCTTTTGGGCCCCTTTGGGAGAGGGCCTCAATATCATGAGATCGGAAGGTCCATCGCTACACTTATGACCGATGAGGTGAGATTTCCAGGTCAACCCATTTTTTTTAATATATCTATCACATTTTATCAGATGACTCAATACATATCCAATGTCACATCTTGGATTTCTAATGACAGTGTGCATAAATTCACTGCCGGGGAACGGCGACACATTTCTGAAGGGAGGGAATGTGCCACCGCGTGAATCCCATCTCAGAGCTTTTATGACAAACTTTTGGTGATTAGTCAGACCATTTTGTCAAGGATTTAGCCTGTCATCCATCATCGAGGGAAAGATGGGCTTTGCAAAGCTCCCAAACTCTTGTATAACTTCTTTCATTTTGAAATGAGTGGATTTTATCTTAACAGGATTTTTCTTATTTTTTCCGGGGATGATAGTGTGAAAGTGGTAAACTGCTGTTTCACAGTGATCAGATTGAAGTCTGAATCTCTTTGGTACGGTTTTGTCTGTGCAGCATTTGTACTGAATGTTCTGAACATTTTCAGACGAGTTAAGTAAGCCCAAAAGTGTGACCTCGTCTGTTCCTTGGCTGAATGTGAGAGTCCCAATATTTAGATCTTCATCTAGTATTTGTATACATGACCAGTGCAGATTGGAGACCAAAATAAAGCCAAATTCCACTTCATATTTTTGTCAAACAGGTGTTTCATGATGTTGCTTACAAAGCGAAAGACAGAAATGATCTGATTGCTGGGATTGATGAATTCCTCGACCAAGTGACTGTCCTTCCGCCTGGAGAATGGGATCCATCCATAAGGATAGAGCCACCAAAAAATGTACCTTCTCAGGTGAGTTTGATTTTTTTGATTTTTTTCCTTTTGATTTAAGCATCATAATTACTAAGTTGTGCATGTGTAAATGTGCACAACCTCTGTGACTGCTCAACAGGAGAAGAGAAAGAAAAGTAACATTTTACCCAATGAGCTAACAGAGGGTGATGAAGAGGAAGAGGATGGCCACGGGGGTCCAGAGCTACAGCGCACTGGGAGGTGTGTGACTCACTTAAGGAAACAAAAAGACTTTTTTGTGGGTCACAGTTTATTCTGAGCATGAGTAAAGTAACATCTGTTTTCCTGCGATGATGGAGTCGAATTGGACGTGGATGCAAGTTAACAGTAGCAGGTGAAAGCTGAAGAGCCAGGATAACATACAGCGAAAGAAGCATGAATTGTAAGACATGCAGCAAAACCGAATACAGGGTACTTTAACTGACAAGATACATCAGAGAAGGAAAAAGGATCTGACAGATAGACAGAAGTGTGTGTGTGTGAGTGTGTTTTCAAGTCATGATGTAGAAACAGCAAGACAACAAAGAGGACGCATTTCATTTTGTTGCTCAGAGCTAATAACATTAAACTAAGAGCTGTTCCCAGTTAAGAAGTCAGCGGAATAGGCAACACATGAATTGATAATACATTTCTCACCATCAGCCAAACATTCACTTACATCTGCCATGTGTCTGCCTACAAGTTGTCAACTTGTCTAAAGTAATTTTGCCAGCTTACAGGAATAAGAAATGCACTGTTAATATAAAAGAACTAATCGCTGCACCGGTTGAAGTCAGTTAGGATGGTTACACAGCTGTCAGGCTGAGGAGAGAAGGGGCCAGTACAGTAAAGAATGAAGTAAGGAAGTAAAACGAGATGGGAGTCATCAGGAGAGGGCATTGAAAAATGTCACACAAGAACCCACGACACATAAAACCTAATATAATTAATGAAAAACACAGACTTATAGTCTTCTAGATCCTCTAAATTTAGGCTTCTGTTGTAATGCTGAGGGAAACTACCTACTTAATCCTCATTACTAAGATTGGAAATTGTATCGATAGTTGCAGAGTTTTGATTGTCTATTTAATCAATCACTTTTGAAGAGAATCGTGCTGCTTCACTATCACAGGGACACAATACACCCACGTGTTGAAAATTCTATGTCCCATCCAACGTTTTCAACCTCCCCTGACCGCTACATGTGGTGAGAATATCTGAACAAATAAAAGATGCATTGGCGAAAATTGAAATCAAAAGCTCAAATGCAGGGATGACAAAGCTATTTCTGTGTTTTCCAGGTGGTTTGGCGGTCTCTTTCTGGACATCAAGCGTAAAGCCCCCCACTACTTGTCCGACTATACCGATGCCATCAGTTTACAGTGTGTGGCCTCTTTCCTATTTCTCTATTGTGCCTGCATGTCCCCTGTCATCACCTTTGGAGGACTTCTGGGAGAGGCAACAGAAGGACGCATAGTAAAGCACATTCCTTGTCATTATACTGCCCACCCTAGCAATACACTACTGCGCACTGTGCTAGACTTTTATTAAAATTAAGCAATTCTTATTCAGCATCATGTAAAATGATATGGAAGCTGTCTCTAAGTCATTCAATGCTGTCCTTTCATTTCCCAGAGTGCAATTGAGTCACTGTTTGGAGCCTCACTGACAGGAATTGCCTATTCCCTGTTTGCCGGGCAGCCACTCACCATCCTGGGCAGTACAGGGCCAGTGCTTGTCTTTGAAAAGATACTGTTCAAATTCTGCAAGTATGCTATCATTCATCAGCATGGTTGTGCATGAGAATCATGTCACTACGCAAATTCTGCACATTTAGTTTATATTACTGCTTGACGTTCATCGGCTCACCATGAAAGGAGTTCTGTACCATCCAGACTCCCATGGATCATTAACTGTTCAGATGCAAATGGACAACATGATTACATTTCATGATTACATTTATGAAAATGGGTTCTTCAAAATGATCACATTCCAATGATTCAATATATGACATGGTTTAATCTCACATATATCCTATAATTTATTATTGTCTTTTACTCATTCTCTCCATATAGGGAATATGGCTTGTCCTATCTGTCCCTGAGAGTCTGTATTGGCCTGTGGACTGCTGTCCTCTGTCTCATTCTGGTGGCCACAGATGCGAGTTCCCTGGTTTGTTACATCACACGCTTTACAGAGGAAGCCTTCGCCTCTCTCATCTGCATTATCTTCATCTACGAGGCCTTGGAGAAACTAATCCACCTGGGTGACCACTATCCTTTTAACAAGAACAACAACCTGGATAAGCTCACCATGTACTCGTACGTTGTCACACAGAATATACTGTAGTTGTGCGGCGTCTCAAAATTCCCACACAAGAAACTTTGAGGTTAACAGAGAATAGAAAAAAGAAGTTCCATTTCCAAGAAGATTCTGCAAATATGTGACAGATTTAATGGTTACTTGAATGTTCATATGTTTTCACAGATGTTCATGCGTTGAACCTTCTGACCCCACCAATGTTACGCTGAAGTATTGGGAGCTCAACAACATCACTGCCTCTGAAATCTACTGGGAAGCCCTGGAGGTCAAGGTATGACCTTGCAAAATGTGGCGTAAAAATCCAGAAGGACATTATTTGGCTGAAATTATCGAGTTATGCAAAGTAAATTTAGATTTTCCACCTTAAAGTGGCATGCTCTCCCAGATGGAGAAATCTGAGCAGAAGAGATTAAGGGCATGTGGGCTGGATTATATTGGATTACTCATCACAAATCACCAGAAAAGTGCATTATTTTGTACTCTTTTTAGTTTAATGTGAATCTAAATACTCAAAAGTCATATTTATGTCAATCCCAGAGTGTGATTTATTGCCGATCACTCAATAACTTTCATCATTTTTCTTGATCTTTGCAGGACTGTATTGAAAAGCAGGGAGAGTTTGTGGGCAGTGCCTGCAGCCCTCATGGCCCCTATGTCCCTGATGTTCTCTTCTGGTGTGTCATTCTCTTCTTTTCTACGGTCCTCATGTCTGCCTTCCTCAAGGAGTTCAAGTTCAGCAATTACTTTCCTACAAAGGTATCCCACATTATATGCTTACACTGGGTTTCAATATTTTTACTAGTCTCAAACCCACAAACAAAACAGACAGGGATCTGTATTTCAACTTTCCTCTAAGGGGTATTAAGTATGCAGGTTGACGCTCATGTCATTCTGAATTATAAATATATTTATGTAAAAAAGCCCTTCTTTTTTTCAAAACAGGCGATTAACAAATGTGTGAGGTGAATTAACTTCTGTAAATCAGTATTCAAGGCCCCTAGTTTGAAAACTTGATTAGCCTAACAATTTGCAAGCACTGTATGGACAAAGTTGCAACTGGCTGTTTCCAGGATCAGAGCTAAAATAGCACGGTGCAGCGGTGCTCTCTAGTGGTTTTTTACTGGTACTGCAAAATAAAAAAGCTGCTCAGGTGAATTACATTAAAAAAAGTGTCGACGCTTTCACGTCAAGAAACTGGGGTTATTAATTTATAAAGCAATGTATAAGTAATTTGATTAGCTTTTCAAAAAGTAAACATTCCGATATTTTTTTTTTCGGTGGTAGTTGATTTATCCATTCATCTGTTATAATAAGAATGGTCTCTATTGTCATTATACTGAATGTACCAGATCGGAGACCTTCTCCTTTCAGTTCAAACAGTTAGTTATACTAGTATGCTTATATATGCAAAATAAAGTACTATATTCACTTATTCAAGAAGACAGTGCAAACAGTGGAGATACTAATTAAAGAAAAAAGAAAATGTAAACAGTAATGCACAGGATGTAAACAAGTATTGCACGGGATATGGGCATGAAATACTGTTGTCAAATCTTACCTTTGTGGTCCTCTGCCCCTTTCCCTTGACAGATATTAGCATTAAGTCTGCAGAAATGTGTAACCTTAACTCAAATAGTCCAAAATATACTTGTTTTTTTTTTTTTTTTTTTTGCTGAGGTGAGAAAATGACTTTGGGGGTAGTGGTTATGGCAATTTCTGAACAACTACCTCTGTGTAGAACAGGGGTGGACAAACTTTTTTTTGCAATAGGGCCACATTGACTTTTTCCACATACACACGTTTACTTATGAGACCATAACATAAGATATGTTTGTAAAGCCGGTTGTAAGTGTCCTACTTTTAAATAAACATATTCATAAATTAAAAAACAAAACAAAACTGACCGTTGATGGATTGTAGGGGAACAGTGTTGCTGGTCAGCCGTTCTTTTTTATAGAGCCCATCAAAATCTGGTCGTTCAGATTCCGGTGTTCCTTCCCTCGCATGGTGAGGGGCTTCTTCCATCGAAAAAATGTTCAAATGTCCAATTTGTAATTTTTACGTCAGTGAATAATTTTGGTGCTGTCTTGAACAGCACACTAATGAATAAAAGTTTTTGAGTTTATGAGTTAGCGGCTAACCTAGCAGCAGCGACGGCGTCCCCCTTATGACAGGCTGCTAGCATACTTGGTATGCTAAGTGTCGTATTCCTTTTTTATGGCAACGCTTTCCTGACAAAAAAGAGTCATGGTTCTAGATCGAAAACCAATAATTACTTCGCGGTCGGTAGAAAATCTGACACTTGCTGTCCATTTTCCGTCTTTTTGACAACTTAATTTGTTTGCTCGTGAAGAAGAGCGACTTAACGTCTTTAGCTGTGGGGCGCCACCTAGTGGTATAATTAGGTACTGCAGGAGAATAAAATGAATCCAACAAGTCTTGTAAGAAAATAGGTTATGTGACTCCCTGCAGGCATGAATGCATCTGTATGTACACAGCTTAATGCTGCTACAAGTGGCAACATTAGTGTTCTTTATTTTTATCTCTCTTACCAGGTGAGAGCAATCATCAGCGACTTTGCTGTGTTTTTCACAATCCTCACCATGGTCTCGGTGGACTACGGCTTGGGGATCCCCTCTCCGAAACTCAAGGTTCCAAGCGTGTTTAAGGTGGGCAAGCGAAAAAAATCCTATCCAAAAATACAGCTCTGCAGATTAGCAACAGATTACCACACTCATTTTCAACCCCTTTGCTTCTGACCGGAAACAGCATTAATCTGGTTTGGGAAAGTAGAAAAAAAAAAAAAACAGCTGTTACCACTAAGGTGCCCTTGAGCAAGGCCCTTAATCCGAACTGTGTTGAGTGGTTGCTCGAATGTGTGTCAGTGTGTAAGCGTGTCAGGACACTCGCGAGGCTTTCTCTTAAGCAAACCCTGTGCGAATAAAAGTTGGAAACTATATTTAGCTGATCATGATTTCTCATCAGCCTACCAGGGACGATCGTGGTTGGTTTATCAACCCGCTGGGGCCCAACCCCTGGTGGACCGTAGTCATAACGATTGTCCCAGCTCTTCTATGCACCATCCTGATTTTCATGGATCAGCAGATTACAGCTGTCATTATTAACAGAAAGGAACACAAACTCAAGGTACTTTCCTGTCTTGAGCCTTGCTTTAGCTTTTATTCTGTATCCCGCCACAATCTTGATCTTTTTTTTTTTGAAGAGCTTCAGATATCAACTGCAAATCTCTGATGTTACCGCCCCACAGAAAGGCTGTGGATACCACCTGGATCTCTTCATGGTGGGGGTGATGCTCGGCGTGTGCTCTCTGATGGGCTTGCCGTGGTTTGTGGCGGCCACCGTCCTTTCCATCTCCCACGTCAACAGCCTGAAGCTGGAATCAGAGTGCTCGGCCCCCGGCGAGCAGCCCAAATTCCTGGGCATCAGAGAACAGCGTTTTACCGGCCTCATGATCTTCACTCTTATGGGCTGTTCTGTTTTCATGACATCTGTACTGAAGGTCCGTCGTCTCGCCGTCATTTACTCAGAACGATGCTCGCACGGTTATTCTGCAACTCAGTGACATCGATAATCCCTTCCCAAGATAATTCAGTAGACCAAGCCTAATGGTCCTTGTGTAGCAAGTCTGCTTAAAATTAACATGAAGGTCTCCATTTCCCTTCAGTTCATCCCCATGCCTGTGTTATACGGCGTATTCCTTTACATGGGAGCGTCTTCTCTCAGAGGCATACAGGTAAAGTGATTGCATTTCATGTGAACTCATATTCATGTCATCTTGCATAGTTCATATGGAACACGATGCAGCACTTTTCTAATGAAAATTTTAAACCATATGACTGAAATCACATTATACAATGCATTCCCCGTATTACATCCAGACTGTTAATATATGAATGAATTGCATTTTGGTTTTTAGTTCACTACTTCGCTACTAATTCACTAAAGAGGTGCTTTCAATCAACCCATACCTAACTGTCATATCTTTTTAGTTATATCTCACAGGGAAACCTTTTTTGTCATTGCTAGTTTTTCGACCGCCTGACACTGTTTGGTATGCCGGGGAAACACCAGCCAGACTTCATCTACCTACGACACGTTCCTCTGAGGAAGGTGCACCTCTTCACCATCATCCAGCTCAGCTGTTTGGTTCTTCTCTGGGTCATCAAGACCTCCAAGGCTGCGATCGTCTTTCCCATGATGGTGTGTGAATATGTGTAATTATTACTGTTAATCTGTTTCGCTGACATTGAATATGAATTTTTCGCGGCGGTTTGTCAGGAGGCTTTTCATCTCTATGCAAGCCGATCATTTAAGGATCCATGAGTTCAACGTTATATCATCCAGCTGTAAAGATCCTGCCATTTGCTTAAGGGAGAGCCAGGTCCAAATGTTTTTCAGGCGCTCCAACAGAGAATCCAACATGTTCCTTATGCCATCTATCCTACATCAACAAAAGGCTTTCAGTTTATCCCATATTTCTTTTGCGCTGCTTATTTATTTGATTTGTTTGGAATTTCAATGAGATAAAAGCACGTGTTCAGTTTTCACATCATTGTCCAAGAAACATAACCGCCACATATTCACTTGTTCCAATACCAGAAATTACTTGTCAAAATACAGTGCATTTTTATTGTTCTTTTAATCAGTAAAAATATCTGCCAATATTATGAAATATTTTGTGACTAAATCAATTGGAACAAAGTACTCTGACTAAAAGTAAAGCAAAAAATGTGATTCGCCTGTGTTTGTTTTGCTTTGTATTGTGGATTCAGCTGTTGTTTCTTCTGTAGGTGTTGGCTCTGGTGTTCATCAGGAAGCTAATGGACTGTATATTTACCAAGAGAGAGTTGAGCTGGTTGGATGACCTTATGCCTGAGAGCAAAAAGAAGAAGCTAGAGGATGCAGAAGAGGTGCTGTACTTCTTCAGGCATCGTGCATTCAATTCATCGCGGTACCAACATGGATCTGATCTGTCGTGTTCATCCCCTCAGGAGGAAGAACAGAGCATCCTGGCAGAAGAGGAAGGAGTTGTTCAAATGCCATTAGAAGGGTACAAATGTGATAAAGCTTGTCAGTTCATTCACAGTATGTCTAGTCATTGATTAAGTAGTAATGGGTAATTTCCGTTCCACAGGGGAATACCCATTATCAACATCACAGATGAAATGTCAAAAGGCTCTTTTGGAAATACTTGGAACGCCACCTGCTAAGACACCGGAGACACAACAAGGACATGAAACCTAACGGTAAACGTTCTTTCTGTGCCAAATATACCATTGTGTAACACATACTGTGTAATAACAAATCATAATGACAATCATATATGATCATTACAGGACTGTCTCAGAAAAGTAGAATGTTGTGATAAAGTTGTTTATCTTCTGTAATGCAATTAAAAAAACAAAAATTACTTTTTCACGATATTCTAATATTTTGAGATAGGATTTTTGAGTTTTCTTAAGATGTAAACCATAATCAGCAATATTAAAATAATAAAAGGCCTGCAATATTTCTGTTGATTTGTAATGAATCAAGAATGTATGACATTTTTGTTTTTGTAATTGCATTACAGAAGATAAAGAACTTTATCACAATACTCTAATTTTCTAAAACAGTCCTGTATGTGCTACATTAAAGTCCCGTGTGTATTTCACCATAGTTTCACCAGATTTAATTCTAAACCCACTAACCCCCATCTATGTTTTGACATGCAAGTATACACAGAATAACTATCCACATCTTACTCAGGTACCTTTTCTGTCTGGATGCCGGAGTTTTACGACACGTCCCATGGTTTTTCCACGCATCACCAGAGTGCTTGATGTATGATGAATAGGATGGAGGACAGCGTGGACAGTTTTTTCTGTGTGGACCAGAGTCATGGTCGCTGGTCTTTCCCTGTGATTATAAATGTAATTGTGTATCTGCACTTTATCAACCCTTACCTTTAATCCAGTAAATCTCTCGTGTGTTACTGATTGACCATGTTAGCTGATTTGTTTCTGTCATTCTACTGCATCTTGACCTAGAGAAACGGAAATGTTAGACATTTTTGTGTTGTACTTGTACTAAATATGAATCAAAAAGCAAACTGTAATATGTACAACTTAATTTATTAGTCTGCTCTCTTGTTGTTTTTAACTAGCTTGTATTTATATTGTAAAATATTTGTATTTCAAAAAAACCTTGAATATCATTTTTTCCCCTCCTCTATACTATTTGATGTCTTGAGTGCAATATGAGAGTATGTGAATTATTGAAACGCATGTTTTTTTAAAAGCCATAATATGTATGTTCACTGTCTTCTAACAGAACAAGTGTGTTTGTACGTTATGGTGAAAATGACCTCACGACTAGCTGTGACCATCACCTCTATTTAGAGGAGAATGTTGACATTTGCTGTGTGCAACATGCTTGAGAAGCTAATGCAATAGCACATTTAACGCAATATTATTCAATTGTTGATGCATATTTATATGTCAAAGTATTAAACTGTGAACCGCCATCAAGAAAATATTTTCAACTTTTACTTTGTAACTAACTCGGTATTCAAACTACATTAAATATGTTGTGGTTTAATACTGGAGATATATATTTTAAAGCTGTTTTAAAGTTTTGGACATTTAAGTGTTACTTTATCTCCACTGATTTTAAGATTGTAATGCTACAATAAAAAGGAGATCCGGTCAAAAGAAGTGGGGGGTTGTTCCTAAAATGTCCTTTTCAAATACTTGCTCACTCCAGTTATTGTAAAATGTATGTATAGCTTGTCAGTGTTATTTTAGTTTAATAAATTTTTAAGAGCACCTTTGTTTGACTGGTCACTGTCACATGCTCCCTAACACCAACTGTACAGGACTCTCAGAAAATTAGGATATTGTGATAAAGCTCTTTATCCTCTGTAATGCAATTAATCTGTAATGCAAAATCTTCTGTAAGACAAAATTACTTTTTCATGATATTCTAATATTTTGAGATAAAATGTTTGATTTTTCTTAAGATGTAAGCCATGATCAGCAATGTTAAGATGATAAAAGGCTTGCAATGTTTCAGTTGATTTGTAATGAATCCAGAATGTATGACATTTTTGTCTTTTGTAATTGCA